>NC_136068.1:574651100-575241100 GCF_964261635.1 Lissotriton helveticus
ACCCCTACAGGCTCCATAAGGAGAGGAAGGCGCCCAGAAAAATCCTGGTGAATTCCCTTACCTTTACAGTTAAGGAGCTAATTTTGAGTAGAGCACTATCTGATTCAACTCTCCAGGTAGATTCTACCAAATACCTAATTAGGTCAGATGTTGGGAAGGCCACAGCTCAAAGACAGTGGGAGCTGGGGAATAGAATGCCAGACCTGAGGAGCCTGGGTGCCCAGGTTCAAATGAAATTCCCTGCATTTTTAAAAGTTGTTTGGAGGAATAAGAGTCACAACTTTCTATCACCCCATGAAGTTGATTCCTTCATAACTTTAATAAGAGAGACCCCTTAGTTGAACTTCCTAGTGTATTTCAATTTAGAAGAAACTAAAAGACCTAATTGGAGAGAGAGGCGGAATGCACATAGGTGAGGGAATTTAGGATAAGGAACGGGGTAAGAGTGGGGGAAAGAAAAGAAATATAAATAAAATAAAAAATAAATTCACATACATATTGCATGGAAATTTTTTTAAAAAGAAGGAAAAAAATATAAATAAATATAAATAAAAAATTGGTTTTTCTTCACTAGTTGGTAGATATGATAAGGTACTCGCCTCATATATAGGTGCCTTTTTTTTTGGAGTAACTGTCGGGAGTGATCTAGGTCGGATCACGGGAGCCCTAACAGGCGACAAGATCGCCAGAGTAGGTATGGGAGGGGTTCCTCAAGGGAGGTGGGTGGCTTGTAGGGTGGTAGGGGAAAAAGGGGAAAAAATAATTCTCATATACATTTGTATATTAAAGAATACACTGGGTATGGAAGGGAGCGGGGCTTGGGGAGACAGATGGTACGGTCAATATGAATAACAAAATCAAGTTTATCAGTTGGAACGTGAATGGTCTAAGAGATAAGAGGAAATTCTCAAGGGTTAAGGAATTTTTATTTAAGACAGGGGCTCAGGTGTGATTGCTGGAAGAGACCCACTTAGAGAGAAGGGAGTGTGAGTCCGGGCTGGGAAAGTGTAGGTGGGTTCAAGAAATCTTCTGTTCTGACCAGAACGGTAGTACGAGAGGTGTGGCAATTTTGATTAATGCAGGTATCAAGGTGGTAAAATATGAAACTGATCGGTCAGGAAGGTGGTTGGTGGCGTCCTTACAATATCAGACTATTCCTTTTGTATGTGCTGTATACTACGGCCCTAATCAAGATCTCCCAGGGGCACTCCTGAAGCTTAGAGCAACTCTTCTAGATTATTCAGGGCCTGTCATTTTAGGGGGCGATTTTAATTTGATTTTGGATTTTAAGCTGGACCGTACATCCAGAGTTAAATTCACGCCCCAGTGAAATCCCGGAGAGGGCTCAAAAATCTAGTCAAAGACTATAATCTTATAGATGTCTGGAGAGTTAGAAATAGCACAGAGAGAGACTTCTCTTTTTATAGTCATAGGCATGGCCACCATTCTAGAATCGACTTCTTTCTCATCGATCAGGCGCTTCTTGCAGCCGTTGATATGACCGAATATGCCCCAGCTATTTTATCGGACCACTCATCAGTGGAGTTAGTAATACATTTTAAAGCAAAAGAATTACAGAGGAGATGGACTTTGGACAGGGCTATGCTACTAGAAGATGGGTCGAGAATGGAATTGATAAACTTGACTGAGGATTTCTTTAAAAATAACTCTGGTTCTGCGACCCAACAATTGGTTTGGGAAACATTTAAAGCCTTTCTGCGAGGAATGCTGACTACTTTGTCAATCGGGAAGAATAGGAGGAGTAAAAAGGAGAAGGAAGAAAAGCTCAGGCAAATCAAATCGAAAGAGGTGGAATTTCAAGTAGCCTCAGCCAATCAATCCAGCATGAAATCCCTCTTACAAAAAGAGCTAGACGGCCTGAGGGCAGACTATCAAGCGGGCCTGGATAAGGTCCTCAAAAGAAGATGGGACGCCAGCAAACTCCAAAAATGTTCATATGGGGAGAAATGTGGCCGCCTTCTAGCCTGGAAATCTCGGATGGACAGAAATAAAAATCAGATTATTAGTTTAACCCGGGGAAGCTCGGGCATAGTTACAAACGATGACGAGCAAATCAGGGAGGAGGCTGAATCTTTTTTCAAAACATTATATACTGCCAAAATAAATCAATCCCCCCAGCTATTAGAAAGTTGGTTGAGCAAGATACAGCTCCCCTGTCTGTCTGATGAGAATTATAGCTATCTTTCCTTGGATATAAATGAGGGGGAGGTAAGAGCCCAGCTGAAGAAAATGGCAAATTGGAAGGCAGCTGGGCCCGATGGTCTCCCCGTAGAAATCTATAGGATAGTTATAGACCAAATAGTGCCTACCCTTACAATCCTGTGCAATACAATCTTTTCAGGGGGGGAGAATGCACCTGATTCATGGGCAGAGGCCACGGTAACCTTAATCTTGAAACCAAATAAGGATCCCTTATAAATAGAATCCTATAGGCCAGTCTTGCTGTTAAACACAGACTATAAGGTTTTCGCTGGGGTGTTGGCAGCCAGACTGGCCAGAATAGTCGAGACAATTGTCCATCATGATGAAAGGGGCTTTATCCCCGATAGACAATTAAATGAATTGACATTTCAGGCCATCGCAGCGATAGATGTCGCTGTCAGCAAAAAGCTTCCTTTGACCTTGGCAGCAGTTGATGCTGCCAAGGCGTACGATCAGGTGGACTGGCTATACTTATGGAGGGTTCTGGTTGCCTTTGGATTTCCAAATAACTTCATAACTGCAATCAGGTCTCTTTACCGTTCTCCACGGGCAAAGATAACAACGGCATCTTAACCAACTGGGTATCAATAGCTCGTGGGACTAGACAGGGCTGTCCACTGTCACCTTTGTTGTTTGATTTGTACATAGAGCCTTTTGTTTGTTTGCTTAGATCTGATTTAGCATTTAATCCTTTTATGATTTCTGACCTCGAATTGAAATTTGCTTCATATGCAGACGACCTTCTTATGTTCACCTCAAACCCAGGGGTCGCCCTGCCCAGAATGATTGCCCTAGCTGAAGAATTCGGGGAGGTCTCCGGTTATTCCATTAATAAGGACAAAACCGCAATTATGGAGTGGAACCAAGAGGTTAGCACAGTGGGAGCAAAGTCAAAAATGAGGTACCTGGGGGTCCTTTTGGCCCAAAAAATTGAAGACATCACCAAAATCAACCTGGATAAGGTATCTAAGGATGTCTGTGCCCTACTGCAAAGATGGTCATCACTCCCTTTAAACATCTTCGGAAGGGTTAATTTAATTAAGATGATCATCCTTCCTAAACTAACTTTCTTATTTAATTCCATCCCCTTATCTTTTCATACTCCATCTATTAAAAATGTGCAAGGTAAACTTGGTTCCTTTATCTGGAATTCAAAATCGCCAAGGGTATCGTGGAAGAAGCTCAGGAGAACTTTAAAAACAGGTGGTTTAGCCTTCCCTGACTTACTGGTGTCCTGCCACGCTTTCCACTTTAAAAACTTCAGAGCTCTGGCGGGCGAGATGGAGGAAACATCTTTAGGTTTATTATTCCAAGCACTGCTGCGGGATGTACCACAGGGTCATTCACACTTTCTATTTAAGTATGGAGACCCAAAATTCTTTAAAAAAATAAGACTAAAGATCCTGGGGACAGCTATTAGAAATTGGGTTTTTCTGAGGCAGAAGCTTGATATTCCCTATTATGCAGTGCAGGCTCCAATCTGGGAATCCCCCGGAACACCGGCCTGTCTCGAAGACCAACTATCCCGTCCCCTTAGGGCCGCAGGGATTAAGTATTGGGGAGACCTCCAGGTAGATTTGCAGCTTCTCAGCTGGGAGGCAATATCTGTTCTTACTGGCGGAGCACTTACAAGGTTTAAATATCATCAGCTGTCCAGATGGTGGTTAACTAAGCCCTGGAATCTCAATAAACCCAATCCAAAATTCGACTTAGTATTCAGGAAAAATAGGTGGAAAAAACAAATTTCGTACTGGTATACAGCTATACTAGAAGGCGAGAACATCACTGAATCTGAGATACAAAAGCTGTGGAATAATGTACTGATATTAGAAAGTGAGGTCTCGCTGGATATATGGATTGATTCATTTACTATCTTGCAGGCTGTGGTGAAGCCGGCCACATTAAAGCGGAACCATCTATATACTATGTATAGGGCATACATATCCCCCAAAAAACGTATGAAATTTTCTAACTTAGAATACCATTGCCCATGTAGACTCCTGGCCGCTGATGACGTACATATGCTGGCTGTTTGCCCAGAATTAAGAAATTATTGGGATCGGGTACAGGGCTTTCTGGGGGAGGTTCTCCAGTCATCAATGGTAATAACAATCAATACTATTCTTTTTGGTCTGGGAGCCGCCTATAACATCAATGATCTCAATACAAGGCTTATTTTTTATGTTATACTTCTCGCAAGGCGTGAAATATGCAGAGCTTGGAAGGATCCAATACCTCCGTCTTTTTCGAGCTGCCTTAAACATATCATTCTTACCAGTACATCAGATATGGCTTGCGATCCCACAAGTTTTGATAAAATTTGGAAGCCTATAGTGACATGGCAAGACAGGTAAAGGTAATTTGGTCTTCCTATGATTTATCATGGGCCCTGTTGGTTCCTATATCTCCCTAGTAACGCAGAGTGCCAGATACGGCGAGAAAAGGAGGGGATTGGGAAGGCAGTGGCAACTTGAGGGATCAGGCTCGGCTCCTTCCGAACTTGGTCGTTTAACATCAGGGCCGGGTAGGTTTGACCTATTCGGATTGAGTTGCCTAAGCTCCCTTCAAGAAGTCCATAACGGTATATGAGGAAACCAAAAAAAAAAAAAAAAAGTGCACATCACCCGAAAGAGAATTCAAAACATTTGTCAAGGAATCCAGTGTCTGGGATGTCCCATCATACTGCACTGGCCGAGAATAAATATTGATAAGTGCAAGTTTTTCTAGGTTTTTAAGGGTCAGTAGTATACAAGTTAGATCAGGGCAGTGGGTATCAACTCTTTTCACCACGCATCCAAGATGGATTCCTACCCATATGCAAAAAAACCCCGATGGTCTGCCTTTAGTGCCCTTGACAGCTGGCTCATGGTATGTGGCAAACCCCACTCTATGGACAGGATTTAGGGCCCAGGTCTCCTGTAAAAGGCTAATCCCGTGGGAGTCAATGAAGTCTCCCCACTCCGTTAGATCAAATTTGGCCACGAGGCCCGCAATGTTCCAGGACAGCACTTTTAGGTCGTCATTAAAACCCTCTAACCCACTCCTTTTGTTTGGCTCGGGCCCTGTATTCTCTAGTAAGCCTTAATGATTGATGTGCAAGCCAGGATGGAATACAACCTCAGTGACTAGACTACCTTTGATGGGTATAATAGATATATCCTTCGATGTAACTTGGTTTCCAACCTCTGCATCGAGATCGACTATAGGTAATCTTCCATTATTACTCACCCCTACTTCCTTAGTTGTTAGGTAGTCTTGATTTTTCCCCCCAGGGGGGCCTCCTCTAATTGTGGCCCTCTGCTTCTCTAATGAAATAACCACAGATTGGGGGGGTGGTAGTCAATCTACCTGGTCTAATATACTAAACATGTTACTTACTGGAACACCTAGCAAGTATTGGTTTCCCCCCACATCCTCTCTATGGCTCCGGCTCGCATGTTGGCTTTGCCATCCCCTGTTATTTCCAAAGTAAGCTCAAGTGGGACTATGGATAGGGGGCGGATAAAAATAGCTTAAGTCCAGAGTTTGGATGTCGATTGGAGGTTTTTAGAAGAGCCCGTACAGACATGTTCAACCACCTACTGTCCTTAAAATTAATAACAATACAATCCCCCTCCACATCTTTAGGTCTACGTCCCACCCATCCCACTCTTCTGGCAAACAAAATTTGACATAGCACATTCCTTGGTAGAGGTCTATTGATATTCAGCCAGTGAATTGATTTGTTTTTTAATTCAATATATGATTCAGTTCAATTAATGTCCAGTTTAGGGGACCCCAGCTAGAACAACTAAGTAAGATGCGCTTTCCGGTGGTAAGTCAATATATGGTAAATCACGCTTAGGTTGATCAACTTTTGGTTGGTTGGATAGATTTCTGCCTGGAATTTTCAACTTTGCCTCTTCAGAGTGTTGAGGTGCCCTAATATTGTTATTGCCGACCATAGTCGAGTTATCGTCTGCATGATCGCTAGTAGTTTGATGTGTGGCAATAATCGGGGGATTAAAAGGGCAGTCACTAGGGTGCATAGGGTTGATAAGTGAGAGCCCATCTGGAACAGTCTTTGCTTGGATTTGGACAGAGTTCACCATTTTGACCTTCATATAGTCCAAATTTGTCCTAGCTAATTCCTCGATTTTAGTTAGCCTTTGTTCTATTTGTAGCAGTCTTCCCTCTAAGGGCTGTAGTGAAGACAATATAACAGCGCTCAATTTCATCAACAATAATGCTTCAGTTGAGGGAGATATAGGGGTACTGTTCACCACATCAGGGATAGTTATCACAGGTGGAAGCTCTATCGCTGTTGGATCCGCAGTAACAGTTCCCTTGGAATTATTGAGCTTTAGCTGCTTGGACTTCCTGCCCCGAGTGTGTGCTCCCGTCCGCTCCCTTTTGGGAATAGCCCCTTCAATATGCCCATGTGAAGAGGAAGTTGTAGGCTCTTCAGAGCTGGATACTACTAAGTTTGTATCATGGTTTTTCGGTACATTATCAGTCAATATTGCCGTATTTAGCGACTCACTAGTCTGGATGTTAAGCCCACTGGAGATCTCGTTTGCAACAACCCTTTGCTGTAGATGCTCTGGTGTATGGGCATTTGCCAGCAGCCCCAACGAAGTTCTTTTGGTAAATATCAGGTCCTGAGGGAGACGGCGCTACGTTAGCGCTATTTCATGTTCCAGAACGGACGCTGCCCTTGTAATACATTGGTCTAATGTCCCTGCTATACCCTCCCGTCGTCACTTTCTTTCCCCTGCCATCGCGCCCAGCCATTATCCAAACCAAGTATGGAAATAATTTTGTAGGTGCTTACAGCTCAATTACAAGGCGTTAGAGGGTGGGCCCGGTCCGGTCTCCTCTGGGCTACAACGGGCTTAAACGGGACCGCCCTTGGCCCGGGCTTCACCCGTGTGCGTCCCGTACTGCGGGAGGCTCCGAGTCTTTTTGAGCACCGTCTGGCGCTTAGATGTGACGTCACAGGCAAGCGCCCACCGAGGATGCTGGGTCTTGTGGTCCAGGATCGCCCGCGTTGCCACCAGTGGGATGGTCTCGGCAGAAAAAACACCAGGGCTGATGCGGGCGTTTGAAGGGAAGCGCGCCCGGTAGAGAAAGAAAGTCCCTCAAGTTTGCCAGCAGGCAGGTAATTGATTCATAGTGCGGTAGTGATAGATATCTTTGTATTGCCAAATGACAGTTGGCATGCTCCGCCTCCCAAATGTGAATGTATGGCACCCAAATCACGGTAGCTACCGCCTGGCCAAAGCGGTGTGTCACCAACAATACCCAATACACAAGTGCGGTAGTGATAGCCATAGAGACATAGATAGCCATAGAGACATGCCCAAATGGCGGTTGGCATGCTCAGCTGCCCAAATCGTGGTGCCTCATGTGAATGTATGGCACCCAGATCGAGGTAGCTACCACCTGGCCCCTGCGGTGTGTCACCAACAATACCCAATACATAAGTGCGGTAGTGATAGCCATAGAGACATGCCCAAATGGTGGTTGGCATGCTTCGTCACCCAAATCGCGGTGCCTCTTGTGAATGTATGGCACCCAAATCGCAGTAGCTACCGCCTGGCCCCAGCGGTGTGTCACCAACAATACCCAATACACAAGTGCGGTAGTGATGGCCATGGAGAAATGCCCAAATGGCAGTTGGCATGCTCTGCCACCCAAATCGCGATAGATACCGCCTGGCCCCAGCAGTGTGTCACCGCATGGAGCATGCCCTCACAACCAATGGGAACCTTAATCACAGTAGCATGATGCAATTTTGAAAATCGCTGTAGGCGTGCTCCGCCACCGCGGAGCCTGTCATTGGATGCAATTGAAAGATGCAACACTGCGGTAGCGCTCATCTGACCCCTGCGTTGTGTCACCGCCAAGAAGCATGCCCGTACAGTCAATGGGAACCTTAATCGCGGTGGCATGATGCAATTTTTAAAAATTGAGGGAAGCGTGCTCCACCATCCCGCAGCCTGTCATTGGATGCATTTGAAAAAGGCAGACCTGGAACACCAATTGCAGCAGCTTAGCACCACTGAAATGACCCCGAGGGGGCTATATATGTGTGGGAGGGAGCTTCACATTTCCACTGCTCCCAGAGCCTACTGCTAGAGACCCCTCATCTGCTGCTGCCTCCAATGACTGCTGCCAGAGACCCTTCGTCTTATGCTGCCTCCAGGGACCGCTGCCAGAGACCCCTCATCTGCTGCTGCCTCCAGGGACTGCTGCTAGAGACCCCTCATCTGCTGCTGCCTCCAGGGACTGCTGCCTGAGACCACTCACCACCCAATTCCGCCGCTGCTGTCTCATGTCCACAGTGATGGCAAGGACTGAAAAGATCTGTGCCAGTACCTTCACAAGCGAGGAGCTGCAGGTTCTGGTAGACGAGGTGCTCACACAGTACCCAAGGCAATATGGTGCCCGAAATGTCTTGGTAAGTCTTCCACAGTGGGGGGGGGAGTGCAGGGGGCACACATGTAGTTGGACTGATGCAGTATGTGCCTGAGAGTGTGGGGTTGTGTCATGCACTGTCTTACATGCTGTCTCCAGGGGGAAGGTGGGTGTACCCTATTCCACACATTTCCCTGCCTGTACATTAATATTTGAGTGACCTGTGTTGTCTTGTCTGACATACAGTGATGCAGCAAGTTGTTAATGTAGGAGTCAGGACAGTGATTGCTTGGCTGAATGGCTGTGTGTGCCCCTGTTGTCCATCTCAGTGTGAGCCCACCTAGCCTGCACAGTCACCGCCCAAAAAGACAAGGATACATTACTTAACTTACATCTATCTTTCTCATTGCACTCCAGATATGAGCCATCTCACCCTGTAGATTGCACACAACCAGCCTTGTGAAAAGGATTTTGTATTTTGAAATCATGTCCCTCAATGTGACATCCATGACACAGTTATCTATTCACAGGGCAAGGACATTTTGGGCTGTACAGTCTTGGACACAGTGAGTCTACCCCCTAAACACATGTTGATATGTAATGTATGTCTTGCTCAACCTAAAAATGGACAGAATATGTGGTCAGGCTACACAGGGCTTTCAATGCTGGCATCCTGCATGTGTGGGAGATGTGCAGGGACTGTGTTCCCCCTCACACTTGCATGCATTTACATCAGCTTTTCCCATGCAGATGTTCCATGTGAGATGCATTTTTGTCTATCTTAGACATATCTGTGGATTTGAGATAAGTTTGTATTATGCTACTGTACTGAGAGATGTAGGTACATAACAATGTGTCACTGACCGTTTCCCCCACTTGTCTCCCAAGCCTGCAGCTCAAGGTTCAC
The DNA here is from genome assembly GCF_964261635.1 of Lissotriton helveticus. Taxonomy (NCBI): domain Eukaryota; kingdom Metazoa; phylum Chordata; class Amphibia; order Caudata; family Salamandridae; genus Lissotriton; species Lissotriton helveticus. The sequence goes on from NC_136068.1 coordinate 574,660,630, forward strand.
CAGCGTAAGGCCGTGTGGAGGGCCATTGTGGCTAAGGTGCGGGCTCTGGGTGTCTCAAATCGACGGCGCACCCACTACCACAAGAAGTGGGATGACATCAGCCGGCTGGCAAAGAATATGGCGGAGATGACCATGGGGCTGCTTCCTCGCACTGGGTGGTTGGCACGGCGCAGCATGACACCACTGATGGGCCGCATCTTGGCCGTGACACAGCCTGAGCTGAATGTACGTCTGAAGGAGCATCAGCGGCAAGCTAGGGGTGAGTATTCTGGGAAGGGTGACTTTGGCTGGGAGTGGCTGCATGTGTACAAAGCCTGTGCCTGCGCTGGATGTGATGTTGGTAGTGTGATGCAGTGGCTTATAAGTGGCCGCTGGGCTGGGTGCAGCTGTTATGCATTTGCCCTACCTGAACTTACTAAGGTAATTTGAGTACTGTGCATTCCCATTGCAATCTGAGTCATGTTCTTAGGGTATCGTGTGCATTGGGGTAGTCTGGGAAATCCCATGGAAGGAAACGGCAGTGTACCCAATCTGAGTGTGCTTTCATAAATGAGTCCATTGCCTGAACACAGATTTGGGAGGTTTAGACATCTGACACCAATGTGCACCAGTAGTTGGGCCCCAAAGTACAACATGGTGGGTGGCATGGGCTCATGGCCATTGTGGAATGTCATGTAGTAGTCTGTGTCTGTGCTGTCCCCTCCTGCTCCATCCAGATCTGTCAGTGGCAACTAGTTATGTGCCCCCATCATGGCCCTAGGTGTGCTCAGAGTTTGTGTGGCTGGTTGAATGGAGCCACCAGCAGGGTGTTGTAAGGTGTGGTCATCACATGGCTCACTTATGCCTAATTTTCCTGTTTACACACACTGTTTGAGTCAATGAAGTGAGTTAGCACAATGTCATTGCACAGGGTAGTATGCAACATGTAGATTTAGTCATCTTTTGTGATGCTTTGCTTGCCTGTGTTTGTAATGTTGCTGCCACTGAACTGACCCTACATCTCTCTCTCTCTTATGCAGCACCTCCTGTGGTCACGGAGGGCCAGGGGCTGGACACCAGTGGTGGGGAAACAAGCACAACAGCTGCACAGTAGACCAGTGACACAGATATGACCAGCGCCACGGATGGGGGCAGGAGTCTGCTGGAGGAATCACAGCCTGAGAAGCAAAGTTCTACGTCATCTGATGCCAGCGGTGATGCATCCATGTTGGCGGGCACAGGGAACGGGGACTCTGCCTCATCTTCCACCACAGAGCGAACCATGCCCACCATTCCAGCCACCTCCTCTGGTGCTGCCCGTGTTCACCCCAGCAAGAGGGGAAGAGTGTCTTTCACCCCGGGCACCGCTGCCCCTGACCCTGTTCCCCCGCTCCCATCAGTGCTGAGTCTGTGGACCTTTTGCACCAGCTGTGTGTAGGCCAGACAGCTCTCCTCAATGCATTCATAGACCACGACAAAAAATTGGCAGAGGTGGTTGCTTTCATGGAGGGCATACATTCAGACGTGGGTGGGCTGCACCAGACTGTCCAGTCGTTGTCCTCCACAGTGACTGCAGCCTTTCAACTGGCACAAACTCAGAGTGTAGCTCCGTTCCCTTTGTCCACCCCCCTGGCATTGGCCATGTCTGATGATAGTGACTACGCTCCACAGACCTCAAAGTCACAATATAGCACACGAAGCACACAGCAGCAGCAGCAGCCCAAGCGGTCCAGGGCGCAGACACCATCCCCACAGAAGATTAAAACCACCCCAGAGCGCAAAGACAATAACGCCCGTCAGGCGACACCAGGGGCCAAAAGGCAAAGAAGCAGACCTCAGGCTCACATGCCTCAGAGGAATCCCCAGCTAAGGCCTCTCCTGTCCCTAAAGGATCTCACAAAGAGAAGCATACCGTTTCTGTGCCCAATGAGAAGGTGGTGCATCCTAAGGGTACACCTAAGAAGGGCTCCAAGGCAGATTCACCCACCACCTCAACTCCCATTCCAAGCCAAGGGAAGCAGGGGAAGGGGGCACTGTAGGGGTAACACCTGGTAAAAAGGGGTTGGAGGGGCAAAGGCGAGGCCAGGTGAAGTGTATGGCTGATTCCAGCACGTCCCCAGAGGGAGTGCCAGCGTCTCCACTTGATGCAGCTTTGGTGGTGAGTGTGCCTGTTGTGTCCACACCACTTCTAATTGATCTCAAGTCAGGGAAGCCATTTAGAATAACCAAGAAGTGGAAAGGCACCCCTCCACGATCTCCCAGCCACACTGTAGTTCTGAAAATTCTGGACTCGTGAATAAAACTTCGTCGTAGCATGACGATTTTTATATCAAAAGACCGAAAATGGCTAATACACTATGTACAAGCATTTTCGTCATATTCGAGTGACGATTTCACCTCGAAATCGTCATTATCGTCCTGAACCCTTGGCTTCCATTTTGTGTACGGCAGCCATTTTGTGGGTTGCCCTCACATAGGCTTATAATACAGCTAAATCCGATTCCAAAGGACACGTACACCTTAATTGACTTCTCTTTGACCTGGGCAAGCTGAAACCATTGCCCCAGGCCGAACCTGTTTGGTCAGTTCCTCTCCCAGTGGCCGAACGAGATAGCATCAAGGCACAACATGCCATAAACCCTTTTCATCGCACACACACCCTGCCTAATCTTGCTCACACCTGTCCCTGCTCTTTTCTCTCACTTGCTTTATGATGAGGAGGTGCCCGTTTTTATTGGGGGTCCACCGATATCTGATGAAAATGTTGGGCCTTGCCGGGTGATTTGTTATGGGCTGGACGAACTGTAATGTGGGCTTGTCATCATGACTCTGCTTTTCCTTTGTAGTGAAAACATGTGAATGGTATACTAAAATGTGAAGAATGTTTGCCTAAAGCACAATATTTCGTATAAAAAGAGGAGCCTGGGTTTGTAAGATTGAGCAGTCTCCTGAGAATATACACACCGTGTTGTTGTACTTCTAGGACTCCTGTTACTTGGTTGCAGCCAATAAATTCGATCTTTGACTTCACCTAGAAGACTCTGAGTTTCTGTGTCTGAATCAGGAAAGTACTCGAGGTCTTAGGGTGTACCCTGACACCACTGGGTTACCGGTTCAGTACCGGTTCTGAAAAACCCAGTACCTCAGCTGGCGCCCAATGTGGGACGATACCAACGGTACCGGTCCAAGCCAGAGGTTCGTGAGGAGCTTCGTTTGAAAATTCTGGAGGAAGGCCGCCACTTCATCGACCCCTGCATGTCGACGTGGTCCGAAAGTCTTTGCTGCGAGGTTCCACGCTTCCCGATGGCTACGAAGGACTGCTGCCCTGGCTATCGCCCTGATTTGGACCCTTGACGTTTGGTAGAGCGAAACGATAGACGAGTCTTCTGGTGACGTCATCGATATCTCAGTTAAGTATAAGTGGAGCGTCTCCCAGTCCTTAGTTGGTTCTTAGTTTGGGTATCCCTTCGGGATCTTTGATTTGGAACTTGCAAGTACCAAAGCCGAAGGACTCGTGTATTCACGAGAATATCGTAATCGATAATCCTTTGAAGTTTGAAGCTAGACTAGAGAGCGAAGATGCCGGGTCTTACCAGACTTGGAAATTTGTTTTGTCTTGGTTGTAATAAAAGGGATTCCCGATTGGAGGACTCGTGTCCGGTTCCACCGATTGGAACTCCAACTTATGAATTGTATGTGAAACATGGAGTTGGCCCCATCACATATAATGAAGTGTGGATCAAATACACCAGAAAAGATGGTGTTTTAAAATGGCCCCAATACGTAGCTTTGACACGGAAATCTTAGATAACCCGGCTGGCGATGTTTGACTCTTTCCGCTTATGGCGTAAGGAAGCCAAACAGAAGGAAATTAAATTAGAGAAGAAAAATAAGAGAGAAAGGGGTATTTCGATAATGCAAGCTGCTATGCAGTTTAAAGATAATGAAGAGGAACAGATGAGTGAGCAGTTGCACAGGCAATGTAAAATGGTAATAGATAAATGCTACCCAGTTTTGCCGCCTCTTCAGCAAGATGCAGCAAAAGACCTTGAAAAAGATCCCTTAATGTCGCATTTGTTAAGTTCGCCACCCCCTTATGCACAGAATGCTACGGCACCTCCGCAACCTTTAGCTGCGCAACCCGTGGTTGCATTGCCTCCTGCTCCTCTACAGCACCCACCAGCTGTTCTTCAGTTGGCTCCTGCTCCTCAGGTGCAGCCTCCTCAAGGGCCACCGGCTTTTACATCTGCTCCTCCTATACTTCCTACAACTTTAACTACTATAACGACTACCACTCCTGGTACTCCTCCTGATACTGCCTCTGCACCTGCCTTGCCTCCCCCTGCTTTCCCGCTTGTCTTTTCATCGACTTCTCCTTCTGTTCGTCAGAGAGTGGCTAGTACTGTTACTAGTATTCTATATCCTTCTTTGGAGCGGCAAGTCCGGCTCCTATCTCTGAGCGCACACAGTTGCGTAGCCAACTGCCTGATTCTAGGGAGAAGGAAACGTTGAATCATTTAGCACATAGATGGGTGACTGACCCGATGAAATATGATCTAGAATCTGTTATGGATGTGTTCCATCAGTGGGAAGCATCAAGACAGAGATACGTTTTTGAGAAAATGTGTGCTTTTCTGTGTGAAGATTTAGAGGACAATGATTTGGACTCTAATCCGCCCGAGTTGAGCCATGTATGGTTCGAGTTTTCAAAAGGCGCAATTGTGGGCTCAGATGTTGAGAAAGCAGTTGCAACGTTGTTGTCGCTTAGGACTGAAGGTGTTTCTAGGTCGTTGTTTGAGTCTGATTCCTCTGTTAAGAAGAAGGGGAGACAGTATCCCATGAGAGAAGTTCCTCCAGTATGGAGGGAAGCAGTAGCAGCTGGTCCTGGTAATGTTCCACCACCTATACCAGCACATTTTCAGCGTATGTGGGTACATGTTCCATGGAAGCGAGCTGAAGTTTTGGCCCTTAAGCAGACATTGCCTGATCCCCGTAAGAATCCTGCAGGGTATTACAAGGAATTGTCACAGACTGCAGGTTCTTGCATTATGAATTTAGCTGACATAGACATGTTGTTTGGGAACGTTGTTCCACAGCCTTTAGGGGGAAAGATTCGTCATACAGATCATGATCAGGAGTTAGGTGACTCATGGGCTAATATTGCGGCTGCAGATGACCGACAAATTGGTGGTGCTAAACCTGAGCCTTTAGTAGCAGAACTTCCTGGTAAGATCATTGATTACATGAAAACTATAATGCCTGCGATGCGTGTAAATTGCGATAAATTGTCTGCGTGTAAGCAGAAGAAAGATGAAACGGTGTCTGATTTCTTCACCAGGTTTGAAGAGACTTTTGTCGACCACAGTGGTCAAGATATGAGCACAGAAGGTGGTCAGTGGTTGTTCGTCGATAAATTTGTGCACAATCTGCTTCCCGAGTTCTGTAAGAAGTTGAAGGATTCAGAAAGTTCTTGGGCAGTTTCCTCTTCAGCACAGATATTGGCTACTGCACAGTACTACGAAAATAGAGACAAAGATGAGAAAGATAGAGCAGAGAAGAAAACTAAAGAGTTAAAAACGAAGGTTCTGTTACAGCAAGCGTACCCGCCACGTGGTGGTCAAAATAGTGGTGCTCAGAGTAACTATCAGAATAACTATCAGCAACCTCAACAGTTTCAGAGGAACTCGCAAAGAGTCGAGTACACTCCACCACGTGTCCCTGTAGGTCCCAATCAGTGTTCATATTGCAAGGAAGAGGGCCATTTTAAGTATAGTTGCCCTGTCCTGTTACAGCGCGCGAATGGTGTGTCAAACACAAGAGTTCGAGGTGTTCAGCAAGCGCCTAGAGGTAGAGGACGTGGAAATTTCCCCCAGAACGCTCGTTCCTTTCAGCCTCAGAATTCAATGAATAGGTTTGATCAGCAGAATAACGCGTCTGGTAGGACGGCTCAGTACTATGCTGATGATTACTATGCAGAAGATGAGAATATGGACGGTAATGATTGCTAGGACAGCCATAGACAAAGAGAGGGAGTTGTTTCAGTTCCAGTAGATCAGAGTGGACCTTACGTTGAGGTGATTACATCAGGTGTGTCAGAGCCTTTTCTGTTGGATACTGGTGCTACAAAGAGTTCTATTATGCACTCCAAACTCCCTGGCGCACCTTTGTCTGGCGACGAATGTATCAGTAGGTTTTTCTGGCGCCCCAGTTAGAAATCCGATTTCTGACCCTTTGTCCCTTTCTGTTGGACCTTGTGAATTCGAAGCACCCCTTATTCTGACAACAGGTTGTGGTGAAAACTTGCTAGGATTAGATCTGTTGAAAAGATTGTATGCGACTTTGTACTGTTCTCCTTCTGGAGTACAACTTACACTGGGTAAGAAAGTGGTTTCTCCAATGTATTTGTCAAGGGATAAACTTCCGACAGAATTGTCGTCTCTTCCTAATATTCTTTGGGCTACTGGTCCTAATGATGTAGGTCTTTTGGAAATACCGCCATATGTTGTAACATTGAAAGCTAATGTTAAAATGCCACGCATTCCCCAATACGAAATTTCTAGTGAAGGTGAGAAAGCTTTACTAGCGATAATTTATGATCTGATTGAAAAAGATGTGATTGAAGAGACAAGAGGCAACGTTTCAATAGTCCTGTTGTGCCTGTTTTGAAACGAACTGACCCTTCCCAGCCACCTGTTTACAGATTTGTGATTGATCTTAGAGAGGTGAATAAAATAGTTGTGCCACAATTTCCAGTTGTTCCTGACATTACTGCCCTATTGACTATGATTCCAGCTTCTGCCACCTGGTTTTCGGTGATTGACTTGAAGAATGCTTTCTTCAGCATCCCGATTGCAGAGGAGAGTAGGGATATTTTCGGCTTCAGTTTAGGAGGTCGAAGCTTCCGCTTTAAACGCGCTCCACAGGGCTACTGTGAAAGTCCATCGATATATAGTCAAGCTCTGAAAACACAGCTTGATACGATTGTTTTACCTGATGGTGCTACCCTTGTCCAGTATGTCGATGATTTACTTGTCGCTGCAGATACTGAGGAAATCTGTAAAGAAGCCACGTTGTCATTGTTGCGTCATTTGTGTGATTTGCATCACAAAGTGTCTCTCTCAAAATTGCAATATTGTCGACAAGAAGTGACCTACTTAGGTCATCTCTTATCGAAGGAGGGAAGGAAACTGACCCCAGAAAGAATTCAGGCAATAGCGAAATTGAGTGTGCCAAGGAAACAGAGAGAAGTGCGTGCTTTCTTGGGTATTACATCATATTGCAGGCAATGGATACCAAATTTTTCGTTATTAGCCAAACCTTTGGTGGCATTAACGTGTAAAGATACACCGAATCCCCTCCCATGGTCTGAAGAGTGTCAGAAAAGTTTTTCTGAATTGCGCACAGCATTATGTTCTGCTCCTGTGTTGGGTACCCCTGACTACAGTAAGCCCTTTACATTGCATGTCCATGAGAAACAAGGTTGTGCATTATCAGTGTTGACACAGTTGTTTGGAGACAAGCAGCGTCCATGTGCATATTTTTCGTCGACTTTGGATCCGGTAGCTAAAGCATTGCCGAGTTGTTTAAGAGCAACAGCGGCAGCAGCTGTTTCAATTCAACAGTCTGCTGGTCTAGTGATGAATAACACGTTAATTGTAATGGTCCCACATGCAGTAGACACGTTGTTAAACAGAACCAAGGCACAGCACTTAACTAGTGCTCGATTGTCAGGTTACGAGTTAACATTGTTAGCGAGTCATGTGCACATAAAAAGATGCAACACACTTAACCCAGCTACGTTGTTGCCAATTGTAACAGAGTTAGATGATTCAGAACAGCATAACTGTTTTCTTAGAACAGAAGAAGAAACGAAAGGGAGAATAGATCTCCTAGATACTCCCCTTGTAAAGTGTGATGGTACCTTATGGGTGGATGGTTCATGCTTCAAGCTTCCGAATGGTGACACGACTGCAGCATATGCTGTCACGACTTTGCATACAATTGTTGAAGCTGCACGTATCCCACATAATTCAGCTCAAGCAGCAGAATTGATTGCACTTACAAGAGCATGTGTGTTGTCGAAAGGAATGAAAGTGACCATCTACACCGACAGCCAGTATGCGTTTGGAGTGGCTCACAGTTTTGGACGATTGTGGAAAGAAGGTGGGTTCCTGACTTCGCATGGAGCTAAGATACAGCATGGTCAGTTGGTGAATGAGCTTCTCGAGTCACTTACTTTGCCCCTGCAAGTTGCGATTGTGAAATGTAGTGCTCACAAGAAGGTGACTGATGATGTTGGTCGTGGAAATGCATTTGCTGACGAAATCGCAAAAGAAACTGCAAGGAATGTGATGAGCCGAATGTATGTTGCAGGCCCTGCAAGATGGGTTGGTGATGTTGGAATGTGTGAAGACACAATAGAGAGTGTGAAATCTATTCAAGCTGAAGCTACAGAGAAAGAGTTGAGTGTGTGGAGAGAAAGTACGGGTAAATTGGATGCCAATGGTTGTTGGATTGAATTGTCAGAGCATCAGAGATGGTTGTTACCCGATGCGTATGTGCTTGCAGTGGTTACAATGGCCCACGGAATGGCTCACATCAGTGTGAAAGGGATTTGTAGGATTTGTAAGTTGTTGGCTCCGGTATGGCAGAATGCTGGAATTCCTAGATGTGCAGAGAATGTGGTCAAGTATTGCATGGTGTGTCTGAAACACAATCCTGGTAGGGGAACCCCAACTCCAGCTGGTCATTTTGCACCTCCTACGTATCCGTTTGAGGTTTTGCAGCTAGATTTCATCCACATGGAGAGGTGCAACAATTTAAAATACGTACTCGTTGTTGTTTGTGCCTTTTCAAGATGGGTGGAAGCCTACCCCCTAAAAGACAACACTGCCTTATCCACAGCTAAAGCCCTTGTGAAAGAGTTCTTCCCCAGATTCGGAATGCCTAGAATGGTCTGGAGTGACAATGGAAGTGAATTTGTGGGTCGAGTGATGAAGAAAGAATGCGAAGGGCTAGGCATTCATCAGAAATTTCACGCTGCAAATCACCCCCAATCAGCTGGACTAGTAGAATGTTACAATGGCACATTGAAACTTAAATTGGCCAAAATTCAAGCGAGCACTGGTCTTAAATGGCCTGACGCTCTGCCCTTAGCACTCCTATCCACCAGAATGACTGTGCATTCGCGAGTGGGACTTAGTCCTTATGAAATTGTTTTTGGCCGCCCGGCCAACATATGGGGAGTGCCAAGGCCCATAAAGTTCAGTGAAATCGAACACCCTGTTTTGCTTGATTATTTGTACGAATTGACTGCTAAATTGCGTGTTTTACACCAACAGGTCCATGACACCCTGCCTCCGGTCTCTGAAACTCCAGGTCATCAGATCGACCCTGGATCCTGGATTCTAGTAAAAAACTTCCAGCGAACAAAGAACGATCAGCCCAGGTGGACCGGACCGCATCTTGTTCTTCTCTCAACAAGATCAGCTGTTCGAGTGGAGGGGAAGAAAAACTGGATCCACGGGATCCACTGCAAGCGGATCCCTCTGCCTCTGCCATACGACCGGTGGGTCCAGGAGGGTGTCGCCGACTCAGAGACTGAAACTGTGTCACGTTTTCTCCCTTTCAGTGATGCACGTGTAAAAGGAACAATTACTGAAAAAGAGAGTGACCATATTTTGCACCCAGCTGTATCACCGCCAATTCGATTGGACACTACAGAACCTGAACTCCTTTTCCAAGACCAAACAGTACCTGGGAGAAAACGTTATAATTTGAGGCCGAGACCTATGGACAAATAAATAAAATGTTCCTTTTTGCTATTTTTAAAAGCGCAGCTCTCCCATCTGAGAAACTTGCTTATTTTTGTTTTTTGAACCGCCATCCGGGTTTCGCTGCTAGGGCCGCGATTGCCCAAAGTCTTTGGGGTGCAGCTGACGACGTTAGGTCGACAGTTCTGGTTGGTCTAAGGGAGTTGCCCTAGACTGACAGAAGCATTCCTTAGCAAAAGCAACCTCCCATCACGGGCAGCATTGTATAGAGGATGGAGTTTTTCGAGATGGAGAGACCTGCCAAGGAAACGAACTTCAAAAACAGAATATGTAAAATGATGACAAAGAAAAGCTTTTTGATATTGTGCATTTTCATGTTATTCAGTGTGATGATATTTTTTATAGGTTATGTTTTATTCTCTTTTCGAATAACATTTGCACCCACTACATCGCCTGTACCTCCTCCTTCCACTGTTTCCTCACATTCTTTTCAACCCCTTCCTGAACACGAATCAGCTAGGAGATTAGAGTTTATTAATAACTCCTTTGTTCAGTTCTTGCACCAACACCAACTTGTAATGTACACAACTAACTGTTGGGTTTGTGGTCTTATGCCTCACACAACGGATAAAGGTATCCCTTATCTGGTCCTGCCTTTCAGCCACAATGGTTCTGTGTGGGCATACAGAACAATGTTCATATATGCACATGAAATCTACCCCCTACGTTCTGTAACAGACAATCCTAAGAATAGTGCTCTAGTTAAGGATATAGTGGATATGATTAAGGAAGATATTTCTTATGAGACTATCCCGAGAGATGAGACACTAGTATACATAGGATGGAACGTAACCGGATATGGAGCTACTCTGAGTGAGAAACAGCAAGCTAAGAGATCTTCCCCGATTTGGATTGTACCCCATCAGGGTCACCTGTGTCTACAAGGTAATGGCAAGAATCCCAGAGCTCAGTTAGGGAAGAGTATCTGCACTAAAACATATGTTTTTGCAGCCCAGACTTCCCCTTCGTTTTTAGCAGCTAAGGGTACCTATTTCATCTGCCATGCTAGAGCCTATACATGGTTGCCCTCTGACTTTTCGGGCACATGTTTTGTTTCGTTCCTGTTGCCTCCCACCTACACAGCAGCGGCAGATTACCACAAGACAAGGATAGTTAGAGGTGCCTTGAGTAAAGAAGACACTGCAGGACAAGAATTTGGGGACTTCGTAAAGGGTTTTCTGCCGTTCTGGGGACCGATGGCTAACAGCAGGAACATAAGGCAATTGACAAGGGTGGTTGAATCCACCGTGGTTGAAACAGCCGGTGCCCTTAGTAACTTGACTGCTGAGCTCCAGTCGGATTGTCTTATGACCCTTCAGAACAGGGTCGCATTAGATGTCATACTTGCAGACCGAGGTGGGGTATGTAAATTGATCCAATCGAGTTGCTGTGTTTTCATTCCAGATAACGCTCCAACAGTGTACCAGGCCATCTCCAAACTACATAAGATTTCCGAATCTATTCATGTGGATAAAGGAGATTGGTCGTTTATGGGATGGTTCTGGGAACTGATATCCGCCTGGGGATGGAAAATTCTGATGGTCATTGGGATGGTCTTAGCCATTCTTTTCCTGTTCTGTCTGTGCGTGCAGTGTGCTCCTGCAATATGTGGCCTCTGTGCTACATCATGTGTAAGGAAACCTGCATCAAGAGACGAGCTAAGTACTAGGATGATGTTACAGCAACATCTCAATGACTTTAGGAATATGGACCTGGACTCAGATTAGCATGAGGATAGGTTAATTGCCTATGTAAGGGCAAAAGGAGGGTTTGTAGTTCTGAAAATTCTAGACTCGTGAATAAAACTTTGTCGTAGCATGACGATTTTTATATCAAAAGACCGAAAATGGCTAATACACTATGTACAAGCATTTTCGTCATATTCGAGTGACGATTTCACCTCGAAATCGTTATTGTCGTCCTGAACCCTTGGCTTCCATTTTGTGTACGGCAGCCATTTTGTGGGTTGCCCTCACATAGGCTTATAATACAGCTAAATTCGATTCCAAAGGACACGTACACCTTAATTGACTTCTCTTTGACCTGGGCAAGCTGAAACCATTGCCCCAGGCCGAACCTGTTTGGTCAGTTCCTCTCCCAGTGGCCGAACGAGATAGCATCAAGGCACAACATGCCATAAACCCTTTTCATCGCACACACACCCTGCCTAATCTTGCTCACACCTGTCCCTGCTCTTTTCTCTCACTTGCTTTATGATGAGGAGGTGCCCGTTTTTATTAGCGGTCCACCGATATCTGATGAAAATGTTGGGCCTTGCCAGGTGATTTGTTATGGGCTGGACGAACTGTAATGTGGGCTTGTCATCATGACTCTGCTTTTCCTTTGTAGTGAAAACATGTGAATGGTATACTAAAATGTGAAGAATGTTTGCCTAAAGCACAATATTTTGTATAAAAAGAGAAGCCTGGTTTTGTAAGATTGAGCAGTCTCCTGAGAATATACACACCGTGTTGTTGTACTTCTAAGACGCCTGTTACTTGGTTGCAGCCAATAAATTCGATCTTAGACTTCACCTAGAAGACTCTGAGTTTCTGTGTCTGAATCAGGAAAGTACTCGAGGTCTTAGGGTGTACCCTGACACCACTGGGTTACCGGTTCGGTACCGGTTCTGAAAAACCCAGTACCTCAACACTGTGTCTCTCGTCAGCATGACTCCACCTCTACGTGCCACTACACCACCTGGTCCAAGCAGCCCTCCGGCTTGCCAAGCCACTGATAGCTCTACCTCAGCTGGGCAGCTCTCTCCCTGGTCAAGTTCTCCAACTGTCCCCAACACAAAGCCAGCTCCCAGTCCGCCTGACAGCCAAGTCTGAGTGGTATTCACCCTCACACACCTGTCTCTCACATAGGGGGGCCTGTACTGCCCATTGTTACCCCCCTGACTGTGTTGCTGACCATTGAAGGGTACAGTTGCACATATTCCCTTTGCAGCTTCTCATGTACTCACTCTGCACTTTGTCCTGCCCACTGGCCTTGTCATTCACTGCTGTGTGCCCCTTGCCTGTGCAGCTTCTTATGTACTCTGCACTTTGTCCTGCCCACTGGCCTTGTCGTTCACTGTTGTGTGCCCCTTGCCTGTGCAGCTTCTCATGTACTCACTCTGCACTTTGTCCTGCCCACTGACCTTGTCTTTCACTGCTGTGTGCCCCTTGCCTGTGCAGCTTCTCATGTACTCACTCTGCACTTTGTCCTGCCCACTGGCCTTGTCATTCACTGCTGTGTTCCCCTTGCCTGTGCAGCTTCTCATGTGCTCACTCTGCACTTTGTCCTGCCCACTGGCCTTGTCATTCACTGCTGTGTGCCCCTTGCCTGTGCAGCTTCTCATGTACATACTCTGCACCTTGGACAGGCCACTGGCCTTGCTATTTTGCCATTGTCTGTGCAGCTTCTCATGGACATGCTCTGCATTTTGTCCTGCCCACTGGCCTTGTAATTCAATGCTGTGTGCCCCTTGCCTGTGCAGCTTCTCAAGTACTCACTCTGCACTTTGTCCTGTCCACAGGCCTTGTCATTCACTGCTGTGTGCCTCTTACCTGTGCAGCTTCTCATGTACATAGTCTGCACCTAGGACTGCCCACTGGCCCTGCTGTTTGCCCTTGCCTGTGCAGCTTCTCATGGACATGCTCTGCATTTTGTCCTTCCTACTGGACTTGTCTTTCACTGCTGTGTGCCCCTTGCCTGTGCAGCTACTCATGTACTCACTCTGCACTTTGCCCTGCCCACTGACCTTGTTATTCACTACTGTGCCCCTTGCCTGTGCAGCTTCTCATGGACATACTCTGCACCTTGGACTGGCCACCGGCCTTGCTGTTTTTCCCTTGCCTGTGCAGCTTCTCATGGACATGCTCTGCATTTTGTCCTGCCCACTGGCCTTGTCATTCACTGCTGTGTGCCACTTGCCTGTGTAGCTTCTCATGGACATACTCTGCAGCTTGGACTGGCTATTGTCCTTGCTGTTTTGTCCTTGCCTGTGCAGATTCTCATGCACATACTCTGCACCTTGGACTGCCCACTGGCCTTGCTGTTTTGCCCTTGTCTGTGCAGCTTCTCATGTACATACTATGCACTTCGTTTTGGCCACTGGCCTTGTTTCTCTTTGTTGTGTTCACCTATTCCTTGTGCAGCTTCTCATGGACATACTCAGCACTTCGTTTTGGCCACTGGCCTTGTTGCTCTTTGCTGTGTTCCCCTATTTCCTGTGCAGCTTCTCATGGACATACTCTGCACCTTGGACTGGCCACTGGCCTTGCTGTTTTGCCCTTGCCTGTGCAGCTTCTCATGGACATGCTCTGCATTGTGTGCCTTGCTATTCTCTACTCTTGGTGCCTATCTGTGCAATATGTGAATAAAGACAGTTTCTCCTGTTGTCTGTTTTGTCAGTGTCCTTACTGAATAAAGTTTTTTGCTGTGAGTATATGGTTTACTGAGCCACATGCTCTGTGTGCCACTACAACATTGGTGAGGTCTTGGCTCACTTACTCTATTTGTTACTACTGAATAACGTTTTTTTCTCTGAGTATATGGTTTACTGAGCCACATGCTCTGTGTGCCACTACAACATTGGTGAGGTCTTGGCTCACTTACTCTATTTTTAACAGGGGTGATAGGGACTGCAGTTCTTCCTGACCCTGATACTTGTGGGGGCAATGATGTCAATTTTAAATGGGATGCAGTTGTCATTTTCATTTCTTGTTCATGTTGGCTATATGGTGCACATGTCAGGTTTGGGGGCACTGCCAGCATAGAGTGGGATTCTATCCACAGGATTGCAGGCAGGCTGGCCAGGGTCATCATGTATGTGTGTTCTTCCTTTATATGTGCCCAGTAGTGTATGTGTGTGGTCATCTTGAGATGGCCAGTCATCCTGGTCCCATGGCTTACTTTCAATGTGTGATCTTGGGTGGTCAAGCAGTGTGCAGTGTTTAGGGGGTGACTTTGTCGGGAGTGTTGATGTGCATGTGCCCCTGCATTGTCAACTACACACATGTTTCACCCAGGAGTTGAATGCCTGTTGTTTGGATTGTTCAGCCCTGTGGATGTGGTTGTATGCACATGTGTGAGTTGTATGTTGTGCACTGTGCAGTGTGTTGGTGTGTCTATGCAGTTCTGGCTGATTCCTACTTGTTGTTTTTGTCACTTGTGAGTATGCAGAGTGTGTGACTGGCAAGTCAGTGTTTTGTTTTGGTGATCCTCCATGTGTCTTGATACTGTTTGCGGAGACTGTGCAGACCTGCTGATCCACAATGCCATGGTGGTTGTATTTTCTCAATCATTGCTGTCACATGATGCCTTTTTGTCTCCAGTATGGCATGTGGTGTGTGGTGTCATGCCATCCCCTATCTGTGCTTCAGATGCCTACCCATTGTGCGTCTGCACTCCCCCTATTTGTGTAAGGTACACTCCTGCCATCTCCACTACTGACATGCACTACACTTCACTTTGATGTCAGCTATCCCCTTGGTTTACATGTGTGTGTGCCTCCCACTCACTTCATTTGTGACACTGTGCTTTGTGGTACAGTTCTTTGACCAGTAGCAATGTGCCACTCAGGACATTTCCCTAATTGGTTACATGTGATGTTCTTGTGCTGTTTAGCAGTCATGGCTGCTCATATGCACTTCAACTGCGTGTGCAGTCCTCTGGTCAAGTTGTTTCCACTTTTCTGCCCCAGACTTGTGCATCTGTTGGTGTTGTGTTGGGTGTATGTGTGGTTGCTGTGGTACTGTTTCACGCTGGGTGTGATGTTGTCTTTGTGCTGTGCTGATTAGTGTTGTGTGGGTTCATGTTGTGTCACTCATATCTTCGTGGGACTGGTATGCTTGGTGTACACGCACTGCTTGTTGTGCATGCAGTGCTGTGGGTGGATGTTGCCTTGCAATTGCCTGGTGTGCATCCCCTGATGTCCTGCTGTGTTTGCTATGTGATTTCTTTTGGTTGCCTGTGCATCTGTTGTTTTTTTTGATGTGGCTGTGTTTTTCTGTGATGGTGCACTTCTTGTCTGTGTTGTGGTATGTTGTGTGTGCATTGTTCCTGACTGATGAGATTGTGCACTCCTGTTGTGTCTGTGCTCCCATTGCCTTTTCACAGTTTTGCTGCACAGGACGTGTCTGTTCTTGTTGTGGTTCTGGGTGTGCTTCTGTTGAGTTATGTATTTGTCTGTTGTTTTTGTGCAGACATTGGTTCTGGCACCCCAGTGTGTGTGTGATGTTTGTGGCTACCCCCAGCAAGTGTGATTGTTTGCCTGTGTATTGGCTGGGCATTATTGCCACCCTTCTGTGTGTTTGACACTGGTGTTGTGTGCTGCAGGTGTGAGGGGGTGTGTGTCTACATTCCTACGTGTGTTTGACAGTCATGGAGTGTGTCCATGTGTTGTAATTTGACGGCGATTAGATTAAGCATTAGCAGAGGACATCTTAGTTCTGGCCGTTATCTTGACATTTAGCGGACTCCATTTTGTATTCCTTGCAGGCATCTTGTTTGCTACATGCTGCCTCGTGTCAACCATGTGCTTTCTCCTATCTTTCTGTTCATGGTGCTTGAATCTGCCCAGCAACAAGCTATATTTAGCATCCCCCACTTTTGCCGCTGTCCGTTAGGGTTCACATCTGTTAGTGATTAGTTCCAGATAGGAATGTGTTTGGCAAGCCCCCAAGACTGTTAGCCCCTCCCACTGATCGACCGTGCCTCTCGATATTACCTTATATGGACATAAACCATGCTCTTGTGATTTGTACCGCCTACTTTTGTGCCCCTGTGCGGGTATAAATAAACCATGCTTTCTTAGCTCGTGGTGCTGCTTCTTGCAATACCGAAGGGTACTGTTTGAACCATAGCACAACCTCATGAGGTATAATAAATGTTACGTTTTTTATTCCAGTTTCTGTGCCAACTTCTTTCTATTGGTCTGAGGACTTTGTGTAGAGAAGGGCGAACCCTTTGCACTAGCGGGTCTGGCTGAGGCCTCCCACGACAAATTGGCACCCGACATGTGGGGCTCATCGGAGACTCGGATGCCCAAAGGATTGGTCGTGACGAAGGTTTGGAATCTCGCTGAGGACGCGATCGCTGCCAGAAGAGACCCGAGTCTTGGCACCCAAGGCGTTTCTTCCCTTCTTTCCGATCTGACCATCCAGGTGGCGCCGGTCTTCGACTGAGATCTCTTCTGTTGATCCGCCGTGCAGTGGCCGTTTGGTCGAATTTAGAACTTGGCAGTTGGAATCTGGACACCCTATGATTGGTAAGAGCCGTTTTGCGGCACCTACTACGGGTTTTGGATGCCCTTGTATGGTAAGGTAGTTTTAGGAACACTTACTGTGGCAAATTTGTATTTGGAAAAGACTAGTCTATTTTGTATTTGAAAGGATGTCCATATATGTGTTGCAACCCATATAGGCAGGCAATGTGAAGATTTTTCTTCAATAATTTGAATTTGAACGGCGCAACGTACTAAAGGTACTTTAAGTGCTACTTTGTGCATAATACTGCATATTTTGCATTATTTTTGGCATGCCTGTTTTTAGGACACTTCGAAGGTTGTGTTGCTTTTGTAATGGTACTAGCCTCCGATTCGAGGAATCGCAGCCGGCTCCCCCAGAGGGGACGCCTAATAGAGATATGTATGTCAAGTTTGGTCTTTCTGCCATAATGTACAGCATTTTGTGGCATAAATATACCAAAAAGGATCCTGAATTACGTTGGCCAATGCATGGGTCATTTGAAGCACGGAAGATTGAGTATGTGGAGCAATGTATGTTTGAGCGGAAGTCTCAACGTGATATGTTTGAATGTGTGCGTATGTGGGAGAAAGAAGTGCGACAACAAGCGAAGCGTGAGCAAGCGTTGATTGAGAAATAACAGCGAAAGAATGTGTATGAGAAAGCGTTGGAGTTGAGAAAGAAAGAAGTGAAAGAGTTGAAAGTGAGAGAGGAGAAAGAACATAGGTTGTAGGTATCTGGCCAATATCCTGTCCGACAGCCTCTCTATCCTATCCTCAATAAACCGCAAGATGATCTTTTGTTATTAGATCGACCTCCACCTCCGTATGCCGTTCCGTCCGCTCCGGCTGAAGGCGATGAAGATTCTGACGCAGATAAACTAAAAGAGCAGGACAGTCAATCTATGTTGTCTGCTCTACACGCGGCCAATATTAGACAGGCTGTTCGCAAAGCATTACGTAGTGCTGATTCTGCTCCCCCTATCTTTTAGTCAGTATGCAGAGATGGTCGGAAAAAGAGCAGATATATTTCACTGAGACATTTGCCTCAGAAGTTGAAGAATTGTTTCGGAAATTCTCTCCAACGATAGAACCTAACGATGTAGCAACTGATTGTAAAAACATGCGTGATGGTCTTTTTGTTTTCTCTCAGGTGGCTGACACGATTAGACAGTTGGTTAAATTACGAACTGAGGCGGTTCATTTGAAGGAGAAGAAAAAGCTTGCAGACGCAGCTGCGCAGCCCAATTCGTCCGGAAAATCGCAGTCTTCTATCTTCGGAACAGATAAGACAATGCCAATCGATATGAGACCTATGCGGGAAGCCGCACCTTTGTATGTTCCTCCTAAAGGAACGGGTGATTGTGATGATAAAAATTCTGTTGATGCCAAGGGATATTTCATTTATAATTGGGTGTATACTCCTTGGAATAGAGCAGATGTAATGGCGCTTAAAGCAGCATTACCTGATCCACGTAAAAATCCAGCCGCTTTCTATGAGGAAGTAGAAGGCGCTATAAATTCCTGTACCATGACCCTATGTGATATCGATTTTTTTTTGGCTTAATATTACCACCCGATATGTGGAGGACCGTTCGTAAAATCAATGACCGTGCTACTTTTGGTGCCGAATGGAAGGAATTAGAACAATTGGATGTGGAGAGGGAGCCCGCTCAAAAGCCACATCAGTTAATATTAGATCTCCCCACAGCAATATTGACCAAGCTTAAAACAGTTATTCCCCCTAAAAAGATAGATTGGACTGTTTTAGCATCGTGTAAACAAAAAGTAGATGAATCGGTTTCTGATTTCTTTACACGCTTTGAGGAAGCTTTTCATGATTTTAGCGGCCAGTCTTTGACAGATGATACAGGCAGACATCTCTTTGTTGATAAATACGTTACGAATCTGTTGCCAGGGATAGCTAGCCACTTAAAAGCCAGTGAAAGTTCTTGGACTACATCTTCTCCAGCATCTGTTTTGACGATGGCTCAATATTACGAGCGTCAAGAATTCGAACCAAAAGGTAACGAAGAAAGGAAATCTAAAAATTTAAAAACGAAAATTATGTTAGCCCAAGTCTATGGTCCGCCCTCTAGAGGCTACGATAGAGGCGGACGCGGATTTTTCAATCCCCCCTATACTCCAACGAATCTGTCCAATAATCAATGTGCGTATTGTAAGAAATTTGGTCATTGGATGGCTGATTGTCCAGTGTTGCGTGCTCAGCAAATTTCACGAGGACGGGGTCAAATGAGAAATCATTCAGGTTATTCAGGGCCTAGGGGAAATACGAATGATCGTGCTCGATTTCATACTAATGTGCAAACACAGGATGGGTTTAATACTTTTGATAGACAAAATCAGTATCAGATGTCTGACTATGTTCAGCCTGACATTTACGATTCTGTTCATGCATAGGATTGCCTAGGATGGGGTAAGGAATCAGTTGAAGTTCCAGTAGATCAGACGGGTCCCTATGTTACAGCACATGTTTTGGGTTCTACTGATCGGTTTCTGGTTGATACAGGAGCTACTCGTAGCGTTTTGTCTAAACAATTGGTTCCAAGGGCTCCCCTGTCTGGTGGAACTATTACTTCGATAGGTTTCGATGGAACACTTTCCCTTAGCCCATTGTCACAACCACTTGCATTCCATGTTGATAAATTTAGTGCTCCATGTCTATTTCTACTTTCTCCGAACACACCAGATAATATTGTGGGCCTTGATATGATGAAGTATTTCAGAGCCACAATACGATGTTCTCCTGAAGGAGTGCGTGTCATCTTGAATGACAATCATTCCGTACCTGAAAGAGCTTGTCTTGTTAAAGAGGATATTGCATTGGCTTCACTTCCCAAAACTTTGTGGGCTACCTCAGACACTGAGTTGGGTCAAATGGTTATCCCGCCAGTACATTATAGTGTCAAGGAGGGAGCTGTGTTACCTCGCTTGCCTCAATATAGGATTTCACAGGAGGGTGAAGAAGCACTCATACGAATTGTGCATGATCTCATTCAAGTTGGGGTTGTTGAGGAAGTTCCATTTAATGTTTGCAATAGTCCGAACCTTCCAATTTTGAAAAGAGACACTGACACTCGAATTTACAGATTTATCATATACTTGAATAAGATTGTTGTACCGCAGTACCCTGTGGTTTCTGCCATCATTACAACACTTCTTACTTTGGTTCCCCCGACTGCTACCATATTTTCTGTTATAGACTTGAAGAATGCTTTCTTTTCGATCCCTATTCATCCTGACAGCCGATACTTGTTCGGTTTCACTTTGAATAATCGATCGTTTGGTTTTGTAGAGTTCCTCAAGGCTATACAGAGAGTCTGAGGATTTGCAGTCAAGCATTAAAAAGAGAACTTGATTCCTTTGTATAGCCTGGCGGAGTGGCTCTCATACAATATGTCGATAACATCTTGCAGGCAGCTGACATCCCAGAGCAATATGAAACGTGTACTTTGTCTTTGCTTTCTTTTCTTGCTTCCCACCATCATAAAGTGTCACGGAAAAAATTGCAATATTGTAGACCAAAGGTGACCTACTTAGGTCGCCTTTGTCTAAGGAGGGACGTGCATTGACATCAGATCGTATACAAGCAATTTTAGATACTCCAGTACCTACTACACAGAAAGGAGTACGTGCATTTCTTGGTCTTACTTCCTTTTGTAGGCAATGGATTTTGAGGTTTTCATATATTGTTAAGCCTTTCTTATCACTTTTGACAAAAGACACTTCCATACCCCTTCCATGGACAGATGAATGTGAAACTGCTTTTCGACAGTTACGACAAGCCCTTTGTTCAGCACCAGTGTTAGGTACACCAGATTACACGAAGCTTTTTACACTTTATGTGCATGAGAAAGATGGATGTGCATTGTCAGTTTTAGTCCAGTTACATGTTGATAAGCAACGTCCCTGTGCTTATTTTTCAGCAGTGCTTGACCCTGTTGCTAGAGCATTACCTGGGTGTTTTCGCTCAGTTGCGGCAACTGCTGTGTCAATACGACAGAGTGAGGGAATAGTTTTGTCACATAAGTTGTTAGTGTTGGTACCCCATGCGGTTGATGCCCTTTTGAATCAAACAAAGACGCAGCACTTAACTAGCGCTCATCTGACAGGATATGAACTGACATTGCTAGCTCCTCACATTACATTGAAGAGATGTGCAACTTTAAACCCAGCTACTTTGTTGCCGTATCCGGCGACTCAGCCTCAGTCACAAGAAACACATGATTGTATATTCCTGACTGAGGAACAGACAAAGGGTGCATTGATTTGCAAGATACGCCCCTTCCAGATGTGGATGGTGAATTATGGGTTGACGGGTCTTGTTTGAAATTACCAGATGGTACGACCTCAGCCGCATATGCAATCACCACTCTTGAAACAATAGTGGAGACAGCTCATATACTACAGAAATCGGCTCAAGCAGCTGAATTGATAGCTTTGACACAAGCATGTGAGTTTAGTACTGATTTGTGTGTGAATATTTATACAGATAGCCGCTATGCTTTTGGAGTGGCGCATGATTTTGGCCTGCTCTGGAAGGAAAGAGGCTTTCTTACATCTCACGGAATGCAAAAAACGCAAGGAGAACTAGTGCATAACCTTTTGATTGCATTGACATACCCAAAGAAAGTAGCCATAGTGAAGTGTAGTGCGCACAAGAAAGTGACAGATAAGATTGGACAAGGTAATGCCTTTGCAGATCACGTGGCACATGAGACTGCGACGCAAAGAAGCACTACTCCCATGTATGTAGTGAAGTCACAAGCTGAGAGATGGTATAATGCTAGGCAAGAAGTACAAGAGATACAGAAATCTGCTTCTGTAAAAGAACGTGAACAATAAACTGAAGAAGGAGAGTTGGATGATGAAGGTTGTTGACGGAATAAGCAGATGGATAGATGGAAGCTGCCTATAGCCTTTGTACAACCTATGGTTCAGATGGCACATGGGCTAGCACATGTTGGAGCTTCAGCAATAATGAAAATGCTTATGCAAGTTTGGGAGCATCCAGAAATTGCTAGCACAGCTAAGAGAGTAGTACAATCTTGCTTGATCTGTTTTGCTACGCCAACTGCACCTTTTGAAGTCTTACAAATGGATTACATCCAACTTGAGCATTGTAATAATTTGAAGTATGTTCTAGTGGTGGTCTGTGCCTTCAGTAAATAGATTTAGGCTTACCCCACTAAGGACAATACTGCTATTACTACTGCCAAGGTGTTACTGAAGGAATTCTTCCCGAGATTCGGTGTTTGCAGACTCCTATGGAATGATAATGGACCTCATTTTATTGGGGAAGTTATCAAATATGTCTTGAAGGGATTAGGAATTAAACAGAAATTCCATGCAGTGTTCCACCCACAATCAGCAGGATTGGTGGAAAGGTATAATGCTACTCTGAAGCTGAAAATAGCGAAAATTCAAGCTGACACACACTTGACTTGGCCAGACGTGTTGCCACTGGTATTGTTGTCTATCAGATCAGTATCACATTCTAGAACGGGTCTCACTCCTTATGAAATTGTATTTGGACGACCCATGAATATTTGGGGAGTTCCAAAACTGAGTTCTGTGTATGATGTACCTTGTGTCTTGATGAATGACTATCTGGCACAGTTAACCGACAGTTTGGTTTCTATTCATCAACAGGTTCGAGAAGCACTTCCAGACAGATCTACAGGTGAAGGCCATGAGTTCCGACCTGGTGATTTTATGATGATTAAAGCGTTTTAGAGGTCAAGCAGCTTGGAGCCGAGGGGCGCGGACCGGAACAGGTGCTCCTCGCCACGAGAACAGCGGTTCGAGTCACCAACAAGAAAAACTGGGTGCATAGTATCCATTGTCGAAAGGTATTGTCGACCCTGGTGGAACCTGCTGTACTGACTGATCATCGAGAGATCTTGACTATGGAGAAAGGCCCTGCTGTATCACCTGACGAATCTGCGGAGTTCTTCCCAGACCAGACGATTCCTGGAGCATCGAGATACAACTTGAGACCGAGAAAAGAATCTACCGTTTTTTGAGAGAGACAGGTTGAGCAACCGCCCTGGGTAGTGGAAATGGAATACTGATATGACAAGGGGGGGATCAGCCCTGCGTAGTGTAGTGACACCCGTCTTGATCTTCGGTGAAGAACACAACGTCTACCCATGGGAGAAGAGCTCCTACAACTATTTTCGTTTTATTTTTTGTTTTTAGAGAAAGTTGATTTTGTTGCTATTATGAATAATAAGAAGAAAGTTTTAGGTGTTGTAGGTGTTTTTGCTGTTTTGACATTATAGCAGTAATCACCTGGTCTGTTGAAATGATGGCTCCTGCTCATGAGTTTTTTGTGGTTACTACTCCAGTCCCAGAAGAACATCAGCATTTTACTCTTCCGTATCATGAGCAGAAGCACCGACAATCTTATCTCAATAATACATTTGTTCAGATGCTTCACCACAACCACAATGCCACAAACACTACTAATTGTTGGGTATGTGGTATGCTTCCAGTGCATCAAAAGAAAGGAGGAACACCTTTTATCCCACTTCCTTTCTCGCATAATGGTTCTTGTCGAGCCTGGTACACTCTTTTGTTTGCAATTAGAAAACCTGCAGTAGGTGGACTTCTTTTCCGTTTAAATAAGGAGTGTTATCAGGACAAAGATGGGTATCCTCAAGCAAATGGAACTATATGGGAATGGGAGGAGTACCGACCGGACAATATTTCTACGCCATATGTTTTCACCCATACAAGAGACTTTGCCACAAGCAACCAATCTGTAATTACTGTTACAAGGACTAAAGCAGACTTATGTGTACAAAGCACTGGGCGAATCCCAGTTGGAATCAGTGATTGTGTTACTGTATTAAATATAGATGGAATAAATGATAGTTCCTTTCTGGCTTCACATAACACATATCTAGTATGTGCAAGTCAGGGATATCATCGACTACCAGTTGGGTGGTCAGGTATATGTTATGTATCTTTTTTGTTGCCTCCTGTTTTCCTGGCACCTGCATCATACCATCGAGATTTTAAATTGTTTAGGAATATTTCGATAAATCAATACAAAAGGACAATAAGTACTGATGAATTAGACCAAACAGACACTAGTTTACAGCAATATGTTGATTTTAATTTGGGCCTGTTTTCTTTTGTGTGCGCTGCATTAAATAGTAGGAAAGTGCGACGATTAACTAGGGTTGTGGAAGCTGTCACTAATTAAACTGCTATAGCACTTGAAAATATTACTGAAGAATTACAAGTTGCCAGAATTGTAGCGCTCCAAAATCGCATGGTGTTAGATGTGATGTTAGCCGATAGAGGTGGTGCATGTAAAATTATCGGTAGTAGTTGTTGTGTTTTCATTCCTGATAATTCGCCCTCAGTATATGATGCAATTCTTAAACTGCATAAGATAGCTACAGACATTCACTCTAAGAATGGCACCTGGACTTTTGCTGGTTGGTTCTGCACTCTAGTCTCTGCCTGGGGTTGGAGATTATTGACTGTTCTCTGTATTGTAATTGCAGTAATTTTCACCTGTTGTATGTGTATCCACTGTGGCCCAATGCTATATTCTATGTGCATCACTGCTTGTATGCCATCCAAGAAGAATGTTATAGATGTAAAAGCACAACACGTATTAGACAAATAAGTAGCTGATATGATGCATATAGATATACAGAATGAATATTTAGATTACCCTAAAAGAGCGTATGTCTTCAGCTAATGCTAAAAGGGTCGTCTGTTGTAATTTGACGGTGATTAGATTAAGCATTAGCAGAAGACATCTTAGTTCTGGCCGTTATCTTGACATTTAGC
Organism: Lissotriton helveticus; assembly: GCF_964261635.1. NCBI lineage: Eukaryota > Metazoa > Chordata > Amphibia > Caudata > Salamandridae > Lissotriton > Lissotriton helveticus. Next base: position 574,685,509 of record NC_136068.1, read on the forward strand.
GACTCCATTTTGTATTCATGGCAGCCATCTTGTTTGCTACATGCTGCCTCGTGTCGACCATGTGCTTTGTCTTATCTTCCTGTTCATGGTGCTTGAATCTGCCCAGCAACAAGCTATATTTAGCATCCCCCACTTTTGCCGCTGTCAGTTAGGGTTCACATCTGTTAGTGATTAGTTCCAGATAGGAATGTGTTTGGCAAGCCCCCAAACTGTTAGCTCCTCCCACTGATCGATTGTGCCTCTCGATATTACCTTATATGTACATAAAGCATGCTCTTGTGCTTTGTACCGCCTTCTTTTGAGCCCCTGTGCGGGTATAAATAAACCATGCTTTCTTAGCTCGTGGTGCTACTTCTTGCAATACCGAAGGGTACAGTTTGAACCGTAGCACCACCTCATGAGGTATAATAAATGTTATGTTTTTTATTCCAGTTTCTGTGCCAACTTCTTTCTATTGGTCTGAGGTCTTCGTGCAGAGAAGGGCGAATCCCTTGCACTAGCGGGTCTGGCTGAGGCCTGCCACGACACATGGGCCCTGTGGGGTGTGCTGCTGGCATACTCCTGTGAAGTAGTGGTATTCATATGTATGGCTGTTTCACAGTTTGACTTCAGGGCCTTCCTTTCATCGCTGTGCCTTTACATGGGTAGCCTTGCTGTCTCCCTGGGCTGTTGCACTGAGCTGACTGTGCTTTGACTACACTCACTGTGTCAGCCATGTGTACTTTGATGGGCTGAGGGTGTTGTTCTAAGATCCTTGTCTTGCATGTGATGTGCACATGCTTGGTGGTTGTCTCCTTGGCCTTCCATTTGGGTGCACATCACTTTGGCGTCACTATTTGTTGTGCTCCATTGCTGGTGGTATGTGGTATGTGTATGTGTCTGTGTGGGGTATGTCTATGTGACTTGGCAGGCTGTGTGTCCAGTAGGATGTTTGTTTCTTGTATGTGTGTGTGTTCATTTAGTGCTTGTACTCTGTTTTCTTGCCAAGAGTGTGGTGTTGTTGTGGATATGGGTTGCCCTGGCCCTGTGCTTCTGTGCTGTGTGTTCCTCTGCAGCCATTCCTGCTGTGTCTCCCTAGTTGTTTTGTGTGGTGCAGGGTGTGGATTCACCTGGATTGTTGTGCATGGGGGTGCACAGGAGGGGCACATGGCATGTCCCTTCAAGGGGGGCTAGTGTGGGGAAGGTAGAGGTGTGGCCTTGTGGTCTTTGTGCCCTGCTCATGTCTGACGCTGGCCCTGCCTTCTGCATTGTGCGCATGTATTCCCTTGTCTTCACCGCTGCGGTGACGAGACCGGGACATCACTGCAAGATCGTGGAATATTTGTGACCTGGATGCGGAGGGGTGACTTGGCGGCAGGTAGGTCATGTGTGGGTACACTTGTGGATGTGTTCCTATCCCCACAATGATGTCTGCTGTGGATAGGGACCCTGTATCAGCCCATGAGTTGTGTGTTGTGGGTGTGTCCGGGGTTGTGTTATTGCATATCTGCGGAGGCATCCGCGATGGTAGATGAGTTGCTGGTGATGTATCAGGTACAGCACTGTAAAGACGTGTAGGGGTGGGTCCATTGCGGTCGTGAACGGGTGGAAGGGACTGGGACTCTGGTTTCGCCCTTCTCTGTCGAGCTTCCGCCGTCTCTGATTGGGCGGTTTCTCCGCTGTGGTGCGCCTGGTTGTTTGGGGCATCCTAATTTGTGGAGCGGAGCGGACGTCATACCGTACGGCGGTGAGTCTCCATTGGCTCACACCGCCGCAGTTGCAGGCGCACTTTGATGGCGGTTCGCGTCGCACCGCGGCGGATGGGAAATGGACTATGGTTGGCCATACTAATATGGCAGGCGTGAGGTCCGCTACTTGCGGGCAGAAAATTGCATTTTACCGCACCGCCAGCACCGCAATGGTGCCTCCGCCAGCAATCCTAATAGACCCCTTAGTCTTTATATTATTATTTATTTCTTATTAAGCGCAACGAATCACCCTAAAAGTACTCTAGGCACTGCTACAACTCTACATGTTAAGAAGCATAGAATTTTGAACCTTCTAAAATACAACAAGCAAAAGAAGATTAAACAACCAAGTTGTAAAGGCTTTTTTGAATTGCCTGAAGTCAGCACAGGCACATAGATATAGCGGAAGCTGAGTCCAGTGCTGAGGGGCTTGGTACGAGAATGATCGGCCCCAATACCTAGTGGTGTGGAAACGCAGATGATGTAACAAGAGTTTCCCGCTATACCTAAGACTCTGAGTGGGCGCATATCACTAGGGTTTATCTTGCAGGTATTGTCGTCCATCCTATGCAAAGATTTATGGACAAGACAGAGAAGTTTAAAGACCAATTGTTTTGAAAGGCAGCCAATGAAGGCTTCTGAGAATAGGTTCTGAGGGCGATCGCAGTGGAAGATGACAGAATAGCCATACTGCTGTATTTTTTACCACTTGGAGTCTGGCAAATAGTCTTTCATTAGCTCATTGCCATAGTTTTTTCTTTTTTTTATTCATCATTTTGTTAACATCACTCAAAGTGGTTATGGTACCTTAGTTTGCAAGTACAGGTTTCACAGGTCCAGAACAAACAGAAAAATTAAAAAGGAATAAAGGAAATGAAAACTTAGTAGAACAGGCATATGCAAACGGATATATCGTCATCTCCGTTATGACTATTGATCAGCTATAATGTACTTTTCATGTCTCCCTACTCCTTTGCCCTCGTATCTTTTTCTCTGTCCGTCAGCACTCGTGTTCCAATAAGTGTTTTTGCTCTCCTTCTAAAGGTCAGCAGCTCTCCCCCTGTATTTTACACCTTGGTTTGCTTCCTGTGTCTCTTGACTGGGTTGTAGGTCCCGTTCCTCCTGAGTTCAGAGGTATTCCCTTAGGGGCTTCATGTGTCCTGAGGACGGGATGTAGGCGGTTGCAGCACAGAATAAAGTTCGCTCGTTGTGTCACAATATGATATGCTCTTGAGCCAGCTTTAACCAGTGGGTTTTTGCCTTGTGCCCCAGCTGATAATTATTACGCGCTTCACCAGGAGCATTGCTATTGCTATAGAGCTGCGCATGCTTTTGGGCAAGGTGTCCACATAACCCATCAATGCTAACAATGGGGAGATTGTCAGCTGAGCACATTGCCAAAGTTCAGGTGGCTTATTATAATGACCCAAGCTTGGGATTTTCTTGACTGACGCGGTTGCCACTGAAATGCTTTCCTATATTTAAATGGAATTCGTTAAATGATTCTATGGGGGAAGTGTGGGGAAGAGGAAAGATGCTGGGGAAGGGATGTTTACATTTTGGCTGCTTTACAAATATATATTTAGAGTCATTTGATCAGACACGACTGCCTAAGAGATCTCAAACCATTTTAAATGAACATGGCCCACTTGAGTGATACAGAGAAATATTGTGTCTGTGATTTGTCTTGAAATGTGAACAGTTCAAGAGGGCATTTACTTTGATATGTTAGAGACAAGTCCCTACACCTCTTGATGCTGCAAGAAAAACATCTTCTAGGACCTAAGAGGCCGATTACGATGGCGGACGTAAACGGGTCCGACTGACATGGTCGCGGCAAATATACTCCTGACCGCACCGCGGATAAACCGCCGGTGCGATTAGGATATTTCCGCCATCACACACCGACCGCGGCGGACGGGTCACACCAAAGACCGCCGCACGTGGACAGTATCACAGAAACACCTTCCGCCGCGGACGCAACGCCCGCGGAAACAGGCCCAACCGCCGCCAGACCTGCGGAGGGACCGCACGCACGATTAGGATAACCCCGCAAACCCAACGGAACTCACCACCTTCCTCGCCCGTCATGGACAAAATCCATCGACAAACGGAATATGACTGCGGAAGAACCAAACGAACATCACCTCTGCTGTCAAACCGAAACAAAAATGGCGGACGGAAGTAAATAGTAAACCAAAAAAAAAGGACGCACACCTACCTGGAAAACCCACCCCAACAACTCCATGCCCCAATGACACACCCCCAGCACAAACAAGAGCATCCAAGTCTCCACACCCACAGAGCACCTGACTGCAAAAAACCATTGGGACACAACGGCCACACAGATTATAAAAGGAATCCCTCCCATCAACACAATCTTTTGCATCACAGCACAGCTGCAAGAAAGAGGCACACATCACACACAACTGACACACACAAACACACATACAACCTGCACACCAACACACCCACCACACCAACCCCAACACAATCCCTACATACCACACACCTGTACACCCAACACGGCCAACACCTTCCACATCACACACCATGGCCCCCAAGAAAAACCCAAAGTTCACAGAGAGTGAGTTGAAGGTCATGGTGGATGAAATCATCTGTGTAGAACCACATCTGTTTGGTACCCTAGTCCAGCAGACCACCTTGGCAAACAAGACCACAATGTGGGACAGGATAGTGACCAGAGTGAATGCTTCAGGGACCCTGCCACGCACCAAAAACGATATCCAGAGGCGGTGGCACGACCTCAAGGCAAGGGTGAAAGGCATGAGGGAGAAGAACCACCTGCGGGCACACCAAACTGGCGGTGGCCCTCCCATGGATCCAATACCATACACCCAATGGGAGGAGAAGGTGCTAGCCACAATGCACCCTGAGAGACTGGAAGCAATAGACGAGGGAGTGGAGGCTGGTAAGTACAAACCAATGTCCACCATCACACTGTAATGTCCTGCCTCGCACAACTGCTAAGACACATCTCCCAGTCTCCAATCCATGCATGTGGACCACACAGTCACCCAATTGTGAACCCCCAGGGCTCAAATGCACCCACCATGATCAACCACAAATGTAGCCTCCTACGTTCCCAGGCATGCATGTGTTCAAGCAGCTAACACTACAACTCCCAACAGGCCCCCATGTCAACAGGAAGGGTGGGTGGGTAAGAGGACAGCACTACAACTCCCAACAGGCCCCATGTCCACAGGGAGGGTGGGTGGGTGAGAGGCCAGCACTACAACTCCCAACAGGCCCCCATGTCCACAGGGTGGGTGGGTGGGTGAGAGGCCAGCACTACAACTCCCAACAGGCCCCCATGTCCTACACCAGAGCTAAATGGAGTACCCCAACCATGTGCTGACCAGTGCATCTCTCTCTTCAAACTTACAGGTAGGTTGACATCTTCATAGGGAGAATGGGTGTGAGGGGGAAATCTGTACTCCAAATACAAATGTGCACCCTCCACCCTCCTGATTGCAGCTAGGAGCAACACAACACATGGCTACGTAGTAACTCCATGGTGAAAATGTGACATAAAACATGGGACAGGTGAGCACGCAGTGCCTGCATACTGCATTTGTCGAACAACAAACAAGTACCATATGTCCACATAAGGACCCACAAATAACAGACCCTTGGACACATGGAAGAGAAGCGTCAAATCTGCACACATCAAAAAACTTGCAAGGGGAAACTAAGACATGGTGGCAGTCTACACAGTCCATGTAGTAGGCAGTCTGTGTAAGATGTGAGACTTGACATAGCCACAACAGCAAGTACAATGTGTGTCCTGACACAAGTCACATGGATGCAATGTCCAAAGCTTGTCACTAACACAAGGTAGACCATCCACATGAAAGACCAACACATGCCTCTTATGACAGTGACTAGACCAGGTACATTAGCAAGGTAGGTCGTCCACAGCCCTGGTGAACATGCCCTAGTCAACATTGCTGAAAAACACCAATCATGTCAAAAGGACTCCAATGCTACACAGAGTCCAGGGGTACCAACCAATAGCAGAACAGCACTACACATATCCAAGTATTGTCTACCCACCTCCACACCACCATAATGCCCAGTACTGTGTGCCACACCAATGTGATGACATCAACAGCCATGTCCTGAATCCCTAGGAAATTGTAATGTAACAACAACAAACCTGTCATGTCCACAGCATTGATTTTACAATTTTTGTCCCTCAGGTGACCGAGAACTGGCAGGAGAAGCCAGCAACCGCCAGCACCAGTCGCCCCCCATCCCAGCATGGACACTCTGGTGATGATTCCCTGGACACCTCGGATGCGGAGGGCGATGCCGGTCCGCATACACTCCCTGGGCCATCAGGCTCCCCGGACATCCCTGCCCCCACCACCTTGGCCAGTGGAATGACAGCAACTTTTGCCATTGTGACCTGTGCAGCTAACACCACCACCACCACCACCAGTCCTGCCTGTGCCACCCTCCCTGACCCATTGGACGATGCCAGACCATCAACATCACAGGCTAGCAGGGAGAGTGGACGGGTGAGGACACAGGTGAGGACACAGGTTCCGGACAGGAGGGCAGATGCAAGGCCTGGTGGGGGACAAGACCCACCCAATCCTAGGACCGAGACCCTGGATCTCATTTCAAGAGTGCATGCATCGTACGAGCTGTCCCAGGCACAGGCGGATCGTGCACGCCAAGACTCACTTGAGACCCACCAGCTGTTGAGGTCCTTGGACAACCGTATGGGACAAATAGTAGACCTCATGGGCCAGCAAACATCTGTTTGGAGGGAGTGGTTATCCCGCAACACACCACCTCCCCCTCACCCAAGTGGCCAGCGGGACAGGACACCACCACCACCACCATCACCTGAGGCCACTGACAGGGAGATGTCCCCGGAACAACCTGCCCCCACAGCTGGGTCCACTCCACCTCGAAGACGGAGGGGCCGTCTGAGGCTGGATCCAGGACAGAGCAGTGGCAATGTACCAGCCACCCGCCAGAAGAGGGGCCGGCACTGACTTCTACATACCTTGAGCCTGGCATTCACTCTGTGAACTATCTTGCCCCACAATGCCATGCATTGGCATACGACTGTTGGACTAGGTTAACACCACACAATGTGGTGTCTACAAGGTGGGATCATCTGACATGACCTTCAACTCACTCTTCCCCTCCACCACCATTTTGTAAATAGGTACTGACACAAATCCCCCCCTGTAAATAAACACGATGGAAACACTCAAGGCTGTGTGACCTCCATGTTTTAAACACACGTTTGTCTTAGTAGTTGTCATTACCAGGTGCAGGGCTCAATGTTTTTCAGAATCATGGCTCTGTGGGAGTGACCTAGGGATAATGAGAGAACAACAAGCACAGGTCAGGAAACTGAATCACACCCATCACACCACACCGTACTGCAACATCCCACAAACCACACTCATCACAAATTAAGCGGATCACAGGACACACATCAGGGAACATTGCATGTACACCATCTCCCACACCCATTTGCAAACAGAACATACCAGAACAGGCAGTATTCACACACCACATCCACACATCACCAGCAAACATCCATCGCGCATTGAACACCAGCACAAGACGTACTTACTCACATTCAAGGAAAGTAGCGGTCAATGAGCTGACGTCTCTGGTCCACACCTTCTTCCTCCCCACTATTGTCATCACTGGACATGGGTGGGATGGGAGGCGGAGCAACCTGTTGGTCTGCAGGGTCCATGATGATTTCAATGTTCTTGCGCAAGGCCAGGTTGTGGAGCATGCAGCAGGCAACCACGATTTTGCATACTTTGCCGGGTGAGTATGGCAGGGCCCCTCCAGTTTTATCCAGACAGCGAAACCTAGACTTCAGCAGTCCTAATGTACGTTCCACCACCTGACGTGTCTTCCCATGGGCCTCATTTTGGCGCATTTCCCCTGGGGTAGGTGGATTCCGTAGGGGGCTCAGCAGCCACGGCCGATTTGGGAACGCAGAGTCACCTAGGTGGGGGATGACAGACACATACATCAGTACCAGTACTGGTGGGAACAGCATGGCACACATACAACACAGTAGTCATCATAGCACACTCACCTACAAGCCACACACGATCTTGACGCAGATTAGCCATCAGTTGGGGGACAATGCTGCACCGCAGGATGTGGGAGTCCTGTGCGGATCCCGGAAATCTCGCACACACATGAGAGATGATGTTGTCAGCCAGGCACACCACTTGCACATTGATTGAATGGTAGTGCTTCCGATTGCGATAGATGGGTTCACGTGCCTGGGGTGGGACTAGATCAATATGTGTGCCATCAATGGCACCCACTATGTGTGGAATCTGGTCCAAGGCATAGAAGTCCCCTTTCACTGCTGCCAAATCTGCTGGACGTGGGAAATGGATGTAATCATCCTTGTAATGCATCATGGCTTCAAGCACATCCCGCAGTACCATGCTAAACATGGATTGGGACATGCCCCTGGCACGACCTACTGTGTACTGGAATTTGCCCGTGGCGAAGAAGTGAAGTGCCACCATCACCTTTGCTGTGGGTGTAATTGCTCCAGGATATGCCCTGCGTGGTGCGGTGCCAATTGTGCTACAAGGTCCAGCAATGTTGGTCGGTCAAGCCGGAATCACCTCCTCTCCTACCATGTCCTCCAGCACAGTGTATGGTCGATGCACATTAGGAGCCCTCCTGTGTGGGAGTAGATGTGAGCAGATGTCAATTGTACAACACAGCACAGCTGAACCACACTAGCACATCTTGACCAACACACCACAAATAATCCATGTTGCAGACACTGATTGTATGTGTGATGTAACAGAAATATAAGGCACTACAGACAACTACACACACAATGTTCACACACAAACAACATCCTGTGAGCAAATGTGTACAACGGAATGTTCACACATGTTTCGAGCACAGCCGACATCACATGACGAAGTGCCCATGTGTGGACAAGCATCACCACAGACACACATGGATGTGCACTCACAAGACGAACCTGGAACACACCCTCCTTGTCTTCATGCACCCATGAAAACACCGACAATGCTGTGCATGCTCACATGACAGGCATTGACATTCAACATACGACACACTGACGCATACACTGAATGCATGTATCCCCCATCAATACTCCTTGCACACACAAAACACACACTCACGACTGGATCAAACTGTGGGTGCACAGCCTTAATGGACTGTGTCGATGTGTACACTTTCAAACGTGTGATCTCAAAACCAAGATGTCACCACATTGCTGTTGCACATCTGACGCAATTTGAGGTCTTATCACTGTCCTTTGACGACCACTGGCGATGTGAATAGTATGATTACACATGCAACAAATGGATATCGATGAGACACATGGACACGACCCATTTACATAACATGCTGAGTGTAGATGCATTCTGGGCATCCCCTGACACACATGGACAACTATTACCATTAGATGAGTGCGGAGACATGCAGTGTGTCTACACACCGCGTCACGGCACGCCAACCGACATCACAGAAAATGGTCCTTACTACTTCAATCGTGCGTATCTTTGTCTGCATGGGGAAGGTCCATCACGGTCACAAACCGCCAACCGCCTGTGCACGCTACCGCGATGGTGCATCATTTGAAAATCAACATTCACTGGCATCGAAATGGTTGAGCATGCATTCCGCGGGGGCAGGGCAGGCTAACAGATACATTTGACAGTCAAGTGGAAATGGCAGTTGGTATCCCCCCATTCAGCCACATAGCGGCACCCATCACCGGGTCTGTGCGGTTACCTACCGCAGGGTCCGGGCGGTTACCTACCGCCGGGTCCGGGCCGTGGGTGCCAATATGTGTATTGATGTCACAGTGGCTTGGATGGCCATGGCCGGTTACCTACCGCCGGGTCCGGGCGGTGGGTGCCAATATGTGTATTGATGTCACCGTGGCTTTCGATGCCAGTGAGCGTTGATTTTCAAATGATGCACCATCGCGGTGGCGCGCATATGCGATTGGCGGTATGTGACCGTGATGGTCCTTGCACATGCAGCCAATGGAAAGAGGTACCGCGGGGCCCGTAAGCGATTTCTAAAAAAGCTTAAGCCGTGCACCGCCACAGCGGGGCCAGTCATTGGCTCATTTTGAATGAGGCAACCCAGGAACACCAATTGCTGCTGACGTGTGCCACTGTAATCAGCTCAGGGCCCTATAAATATGTGAATTTGTGCACCACACATCCACTGCTCCAGCCCCTGCTGCCTGCACCCATCACCTCGACCTGCTGCTGCTGCCCACTCCACCTGCTGTTGTGCCAGTGTCCTGGACCTTGCCATGCCGAGAGTTGGACAGATCCGGTCCCGTCCATTCAGTGCAGAGGACCTGGAGGTCCTTGTGGAAGGTGTGCTCCGCCACTATGAACGGCTCTACGGTGCCCCAGGACAGGTGGTAAGTGCAGTGGGGAACATGTTGGTGGTCATGAGGTGGGCCCTGACTCCTGGTCTCTGCAATCTGGGAGGTGTTCTGTGGAAGTCAGTGTGGGTATGCCCCAGCACCCCAGGCACGTTGTGATGTGTTCCTGGTTCTGTCACTGACTGATTGGCCTCTATGTTGCAAATTGTTATCTTTGGGGAGTCACAAACATGACATGTGTAGGCTTGCGGCTGTGCTGGGTCACAACCGATCACATATATCTTGTGGGTGTGTACCTCACCTGCTTTGCATGATGGAATAATGCCATATCGCCGTGTCCGTCCCATATGTTGTACTGTGCTTGGCTGCAGACAGATACCTGTAACTTCTATCTGTGTGAACGGCCAACTGTTCACTGACTTGTCCCCTCATGTCTCCCATTATGGTAGGTCAAGCTGCACCATCGCAAGGCCGTGTGGAGGGCCATAGCACGTGATGTACGGGCAGTGGGGGTGTGCAACAGGCGACAAACACACTGCCACAAGCGGTGGGACGATATCTCCAAGCTCAGCAAGACTGTGGCAGAGATGACTCTGGGGATGATTCCAAGATCAGGCCGTCTTGCACGATGTACCATGACCCCTATGATGCTACGTATCATGGATGTGACCCATCCTGACCTGTCTGCACGATTGAGAGGGGAGCAGCAGCAAACTAGCGGTAAGCACACTGAATAGATCTGTGACTTGGGACTGCATGCATGTATTGCTGGTCACACACAGTAGTGACATCCATGGTGTATATGGTGTGCTGGTATTGCATGTTGGTGGCATTAGCGGAGTGAGAGTTAGCAACCGTTTCAGCCAGCTACACATACCAGTTGAATTGTAGTGCAGGGGCCCAGGACATGCCATTCAGGTCTGTGGTCCCATGCAATCACATGTGTGATGGGCTGCATGCACTTGCCATGTATCTTTCATGTACATGTGTCACAGAGCCCACTAATTCTCTGACATGAGGATGTCTGGTAGGGGTGGTTCATGTGCAGGATGGGTGCTACATGTTGGTCATCAGGGAAGGAAGTTTGTATTTTGTAATTTGCTGTACGTGTGTGTGGTAATTAGGTATACCTCTTTTCTCTCTCTTTCAGCTTTTAACGAGGGCACTGACCCACATACGACGGAGCTTAGTGGTGGCAATGCATCTGGATCTGAGGTCACACACACGCAAACTGAGACTGAAGAGAGCAGAACCCCCAGAGAGGGGGACAGAACTATACCTGAGGACTCACATATGGAGACCCCCATCGTCCTCATCTTCAGACAGCGGTGGTGAGTCAGCACTGTTGTTAGACACAGGGAGTGGACAACCTACAACTTCAATAGGTACACAGCACACTGGGCCCACACTGCCACCAACTGCAACAAGTACGGCTCGTGCTCGTCAGAGTAGGGGGAGCAGAGTGGCCTTTGGTGCAGGCACCGCTGCTCCTGCTCCTGTGACACAAACTGCCCTTAGTGCTGAGGCGGTTGATCTGCTGCACCACTGTGTGTAGGGCAGACAAACATGATTAATGCATTCCTGGACCACGATAGGAAGTTGGGTCAGGTGGTAACATTCATGGAGGGGATGCATGGTGATGTTGCTGGTCTCCACAGAAAAGTACAGTCCTTATTCAACACAGTGTCTGCAGCCATTCAACAGTCACATGGACAAGGTTCTACTTCAGTTCCCCCATCCACACTACTTACTGTCTCAGGGGAGAGTGACATTTCTGAACATGCCTCATTTTTTGGGTATTGCAATAGAAGCAGGCACAGCCAGCAAGGCAGGCAACGGAGGCCACAGATACATCCCCTAGGAAAGGGAAATCTTCCACAGAACACTACATCAGCTACCCTGGAGTTGACACACACGATCCTCAAGGGGTGTTGGGGGACACAGATTCACAGGGCACACAGGCATACCCCTCAAAAAGTACTCCCAAGGCAAAGTCACATCTCATGGACAAGGCACACACCAAGGACAGGACACCACCCACGGACACTGCTCCTCCCAAGGTCAGGGACACTGCAAAGGCCAGGGCACCTCCCAAGGACAGGGCACCTCCCAAGGACAGGGACACTGCAAAGGACAGGGCACCTCCCAAGGACAGGGACACTACTAAGGACAGGGCACCTCCCAAGGACAGGGACACTGCAAAGGACAGGGCACCTCCCAATGACAGGGACACTACTAAGGACAGGGCAACTCCCAAGGACAGGGACACTGCAAAGGACAGGGCACATCCCAAGGACAGGGACACTACTAAGGACAGGGCACCTCCCAAGGACAGGGCACCTCTTAAGGACATGGACACTACTAAGGACAGGGTATCTCCCAAGGACAGGGCACCTCCCAAGGACAGGGACACTGCAAAGGACAGGGACACTGCAAAGGACAGGGACACTGCAAAGGTCAGGGGCACCTCCCAAGAACAGGGACACTCCTAAGGACAGGGTACCTCCCAAGGACAGGGACACTACTAAGGACAGGGCACCTCCCAAGGACAGGGACACTCCCACAGACAAGGCACCTTCCAGGGAGCAGGCAGATCCCAGGGTCAAGGCTTCTCCCATGGACAAGACATCCACCCTGGACAGGTAGCTATCACCCCTGCGTCCCCTGAAGCTGGTGTTAGTGAAGGAACGTAAAGCACATGTGTCAGAGGTGGAGTCGCCCCATACCTCTACACCCGGGTGATGCAGAGGAAGGAGTACACTGTTGTTGCATCCCCCATTACACATGATGTAGAGGGCAGAAGGCAGGGCCAGAGCAAGTGTCAAGCAGTGTCAGCACATCCCCAGAGGGCAGGCCCCCACCAGCACATGATCCACCTTTGATGTGTGATGTTTCAGATGAGCCCGCATCACCTACCAGTCCAGTCATGTCCAGGGAGCCCTGACATATCCCAAAGAAATGGAAACACACACCGGTGACACTTGACCACCCCAATGTTGCTCCAGTACAGCTGTCCCCAGCTCCCAGAGCCACCCCCTGCCTCCTGGCCCATACAGCCCTGCGGCTCATCATTTCAGTGGTCCTAGTGGGTCAGCTGCAGTTCACTCTCATGTGTCAGATAGTGGCACTGTGTCTGTTGTTCGCTGTCATGCCTCATGTAGTAGCACTGTGTCAGTTGCGCCCTCTCCTGTTTCAGGTACAGCCACTGTGTGTGTCCGCCACTCTCATGTCTCAGATGCTGGCATGGTATTTGTTGGTCACTGTCCAGGGACATGTCCTGCCAGTGTGTCTGGGTCTATGGCTCATGTGTCAGTCACTAGAGCTGTGACTGTGTCTCACACTCCTGTATCAGGTCCTGCCAGTGTGTCTGGGTCTATGGCTCATGTGTCAGTCACTAGAGCTGTGGCTGTGTCTCACACTCCTGTATCCGGTCCTGCCAGTGTGTCTGGGTCTATGGCTCATGTGTCAATCACTAGAGCTGTGGCTGTGTCTCACACTCCTGTATCCGGTCCTGCCAGTGTGTCTGGGTCTATGGCTCATGTCACAGTCTCTAGAGCTGTGGCTGTGTCTCACACTCCTGTATCCGGTCCTGCCAGTGTGTCTGGGTCTATGGCTCAGGTGTCAGTCACTAGAGCTGTGGCTGTGTCTCACACTCCTGTATCCGGTCCTGCCAGTGTGTCTGGGTCTATGGCTCATGTGTCAGTCACTAGAGCTGTGGCGGTGTCTCACACTCCTGTATCTGGTCCTGCCAGTGTGTCTGGGTCTATGGCTCATGTGTCAGTCACTAGTGATTTCGCTGTGTCTCACACTCCTGTATCAGATCCTGCTACTGTGTCCGAAACTAAGAGGTCCCACAGTCCACCTGATTCTGTGCTGTAAGGTGCAGTTACCATCACTAAAATCTCATTGTACTTGATGTCTGGAATGTCCATTGTAACCACCCTTGCATTATTATTGTCCATGGGACTGTCCACATGACACACGTTCATGTGCTGCCTCAGATGTACCTGCTCTGTTGTGAACACTGCCCTGTTGCTGTTAGGATGCTGCGTTGTGCCCTCTCATGTGCTGCCTCAGATGTACCTGCTCTGTTGTGAACACTGCCCTGTTGCTGTTAGGATGCTGCATTGTGCCCTCTCATGTGCTGCCTCAGATGGACCTGCTCTGTGCCATGGACTGTTGATGCTCTTTGCCCCTCTCATGTGCTGCCTCAGATGTACCTGCTCTGTTGTGAACACTGCCCTGTTGCTGTTAGGATGCTGCATTGTGCCCTCTCATGTGCTGCCTCAGATGGACCTGCTCTGTGCCATGGACTGGTGATGTCATGTGCTGCCTCAGATGTACCTGCTCTGTGCCATGGACTGTTGATGCACTTTGCCCCTCTCATGTGCTGCCTCAGATGTACCTGCTCTGTTCTGAACCATGTACGTTTAATGCTCTTTGCCCCTCTCATGTGCTGCCTCAGATGTACCTCCTCTGTTCTGTACCATGGACTTTTGATGCTCTTTGCCGCTCTCATGTGCTGCCTCAGTTGTACCTGCTCTGTTCTATTCAGTGTGCATGCTCCTGCCTACTCACAAAGTCAACCTCTGTGCTGTGCAATAAAGCAAGTTAATCCTGTGTTGTGGTTTATCTGTGTCATTCCTGGTTGTCTCCTTGCATTGTTGATATATTGCTGCTGTCGTACATGCTATGTCTGCCACTTTACAATGACCATTGCCCAGCACTGTTTACTTTCGTTTGGCAGGGGTGACAGTCATTACAATATGGCTGTGGACTGTGTAAGGGTGGGGGATGCTCTCTGAGGCTTATTTTGGGACAACAGTGGCTTCCTATACACTGCAGGTTATGTGGATGTTTTTCATATGGTGCAGGTGTCACAGTCATGATTTGTGGCTACCCAAGAGGTTGTTCAGTCTCGACTTTGACAGTCAACATGTCAGGGCTCATCGTGTGTGTGTTGGTTCTTTATGTGTGTGCAGCAGGGTTGATTTGTGTGGTGTGTGGTGTATGGGCCCCTGTCTGTTAGTGGGGTAGGTGTGGTGTTGGCCTGAGGGTGGGCCAGCATGTCTCCTTGTGTGTGCTATGCCTTTGTGTGTTGGTGTGTGTATGTGAGCCTGGGAGCTGTGTGGTGTAGCCATTTCTGCCTGCCTGCCTAGTTGATTGTGGGTATGATATCCGTCATCTGATCCGCTACGTTGCGTTGTCCGTGGTGTGGCTGTTTGTTCGCAGTGCGTGTTCAGGATGCGTGGTGTCAGTTGTAGCCAGGAGGTTTTGCTGGGGGTGCATGTATGTGTGTTCCTGTCCAGACCTGTGGTTCTGTTGTGGGCAGGGGCTTGGACATGTGCGTGGTGTGTGTGTTGTGTGTTTGCATACCTGCGTCGTCGTCGGTCCATGACTTGCTGGTGGTGGAGCACGAAGAGTACCGGGAATGCGTGTAAGGCTGGGTCCATGACGGAGGTCTGCCTGTGGTGTGTCTCTCTGCAATGTTTTGCCTCTCAGCTGTGGTGGTTCCGCTGTGTTCGGGCTGGTGGTTTTTCCGCAGCGATTTGCTGTGTGTTTTCCGTCATGGTGATTGCGAGGACGGTAGAGACGTCATTCCGTACGGCGGTGTCTCTGGATTGGTTACGTCCGCCGCAGGGTCGGGTGCGTTTCCGCGGCGGTACGCGTACTTCCGCGGCGTACAGAAATTTGGCAGTGCTTCCCATCCTTTTATGGCGGACGGACTATCCGCGGCTTGCGGCCTGTTAAATGCATTTTCCACATACTACAGGCCGGCTGTCGTCCTTCCGTCCACCATCATAATCGACCCATTAATGTAACTTCTTGGGACGCTATAGCATTTGAAACCATATTTCATACTGGGTTTACAAGAGGGTCCAGGGGAGTGGCAATCCTGTTGCAGAAATACTTTCCTCTGGTGATTGCACATGTCAACACTAATAGCAAGGGTTCACTGATAGAATATAGACGCCCAAAATATCCCCATACATAAATATCAACTTAAAAATATCAATGTCAAAATATTAACATCCTATATTTATAATGGTAAGTATAAAAATATTGAAAAAGTAAAATTGATGTAAAAAATATTGATGTACAAAATATCGATTATTTTATATATGTAAAAAAATAATGTTGAAAAATATTGAATAATAAAACTAACAAAACATTTATTTGGATTCAATACACATTTTAACAAATAAAAGAAATACATGTAATTTAAAAAAAAATCTAAACATACATATAACATGTAATAGATATATATATATATATATATATATATATATATTTACTTCAAAACTAATATTAAACTAATAATTTCAATGTATTTTTACATTTTATAACTATATAAAAATGTACAAAGAAATATATATATATACATACACCTATAACATAGAATCTAATAAAAAAAATTATATTATAAATTAAAACATTAAAATATTTAATAGTCTTTAAACTGCACTCCATTGAGTGCAACAGTAGGGAAAATGTTGGATAGCGAAGGGGTAAAAAATACTATTCCCACTCCAGTGAGTTCAACAATAGGGAAAATGTTGGATAGCGAAGGGGTAAAACTTACTGTTCCCACTCCAGTGAGTGCAACAGTAGGGAAAGTGAAGGATAGCAGAGGGTTAAAAACAGCTATTCCCACTCCATTGAGTGCAACAGTAGGGAAAATGTTGGATAGTGTCACGCAAGATTGGGGATCAAAGCATAGATGCCTGCACCAGTCTTAACGTCCCTGAGAGTAATTATCAAATGGAAACAAGGTGCAAAGTGCAAAGGCGGCCATCTTGAGTGAGGGGGCGAGAGCGGTGAGAGCGCTCTAGTGTCCGGTATTTAAGGAGCCCCTAGGAAGCAGGCGCGAGATCCCAGCGCTTTGCCTACATAATGTTTGACTCCTGATCATGCTAGGAGCAACTTCCAGCTACTGTGCAACTTATTTTATTTTAAAAACGCCGAATTTTAAAACTGCTCGAATTTTCATACTGTTTGCATACAGCATACCTGGCATACTTGGCACTCACTTGCCACTATTTTCGCTTTGTTCCTGACATTCCCAGCCGATTTTAGGGCTGTAGATCGAGGGCTAGTGACAACAGCATTTACGGCGGCCATCTTGAGTGAGGGGGCGAGAGCGGTGAGAGCGCTCTAGTGTCCGGTATTTAAGGAAACGGTCTATCTCCGCGCTAGCGGTCGCGTTTGCGGAAGCGCCTCCTCAGCGCCAGAGTCACGCCAGAGTCAGCCCGTCTGCGCCCGTCCGCGCCTCGGACGTGTCTCAGGGCTATGGCACCACCATATGGTTCAGTCCCCAACCTACAACAGGTACCTATAGCCGATTTAGCAATACATTCAATAGAATCCCCCTACATCAAATATACGTCTGTCGATTTGAAGGCTCTACAACCGGCAACAAAACCCTCCTGCAGGTTGTTAAAATTGGGATGGGAGAAGGATTCCTGTCAAACCTGTCAATTACACATTGACCCTATAGGGATCAAATCTACGCTGTCTGATTCCCTCAAGAACTCCTCAAAATCAAAGACAAAATCCTTTTCCTTTATTAGCCTCAACTGTCGCTCTTTACCAATGCATAAACTAGAAATTTTTAACCTACTCTTAGATGAAGCACCCGATGCATTGTTTATTACTGAAACCTGGCTCAAAGAAAGTTCGGGTCCAGACATAGCTATGGCACTTCCGGACTCCTACGCTATCACTAGACTTGACAGGGAAAAGATACCTGGTGGAGGAATTGCCATCATCTTCAAAAAGATTTTTAATTGCGAATTTAAACCTCTTCTATGTGATGGCTGCCAAGCGGCGACATTTAAACTTACGCTAGCCCCTTATTTCACTTTAGCCGGAGTCCTTGTGTATCGGCCTCCGGGGGCAGCGTCCAAATGGGTGACAAATATGTCTGCACTTATCGGACCGTTAGCCATGAGAACTGCCAATTTCACGATCTTAGGCGACATAAACTTGCATCTAGAGGATGAGGAATGCTCTTTAGCTAAAGACTTCATAAATGACTTAGCAGCTCTCAATCTAACCTTAAAGAACTCAGGGCCTACACATCGAGCTGGACACCTGCTAGATCCCATCTTTTCCAATCTTAACAATATTGTGACGCATTCTGCCCAGCCTCTGCCCTGGTCCGACCACTATTTGGTTAAATTTGCCCTTCAGGTTAACCCAATAAATAAAGATAATACTCCCCTACCCACCCAGTTTATAAGAAAGTGGAAACAACTTGACATTGACAGTCTCAATACCCTCCTGGAAGAACATAGGCCTTGCACTAAGACCTCTGTTCAACAGCTTTCCTCCACAGTACAAAACTGGCTTCTTGCAGCCATTGACTCCACCCTACCCAAAACAAAGCTTAAACCTAACACCCACCGTTCTCCTGCGCCCTGGTTCAACGATATTTTACAAAATGAAAAAACTAGATGTAAAAATCTTGAACGTCAATGGAGGAGGAGTTACTCACCTGTAATCAAGGAAAAATACAAAATTCAGTTAACAGCGTATCAAAAGCAGTGTAGCAAGGCTAAAGCAGAATTCATCTGCACAAAAATCACAAATGCCTTAGACCACTCCAAAACACTTTTTAAGCTAGTAAAAGAGCTGGCTGGCTCTAATACATCTCAACTTCCACCTGAACTTAATAAAACTCAATGTGACCTACTAGCGGCCTTCTTCATCAATAAAGTCGACCAAATTCATCAAGACATTAATCAAGCTTCTAATAAATATAAGTTAACCACTGAAGCTACCCCACAATGTGCATTACCTACCTCGGGTAATACCCCAGGCATTCCGGATTGTTCTACTCCGGTTAATGCATCTTCTGTCACACTTGATAGTTGGCCCTTGCTGAACCCTGATATGGTTCAAAGGCTGCTAAAAACTATTAAATCTGGCTCGCCTAAGGACCCATTGCCATGCTCAATCTTAAAGCAACTTAACAGCAACGTCTTGGTTACCATCACTGATCTTTTCAATGCTTCGTTACTGGAACAATTTGTACCCAGTGAATGGAAGCATGCAATGATTCATCCGCTCCTGAAGAAAGCTGGCGCAGACCCCAATTTGCCAGCTAACTTCCGCCCAATATCTTTGCTGCCCACCTTTGCAAAAATATTGGAGAAACATGTACATCGTTGCCTCACTGATTTCATCACCACTCATGACCTATTACCAACCCACCAGTCGGGATTTCGTGCAGGCTTTTCCACAGAAACTACCTTGCTGGGGGTAACCGAAAATATCCGCCGCATGGTGGACAAGGGCGAAACAGTGGCACTTGTGCTGCTCGACCTCAGCGCGCCATTCGACACCGTGTCGCATGCGGTCCTCGCCCAAACACTCCACTCCCTGGGCATCCGTGGGGCAGCTCTCAACTGGATTAGATCATTATTGGAAAACCGCACGTTCCAGGTCTTCTCACAAACTGCCTGCTCCGATACCATGACATTCAAACACGGAGTTCCACAGGGCTCTATCCTTAGCCCATTGCTTTTCAACGTGTATATGAGCCCCCTGGCCAAAATAGTGGAGGAAACAGGGCTTTTAATGTTTTCTTACGCTGATGATTCCCAGCTGCTTTTTTCTTTATCAGCTGCAGATTCTGACAATTCCTCCACCCTACAACTCGGACTCTGTAAAATCGCCGGCTGGAGGCGAAAAAACCGAGTTAATCGTGTTGGGCAAAAATAAAGAACTTTGGGGACCCCAACATTGGCCAACTGAAATGGGCACCCCCCCTACCCCGGTTACTCATGCTCGCAACCTGGGCGTCATTATTGACGACTCACTCAGTTTACATCAGCAAGCGGTAAAGACTTCAGCCACCTGCTTTGCCATATTAAAATGGCTAAAAAAGATCTGTTGGATGCTGCCTGAAAACACCAAGAAAACAGTTGTCAATGCCCTAATAACATCTAGGCTAGATTATGGCAACGTTTTGTACCTGGGGGCGAACAAAGCTACTGTCCGCAGGTTGCAATCAGTGCAAAATGCAGCAGCCAGACTACTCTGTAAAATTCCCATCTCTACTCCAACTACTAAATACATCAGGAAGTTACACTGGCTAAAAATTGAAAACCGAGTTAAATTCAAATCTCTATGTTTTATGCACAGGATTTCCACCAACACCGCTCCTAAATATCTGCAAAACCTGGTGCGCCCCTATCGTCCTTCCAGATCTCTTCGGTCTTCCACGGCAAATCATTTTGAAATTCCAAGGACCAGGCTGTCACGCATGGGTGGCAAGTCCTTCTCATTCCTAGGACCTTCTCTCTGGAACTCAATGCCACATACATTGCGGTCTGAGTAGAATTACATCAAATTCAGAAAAGCCCTAAAAACATGGCTCTTTAACATCTAGCTTTCTGTAACCGCATTGCTATTGGGATCTGCCGCGCCGGGAAACCCTTTGTTGGGTAGTTGTGCGCATTACAAATGTAATAAAATAAAAAATAAAAAATAAATAAGTGCTTGGGACACAATCCCCTAGGTCCCAAATTAAAGAGACAGGGAAAAACTTCATAGTCACTCTAGTACAATATAGCAAAAAAACTGCCCTGCACGCTTCCTTAAATTAAATACATGTACACATCATTATTAATCCATATACATATAGAAATTAAATTACAATACACAGGTGTTTTCCCAAGAAAGAATCAAACGGATCTCGCATTGTTTGGAGTTCATTCTTTCTTCATATTTGTTCAAAATCTGAAACTACCAGCGCGTTTCGTCCTCAAGCGGACTTCTTCAGGGCTTCAGAATATAGAGAAATCACTTCATTCATGTAGTTGCTGCCTGTATGTCATATTAATTAATTTAAAACATATGTCTGTTCTCATACACATGTAGTATCAACTCTAAACGCTCGTTAATAAAATGTATATCTTGTACACTGTGTATTTCCACACCTATGGATAGTGTTAGTTCAAAGGATCAATCAAGTATAACAGTGAAAGTTACACCAGCCGTCATGCAGTCATCTGGTTTGGGAAATAGTCTCACTCATAGCGAAGGGGTAAAAAATACTGGGGCATATTATCAAGAACGGCGTTACAAATATCGCCGGTTTAGCGGCAGAAAACTGCCCTGGAGAATTCCAATAGAAGCCCATGTTCCCACCAGAACATGGATTTCTATTGGAATTCTCAAGAGCATGTTATCAAGCCCATTATCGCCGCTTTAGCGGACGTTTTCTGCCGCTAAACCGGCGATAATCTTTAACGCCATGCTTGATAATATGCCCCACTAGTCCCACTCCAGTGAGTGCAACAGTAGGGAAAATGTTGGATAGCGAAGGAGTAAAACTTACTTTTTCCACTCCATTGAGTGAAACAGTAGGGAAAATGTTGGATGGCGCAGGGTAAAAATTACTATACCCACTCCAGTGAGCGCAACAGAAGGAAAAGTGTTTGATAGTGGAAAGGTAAAACTTACTATACCCAATCCAGTGAGTGAAACAAAAGGAAAAGTGTTGGATAGCGGAAGGGAAAAACTTAATAATCCCACTCCAGTGAGTGCAACAGTAAGGAAAGTGTTGGATAGCGGAAGTGTAAAAATTACTATTCCCACTCCAGTGAGTGCAACAATAGGGAAAGTGTTGGATAGCGGAGTGGTAAAAATAGCTATTCCCACTACATTGAGTGCAACAGTAGGGAAAATGTTGGATAATGAAGGGGTCAAAAAATACTATTCCCACTCCAGTTAGTGCAACATTAGGGAAAGTGTTGGATAGCGGAGGGTTAAAAATTACTTTTCCCACTCCAGTGAGTGCAATAGTAGGGAAAATAATGGATGGCAGAGGGGTAAAAATTACTGTTTCCACTCAGTGAGTGCAGCAGTGGGGAAAGTGTTGGATAGCAGAGGGGTAAAAATTACTATTCCCACTCCACTAAGTGCAACAGTAGGCAAAGTGTTGGATAGTGGAGAGGTAAAACTTACTATTCCCACTCCAGTGAGTGCAACAGTAAGGAAAATGTTGGATAGCGAAGGGGTAAAACTTACTGTTCCCACTCCAGTGAGTGCAACAGTAGGGAAAGTGTTGGATAGCGAAGGGGTAAAACTTACTGTTCCCACTCCAGTGAGTGCAACAGTAGGGAAAGTGTTGGATAGCAGAGAGGTAATAATAGCTATTTCCACTCCATTGACTGCAACAGTAGGGAAAATGTTGGATAGAGGAGGGGTAAAAATAACTATTCCCACTCCAGTGAGTGCAACAGTAGGCAAAGTGTTGGATAGTGGAAAGGTAAAACTTACTATACCCACTCTAGTGAGTGCAATAGTAGGGAAAGTGTTACATAACGAGGGGTAAAAATTACCATACGAACTCCAGTGAATGCAACAAAAGGGAAAGTGTTGGATAGCGAAGGGGAAAAACGTAATATTCCCACTCCAGTGAGTGCAACAGTAGGGAAAATGTTGGATAGCAGAGCGGTAAAAATTAATATTTCCATTGGATTAATTTCTTAAATTAAAAAAACAAAATATCAACGATGTTATGTTATGTTAGCAGAGTTTATAGCGCGCACAGATACTCAAAAGATTCCAACTCCAGTGAGTGCAACAGTAGGGAAAATGTTGGATAGCAGAGCGGTAAAAATTAATATTTCCATTGGATCAATTTCTTAAATTAGAAAAACAAAATATCAACGATGTTATGTTATGTTAGCAGAGTTTATTGCGCGCACAGATACTCAAAAGATTCCAACTCCAGTGAGTGCAACAGTAGGGAAAGTGTTGAATAGCAGAAGAGTAAAAATTACTATTCCCACTCCAGTGAGTGCAACAATAGGGAAAGTGTTGGATAGCGGAGTGGTAAAAATAGCTATTCCCACTACATTGAGTGCAACAGTAGGGAAAATGTTGGATAGCAGAGAGGTAATAATAGCTATAGCTAGTGGAGAAGTGTGGCTCACTGGTTAGAGCAGGTAGATCCTGAAGCAGAGGTCAGACCCGGGACCAGAGTTCAATTCCCGACGCGGCAGGGTCTTGAGCCCAAATATCCACGGACTCGATAATTCTCGTTTCGGTACCTACTCGAATCACGGGTTCACACTCTGCAGCTCTGGGCATCAGCTTGCTTAATCTCCACTACGGCCCCCCCGCGGCGGGATGCCTGGCTTCCACCTTGGGGATGCCCAGTACAGGTATCTCACAGGGAAAAGCCAGGACGGGTTCCCAAGGCAAGCGCCGAGATGCCTACGGGTATTCGAGCGCTATATAAGAACGCATAATAATAATAATAAGTGAGTACAACAGTAGGGAAAGTGTTTTATAGCGGAGTGGTAAAAATAGCTATTCCCACTCCATTGAGTGCAACAGTAGGGAAAATGTTGAATAGCGGAGGGTTAAAAACTGCTATTCGCACTACAGTGAGTGCAATAGCATGGAAAATGTTGGGTAGCGGAGGAGTCAAAATTACTGTTCTCACTCCAGTGAGTGCAACAGAAGGGAAAGTGTTGGATAGCGGAGGGGTAAAAATTACTATTCCCACTCCAGTGAGTGCAATAGTATGGAAAGTGTTGGATAGGAGTGGGGTAATAATTACTATTCCCACAGCCGTGAGTGCAACAGTAGGGAAAGTGTTTGATAACGGAGGGATAAAAATTACTATTCCCACTCCAGTGAGTGCAACAGTATGGAAAGTGTTGGATAGGAGTGGAGTAAAAATGACTATTCCCACAGCCGTGAGTGCAACAGTAGGGAAAGTGTTTGATAGCGAGGGGTAAAAATTACCATTCCAACTCCAGTGAGTGCAACAGTAGGGAAAGTGTTGGATAGCGGGGCAGTAAAACTTAATGTTCCCACTCCAGTGAGTGCAATAGTAGGGAAAATGTTGAATAGCGGAGTGGCAAAAATTACTTTTCCCACTCCAGTGAGTGCAACAGTAGGGAAAGTGTTGGATAGCGGAAGAGTAAAAATTCCCACTCCAGAGATTTATATTTCCATTGGATTCATTTCTTAATTTAAAATAAACAAAAGATCAATTATGTTATGTTATGTTAGCAGAGTTTATAACGTACTCAGATACACAAAAAAGGGTCCCGTCGCGAGCCCACGTAAAATAGAGAGATAAAGACAAAACAAACGGAGAACAATACAGTTGAAAAGGAATGTTTTTAGTTTCTTTCTAAATTGAATGGGATCCTGCAGAATGCATAGGTCAAAAGATTTTTAAAAAACAAAATAAGAAACATATATATAAATATTAAAATTTTAGAAAGGAGAAAAACATACTATAATGTTAAAAATATCTAACAAATACCTAGAATTATTATTTTTTAAATGATAAAATTATTTACAAGCAAATAACTATTTTTAATGGAAAATATTTATAATCAAAAACAATAATTATTACAAGATTGTATTTTTTTTATTTCCAACCCTATAACAACACACAATCCACTACACACATCTAAATTTTTTAAAAATGTACCTCCACGAATGTGGGGAAACATGGTGGTAGCTTGCTGAGCTGCTGCGGTACTCCGTGCTGAGCACCCGCTAAGGTTCCTCCCGTCACCTTCCTGAAGCACTTCCTTGGAGGCATCGAGAGGTTTACAGCACGCGAGGTGATGGGGGTGCTTTTCATCTCGGTTTGATTGATTTTACCCAATTCTACCACAGTTTTTCACCTGTACCCTCAATCACCGGCTCAGGCTGTATGTCAGCCGCCGGCGTCCTCTCCGAGTCACCGCTTCATGCTGTCCGCTTTCTTTGTCCATGCTTGGAGGCGGCTGGGGGTGGACGTGGGGAGCGTGTAGCTCCCCCGCTTCTTCTGTGGAGTCTTCCCAGCTGTTCCGATGTTGGCCCTTTGACCTTCGGGGAATCCTCGGATAGCGTTTTGCAAGACCAGGGATTGAGGCTGTGCTCTGCCGCACTGGAGCTAAGAAGGGGGAAGTGAGCACAGACCTTCTGTATTCCGCCACTGCCGTTGGCTTGGCGGCCTCGGCAGCTCTATCAAGGTTACGGTGCAAGGTTCCCAGGGGTGGGCTTCAGCCGCAGCTACAGGCACAGGCGGATTTGTTCGCGACAGTGGAGGGGGCAGAGGTAATCGGCGCTGCTGACTGTGGTAGGGTCAGTAAATCTAACTACTCACTATCAACATCTCTGCTAACACCGACCTCACCACCACTCGGCACAATATCCGATGTAATTCCCGCTGTAGCTCCGCTGGTATCAGCCGTTTCTTCTTCCCCCCCCTACCTCTACCTCTATCCATCTTAATAAAGGCAAAAATATACGCGGCCGGAAAAAGAAAGAGGTATCAGTTAAGTCTGCGCCTTCTGACCAGAGTCCGGGATTATCGCTAAGTAAGCCTTTCTCATTTCAGACCGCCGAAGTCAAATCAAAGCTGTCAAGTTCCTCCAGGGCCACTAAGAACCTTAAAGCAGTATCAACTTCAGGGTCCAAAATCACCCCATCTTTACGTTCATTTTTCAAAGTAGTTCCCCAGGTGTTGGACATCTTGGAGGATCATCCTTCTCTTTCTGAAGAGGTCGCAGCTACTCCATTAGGCTTTGTATCCGCGATGGCATCCACAATGTCATCCTCTTCACCTGTCTCTGATGTTGAAACTGGAGTTGAGGCACTGTTACCATTACCATTGTTGACTTCCCCTGATTTAGGAGCTATTGTGACATCTCCAAAGCCTATTGCTTGTATCGATCAGGATAATGCTGGGGGGTCTGTGGATGTGTCGGCTCTGGCACCCTTTCCGGCTCAATTGTAGAGAATGAAGCTTGTAGCACGAACGAGGGCACGAACGAGGATATGAAACTAGGCACAGATTCCGTCATCTCGGCTGCTTCCCTGCTGGCCCTGTTCACTTCATTGTCCCTTGATATAAGGAAAGGGTTCAATGAATCTTCCGCTAATCAAGCTGAGATAAGAAACTATTGTGAATCTCTGGACAATAAAATTGATGGACTCACATCAAGAACGGGAGTCTTGGAAGAGACTGTGGCTGTTTTGTCGATGCACTTGGATCAGGCTAAAGTAGACATTGATAAACTTACTCGGGAGGATCAGGCGCTTAGTGAGAGGATGGAAACATTGGAGAATAACGCTAGGCGCGGGAATATTGGCATCCTCAACGTACCCGAAGGATCAGAGGGCTCGGACATTAAACATTTTATTACTATATTACTAAAGGAATCCCTAGGCTTAGATCATACTATTGAGACGTTGGCTACTGATATCCAGCGGGTGCATAGGGATCCTTTTAGGCGAAACCCTCATAGGTCCAAACCACGTAAGATCTTGGTAAACTTCCACACTTATACTCTCAAGGAGCAGATCCTTACACTAGCCTTAAAGCAGAAATCTCTTGCCAGGAAGGGTTTTACTTTCTTAATCAGGTCTGACCTGTCCAGAGTTACCTTAGAGAAGCAATGGGAGTTTGGGAGGCGCCTGGATGCTTTTAGGAAACTGGGAGCAACTGCCCAGCTCATGTTCCCTGCTGCCTTAAGAATTATGCACAATAATAAGATGTAAGATCTGTGCAGGCAGCTGATGAGTTATTATTGGAGTTGGGTAATAAGAGTAACAAGGGTTCCTCAGCTTAGGTTAGATCGGCAACACTTTTTTAAGTTCAATCTTTTTGGAGGTCTATTATTGTCGGTTGCACCTTTGAGATCATGCTGGGAGCGCTATAGTAAGAGCATGTGAATTAAAGTAATCTCAATGGGTAGGAAAAAACTTTTTGATTTTTTTTTAGATATGATCTAATACTGTGGAGGAAGGAAGTTATTGTTAAATAATAAAAAAAAAAAAAAAAAAGAGTGGGGCACATACACGAGGGTTAAAATTAAGGAAGCACTTTTTTCTTTTCTTTGCCCTCAAATTATTTTCTCTTAATTCTTCTTTCCTCTTATTGGCTGCTGGGCCCTTTTGCCTCATCTTTTATCATCTCAACTCAATAGGGGTTGTTCGACTACCTCTTCTACCCCGGTAATACGTGGCCTTACATGTTACACATTACGAAATATAGTTTCATGGTTGTGTGATGGGGGGGCCTGGTGGGAGTTCGACGAGGGTGCTATCTATTGGACTTGTTCCGGTTAGATAATGCAAGGATTTTCCATGGGGTGGGTGGGCACAGGGGTAAGTTAGGTGTGGTGGGGTGGCAAAAAATTAAAACTGTGCTCATTGTCCTCATTGCTCTATTATGGTTTGTTTGGGATGGTATACGGTTGGAAATGGGTGTCGACCTAAAGTTACAATCAGGTACTTTCCCTTTCCCTTTTCGTAATTTTAAGGAGTGTTGGCGGTTTGTGCAAGACTGGGCTGGTTGCTATGTGTAGCTTAAGGTATATATCTTGGAATGTTAATGGCCTGCGCACCAAGCCAAGAGCTAATAGAATTATGCAGTATCTACAAGATTCTGATGCGCAGGTCATTATTCTCCAGGAGACCCATTTAACCCAGAACGAAATCCTTACCCTCGTTAAGAAAAATAGGTGGATCGATTTTGCGGTATCTTCATCACAATTAATGAAGAACAGAGGGGTGGCAGATATATTCAAGAGACAGATAAAAGCAAGGCTACTATCACAGGTGGTTGACCCTGGTGGCAGGTGGGCCATAGCTTCAGTAATTATTGTGGGTTCCCAAATGACAATCTTGGGTTATTATGGACCCAATCAGGATGACCCCACAACCTTAGAGTCTATCTTTTTGCATCTGTTGTCATTTCCTGAACCTATTATCTTTGCAGGAGATTTTAATGTTGTATTGGACCCAGTGCTGGATAAATCTGCTAACAGTCGCCCCCTTGTATTATCCAAAACTAGATCCCTTCTACATAGCTCCATGAAACAATATGGTTATGTGGATATTTGGAGAGTAAGGTCAGGTCAGCAACAGGGCATCTCCTTTCCAAATTATAAGTACCATCATCACTCTAGGATAGACTATATTTTAATTAGCCATAGCTTGGCCGA
The DNA here is from genome assembly GCF_964261635.1 of Lissotriton helveticus. Taxonomy (NCBI): domain Eukaryota; kingdom Metazoa; phylum Chordata; class Amphibia; order Caudata; family Salamandridae; genus Lissotriton; species Lissotriton helveticus. The sequence goes on from NC_136068.1 coordinate 574,713,633, forward strand.
TAGGGTTAAGAGTATTAGTTATCTTCCTCTACACCTTTCGGACCATTCTGCTGTAGCTATGGAACTGGAGATGCCCAGCAAAAACTCTTCTCGCTCTTGGTCCTTCGATCGTTCCCTACTCTCCCACCCAGACGATATTTTGTTTCTTGAAGCTGAGGCTCGAAACTTTTTGCAAATTAATGTTGGCCGGTGTCTAGTGGCGTCGTTTGGGACTCCTTCAAGGTCGTCTTGCGAGGTCTCATCACGGGTAAAGTGTCTTATCGCAGGAAACAGTATCCTCTCTATAGAAGCTAAGATAGCTAATAAACAACTAGATATAGACGCTAATCTTCTTTCATCTGAGCCCGTGCTAAACCAGCTTCATGACCAACTTTTGGTCCAAAAAGGTCAACTGGCTTCTGCCTTAAACCTTAGAGTCCAACAAAAGTGGGAGGCTAGTAAAATAGCACACTTTGAATATGGTGAGGGGGCAGGAAAATTATTGGCTTGGAAATCCACAACAGACCAGGTCCGTAACAACATTGCCTCTATTACAGTGGATAATACTATTTTTTCTTCAGATGAAGATATTAGACGGGCCTTCAGGGAGTGTTTCCAAACAATCTACCAGGAGGACAATAAAATTGACCTAGTCTCTATTAGTGGCTGGCTTAGTGAGATTCGTCTTCCTTCTCTTTCAATCGAGCAGTGTTTATTTTTGGAAAGCACTATTTCTGAGGAAGAGGTTAGGTCAGCTATTAAAAAGGGCAGGAAAGGGAAGGCTGCAGGGCCCGATGGGCTCCCCGCTGAAATATTTAGAGCCCTAGAACAAGAAATTGTGCCTTTCCTTACCATCATGTTTAATCAAATATTACTAGAGGGCCTGCGGCCGCCAGCGTCTTGGGATTGTGCTTCAATCACCCTGATTTTGAAACCTGGGAAACCAGTGGATGCGTGTGGCTAGTACAGGCCAATATCAATTTTGAACGTGGATTATAAGATCTTTGCCACAGTTCTAGCAAACAGGCTTGCCCTGGTTGCCCCTTCTGTCCTACATCCAGATCAGAAGGGATTTGTCAAGGGGCGCCAATTGTACGAGCTAACATACGACCTGATAGGGGCCATTGATATGGCTTCGGTTGAGTCCCTCCCGTTAGCCGCTCTTACGCTGGACGCAACCAAGGCCTTCGACAGGGTCAATTCGGAGTACCTGTCGGGGGCTTTGGCCAAGTTCAACGTGGGTGAGGGTTTTCGCCGGGCTATTGCTCTTCTATATCAGATTCCATCTGCGCGTCTTCTGGTTAATGGAGAGTTATCGGACCCCTTTACCATCTCAAGGGGGACACGGCAGGGCTGCCCTCTCTCCCCTCTTCTATTCGATTTATATATAGAGCCCTTTGTGCAACAACTCAGGGAGGATGGTAACATCAAATCCTTTGATGGAAGAGGTGTGGCGCCACGGCCAGGGCGACTGACGCTGGAATCTGGGGATCAGGGTTCGATCCCCGGCTCCGGCGGCAGGTTAGCCCAGCACCATGTGACTCTGGGCAATAGCTCGCTTAATCTTCCAGACGGCCCCCAGCGCCTAGAGACCCTTACGGGTGATTGTGCGCTTTACAAATGAGGATTATTATTATTATTATTGATTATAGAGGATGGGAGAGAAAGGTAGCCTTATATGAGGACAATGTCCTTATTCTTACATCCAATGTCAGCGCTGTTTTAAAAATTGCCCAGGAATTTGGGCAAGTGTCAGGTTATGAGATTAACCCCGCAAAAAACGGAGATCCTTGTATGGAATCATGACGCGAGGGCCACTAGTTTACAGTCCAGTTCTTCTATGTGGTGTCTGGGCCTAAATATTGTGAAAGATATTAACTCCATCGCATCAGTACATTTCTCTGCAATAGCTAAAGATTGTCGTAAGTTGTTGCAAGTTTGGGCCCATCTTCCACTTGCACTCATTGGGAGAGTTAACTTAATCAAAATGTCGATTTTACCTAAAATGTCCTTTTTATTTAATTCGATCCCATTATATTTTGATCAATTTTCTGTTTCTAAATTACAGTCAAAAATTTCTTCTATCATTTGGGGCAGTCAGCTTCCTAGAATAGCTTGGAAGAAACTCAGAAGGCGCAGGGAGAAGGGAGGGTTGGCTGCCCCAGACCTAAAATTATATGCTTAGGCGTTTCAGTTATCACACACCCGTATGTTGTTAAAAATGCCTGTAGACAACGGGGTGGGGACCATGTTTTCAGCTTTGCTTAAAAGGGAAGGAGTCAGCGAGTCTGGCTTCTTATTTAAAGCTGGGGTATTTTTGTAATAAGACTCCTCTATGGTCCCTTAGTGGTCCCTTTAAAAGAAGCTGGTCTGGAAGTGTGGGGTGACCTCTTTTTTGATGGGGACCTGCTTACATGGGAACATCTTAGGAACAAAATTGGTCCTAACTTTGCTAGGTTTAAATACATGCAAATTGTTAGTTGGACCCATTCCTACAACTCCTCACCCGCTCGTGGGAACAAGTTTCCTCTTGGAGGCTACAGTCAACTAATTTCAAGTCTAGTGGACATGGCTCCAGCAAAGAAGGAGATCTCTCGGTGGTACAAACTTATACTGGACGAAATTGATGGGGATTTTAAGTTGCCGGACCAGCAGTGCGGTTCTTCTTTTATTGCTCATAACCTGCAAGAGCTATGGTCTGCCTCATTTGGCCTTTTATGGAACATCGTGAAGCCTGCATGGTTACGAAGGAACCATCTTTATACCCTACACAGGGCGCATTATTCTCCCCTTAGGCTGTCTAAATTCACTGAGAGAAAGTCGGTAGCTTGTGCCAGGTGTGGCCTGGTAGCCGCTTCGGATGCCCACATGTTCTTTGAATGCCCCTGTCTGGCTACCTTTTGGGATGCGGTCAGTAACATTCTTATGGTATCGCTGGGCCTTCAAGTAGTTCTGGACCTTCCCCTTGTGATTTTCGGGACCCTGGATGGAGTTCAGCCAACAGCAAAAAATCTTGTGTTCTACTCTATTTTATTGGCGAGGAGGGAGATCTGTAAAAAATGGAAGGAGCCCGTTCCTCCCTCTCTCAACGACTGGCAGTCATCTGTCTTGCAGGTCTCACGATTGGATCAGGCTAGGGCCGGTAACCATAGTAGAAGGTCTTTTTGGCATTTGTTGTCATGGGAACATTAAGTTACCCGGGGTTTTTTTTTCTTTCTTTCCCCAGGTCCAATGATTACGCTACTGTGGTGGGTGCAACACTTGTAGAGCCCCTGTCCGGTCCTAAGCACGGTCCATTGTGGCTGTAAATTCCACCAAATATTACCTATCTGTTGGCAATTTGGCTTTCTTGATGCATGTTTTGAGGGAAACGTCATGGCTGAGGGATGTTGTTTCCCCCTTCGTTTTATCCCTGCCAGTTTGAAAAACTGTGACAGCTTGTCGTGACCCTATCTGAGTGTGCATCGGTAACTATAGTGGCAAATGAGGACATAAATAAAAAAGAAAAAAAAATGTACCTCCACAATTAGGTTAATTAATTATCAATTAAAGAAATATAATGAATTAAAAAACAAATGAAATCAGATAAAAATTAATTTACTCCCCAAACCTTACCCATATAAAACCGAAACCCAAACGCAAAATAAAAATAAACAATTACCATAAATATTTATGAATTGATGAATTAATATTAATGATCAACTAATTATTAATTAGTTAAACATAAATAACTTTACCCCCAATACCCCAATACTCCAATAAATACCACAACCCACACCTAAAAATCATTATGCAATTTCTATAACTAACTTAACATTAATAAATTAATATTAATTAACAACTTATTAATTAATTTAAACTATATTATTTCCCACCCTTTACTACTATAAACCCCAAATTTCACATCTAAAATTAACTGTAAAATTAGCAAATTTAAATTGTAATGAATTAATTAGCATTAATTAAAAAATAATTATTAATTAATTATAAATAAATTACTTCCCACCCTATTCCCCTATAAACCCCACCACCCACTCCTAAAAAAAATAACACAATTAACATAAAATATTTACCAATTAATTAATTAATTAATGATAATTAACAAGTCATTAATATTAAATTAATTCCCACAGTTAACACTATAAAATATCAATTAAATACATATTAATAAATCACAAATATTATACAATATATTATAACTAAATTTCTTCCCACCCTATTCCCCTGTAATTCCCACCACCTCTCCTAAAAATATAACACAATTAGCATAATTATTTACCAATAAATTAATTAATTATAATTAACAACCAATGAATAATTGATTATTAATACATTAATTCCAAGTTACACTATGAAATCTAAGTTTAATACATACTAATAAATAAGAAATAATCATTAATTTATTATAATTACATTTTTTCCCACCCTAGTCCCCTATAAACCCACAACCTGCTACAGAACGAAAAAACGCAAATGTTATTAAATTAAATTAATAACTACTAAAAACATAACACGTATATTAAAAAACAAAAGCAATACTTATAGAACAAATAGTTCACATACTTTGAAAATACATAATAAAATGCATAACACTAATTAAAGCATTGATATTTCAAACAACTATTTATTTATTTATTTATTTTTGACACTTGTAAAGCGCTACTTATACCCTTAGGCGTCAAGGCGCTGAAAACCATTATTGAAGAAGTAGGAGAGAAGAATGAACAGAATGAAAGTTGAACATGGTTAATGAGAGAACAGCCAGGTTTTCAGGAGTTTACGAAACTGAAACAGCGTAGTACTTCGTCTGATGTTAAGAGGCAAGGTGTTCCAAAGTCTGGGGGCCGCCACCAGAAAGCGACGGTCTCCCCAGGACACTGTTTTGGTGCGTGGGACAGACAGTTGATTAAGAGTGGCTGAGCGTAAAGCTCTTGTCGGTTTGTAAAGTTGCAATTTGTCTCTCAAAAAATATGGTCCTTGATTATTAACTGATTTGAAGACTATACAGAGAGCCTTGAAGTGGATCCTTTTTTGTACAGTCAGCCAGTGAAGGTCTTTTATGTTTTGGGCAATAGGTTCGAACTTTGTTTTGCCGGTAATGAGACGGGCTGCTGCATTCTGTATAGTTTGAAGTTTTGTGGTGACTCGAGATTGCGCGTTGAGAAATAAACCGTTACAGTAATCCAGGGATGAGAGAACAAGAGCCGAGACCAGTGTCTTAATCGCAGATTCGGGTAGAAAAGGACGAATTTTGCGAATCATTTTTAGTTTTAGGTGCGCTGTGGATGCTGTCTTATTGGCATGATCCATGAAATTCAGTCCATCATCGAAGATAACCCCCAGATTCCTGACCTTCGAGGTCGGTGTGGGAGGGGTACCAAAGGTCTCTGGCCACCAACTGGTGGACCAGGCTGGGGACAATGGACCGAAAATGAGCACCTCAGTTTTCTCTGAGTTTAGCTTTAAGCAATTGGTTTCCATCCAGTCTCCTATGTCTAGGAGCCCTTTCTTAAATTTTTCAGCTACTTGCTCTCCGTCACCCTTGATCGCCAACACTAGTTGGGTGTCGTCGGCGTACGAGGTAAGGCTCATCCCATGAGCTTTGATGGTCTTAGCTAGGTCCGACACATAGATGTTGAAAAGTGTCGGACTAAGGGATGAGCCTTGAGGGACACCACAGGGGGCGGAGAGTTGTGCTGATTGAAAGGGTCCTAGGATGACCGCCTGCGTTCTATTGGCAAGGAAGGAGGCTATTAGGTTTTTGGCCGAGTGACAGATGCCAAATCCTTGGACACGGTCGACCAAGATGTTGTGGTCGACCGTGTCAAAAGCCGCTGATAGGTCTAGCAGCACCAATATGGCAGTGCCACCTTGGTCCCTAATCTCCCTAATGTCATCCGCTGCTTTAATCAGGGCGGTCTCGGTCCCGTGAAATTTTCGGAACCCAAACTGCGTATCGTCCAGGAGCTGGTGAACCTCGACGAACTCAGAGATCTGGGTGTTCATGATCTTTTCGATGGTCTTAGCAATGAACGGTAAACTGGCAATTGGTCGGTAATTTTTCAGCTCATTTTTATCGAGCGAAGGTTTTTTTAACAGAGGCTTTAGTAGCGTGTTTTTGAGCGAATTAGGGTATTGGCCTGACCGCAGTATCAGATTGCAGACCTGTGTGAGAGCTGGTAGGATAACTTCTAAAGCTGGTCTGAGAACAGATAGGGGGCAAGGGTCGAGGGGTGAACCTGATTTAATGGTCAGAAGTGTGTTTTTTATTTGCTCCTGGGTAACTGATTGAAAGCACGGAAAGACATTAGCTAAGGAGGAGGTGACGGAAGATGTGACAACCGGAAGTGCTTTGGAAGAAAATGCTTGGTAGATGTCATCTACTTTGGTGTAGAAAAAAGATGCAAGAGCGTCACACAGAGATTGTGACGGGGGAGGCGTGAGGTCAGGGGAGTTACCTGATAAAGCTTTGGTAATGGAGAATAGTTGTTTACTAGAATTCCTGGCCTGCTCAATTTGGTCAGTATAATATTCTCTTTTGGCTTGCGCTATCATGTTTTTATATAGGGCAACAGCTTCCCTATAGGCAGACTTACTGACATCATCATAGTCTTTCCTCCAGGTTCTCTCCTTGCTGCGGTTTATCTGTTTTTGTGTCCTAAGTTTGTCATTGTACCAAGGAGCGGAGGGTTTAGCTCGGTTGCTAGAATGTTCCTTGGAAGGGGCTGATTGGTGGGATGCCTGACCAATCCAGTCATATAATTGCTGGAGAGCTATATTGGGGTCGGCAACGAACTCTGGACAAGTTTGTATAAGTATAGACTTGAAATTTCCTAGATTTATATTTTTCCAGTCTTTAAACGGTAATTTAGGAACCGAATGGGAATTGTTATTATAATCATTGCGAGTAGCAATGTTCGCAAAGATTGCAAAGTGATCTGTCCACTGCATGGGCAGAATGTTGGTGATTTGGAGTCCTTCTAAATTGGAAAAGATCGGGTCCAGAATGTGGCCCGCTTGGTGTGTGGAGGACATGACAAGCTGTTTTAACCCTAGATTGCCTAGGTCAGAGGTGAGGGCAACCGAATCAGCTAAGTGATCAAGATCCAAGTGAAAATTGAGGTCACCGAGAACTGTGAAACTGGTTTCTGTGGCTACAGATTCCATTATAGAGTTTAAGCTGGACAGAAAAGTAGTTTTTGATCCCGGGGGCCGATATATTAACATTCCCTTAAAGTTGAATGAGGGGGAGATGTTGATAGAAAATTGCATGGCCTCACAGGCGGTGGAAGGAATGATGGTTGTTTTAACAGGGTATGTGTCTCTGGCAATTATGGCCAGCCCACCCCCTCTTTGTTTGGGCCTATCCTGACAGTAGGCCTTAAATCCTGGTGGCACAGCGATGACCAGATCTGGCTGTGAGGATTCATCTGTCCACGTTTCCGTGATGAACAAAATGTCGAGAGAGTAGTCAGTAATAAGATCAAATATTTCCTGCCTGTGCTTGCCAAGAGAACGGGCATTGATAAGAGCTATAGAAGTGGTATCACCTGTATCATAGTTGATTGGAGTGCCCATAGTTTGAAGGGGAGGAAGAAGGGGGATGGAGTAGAAGCAGTGAGGACAAGCGATGGTCGTGTCTTTATGAATATCTAAGAGGTTCCTTTTTAGACATTTGGACGTGTCAGGTAGACATAAGGCAAGTAGATCAAGTCTGGAGTAAGTTAAGATACTTGCCGATAAATTTTTGGCAGGATGTGTGGCCCTGGGCCCGGTCCCGGCGCGGACGGGCGCAGGCGGGCTTGCCTCTGGCGCGCCTCCGGCGCGCCGCCGGCGCGCCCGCTGCGCCCGCCCGCTGCGCGGACGGGAAGTACCTTCGATTTTATGCATGAAAAAAGGCGGGAAGGGAGGGAGCGTTCGATAGACTGGAGCGCAGCCCTTCCCTGCTCAAGATGGCGGATGAGTCACGAGTAGTCACGTGACCGCGACCGAAAGGGCAGCGCTGAGGTAAATGCTCTGCTGTCGCGCAATGCAGCGCGCGTTAAATTCCAGAAGGTAAACTAAGTTTTTAACCACCAATGATGTATTTACAAATACACCTCCAAGGTTAACGCCCTATGAGCGAACAGTAACCACAGTCAGTACAAGTACAATGTTTAAAAACAATTTCAGGGATAGAAAAGAGGTCCCCCGGCTTCCGCCTCAGGGGAGAGCAAGTTAAAATAAAGGTATAAAAACTATGTTTTTGCAAATGATAATAATGACTTAAATATTTTAAAAAACAATATTTCTTACCTCCAAGTCGATATTCCTGACCACAATATTCTTGCTGTCGATATTTCTGCATCACGATGTTTCCAACTTAACATTTGTGTATATCGACATTTAAAATTCAATATTCTGTCTGTGCACCCAATGACATGCAGCATTCGGGGTAAACTGGGTGGTATACTAGAACTGATGCAAAAAGCAGACGCTACTTATGGAGACTTAACGAGGCAATAGATAAGAAGTTAAATACTCATGGAACGCACATGGCACCCAGGCAAGAGGACTTATACATACTACTCATCCCAGCACAGTACTTCAGGTGTGATTACTTATTTCTCCAAACCTATCCTGGGTCAGGGGGTCGCATATCTTGTCAGAGAAAATTTCAAATCACTCACTGTGGAGCTACATCTGGACTCAGGGATAAAGATTAGCCCCAGTCTATAGTAGCTGGATGCATAGTGGCTAGTCACCATGAATTCGTGCACTACACAAGGTCAGAAATACAATCATATTTCTGTATAAATGTTATGTCGGTGTCCTCTGCCAATATGCTCAGGAAACGTTCAAGGTAGTGATCTGGGGGAAGCCAAAGCATATCTTCGAGGCAAAGCTGAAAGAACAAAGCAAGACACCTGAGATGAGAATACTCTGGTTCAAGAAAGAATATGCCTCTAAGGGAGAAACTACATTACTGTGATTGCATGAGATGGATAGAGAATCCCTTCAGCGGCTCGCACTAGTGACAGGAAGACTTGTGTAGATGGTATCAAGATGGTGAGTGTGTGATTTGGGGGGCAATCCAGTTAGCTCTTATATTGGCTTGACCACAGATCCAAGGACATTCCCGAGCATCCGAGATGTCTCTGGATCACTGAAAACCGATATGGCACAGGTCACATCTGAGGTTGCAGAACACTTTGATACGAAGCTCACTCCATATATGAGTATGAGCTCCTAAGTGTGGTCTCTGACATGCAGGATACCTGTATGAAAAGGTTTCCTGATGGAATTTTTCAAATACTTTGCTTCACTTGTATCTCCTTCTTACAGTACCATGAATGAAGAGGCTAGGCAGACAGGTGCTTTAACTGAAGACCTCCAACAGCCCACAATATCTCCACTGCCCAAAGCTCAGATGGCACTTGACCAATGCCATTCCTAACGCTCAATCTCATTAATTGATGCAGAAGCCAAGGTACTAGCCAATGCACTACTGAACTGACTGGTTAAAGCAACACATACATTAATCTATAATAATCTAAATGGGGTGCCAGCCCCTGCACTGGAAGGGTACAGACTTTCCCAGGTGCATATATATGAATTCCCTGGTTCCTGCGCACTGATCTACTTTATAACCACCCACAGGCAAGGGTACAGGTCAATGGAGTTCTACCGCACTTCATTTTGTTAAGGGTTCCTTGCAGGAATGTCTACTTTCCCCTTTGCAAATTCATGCTTGCAGTGGCCTGGATTAAATGCCATGGGTTGGTACAGAGATTATAATGGGAAGGGGGCATTGAAGACTTTGTATTTATATACAGAGACCAATGACTCATGTTTCTACGCTGCCCAAGGTGGGCAGGACAACAACTTTTGCAAATATTAGAAATAAATAGAGAGGCATCTGGGCTCCAGATGAAGCAAGATGACTTTGCAAAGCCCCCACTGTTGTATGGTGCGTGCTGAGCCTCCTTGGGCCTCCGTGAGGCTTCGTCGCTTGCGCAGGGGCAGGTCGCGCATCAGCGAGGCTACTCAGGCACACACCGTGTCATAGTCGGAAGTGACGTGCACGAGCGCCGTCCTCCTTTTATTTAGCCCCGCAGGCCACGCCTGGCCTGCGGATGTGGGGATGCGTGTACGTGCATCGACTAGACCGTCGTTACAGTATTACATCCCTATCCAACTATATAGAATTTTCCATAGCGGCTGAACATCTGTTCTAATCTAGACATGTGGTTCAAACAAAATGCCTCAGTACTTGCATGTCCCTTGGTGACATCTTCAGGGCCTCAGCAGACAGGCATAGTCCTTTAACTTTTGACTCGGTGGTGGATTGGGCCGCAGATTGTACCTCTGGATGTTGCCCCGGCCACCTTCCATCCTTTGATGAAAGTCTCTGATCGTATCCGACGGTGTTGGGGATACACACTCTAGCTCAGATCTCTCCGTTTGGCTCCCTGATGGTGAGTTACAATCATCCCCAGGGGCTGCAGCGACGGGTGCTTCACTGTGTACCACTATTGCTTCTGAACATTGTCCCGGCACTGGTGGTACCGCCTTGAACCAGGAGGTGTTTCTTGAGACTTCCTCTTCCCCTTTTCTTGCAGTGACCATAGTGCCTTTTGTGGAGGTCACTGTCCAGGTACCCGGCTCGTACCGAGTTTGGAATTTTCCCACGGGAAGTCTGTTTCATATGATCACTCGGGTCCCCTGGCTTAGGTGTCTGGGAGTAGCCCTCCGGCGTCGGCTCGCTCGCTGGTTACCCTGTCGTCTCCGCTCCTGTGTGTCATCAGTGTTGGTCAAGTCCGGTGTCCACCCCGGGGCCGTGGGGAGAAGGTCTCTTCGTTGTCCTTGGAACATGAGGGTCCATGGGCTCCTTTGCGTGGTGCAGTGAGGTGTTCCCCGGTATTCTCGTAGGAAATCATGCAATCTCTGTTCGGGATCAGCTTGTTCCACCACCGCTATCCGGAACACCTTGTTGAGGGTCCGCATAAATCTCTCTACGTCCCCATTGGCATGGGGCCATTGCGGTGTGATGCGCGATGTAGAATGCCCCTGGCCTTGAGGAGCGTGGCAAATTCAGCCCCCTGGAACGGCGGTCCATTATCGCTCCGTATTTCAGCGGGGTATCCAAACATGGAGAATATCTTTTCTAATGCAGGCCCTACATGCGTGAATGCCGTGGAGGCAACCCTCTCCACTAGCGGGTACTTGGAGTAGGAATCGATGGCCACAAGCGTGTGTCCTTCCCCCGGGAAGCTTCCAAAGTCAATGCTGACCTTGGTCCAGGGAGACGTACAGGCTTCTTCCGTGATTACCGGTGCAGGTTTTTCAGGGTCGCTCGTCAGCTGGCAGGACATACAGTTCTTCACATACTCCTCCGCTATGGTTTCTAGCTCCGGGAACCACACCTTCTCCCTCATGCGTGCCTTCATTTTCGTCGTGCCTCGGTGACCCCCATGGGCAAGCTGTGTGGCCCGGTGTCTTAGGCTCTGCGGTATCACCAGGCGTGAACCCCTTAGTAACACTCCTTCTTCCGTGGCACTTAGCTCATGCCGGATGCGCCAGATCTTCGTGAGTGCCTCTTTGTCTTCGGTGGTCCAGGAGTTAGGTGGGCGTAGGTAGTCGGCCCACGAGCCTTCTCGAACTGCCTGAAGCGACCTCATGTAGATGTTGTCAGTGGCAGCAGCTTCCTTGATATCTTCTATTGTCATGCATTGTGGACATGAAGTAAGGGCCACCCACTGGGCGTACTCCTCGCAGTCGTCATCTACTGGTTCCGGCTCCTGTTGTGAGGGGTGGCGTGACAGATAATCAGCGGGATTTTTGGCCCCTGGGCGATATACCACCTCCATCTCGTATGGTTGAAGTTGAATCACCCAACGTTCAATGCGAGGTGGTGGATGTGGGGCAGTTCCCTTGAAGAGTGGTACCAGGGGTTGGTGGTCGGTGACCATGACGAAAGAGTGTCCTTGTAAATACAAATGGAAATGGCTGCAGGCCCATTTGATGGCGAGAGCCTTCCTCTCGATCTGGGCGTATCTGGTCTCAGTTGGGGTCAGGGCCTTACTGGCGAATGCTAATGCCGTCCATTGACCGGGTTCATGTTTTTGGGTCAGGACAGCGCCAAGGCCTACGGGACTGGCATCGACGATCACCTCCGTACGTTTCGCGGGGTCAAAGTAGGAGAGAGTGGCTTTCTCCAAAAGGGCATCCTTGATCCCCTGAAATACTTCATTTTCCTTAGGGCCCCACTGCCACATGGCATCCGTTTTGGTCAGTGCTCTCAGCGGCTCGCTGCGAGTGGCTAGGCCCGGTATGATCCGGCAACAGTAAGTGGCCATTCCAAGAAAGCTTCTCACTTCCGTCGGGGACCTTGGCGCTGGGGCATCCTTTATGGCTTTGGACTTCCTTGGGTCAATCTGGATTCCTTCCTGGTTAAAGACATAACCAAAAACTCAATAGAAGGTTGAAAAAACTGACATTTGTCTCTGTGGAGTGTCGCTCCATAGGTGCTCAGTCTCTTTAGGACATCCCGAAGGTGCTTGTGGTGTTCTGACGCGGTGGTGGAATGTATCAAAATGTCGTCACTGACATTTATTACCCCCGGTAATCCAGATAGGAGTTCTCTGATTGTGTTCTGGAATACCTCCGCTGCTGACGAGATGCCGAAGTTTAAACGCTTGTAGCGTCGGAGGCCAAGATGGGTGCTAAAAGTGGTGATGAATCGGCTTTCCTCCGCTAGTGGTAGTGGATGGTATCCAGCGTTGAGGTCAATTTTAGAAAACCACTTTGATCCATTCACGTCGGCCACGATGTCATCCATAGTGGGGGTCAGATGTCTCTCCCGCCGGATAGCTGCATTTGGTAGCCGCATGTCGATACATAGGCGGATCTCGCCTGGTTGCTTAGACTTCTCCACAATGACCATAGGCGAGACCCACGGTGTGGGTCCCGTGACTTTTTCGATGACACCTAGGTCCTCCAGTTTTTCAAGTTCCTTTTCTACCAGCGGGCAAAGGTGGAAAGGAATCCGGCGGTGGCGCAATGCGGTGGGAGTGACAGATTTGTCAATGTGGAGTTTGATAGGTTCACATTTTATGCATCCCAGGCCTCTGAAGAGTTCGGGGAATCGTCCCAATAGCTCGTCTACTTGATGTGCTCTAATGCAATTGGCAAACGCTATTAGTTTCAGGTCCTCCGCCGTGTGACTACTTAGCAAAGTGTCAGCTTCTCGGTTGATGATATGGACTGTCACCATTACCTCTGACTCATCAGCCTGGATGGGTATTATGATTTTTCCCTTAAGGGGCAGCGGTGTGTCCGCTCCGTAGGCGAAGATCCTTGTCTTGGATGGCAGTACCTCGGGCCGGGGGCGTAGTTTGTTGAATTGTTGCAGGCCCATTACGTTAACAGTGGCGCCAGTATCAATGATGGCCTTGACCTCGTTTTCCCCCATCTGGACAATGCACGTTGGTTGCGGTCGTCGTCGTTGCTTGAGCTCTCGTGCGAACGAGATCATGTACGCCTCTTCATCCTCCGACTCCGAATCGTCATACACCGTGGGTAGGTGTCTTTCTGTCTTCGCCAGTGGTGGGTCTGTCAGCGACAGTTGACGAATGGCCTTGGTAGGCGTCCGTGGTCTCCTGAAGTTCTTAGATGGGTTCTTCCTGCGGCAAACCGATGCGAAGTGGTTTGGAATTCCGCAACTCGCACAGGTTTGGCCCTGAGCTGGGCAGTCTTTGGCCGCATGGGGTTCATGGCCGCAATATCCACACCGGGCTTGGGGCGGATCTCTCCGATATCCTTTCTGGGGTGTGCCACGTGGTCGGGGCCGCACGGCATCTGCACGTTCCACCTTGATGGTTTCGGTTGCGACCGGGGCTTTGTGTAGGGCCTGTTCCATGGCCGTGGCTCTGACGTTCGAGAGTTCGTGAGATCTGGCCAGAATTAGGATATTTTCCAATGAGATCCCTGGTTTGCGTAGAATCAGTCCTCTCAGTGTCTTGTCTCGACACCCTTGAATAATCTGTCTTCTTATGGCTCTGGGCTGATCCTCGTCGGTGGAGCTGGATAGCTCCCTGACGAGGGTGTGGAATTGGTCCATCGACTCACCCTCCCGCTGACGAGCCTGTCCCAACTTTAACACTTCGAAGTCCACGTTCAGTTGGGGATCAAAATGGCCATTGAGGGCGGCAACAGCCGCGTCATAGCTCTCTGCCGCACCCGTATTTGGTAAGTGTTTGAAAAGTCTGAATATCTCATCCCCCGCATAGTGAAGTAAAAGTGACCGTTTCACAGCATTGTCTGTCTCCCTCTTGACTACGAAGTAGTTTTCCAGTCTCTCAAGCCAGATTTTCCACCGCGGCGAGGCTGTGGACGGGTCAGCCGCCTCGCTGAATGGCGGTAGCACCCCCGCTGCGGTGTGCTGGAATGGGATGTTGATAGTGGGACCCGGTTGATCACCATCCCCCATGGTGAGAGTGTGCCGATGTGAAGATGCACTATTACGGTAGTCTTCCTTGCCCCTTCACACGTTGATGTGATTTGTGTCCCTGTCGACGTCCTTCCCTTATGGGGCCATTCCAACGCACCACCTGGCAGCCGTGCGGCTCACCTCGGTCCCGCCGCGAGTCCAGTAGGCCTCCAGTGGTGTGAGGGTGTCGTGGCCCCCTCCGGGGTCGTCCGCCAATACCAGGTCGCCGATATGTGCCTTCCGGGGCGCAGCAGGGCCCCCCCCTGACTAAATGCACGACACACGCCCGATGCGTGAGTGAAGGCAGGGTGATTCTGCCGCTCACGCGCAATGCGTGAGTGCTGGTAGGGTGCGGCACCGGCCCGCGACTCACGCGGGATGCGTGGTGGACAGCAACCAGTCGCGTCTGCGGGCCGGCCGAGTCAGCAGCAGCGACGTCTCTCCCCCTCCTTTTCCACCGGCAGGGAGGAAGAACAGGGCTCAGGCGAGGAGACAGGGACGGGCACGCCGGCCCAGTGAATGCAGGTGCCGCAGCTAGGGAGACACACGCGGTAGGCACCGCGGAAGGGAGCGGACTGCTCCGGGCAGACCTCCGGTGTACGGGCAAGGGTTGGGCCCCCTCCGCTCGTCGCCAATGTTGTATGGTGCGTGCTGAGCCTCCTTGGGCCTCCGTGAGGCTTCGTCGCTTGCGCGTGGGCAGGTCGCGCATCAGCGAGGCTACTCAGGCACACACCGTGTCATAGTCGGAAGTGACGTGCACGAGCGCCGGTCCTCCTTTTATTTAGCCCCGCAGGCCACGCCTGGCCTGCGGATGTGGGGATGCATGTACGTGCATCGACTAGACCGTCGTTACAGTATTACACCCACCACAAATGAACGCAGCATTAGATCACCCAATCAAACTTCAGGTCTTAAATATCTGGGAGTACACAATGCTCTTAACCCCACATGATGCTGATTACTATACATGTCAACAGTATGAATAGGTATACAAAGACATACACAGAGCTGAAGCAGGTTACCCATCAATGTATGATTGCATTACATAAATCGATCCTATTCCTAACATATTCTCTACATGTTCCAAAACTACCCATATGAAATACCCAAATGTTTTCTTGATTGGCTATGATCAAACATGATGATCAGTATCCTCTGGGCGAACAAGCCTCCCATGATCGAATTTGATAAGTGCACCCATTCAGTATATGAAGGGGGACCGGGAATGGCAGACATGCGCCTATATTATTGGCACACTAAACTGATCTACATAAGTGACTGGCTGTTGGGTGACAAGAGTCAGCCTTTCATATTTAGTGAGATTTTTTAGAGGAAACGGAAATAAAAAACCTTCTCTATGGTTCCTTAATCCCAAATTCCCTTTCCCCATGAAACAGAATTGTAACAGATGCTGGCAGACGGCTATTCACTGGAGGCAATGAGAGCACGGGCATATGCAGGAAACACCATTAAGGATTATTTTTCACCTAGCAGGAACAGCATGATTAGAAGGATTCAAGATGTAGGATCACATTGAGAATATTACTGCTGGGTGACCAATGGGGTGCAAGTTACATGAAGTCCTTTGCCACAGTTAATCGCAAATACAAAGTTCAGAAATCCGTTTTTGGAGACTTTTCATTAAGGCATACATGTGAGACTTATTGTAGGAGGCTGGCTCAGTATATGGTGCACACTTATTCAAGTGATGCACCTTGCACCAATCAAGGCAACCCTTATGATGATTTGAGTGGACTTGATATCCATAGAAAGCTCTCAAAGTGTTAGTTGTGGAGAGCAGCACAGCCGCGGCCTGTGGAGGGAGTTTCGGTGGGGCAGACAGGTGGGGCGGGGAGGGGCAGGGTGGGGGGTGCTAAAAACTGGAATATGGATAATTGGAGGTAAGCAAACAATTTAATAAATAAAACGAATTTTGTAGCACGCCCTGCATTACAAAATGCGACACAGCGCGCGCTATGAAATTGGTTTTATTCATTAAATTGTTTACTTACCTCCAATTATCCATATTCCAGTTTTTAGCACCCCCCACCCTGTCCCTCCCCCGCCCCGCCTGCCTGCCCCACCACAACTCCCTCCACGGGCCGCGACTGGAGCAGCACTCACTAACACATTGGTATATCTCCTATTGTGAGCTATCAACACAATACACAACAATACTTCAAATGCAATCAGGTAAGTAGCACAAAATACAGTGATCTCCAGGGGGAGACCAAACCATTTACTAAGAAAGTGGAATGTGAACTGCAAAGGAGGACAGGACTTTGACCAGAAAACCCAGAGGAGCTGGGGACACAAGAAACCACTCAAGGGAAGTACCCCGGAAACCCATGGAGACTGTGTGCAGAGTGGGAACACAGCAGCGTGACCAATTTAAGTCAATGGAGACGTTGCAGTTGCAGTTTTGCAGAAAAAGAGGACCCTGTCCAGGGAACCAGAAAAATTCCCTTGGAGGATGGAAGGTTAGAAAGCCATCCCACACGTGGATACCCCAGGTATCAGGTTACCTACACCAGAGAAGCAAGGTGCATAGGGGTAAAGAGATGTTGGAAACCTCTGTAGATGACAATGGAAGAGTTGAAAGAAATTGCCTCTGGAGAACAAGGTGAAGAAGTCCGGTGGAATCCAATGGTGGTGTTGTGTAGTTCCTATATAACCTATACAGAATCTGTGCATTCGGATAACGTAATCTGTGTTTGGTGGCAGATTTGTTCTGAGCACCTCTAACCAGAATGTTAGCCTGTTTGCATTAGCTAGCTCACAGTGCCACTAGAATCTCCTCCTATCGGGGAGAGAATAGTTTCTGGCCACCTTAGAATATGACAACAATGTACTACTTTTCGCTCAGTCACTCGTGCTCACTTATTCGGTCTCAGAGAGTTACACAGAAGAAACAGTCGGGCGTGTTACAATAAGAATTCATTGCACAGTTGTTCTTCTAGTGTAAAATAGATGTGCTGCGACAACCGTTAGACAGTAACAGATATATATGTTTAGCAGTACAGTGAATATATAAAAGGATACTACAGTTCTACCATCTTGCAATGATCAAGAATACATACATGAATATAAAATGCATGATAAAAGAAAGCGTGTACTCTAGCAATGCCTGTCTATATGTACCTAAGTGTACCTAGCATGTGAGCAAGTGTGAAACGAAGAATCCCTTTTGGATTTAGTCTAACCCCATTACCTGAAGTGAGACAGTGTGGGACCCCGTCCTGGTCTCAAGTTAGACACTCCGCAGGAATGTTTTAGACCACTGCCAGCTGGAGCGTCTACATGCAGGAGCCTCAGCGTCTCTGGTCAGTGTGTCGGCCTGGAAGTCTCGGTTCCCTCTAGCTAACACTAGTATGATGTGCTGTATTTATACAGAAAGTATTTAGGATTCCTTTGTCCTGTGTTTCTTGTATTAGCCATTGTTGGATTTAAGGATAACGTATGGGATGAACCTTGTACGTAGATATTATGCAGGTGGTGCAGCCCCTGCCTGGTTTCCAAGAACTCTTACGAATATTCATTCAGACTGTGTGAGTCTATTGATGAAGTTATAGGACACTATTGTTCAGGGAAAACCCTCCTTCTGTGCTCAGGACTAGAACTAGGTAAAGGTTCAATCTTAAAAGGCTTGTTACTGTATATCCGGGACTGGTGGCTCAATGGACTAATGCATCCATTGCAGGGGCCTGTGTTCGACCTCATGGTCACAGGTTCAAATCCCGGTGGGTCCACTCAGCCTTTCATCCATCTGAGGTCGATGAAATGAGTACCATTGAGTTGGGTAACAATGAACATCTGTTATTCAGCGCCAAGAGACCTCTGGGTAAACGTGCGCTTTACAAATACACATGATATGTTATAGTGTAGGGGAGGTGGTGAAGGTGTATGAAAATACCCGGGCATATATTAGGGTACATATATGGAACATAACAGTGGATTCTGGAAGTGAAGAACCTGCAAGCAGGGGGGCAGAGTCTATGCCACTAGGACGTGACCAGGAGGTATGAAGACACAATGCACACCGATATGGGGAGGTTCAAAAGAGTCAACAGTGACCTTGTCGCTGCAGCTGTGAGGACCAGGCGTCACTGAGGAAGACCAGGAGCCGTGAACAAGCTGTCCCACATCGGATGTCAGTGACTAGGTGGTCAGTGTCTTGCGGGAGCACCAACAAGCCTTAGTAGCCACAACTGGTGAGGGGAACAAAGAATGAGCAATGTTGGGACCAGCAAGCTCCAAGAGACTCATCAACATCAGGAAAGTTAGGGTAGGTCCCGAGCATGCAGGGAAGCCCACTGAAGTAGTAGAAGACTCCCAGGAGGACCTACAGACCAAAGGCAGAAAAGTCATGAAGGGACCTCAAACAGCTCACCAGGAATGAAGGCCCACAGTGCCAAGGATACGGTGAGGACGCTGAGCTTAGCAGGAAGAGATGCTGAAACTTCTGGTAGCCTGAAGATCTCTGGAGTGCAGAGCCAACATGTCTTGGCAACAGCAAGTCTTTACAGTTCACAAGGGTTCGGTCCCAGTGATTCAGACGAGGGATACTGGCCTCAAAATTATAGAGAGGACAAGTCAGGCCTCGAAGGAGGTACAGAATAACCTACTTGTGTTGTTGAGTCTCGAGAAGTCTGTAGGACTACTTGAGCAGTGGACCTGCCAGCTTCATTGCAGTGCCTGCAGATGCAGGGGAGTGACTCCTTCACTCCAATGGAGATTACTTCGGGTGACTTGATGCCCACAGGTCTGTCCAGGAACCTAAAAAAAGCACAGACACAGTGTGGTGACATGTCCCATTACATCATTGGAACCATCTCGTGTCACTGAGAATGTCACTCCGTGAGCATTCCCTGCAAGGCAGTTGCTGTCTGACTAAAACCTGCCAGCTGGGACGGCTCTCTTCGCTCTGGAATAAACATCTCTTTTAAGAAACCTACACTCGTGTCTGCTACACTTCTTTACAGTGGCGACAGAGGATCAGATGAAAGGGATTTGCTAAACTGAACATTCACTTTCACTGCTGAGAAAGACTCATCAGATATCTATCATCGCAAGTATTTTTTTTTTGCTTGTTTTCCCTTGAACTCTGATGCTTTGTTCACCTTTTAACCTCTTTATTCTGCCGCGCCGATCAGTGCTTTCTTATGGATCTGAAAGTGCTTTACACTGAAAGCGCATTTAACTGCTGAGCGAAGACATTCTGAGAGCCGTACCCAATATCTCCTTTCTTGTTTACTTCATGACTTTTTGGCAATATTAATTCGAGAACTGTTCAATTTTTATGTAATTCAGCGCTGCCTTACCTATTTCTGTGGCCTCGTGCTGCACCGGAAAATCTTATTTTTTTAAAAGGGTGCGCGCACATCTGCATCTACTCGTTACCACGCGACGCATTTCTTTAATTGACGCTTTACCACGAGGAACCTCCACACGTCATGACGCACTTTCCATGACATAAAGGAACTATTCACTCGTCTCTTCTCCAGTTCGAACGTCGTTCTTCATACATCACAAAGCCAAACGAAGGATTCTAAATTCATGATAAAATTCCAAAGCGTCATATTTTCATGCACATGCACTGCTAATTTCTTTTTTAACACGTGCAGTGTATTAAAAAAAGAAAACCAACATCTACAAACTCTATTTTTAGACGAATTGCCTTTGAGAAATACTACAGTTTATTTAAACCGACTCTGCCATCTAGTGGTTATTTTTTTTATTTTATTTTTTGGATTACATTACACAACTAGGGAATTGTTTAAAAGAAGGAAGCAGAATACATTTCAATATTCCTTTTGAAATTTTCTTATTACTATTTTTTTCTCTCTCTTCTTCAGTGTGTTTAATTTCTGCTGTGACACACACACAAGATTTTCAAGCAACAGGCAATTTAGTTATTAACTATTTCTTCAGTGTATTTCTGCTGTGATACACACACAAGATCTTCAAGCGACAGGAAAATTAGTAATGAACGTTTTTACATCTCAACATGCAAAGTGTTACTCCACCTGCACCGTTCCTACAAGTACCTGGTGATCCTCCATTAGAATGGAAATTATGGGTTAGATCATTTATGGCGTATTTAGGTGCAATAGATGGTCAAAGGTACAGACCAGAAAGAACAAGCATTGAAAATGCAATAGGTCTCGCAATAGAAGAGTTTCACATTTTTCGTTTTGCAAATGGATGAGTGGCGTTGCGTGGATGAGTGGCGTTGTGTGGATGAGTGGCGTTGCGTGGGTGAGTGGCGTTGCGTGGGTGAGTGGCGTTGCGTGGGTGAGTGGCGTTGCGTGTGTGAGTGGCGTTGCATGTGTGAGTGGCGTTGCGTGTGTGTGTGGCGTTGCATGTGTGTGTGGCGTTGCATGTGTGAGTGGCGTTGCATGTGTGAGTGGCGTTGCATGTGTGAGTGGCGTTGCATGTGTGAGTGGCGTTGCGTGGGTGAGTGGCGTTGCGTGGGTGAGTGGCGTTGCGTGGGTGAGTGGCGTTGCGTGGGTGAGTGGCGTTGCGTGGGTGAGTGGCGTTGCGTGGGTGAGTGGCGTTGCGTGGGTGAGTGGCGTTGCGTGGGTGAGTGGCGTTGCGTGGGTGAGTGGCGTTGCGTGTGTGAGTGGCGTTGCGTGTGTGAGTGGCGTTGCATGTGTGAGTGGCGTTGCATTTGTGAGTGGCGTTGCGTGTGTGAGTGGCGTTGCATTTGTGAGTGGCGTTGCGTGTGTGAGTGGCGTTGCGTGTGTGAGTGGCGTTGCGTGTGTGTGTGGCGTTGCGTGTGTGTGTGGCGTTGCGTGTGTGTGTGGCGTTGCGTGTGTGTGTGGCGTTGCGTGTGTGTGGCGTTGCGTGTGTGTGGCGTTGCGTGTGTGTGTGGCGTTGCGTGTGTGTGTGGCGTTGCGTGTGTGAGTGGCGTTGCGTGTGTGAGTGGCGTTGCGTGTGTGAGTGGCGTTGCGTGTGTGAGTGGCGTTGCGTGTGTGAGTGGCGTTGCGTGGCTGAGTGGCGTTGCGTGGCTGAGTGGCGTTGCGTGGCTGAGTGGCGTTGCGTGGCTGAGTGGCGTTGCATGGCTGAGTGGCGTTGCGTGGCTGAGTGGCGTTGCGTGGCTGAGTGGCGTTGCGTGGCTGAGTGGCGTTGCGTGGGTGAGTGGCGTTGCGTGGGTGAGTGGCGTTGCGTGGGTGAGTGGCGTTGCGTGTGTGAGTGGCGTTGCGTGTGTGAGTGGCGTTGCGTGTGTGAGTGGCGTTGCGTGTGTGAGTGGCGTTGCGTGTGTGAGTGGCGTTGCATGTGTGAGTGGCGTTGCGTGTGTGTGGCGTTGCGTGTGTGTGGCGTTGCGTGTGTGAGTGGCGTTGCGTGTGTGAGTGGCGTTGCGTGTGTGTGTGGCGTTGCGTGTGTGTGTGGCGTTGCGTGGGTGAGTGGCGTTGCGTGGGTGAGTGGCGTTGCGTGGCTGAGTGGCGTTGCGTGGCTGAGTGGCGTTGCGTGGCTGAGTGGCGTTGCGTGGCTGAGTGGCGTTGCGTGGCTGAGTGGCGTTGCGTGGGTGAGTGGCGTTGCGTGGGTGAGTGGCGTTGCGTGGTTGAGTGGCGTTGCGTGGTTGAGTGGCGTTGCGTGTGTGAGTGGCGTTGCGTGGTTGAGTGGCGTTGCATGTGTGAGTGGCGTTGCGTGTGTGAGTGGCGTTGCATGTGTGAGTGGCGTTGCGTGTGTGTGTGGCGTTGCATGTGTGTGTGGCGTTGCGTGTGTGTGTGGCGTTGCGTGTGTGTGTGGCGTTGCGTGTGTGTGGCGTTGCGTGTGTGTGTGGCGTTGCGTGTGTGTGTGGCGTTGCGTGTGTGTGTGGCGTTGCGTGTGTGTGTGGCGTTGCGTGTGTGTGTGGCGTTGCGTGTGTGAGTGGCGTTGCATGTGTGAGTGGCGTTGCGTGTGTGAGTGGCGTTGCGTGTGTGAGTGGCGTTGCGTGTGTGAGTGGCGTTGCGTGGCTGAGTGGCGTTGCGTGGCTGAGTGGCGTTGCGTGGCTGAGTGGCGTTGCGTGGCTGAGTGGCGTTGCGTGGCTGAGTGGCGTTGCGTGGGTGAGTGGCGTTGCGTGGGTGAGTGGCGTTGCGTGGGTAAGTGGCGTTGCGTGGGTGAGTGGCGTTGCGTGGTTGAGTGGCGTTGCGTGTGTGAGTGGCGTTGCATGTGTGAGTGGCGTTGCATGTGTGAGTGGCGTTGCATGTGTGAGTGGCGTTGCATGTGTGAGTGGCGTTGCATGTGTGTGTGGCGTTGGTTGTGTGTGGCGTTGCGTGTGTGTGGCGTTGCGTGTGTGGCGTTGCGTGTGTGTGTGGCGTTGCGTGTGTGGCGTTGCGTGTGTGTGTGGCGTTGCGTGTGTGTGTGGCGTTGCGTGTGTGAGTGGCGTTGCGTGTGTGAGTGGCGTTGCGTGTGTGAGTGGCGTTGCGTGTGTGAGTGGCGTTGCGTGGCTGAGTGGCGTTGCGTGGCTGAGTGGCGTTGCGTGGGTGAGTGGCGTTGCGTGGGTGAGTGGTGTTGCGTGGTTGAGTGGCGTTGTGTGTGTGAGTGGCGTTGCATGTGTGAGTGGCGTTGCATGTGTGAGTGGCGTTGCATGTGTGAGTGGCGTTGCATGTGTGTGTGGCGTTGCGTGTGTGTGTGGCGTTGCGTGTGTGTGTGGCGTTGCGTGTGTGTGTGGCGTTGCGTGTGTGTGTGGCGTTGCGTGTGTGAGTGGCGTTGCGTGTGTGAGTGGCGTTGCGTGTGTGAGTGGCGTTGCGTGTGTGAGTGGCGTTGCGTGGGTGAGTGGCGTTGCGTGGGTGAGTGGCGTTGCGTGGGTGAGTGGCGTTGCGTGGGTGAGTGGCGTTGCGTGGGTGAGTGAATGGTTAGCTGTTGCTTATGCGACGTATAGCACTTAATACTAAAGTAGGCAGACCTTCTTAGCCTTTGTGAGAATAATAGCAAAATAAAAATAAAAACCAGATCAAGTCAAGGACGCAAACGGCACCATGCTATTGTTTATTTACTCAGATGATTTGCATAAAAATGTAACTTGTGAGCACGTTTCTCTAACTCTCCAATAATCCCATTACAACACTTTGTACAAATGAGATTGGGACTCATCCTTCCGAAGTCGAGAAAAATGTGCAACGCTGTGTTGTAGTTAATTTTTTTAATTAACAAAATGCAAATAATGTGGAGAGATTTCAAGTGATTCAGGAATGGGCGCCCTTGTAAAGAGAAAGTACGGCCGGCCTGGGCAGTGATAGGGGAGGAGGGAGGAGAAATGCGAGTCACGGCAGCAGCAGCCTTTGATGTGCCTGCCGGCCGGCCGTGAATAATTAGGGGGTGAGAAATGCGCTCGGAGGGCTGCCTTTGATGTGGTAATGCGAGGCAGGCAGGCAGGCGGCTGGTGGCATTGTGCACGCGCTTTTTAGGGCTTGCGCAAGCGCAATGACCTAAAAAGCACATGCACTTGAAGGAATCGCCAGTGGAATCGCCAGTGGTGGATAAACACTGGATAAGCCCCTATAGAGCTTCGCCAGCTATGCGCTGAAGCGCATCAGCAGGCGAGCCCTAAAAAAGAATCTTATGTATTATCACTTGGGGGTTGAAGGACAAAATGTTTTTGACCATTTACCCCCATATGATCCTCCTGAAGGTGAAGATACAGATGAATTTGAGATAGCTTTGGCAAAGTTAGAGAAATATTTTACCAAGACTAAAAATTTAGTAGTACACAGGTATAAATTTTTCACAAGAACTCAAAAAAGTGATGAAAGTATTGATTCATTCATTACTGCTTTAAAAATGTTGGCTTCAAATTGTGATATTGATAATTTTACATCTCAACTTATTAGGGACCAACTGGTTGCACGTTTCTATTGCAAAGAAATACAAAAGAAATTACTTACATGCAAAGATCCCACATTGGACAAAGCGATCGATATTGCTAAAAGCATTGAAACTTCGATGGAAGATGTAAAACAACTTGAAACTGCTTTATCCAATACTAATGTTTCTGGTGCTGTTTCCAATTTACCCGCTGCTAAACCTTCTTTTGTCCCACGTAGCAACTTCAGGAGACCTAATATATCTAGAGGTGGCAGATTTTCTACGCAAAGCAGACAATATGATCCAAAGATGTTTTGTTACAGATGTGGTTCATCATTTCATGTATCTTCCTTCAAAAATTGTCCAGCCATTAACCAACAATGTGGTCAATGTGGCAAAATGGGACACTTTGCCAAGATTTGCATGAGAGGTAGAAGAGGAAATTTAAGAGGAAGTGTAAGATGTGTGGTCAATGATAGTGATAATTTCAACATTGAAGGTGATTTTTCACATGAGGATGTCATTAACCAAGAATATGTTGTTGTTGTCAAAAATTGTGATGAAAAAAGTAATATGCAACATATTTCTGATCCTGAATTATTGAAAATGATTATTTTATAAAATAATAAAAAATTATATAAATATATAATTATAAAATTATAAAAATAAAATAAAAAGCATTATTGAAAATGATCACGTTCAATTACTTGTAGACACAGGTGCACGTATCACTATTGTGTCACAAGACAAGTACACTAAATTTTGGTCCGCTAAAAGTCTATTGCCCCAGGATGTGCTTACGCTAGCTTTTGAAGGAAGCAGAATTGAATTACATGGATATTTCTGGGCCAGCATTAATGTTTTAGGGGTAATCATCAAAGGGAAAGTGTATGTAGCCAGACGAGGAATTATTGTTCTTGGTCTTCTGCATCAAGCTGAAATTGGTTTGACTATTAAATCTGGATCAGCTAATCCTGTCTTCATTGACAAACAACCCACACAAGATTTTCCAATAACCTCTGTGACTCACTCTATACCTATTACTCATGTTAGCAATGATTTGGAACATAAGTTTAAAAAAGTATTTGAAGACCGCCTTGGAGAGATTACTGATTTCCAACATTTTATCAAGGTTAAAGATAATGTCATTCCTATTAAACACAAGTTACGTAATGCCCCCCTAAGTATCAGAAGCGATCTTTCAAAACATTTACAAACACTATGCAATCAGGGTATTATTGAGAAAGTTGAATCTACTCTCTGGCTTTCCCCCATAGTTTTGGCCAGAAAAAGGTTAGGTGATCTCAGAATGTGTGTGGACTTACGCAGTCTTAATGAGGCCATTTAGGTTGATGGGTTTCCTTTACCACGAATTGAAGATCTTATTGCCAAAGTAGGGTCATCGGCATGGTTCACTAAGCTTGATCTTAAAGCCGCCTATCACCAAGTTGAATTACACCCTCATTCCAAACATCTTACTGCCTTTGTCACCCCGGATGGTGTTTTTCAGTTTTGTCGTCTCCCTTTTGGGCTGGCATCGGCTGCAGCAGTCTTCCAAAGACTCATGTCAGAAATGTTTGAACACAATCCTAACGTTGTTGTCTTTCAAGATGACATTCTTATATTTACAAAAACAGAAAGTGAGCATGATTTGGCAATTGATTAAGTTTTTAAGATACTAGAAAGTAGAGGTCTTACATTGCAAAAGAGTAAATGTATTTTCAAGGCTAAAGAGATAGAGTACTTGGGACATATTATTTCTGAAACAGGCATTAAACCTAGACCTGGATAGGTCAAAAGCATTATTGAGGCACCTGCTCCTCCAAATAAAGAGTAGCTCATGTCTTTTCTTGGTTTGTGCGAGTTTTACGCTAAATTTATGAAAGATTTTGCGAAAGCCACTGAATGCTTTAGGTCTTTGCTGAAGAAAGGAGCTATGGTCAGACGAATGCAAGAAGGGTTTTCGAAAAAATTAAAGATCACATACTTTCAGCTCCAGCCATTAAGCGTTCGTTGAAGGAAGACAAACCATTGTCACAGTCGATGCTTGTGAGTATGGACTTGGGGCAGCTCTTTCACAACATTTTGAGGGGAAGGAGTACACGGTAGGGTTTGCTTCTCGAACTCTTCGTCCCGTTGAACGGAAGTATTCCGTTATAGAAAAGGAACTTCTAGCTTGTACCTGGAGTGTAGAAAAATTCAAACCATACTTATGGGGCAGGTCATTTATTCTCAAAACCGACCATCGACCATTAGTTGATATTTTGAAAGGAAAGAATGTTAAGCGTACTACTGCTCGCTTAGCAAGATTGTCCACAAAATTACTTGAATATACTTTCAGTGTGGAATATATTCCAGGGGGGAGAAACAGCAGGGCAGATTGTCTCTCTAGACTTCCTATCCCTGACAATGATGAACAAGATTGGGAGACTGAGGTGGAGGAATGTTTTGTAGCGAACATACGTCAAGAGTCTCTTTCCTTTATGGAAGCCGATTGGATTAGGGAACTTGAGAATGATGTTGTACTTAAAGAAGTATCATTACATATTAAAAATGGATGGCCGAGAGAGAAATGTCTTTCTCCTGATCTTCAAATGTTTTGGAAGATTAGTGATGAACTATCAATGGAGAATGGGGTAATTGTAAGGGGGGACAAATTAGTTCCTCCTTTGTGTTACAGAGAAAATATAATTTTAGCTTCTCATTCAGGTCATCTTGGTGCCACTATTACCAAAAGAAAGGTAAGATCTGATTTTTGGTTGCCAAAAATGGATTCTCAAGTAGATGAACTTGTCAAACAATGTCCACGTTGCAATGCCAGTGACAAGGTGCTAGTGTTAGAGGGTGTTGTTGATTCGCAGATATCCATTCCTGTTAGGGCCTGGCAAAAGTTGGGTATGGATTTTCTGGGTCCTTTTCATATTCTCCCCAACAACTCAAAATACTTTCTGGTCCTCATTGATCATTTGTCAAGATGGGTGGAAGTTGAACCTATCAGTGTACCTAATTCTAAGAGTGTTATTGATTGTTTGAACAGAATTTTTCTTAGAGAAGGGTATCCTGAAGAAATTTTAACAGACAATGGGGTCCAATTTGTTTCGCATTAAATGAATTCTTTTCTTAAAACATGTGGCATCAAGCACACTAGAACGCCACTCTATCACCCACAGAGCAATGGTAAAATGGAGAGATTTAACAGAGTTGTTGTAGAGTGTGTTCAAGCAGCTTTCAAATCCAGGAATTGTGTTTTTCAAGCGATTAAAGATCTTGTTTGGTCGTATCGTACATCTCCTCATGTTGCAACCAATCATTCTCCATTTGAACTTATGAGAGGGAGAAAAGCTTGTTCACAAATTTACCCTTTTTGGATGGTGAAAAGCTTTCATTAAGGTGGTGACATGAGAGACATGTGGGAATCAGCAAACAAAAAATCTTCTGAAACTAGTTCTAGAAATTGTAGACCTGTAAAAAAGGATTTCCACTGTATTCAAGTAGGGGATTGGGTTAAGGTAAAAAATCCCATTTCAGTAAAAAAAAGGTCTTTCAAAATTCTTAGATTGTCAACAAGTAGTAGATATTCGAAGAAATGCTGTGAAATTGTCTAATGGAAACTGGTGGTGTACTTCTCAAGTTGCTAAAGATCCTTGTGTTTCTCCAAGAAATGTGAATTTCAACAATGTTTCAGAAGGGAATGGGGTCAGGAAGAGTACTAGAATTTCTGTCAGACCAAGTAAATTACGAGATTATGTTTAGTTATTTATTTCTTTATATTCTATGTTTTTTCCATGTTCTGTTCTGCATTTTTATTTTGCTGTTTATTATTATTCTCATTAAAAGAGGGGAGGTGTAGTGACATGTACCATTACAACGTTGGAACTTTCTCGTGTCAATGAGAATGTCACTCCGTCAGCATTCCCTGCAAGGCAGTTGCTGTCTGACTAAAACCTGCCAGCTGGGACGGCTCTCTTCGCTCTGGAATAAACATCTCTTTTAAGAAACCTACACTCGTGTCTGCTACACTTCTTTACACACAGACGACGAAGAAGACTTGCAGAACAGTGAGAAAGGAGCAGCAGGAGTCCTCCTTGATGCAGTCTCGGTTCCAGGCAAAGTCCAGCGAAGTCCAAGAGTCCAGATGGTCGAAGAATGACGAAGGGTCAAAAAGTGATGTGGTTTCAGTATTGAGTCTTGTCCCATGACAAATCTAAAGGTTCACCCACAGGAAAGCCCTTAAGTAACCTGAGGAAAGGGTTGGAACAACTCAGGGGTCCATCGTAGAAGAGGAGCTTGACAGAGGGAAGGATACTCCCATGTCCTTTGTCCAGTTTCATGATAGAGCAGGAGCCAAGGGCTCCCTGAACTGGCTCAAGCTGGAGTATGCAAGAAGGGCAGCAAATGTGTCCTTTAAAGCAGTCTGGTGGCACTGGCAACCGCCCTCACCCCAGGAAACCTCCTGCTTTACCCTTCTCTGCTCGAGCTCAGCTCAGCAGCAGGAAGGCAAAATCATGTCTGGGGTCGGCAGCAGCACTAGCTTGACCCTGAAAGGCTGTTACCGGGAGTACAGGGGTGTATTCCAATGGAGCCCCCCAGTACATGGGATCATACTTCCAATACTGGAATCAGTGTTTGGGTATGATTCCAAAATATTTGATGCTAAACATTGACGGGTTTGAGCACCCACTATATAGTTAGACATCTTGTAATGATTGGTGTCCACTATATGTATTCAAATGGCTGACAGCACTTACAAAGCCTGGAGAATCGTCTCTGGTGTTTGTAGGGTTGTCCTGCTCATTCAATGGCACCCTCACACTTATAACCTAGCACCCTGCCCTCAGGACTGAAGGGCCTGCCATAGGGATGACTTATATGTTTTGAGTCCAGTGACCTCAGATATAAGGAAAATATATTTGTTGTGAGAGGTGCAAGTACTAACTCCCACAGGCTGCAATGGCAGGCCTGTAGTCACAGCTTAAGTGGACTCCCGTGGGTGGCACAGTACATGCTTTAGCCCAGGGGAGACCCCTGATGTACCTATGTCCTGGGTAACTTAGCACCATATACTAGCGACTTACAAGGGTACACCAGTAGCCAACTGTGGATGTACAAATGTACTTACCATGGACAATTTAGGGAGAAAGCATTGGGACTACGATCCTGATTAGCAGGATCCCAGACACACTAGGTTTAAAAAATACTGAAACCAAGCAGAAAGTGGGGGTAACCATGAAAGCAGATTCTACTTTCCTACACTTACCAAGACCAGCTGTTGACACTCCCGGAATGCAGTCCCTTGAAGGCATAACTAACTATGGACAAAAGTAGGCATAAAGTCAACAAGTGATAGAAGAGGTAGCTGGGTTGTGGGTCTGCAAATCTTTCCTAGATAGGAGATGGGGTGGTCCTGACGGATATGGGGGTGTTGCTCCAGATCCTGGGTACACAGATGGAAAACGTATGTTGGTTGTTTCTTTCTAAGGTTAATATCCTGTGGAAAAAATATTTGCTTGCTCTATTTTTACAAAAAATAGAGAATGTACAGAAATTGGAGTAGTACTTACAACATACTCATAAACACATAACACTTGCAGTAGAGATAAACAACATGAAAATATCAGTTGCTACACATGTCCAGACTATTTACTGACAAATTACAGACAACTTCAATGATAATATCAAAATTCAATGGTAGGAATAACGTTGTAATAGTGGTAAACACAAACATTAAGAAGTTCTAAAAACACTAGTATAGCGCTCAGCCTCGCTTGCATACACTTCAGGAAAGCCAGATACTCAGTACATGTTGAAGCCTAGTGGTACTAAATTCGTTCCCAACACTGTTCTTATAAGAACAGCTAATATTTATTGATTGAAGCAGGAAGACCTGAAGGCAGGAGTATAGGCTTCGGATTGGACGCCTGCATACAATGTAATCAGAAGACGGTCTTGCTCCGATGGATAAAGAATATTTGTTATATTTCAGATTCTAAAACCTTACCTCTTCTCCATAGTCGTTCCTTTTAAAAATATCATTGTGTGCCTGAAACAGACAGGGGCGAATGCGCTTGGCCAACATCTGGATGAAACACTTAATCATTTCAAGACGTTCAATTCTACTTTGATTTAGAGTACTCTGGAATATAAGAATTTGAAACCAGGTATAAAAAATAGAAAAAATAAAGAATTATGTTAATCTCAATTACTATTAAGACAATAAAGATGGTAAACCTTTATGGTTCTAAGGTTTTATGGTTCTGGACACAGCTTGCCATGAGTGCTACAAAACTCAGTTGGCCATTCTTAGTCTAACCAATGCATGTGGTCAATATACAGAAGTACCAAAATCTTTTCTTAGATTATCACAATAATAATAAGAACAATCTTACTTACCTTTAACTACATTTATGCGGGTTTGTAATCTTTCATTTTCACATGCTTAAGAGATTTCCCTTTGTTACTTTGAGATACAAAAAGGGAAAAAAGTGCAGTGGAGCATAAAAAGACAGGGGATTGATCACAAAGCAAAAACGGTAGATGTAGAAAAGTAGAGGTAGCCAGAAAAGTGAGGCAAAGGAAAGTTAACAGAGGTAGAATAAGTGAAAGGGGAAGTGGAGAGGTGAGGTATTGAAATAATGTTGAGGTAAATTAAGAGGTAAGGTAGTGAGTGAGATAGCGATGTAGGAAAAAAGGTAAGGTAGTGAGGGAGATGTAAGGTAGGGAAAGAATGAGATAGTGATGAGGGGGACTGGTGAGGAAGAGAAAGGGTTGAAAGAGAGGGAGAGAGAGATAAGGTAGTAGACACTGGGAGAGAGAAAGATAGAGAGGTGCTGTAAAGATATAGATGGGGTAGTGCAAGAAGTGAGGAGATGGAGGAAAGATACAGGGAGGTCAGAACGAAAAGAAGAGTAGGGAGGTGCGAAGAGAGATGAGGTAGAGAGAATTGAGATAGATAAAGGTAATCACAAGTGATAGATGCGGATGTAGGCACCAAGGGGGTCATTACGATGGTGGTCGGACATTGTTGCGGGATTGGGACAGGCTGACAAGTAATCCGTGGTCCCACCCACCAGATTAGGATGCAACCACCATGTAGGCAGTCTGAAACATCCCTTTTCCAATTTCGGCTTGTGCTGCGGCCTGAAAAATGGCCAGAACGATTCAAAAGGGGGTGGTGATGGACAGAGTATCTGAATTAAGCAGAACATTCCTACCCAGTCAAAAGATCAGGGCTTGATCCATCACCGTTTTTTAGCTCACTGCACCATCCCAGTTCAGAACCTGGCTACATGCAAATTAGTCTGACCCTGGCCCAGTGCATCATGGGAACAGGGCAGACCAAACTACTAAGCCAATTCTTTACTGGAAAGGAAACAAGCTTCCGGGGACTGGTTTCTGGCATTACAGCCGTCTTCGGCCCGGCTTGCTTGAATCCTGATGGTGCAGTGAGCAAGGGACTCATGTCTGAGCATACCCTTCCACACTTGTGGTGGCCAAAACGATTCAAAAGGGGGTGGTGATGGACAGAGTATATGAATTAAGCAGAACACTCCTACCCGGTCAAAAGTTCAGGGATTGATCCATCACCGTTTTTTAGCTCACTGCACCATCCCAGTTCAAAACCTGGCTACATGCAAATTAGTCTGACCCTGGCCCAGTGCATCATGGGAACAGGGCAGACCAAACTACCAAGCCAATTCTTTACTGGAAAGGAAACAAGCTTCCGGGGACCGGTTTCTGGCATTACAGCCATCTTCGGCCCGGCTTGCTTGAATCCTGATGGTGCAGTGAGCAAGGGACTCATGTCTGAGCATACCCTTCCATACTTGTGGTGGCCAAAACGATTCAAAAGGGGGTGGTGATGGACAGAGTATCTGAAATAAGCAGAACACTCCTACCCAGTCAAAAGATCAGGGCTTGATCCATCACCGATTTTTAGCTCACTGCACCATCCCAGTTCAGAACCTGGCTACATGCAAATTAGTCTGACACTGGCCCAGTGCATCATGGGAACAGGGCAGACCAAACTGCCAAGCCAATTCTTCGGCCCGGCTTGCTTGAATCCTGATGGTGCAGTGAGCAAGGGACTCATGTCTGAGCATGCACAAGCCGCAATTGAAAACAAGATGTTTTTAAATATCCATGCATCGAGTGTCAGGCACCATGTGGTGCCTGGTACAAGGTGCATGGGTGTTTGGGGGCACCATATTTGCCCCCCTGGCCACATTCCAGTGGACAACGGGGGATGGGAGACCTGCTTGGGGCCCCTAAAGTCTATTTTCGTCCGCCTGTTCATGGGGATGGGACCGGCATTAACAGGAAGTCAGAAACTGATATTCTAATCCCTATGGCAGTGCCTGTGCAGGCATTGACCCATTCTAGGGATTAGGAATCCGACTGCCGTCACCACGGGATCATTGGGCTTTTCGGAGGCAGCGGTCCTACCCTCACCTCTGCTGTGTGACTGGCTGCATTCTAATGCAGCGGTCAGACATGCCCTAGATGGTGGACGGACCACCACCAACGACCATCAGTGGTGGTCTGCCTGCCATTGTAATGAGTGCTCAGGAGTTAGAGAGAGAGGGGCACAATCATGAGAGAGAAGCAGAGGTAGATGAAGTTGAGTGAGTTATATTGGAAATATTCAGAAAAAAAGTGAGGTAGACAAATGTAAAGTTAATAAAGCTGAGATAGAGAGGATCACATCACAGAGAGAACTAGAGAGAGTGGTTAGTAGAGAGGCCTAAGCTAGCAGAGTCAGGAAGTAAGGAGAGGGAAATTATATTATTTTTCAATTTCATTGGCACTAACTGCCTGAGAGCACCATGATTAAAGCTGGGTCGGTCAGCCAAGCACAATTTGGGATAGATGTTTTATTTTATAGTGCAACGCAGAGCCATCTTTAATAAAAATGACCTGCTGCTGCTAGCTACCCTTCTATTGGCACACAAATAGGCTGCACAGTACCACTCTAAACATTTGTGCCACTGTGCAGAGGTGTGTGCATGCTGTCTAGTATAGGATTTGTCAGGAAGCGTATCCTACCAGTACAAAATCCTATGCATTAACAATTCTAAAACATTCCACACATTGTACATGTGCTGTACTGTGTAGCATATATGCAATGTGTGGAAATGGTGTAGAAATGTAAACATTTCTTCATGTTAGCTTTTGCTTCAAGGAAGGGTTATTTTTATGCAAAGCCAATTCTGGCTATCATAGTATGTCAGACTTTCCATAAAAAATATGAGTATATCATGGGCTAATCTGCCCAAGTTACACCAACATAATGCCCCCATTATGCAAAGTAGTGCAGAGGGCACCTTTCCAGCACAAAAAACCTGAGTAAATACCATTTCAAGCGTTTGCACTGCTTTGCACCACTTTGCGTGACTCAGCCCTGGTGCAAACTCTTAGTAAATCTGACCTTATGTTTCTGTTAACAAAGCTCAACTGCCAAATTGTAAACATAAACTGAGTTTTATGAGCAGCATTCTTATGGCAGGAAGCTTGATTGACTCATTCCCTTTAATAGTTGGTCCTTGGAAAGTGGGACCCATGGGCAATTGCCCCCTTTACCCATGCCTTAAAACGTCTCTGTTCCATGTGGATATTCAGGTCAGTCAGACCTTCCGATACCAGTTATAATCTCTGCACGGGATTCCTGAAAAGGAGCTAATTACTTACCTTTGGTAAGGTATTATCTGGTGGAGACACAGTCTAGCCGCAGAATTCTCCCCAGGCCTCAGACTGGATCCAGAAACTTTTCAGCAGTTCCTCTGCACACCGGGGGAATGGCGCCTTATAACTCTGTGTTGACATGGATTTCGGTTGTGACATCATTGGAGTCATATAAGTCCCCTCCGATATGCGCATGTCAGTTTCTTCTGTGAAACCTTCTGCACTAAAAAAGCAGAGCCTCTATAGAAATTGGCTGTGAGAAGTGTGAGAACAGTGTGCCGAAAAAGATCAATGTACCTTTAAAACATAATTAGAAAATTGAATAAATGGTATGAGAATTCCCAGACAAGGCCTATAAGGAAACACCCATTGTTGTGAAAAAGCAAATGGAAATGAAAGGTATGGCAATGCCAAATCAAGATTTAAGAAGTAAGCCAAAATTGTCCATCGAATTACACAATTACATGAAACAGTGATCACTGGCACATAAAACTAGTTCGGAAAAGGGTATAATTACATGAAAGATTGTTCGCAGAGTGGGGAGGATAGGCAGGGTGTTAAGGAATCTGTGCCTAGACTGTGTCGCAACCAAATAATAAATTACTGAAGGTAAGTAACTTGTTCATCTGATAGAGACATCTAGTCGCTGATTCTTTAACTTTTGAATTAAATACCATAGCAATACACACCCGGAGGAGGGTGTGCAAACTAATCCTACCGAAGCTCTCAGACAGAACCAGCTGGTCAAAACTGACCATACACCAAACCTACGAAGGAATTAAATAAAAAAGAGTATTTCTCTCCATAAAACGTGTGGCAATGACCACAGACAATGTAAATAAGAAACAACCCCGGAGGCACAGAAAAACCAAAGCCTCAAGGGGAACAGGATAAAACCCTGTCAGAAGACATTTGACATCAGTGAGATAATATTAATTAACCCCTAGAGGTAAGTGAGTCCTTGAATTGAAAGGGCCAAAGGCAAAGGGAATGCCATGTGACCTGCATTTTCGACATCTGTGTAGGAAAGTACCCCTTTTGCATGGTTACCCAAATCTATGACCAGGGAATGCTTCTTTTTTTTTGTTCAGTAAGACTTTATTGAAATTTTAAGAATGATGAAGCACATAAGTACATACAAAAAAGTGAAGAAGGAATTCATTAAAGTACAAAGAAGCGAAAAAGACTAATCATAAAAAATACAGTCATTAATAAATTACATCGCAAGAAAAAAATTGACATTCTAAGGAGAAAATAAGGAGGGGAAGGGAGCAGGGAAGGGGAATATACATTTCATAGTATAAATACTTACACAAGTAGAGTTACCAATACGATACAGTATTAAGGAAAGAACAACAATAGTTATAACTGTACATATGAATCTATAGGAGACCAGAAAGATTGAAAAGTAGAAGAATTATGATGAACACCTTGTAGTGACAATTGAGCACCTCTTCTTGTAAAGATAATCCAAGACCACCAAGCATGGACTGAAAGGGAAGTAACATCCTTCCAACAAAAAGTGATGGATTTTAATGCAGCCGATACCAAAAAATTAAATAATTTAGCTTCATTATCATCAAGGGGTACACTCAACACAACAGATTTGCATATGATTAAAGTATAAGAGGGTAAATCAGAAATAGGTAGAATTTTCTGTATAACAGTCCATACTTCAGACCAAAATTTCAAAATAAGCGGACAGTCAAATAACATATGACGTAAGGAACCAGGATGCAAATTGCAATGCCAACATACATTAGATGGTAATAAATGAGCTTTAAAGAAACGCAGTGGTGTCCATAAGGAATTAAATAAAATATAGGCATTAGTTTGATAAATTGACACTGGTAAACAACCAGAAATAGAAAGAGTCCATATTAATGACCAGGAATCATTTGGCAGAGATAAAGATAACTCATTGTTCCAAAAGGTGGAAATTGTATCAATATTGGAACCTAAGGCTACAGTGAGTTTCTTATAAAATACAGACACCGCTTTAGGGGATAAAGACACAGTGTTAACATATAGCATAAAATCAGCTGTCGATTTAGAAGGAATGCCATTTGGGAAAGAATCTAAAATAGAGTTACAAAGAAATTGATATTTAGACAAATCAGTTAAAGGCAGATTAAATTTTGATTGGAGTTGAATAAATGGAATAAACGCATCATCCATGAAAACATCTCCAAGATAAAAAATACCTTTTGCAATCCATGAAGACCAAAAGGAAATATTCCTATTTAATTTTAACAAGGCACTATGCCATAAGGACAAATGTACCGTTGAAAGTAAAGGGGATTCAAAATTGGAGTCCAAATCGTTAAAAATTAATCTTGATGACTTAATTATGGAAGAAGAGTGTACAATTTTAGATACGGGAGACATGGTTAATAGGGATAATAAAGGAAAAGGTTTAACAAGGGAAGTCTCAATATGATACCAAATAGGGGGATTAATCTTAGGAGCTATATTAAACCATAACGAACTCTGTTTAAGGATAAATGCCTTATGATATAGAAGAAAATCAGGTAGGGCAAAACCAATATTACATTTGGGAATTTTTAATTTTTTATAAGCAATACGGGGAGGCTTATTATTCCATAAAAATTTTGATAAAAGTTTGTCAACATCTTTATAAAATTTGAGTGGGAATTGAGTTGGGATCATTGCAAGAGAATAAAATATTTTAGGTGCAATAGTCATTTTAATAGATTCCATTCTCCCCCACCAGGAAAGATGAAGGGAGGACCATTTGGAAGTTTTTTGTTTAATATATTCGAGAATGAAATCAGAATTTAATTTTAGGGTAGCATGAAGGGATGATGAAAATAATATACCAAGGTATTTCAATTTGCTCTTTTGCCAAACTATGTCTGGTGAGGGTAGCATATCAGGAGTACACAACATATTGAGTGGAAAAAATTCCGTTTTAGTAACATTTAATTTATAACCTGACACAATAGAGTATTTAGAAATAATATCAAGCAGAAAAGGAACAGAGGAAACAGGATTACTAATAAATAATAACACATCATCAGCATACGCTAGAGTTTTTACAGTAATATCACAAACAGTAATCCCTTGAATGTTTTCGCATTTTCGAATGTAATTAAGAAATGGTTCTATACCAAGTAAAAACAAAAGAGGGGAGAGGGGACAACCCTGTCGAGTTCCTCTGAAAAGAGAAAATTGGTTAGAAATCTGGCCATTAATAAATAGTCGAGCTGTGGGAGCATAGTATAAAGCAGAAATCATACGAATAAAGGAAGGCCCAAAATTAAAGGATAACAAAGTTTTAAATAAAAATTGCCAATGGATTTTATCAAAAGCTTTTTCAGCATCTAATGCCATAACACCAGCAGGGTTAAGGATAGAGGAACTTTGCTCAATAACATGTAATAACGTTCTCGTATTATTAGCAGAATATCGATTTTTCATAAAACCAGATTGATCAGGGTGAATAATTGAATGAAGGATAGGGGCTAACCTGGAAGCGATAATTTTAGCATATAGTTTACAATCTTGATTGATTAAGGAGATGGGACGGTAATTAGCAACAAGGGTAGGGTCTTTATCAGGTTTGGGAAGTACAACAATTAAGGCTTCAGAAAAAGAACCTGAAATAGTACCTGATGAGGAAAAATGAGAAAAAATCTGGTTCAAAAAAGGTAAAAGATGATGTTGGAACTCTTTATAAAATTCTGCAGGGATACCATCAGGACCAGGGGATTTTTTCTTTGGAAGCAATTTAATGGCTGAGAGAATTTCCTCATTAGTAATGGGTAAATCTAATTTAATTTTATCAGAGGCAGAAATGTGAGGTAAATCAGAATGTTGTAAAAAGGAATCAATTAAAGAAACATCACAATAATCAGGCTTATTATATAAAGTAGAATAAAAATTCAAAAACTCATTAACAATCTCATTATGAGAAAAAGCAATTTTACCTTGAGGACATTTGATGGAGGTAATCTGAGTTTTATCTCGTTTAATACGTAGATAATTAGCCAAAAGTCTACCAGACCTGTTGGTATTAAAACGAAATTTGGCATTGGATTTAGAGAGTTGTATCCCAGCTCTAGTACTGAGAATAGCATTGAATTCATACCGCAGCTTTTGTAATTTTACTTTATATTGGGGATCACTAGACGAAATAAATAAACGCTCAAAATGAGCTATTTGTTTTTCTAGAGATTTAATATGTGAATTAAACTTCGTATTTTCATGAGCCATAATAGAGATAGTGGTACCCCTAATATAAGCTTTAAATGCATCCCATCGAGTGGTAATGGAGGTAGACCCTTCTGAATTAAAAGTAAAATATTCCTGAATAGCCTGGAGTAACTTAGGCTTATGAGTATCGTTAAGGACAATGTCAGAATTCATACGCCATCTTGACTGCTTAGAAAACGAAGATGATACATTTAATACAAAAGAAATCATAGCATGATCTGAAATGTCGATGGTACCAATGATAGGATCATTTGCAAATTGAATAAGGGAAGGGGAAAGGAAAAAATAATCTATTCTGGAATGGGAGTTGTGTGAGTTGGAGAAAAAAGAGAACTCTTTACCAGTTGGATAGTGTAATCGCCAAATGTCAGCTAATTTAGTAGTTTGAAGAAAAGTCTTAAAGGCATGAAAAGTCTTGGACGGTCGAAATCGAGACGTAGATAATCTATCCAACAAGGGGTCTACAAAAATATTTAAATCACCACCAAAAATCAATGGAGCATTTCCCAACTTTAAAACTTCTGACGTAACAGTTGTCCAAAAAACAGGATCCTCTGACGTAGGACCATAAACATTCATCAAAAAGAAAATAGAATCATGAATTTTAACTTTAGCTATAATATATCTTCCATCAGAGTCTGAGATTTTATGCAAGACCTGACAATGCAACCTTTTGGCAAAGAAAATAGCGACCCCATTCTTTTTACCTGCAGCAGGTGAAGAAACAATAGAGTCCACCCACTTTTTGTTCATATAACTTAAAACTTTATCATCAACATGAGTCTCTTGGACAAAACAGATGTCAGCCTTAGAATTACCTAAATAATCTAAAATTTTTAAACGTTTCACTGGATGTCGTAAACCTTTCACATTAAGAGAAACAATTTTTATATTATGAATGTTAGCCATTAGGATAAAAGAGAAGAAAAAGACAGGAATAGGAACAAGAAGAAGGTAGGATAAGACAGGTTAATAGAGTAACTCTGATCGAAAGATAGGAAAGGGAGAAACAAAAAAGAGAGAGTAAGGTACAAACATGCCACATAAATAAAGACAAGGAAACGCACACCCGTTCCTCAAGCATGGCCAGTTACCGTTGGAGCCCATGAAGAAATTTAGTAATAGACCTATCACAAGAAGCCAGCGAGATGAAGTCAAGAATTAGGGTCTTGTGTATCCATTGATGGAGGAGCCTGCTGTTCAAGGAAAAGACGAAGATCTTCAGGACGTTGAAAAGATTTAGAGACATTGTCTTTCCAGACTCGCATTATAGAAGGATCAAATAGTCCATATTTGAAACCAAGGCTCCTCAGTTGCGGACGAAGAGATGAAAATTCTTTACGAATAGCCACAGTTTCTTTAGCAAAATCCTGATGGATGAAGATTTTGGTTCCATTCACCACCAAAGATGGTATTTCACGAACAGCTTTCCGAATAAGGACCAGGTGATGATGGCGCAGGACCTTAAATATCATCTGCCTTGGCTTTGAATGACGAGGATTACGATGTGACGGAACTCTATGAGCTTTATCAATTTCAAATTTTTCTGCAAACTTGATATTCAGGAGACCAGGCAGAAGAGATTCAAGATAAAGGCGACAATTGGTCCCTTCAATTTCTTCAGGCAAATTAAAGATGCGCAAATTGTATTGCCTATTGCGATTTTCTAAGTCCAACAGCTGAGTATGCATTGGCATAATTCTAGTCATTAAAGGTGTAAAAGCATCCAATTTATTCTTATTATCTTGGATTTTAATGGTATTGTCTGACACCTTCATGGACATAGAAGCCATATCTTTACGAACATTTTTAACCTCTGAAGCAATGGAGTCAGTATTCAAACGCAAGGCTTTAATTTCCTCCAAAATCAAAGACAAAGAAGGTTCTGAGGATCCCACCACTTTAGATTTTGTGGGAGGAGGAGAAACCTGCTGCTTCCTTTTATTAGCTGAAGGATTTTTTGAATCAATTTTGAGGTGAAAAAATATGTCTGAATATGAAGAAAAATAGATTGAAACAAATAACCTCAAAATATGAGGAAAAGTATTGTAAATATGGACAATTGCGTCAAATAACACTGAAAAAACCCAGGTGCAGCAGCTAAACAGAACTGTAGGCGGAGCTAGGCCCAAGCCAGCCTCTTTCTTAAATGACTCTCCGCCCCCAGGCTCACATTCTCGGCATTACCTCGATGAGAAGCATGAAGCAGAAGTCTGTGAGGAGAGGAAAAATACATCCGTCGTTTAAACAGCTCAGAAACGAACTCACAGGTAGGTGGAGGCTTCAGGAGGCAAGCGCCGGTATTTTCGCTGGGTTCTGGACGGTAAATCGTCGTTAATTAGGGCTAAAAGCTCCGGGAATCACGGAGCTCCGGTGGCGGCGGCCATCTTGGTAAACGCGCTCGCGCGTCACCCTCCAGGGAATGCTTCTAAGGGCTGCAGCACCTATTGTGCCACCCTTAGAGGCCCTGCACGTTAACCAACACACACTGCCACTGCAGGCTGTGTTTTTTGGAGCAGAGAAAAGTGGAGAGTCGACATTGCACAAATCCCTGTGTTCCAAGCCAACAATCCACAACCTGAGGCCTAGGTAAGTCACCCCTCTAGCAGGGTGCACTAGCCCTAAGGTGAGGGTACAGAGACATGAGCCCTGTACCTCTGCAGTGTCTAAGTCCATTCTTAGACATTGTATGTGTATTAAAGCCATAAAGAATATATGGTCTGGGAGTTGGTCATTGTAGGAAGCTGGCTCTGTATATACTATACCAAAGAGAGGTATAGTGTGCAGAGTCCAGTGGATCCCCAAAGGTAGGCAGAGGTAAAAGTAGATAGCACCTTACTCTCTATTTGTGGTAGTGTGGTCGAGCAGTAAGGCTTTATCAGAGGACAGTGTTAAGCATTTGTTGTACATGCTCAGTCAGCAGATAATTTCACACACTCAAATACTGAACTTCAGACCAATTGATTTTGTATGAAAATATTCTTTTAGTTATTTTACTTTTTAGAACCAAGCAAGTCTGGCACAGGTAAGTGATAAATACTTTGCAGTAAATATGCAGTTGTAATACAGTTTGGATTGCAAGTGTAAATGTGCTTTGATTTGATTTCAGTAGTGTTGCTGATAATGCAATGTTTTTTAGAATACAGCACATATACTTTGTACAGGATTATTAGTAAAATATCATGTAAGTTATTTTTTGGATTACTTTTCTTACACAGTGCAGTATGTCTGGATACTGCACCTGGACATCTCCTGTAAACAGGTAAGGTAAACCATTTTGTTTATTTAGTTAAAGTTTTAAAGGATTTCTTAGATTTTCCAACTATACACTTAGGAGCTCATTATGATGGCAGAACGATCGCCACCACCGGGGGTGGCGGTGACGATCCTTCCATCATCGTAATGAGATTTACCCACGCCATATTAGGATGGCGGAGGGTATCTCAGCGGACGCAAAGTCTGTCCGCAGCTTTTCCGCCGGGAGCAATCGTAGCGATTGCCTGGTGGGTGGTGCAGGGCCACTAATATGGTGGCAGTGCCTAGCAGGCACCGTCCGCCATATTAGGATGTGGGTATTGGCGGAGCCTTTCCATGGCACAATGCCACCATGGATAGGCGGGCGGGGATTGGGGGCCAGTTGCGGGCCCCCCTTGTTGGGGGGTGTCGCTGCACTGGGGGTACCCACGGTACCCCCGCATTTACATACACCAAGTGGCAGGAACTGCGTGGTCCCTGCCACGCGGTGCAGGGAAATGCGGTGAAAGCACTTTTAACATTGCGGACGGCACTGCAGCCAACAGCACCGCCCGCCATGTTGAAAGCCCAGGATGCGCCCGCCAGCTTGGGGGGGCGCATCCTATTGGGCTGGTGGGATCGCCGTCCCATCACCGTTATGATGGTGGGCGGACTGATGTTCGCCCGCCATCATAATGAGCCCCTTAGAAACTTTTCATAGAACAACAGTCAATGTTATCCCATGGAGGAAAATGGTGTTATCGGTTCAAAGGTAAGTACTTTCTTGTGGGAGTTGGTATTCCAGGGTTAGACTCAGGAGTCCCCCCGGGTCAAAGATGCAATTTTGTTACAACCTCAGCGGCACTTGGGCGGCCGGGTGCAGAGTACTTAGGCTCAATGTTATCCATTGGGGGATAGAGGTCTCCGGTTGGTGGCTGCTGATGAGCAGGCCACTGGGTTGTGGGAGCACATCTCCTGAACTTAAGCTCAAGGCAAGTGGGTGTTTAGGCCAGCACAAAAGATGCACCCTCAGCGGCACTGGGGTGGCCAGGTGCAGAGTGCTGTTTTGGCGGTAGAAGCCCTTTAGCTTTCAATGAGGAATCTCTGATTCACAAAAGCACTGCAGGTTCGGGGACGAAGGTTCTCTGGGTGCGACCACCACTTGGAGAGGTAAGTTGGGATGCTGGGGGTTCGTTAGGCACCGTTGGTTGGGCCTCGGAAGGCCATGGGTGTCAGGTGCAAGGGTTCCTTTTGGGGTCATATCTTCTTACCAGCTCTTGGTTGCGGTTGGGGGGACCTTCCGGTTTGAGGCTGCAGGCATCAGCTGCAGACTTGAGGCAGGTCAGGGGTCACGAGATCTTGGGTCAGGATCACCGGGGAGACCTCCTCTTGGTGTTGGGCAACTCGGGCTGTGGGCATCGGGTGCAGAGTGGTGCAAACTTGCAGATCCTTGCGTAGCTGGAGTCTGTTGTTTGAACAAATCCAGTGTTAACGGGAGACAGAGTCTTTGGGAATGAAGGCAGGCAGGTTCTCCAGGTTTCTCGAGTTTGCTGGCTGCAGGACACACTGGGATTTTTCTGGAGCAGGTTCGAGGTGGGGACAAGCCGGTAGGGCTGGGGCCAAGTCAATGGGCGTCCTCCTCTTGTTAGCTTCGGCGCGGCTGTTCGGTCCTTCTTCTTCTTTTCTTCTTCTGGTTTCTTGTCTGAGGAAGCAAGGTTCAGGGGTGCCCCTAAATTCTACATTTAGAGTAGTCACAGGTAGGTAAAAGGTTGGGACCAATGGGTCCCTTCCCTTGGGTGGGTGCACCCCCTATTATTACACCCTCCAGAGGGAGGAGGCATAAGCCTTTTCCTGGTTGGTTGGGTCCCCTCATCTGCAAGATGGCGGGGACTGAGAGTTGTGCTTCACCCTGCCTCCCACACTTGAGGGGTGGAGTTGGCAGAGGTGGGCACACCTTTCTTCCTCATTTGTTTTTCCCGTCGGTGGTGGGTCAGAACCAGTGGGGGCCAGTTGCTGAAGCAGAAAGTGGCCTGAGGAAGCTCACACAGGCATCAAGCCTTTGAATCTTCCCATTCATGGACCCTGCCCATCCTGGGGGAGGAGGCTTGGCACCTTGTCCCAGGATGTGCAATGTTTCAGGCCCCTGAAAGCAGGAGGCTTTCGACCCAGGGGTCCAGAAACATGTCTGAGGCTGGCAGCTGAAAGCTTCCACTCAGCCTGGACACTACTGGTAGCTCATTTTTCATGGGGCATCTCTAAGATGCCCTCTGTGTGCATTTTTCATTAAATCCCACACTGGCATCAGTGTGGATTCAATGTGCTGAGATGTTTGATAGCAAACTTTTCAGTTTTCAGTGTAGCCATTATGGTGTTGTGGAGTTCGTAATGACAACCTCCCAGCACCAAATACTCTTAATGGCAGCACTGCAATTACAATGTCTAAGAATGGACTTAGACACTGTAGAGGTACAGGGCTCATGCACCTGTAATCTTGGAGGAGTGCTTATAGAGGAACACCCACCTTGACAAAAGTGTGACTATATGGGGTCTCTCCCTTTCGCTCGACAGTTTAAGTATAATTTTTTGGTAAACTTGTACTACGAGAGAGTGTTACAGGTGGGAACAACTGGTTCCCAGCTGTACATTATCCATGTATCAAGGGTGAGAATTCCGGAGTGACCCTGCACTGCAGGCGCCACGAACACAGCAGAAAAATGACAACTATTTGGCAGTAAGGAGGGGTGTAGGAATTCCTAATTCTTTCCTGTCACTACCATCATTCAAGTTTTTTAACCCTGGCCGGAGCGTCCAGGAATAAATTCACGCACAGAGATACCTCTGAATTAATTATGAACCTTTATTGCACTTTTTCTTTTGGTGATCCCAGTATTTTTTGGCTAATTATACTTGTATATTTTACATGTTGTGTATCGTCTTCCCCTCCCTTTTGCTCCACCCCAGGTGTTGGTCTGCGCACCGGTGTACTGAAGCAAGCCCAATGATGAAGCATGTCATAATTTTGTGAGTG
Organism: Lissotriton helveticus; assembly: GCF_964261635.1. Taxonomy (NCBI): domain Eukaryota; kingdom Metazoa; phylum Chordata; class Amphibia; order Caudata; family Salamandridae; genus Lissotriton; species Lissotriton helveticus. The sequence continues at coordinate 574,758,047 of NC_136068.1, forward strand.
AGGGCAGTATTTTCACACTGAGCATGTGCCACCACTGAGTCCATTACTCTTAATTCCTCTTTGTGTGCATTAAACGAAGGGATGTGTGCCATGTCTACTCTTCACTTTGTCCTGCACCAAAACACGCAGCCTGCAAAGGCAGTTAGTGAATGTAATGGTACAGGGCTTCTAAGGGTGGCACAATAAGTGCTGCAGCCCCTAGAGGTCTTCCCTGGTCACAGGGCCATGGGCACCTGTGGTACCATTTACCAGTGGATGACCTGTGGCCAGAGATGCCAATTGGGTTTTGTTTTCAATGCAGTTTTAGGGAAAGAACATAGGCACTCGGTACCTGATAAGCTGGAGCCCAGGGCACACTCAATCGAATCACATCAGCAGTTCAGCAAAAGGTGGGGGCTATCATGCAGAAAGAGGGCACTTTCTCACAATCATTATGATCTCCAAAGCTCCATAATATTTTTACTAACAGCTGCAAAGTTTCGTAACAAATTTCCCAGCAGATTAAACCCACAATGATTTCAGTGTGGGATTTAATGTAAAATACACTCAGAGGGCATCTTAGGGATGCCCCCTGCAAAACGCCCAGCCCTAGTGCGGTACCTGAATGGCTGACCGCCATCTGCCACCACCAGACAGGTTTCTGGACCCCTAGGTAGAGAGCCTCCGCTCTCTGGGTCCGAAACAAAACCCATCCTGGGAAGAGGTGTCATGTCTCCTACCCCAGGATGGGCTGGGTCCACGAAAGGGGAAGCTTCTAAAGCCTGCCGCCTTCAGAAGCTGTCCCTGTATTTCGCTGCCCCCAGCAACTGGCTCCAACAGTTCAGGCCCTGACTTTTGGTGGGAGAATCGGCGGGAAATCCTAGCTAAAAAGAGAGATGTGCCCACTTTGCTAACCCCACCGCTCAGATGGGGGTGCACACCCCTTAAGCGCCCCCTAAATTTAGTATTTAGGGACAACCCTGAACCTTGCCTCCTCTTATTTGAGGAATAAAGAAGAAGAGTACACCAACTGCCTTGGCCCCAGTCCTACCAGCCTGTCCTGTCTGCGACCTACCCACAGTAAGAACCCTGGTGAGTTCAACAGCCATCAATCCCCAGTGCTCGGAGGACCTACCCTGCGAACTTCCGATAGACTCTGTCTCCTGTGAGCACCGAATCTGCTCAAACAAAGACTCAGCTCCAGAATCCGGAATACAGTGACTCCGCGATTCTGCACCAATCTGCACCCGACTCCCACGGCCGAGTTTGAGTGGCCCAACACCACAAGGAGTTCTCCCAGTGATCCTGACCTGGGATCTGGTGATCCCTGACTTCCCTCAAGCCGATGCCTTTAGCCTCAACCTGAAGGGTAACCCCGACCAGAGCTGGTAAGAAAACCAGCCACCAGAAGACACCCCTGCACTGGACACCCCACGTCCTTGGGTGGCCCAACTGACAGTGTCCAGGCATCCCCCAAGATCCCAATTTAGCTCTCCAGCCAGTGGTTGCCTTCAGGAAGTCTTCCTGCCTGAGCTTGCAGCATCTTTGTGAAACCAAAGGTCTCCATTGGAAAGGACAGGGTCCCCAACAGGGTTTCCGACATCCGTTTTGCACCCTGTACCCAGCCGCCCCATGCAGCTGGTGGTATAGCTGCTGTGCCTTAATCCATGGAGCTTTTCTCGCAGACCGATGAGCAGTCTCTAACTGAAGGCTCCCTTAGCCCCGTTCGCTAACATTGATCCCCTGCACTCTGCACCCCGCCGCCACAATGTCACTGGTGGTGCAACCCGAGGGCCCATCTAGACCTTGGGAAACTTTGGTCCCAACCACCAAAACTCAAACTGCTAACAATTTTTCCCTTTAGCAACTCTTGTAAAGAGATTTTGGGCCTAAACAATGTCTAAGTGTTGTACTTTGTTGTATGAAGAAAAGGGAATTCTATTGCAAAGTATAAAAAAATCGTACTTACCTTGTATTTAAAGATCCTAAGGTGTAGTATCTAGGCATACAGCCCCGGGATTCAAAGTAATCTAAAAGTAATCAAAGAGTAATGAAAAGTAATTGCTGTGTAATTTAAACTGATTCCAACGCATATACAAACCTGTAACAATTGGCATTTTAAGCACAACTGCATTTCCTTGAACAGTCTTGCATTTGAAAGTATATTTTCCTTACCTGTGCCCAGTCCTGCTTCGTTCTAAAATAAAACATAAGTATACCTTTTTTATACTTACCTAATTGGTCTGGATTCTGTCCCTGAGTGTGTGTATCAGCCTTGTTTGAATGAATACAAAAATGCTAAATACACCCTTTGGATAAGCCTAACTGCTCAACCACACTACCACAAAGAGAGCTGTTATTACTTACCTAATTTAGCCTCTTCCTCCGGGGACCCTCTGGGCTCTGTGCACACTATACCTCATTTTGGTTGGTATAGTATATACAGAGCATGCTTCCTTCAATCAGTAAAGAAAAAACTGCAGATCAGTCCTGATAATTGCCCAAAAAGGGGCTTCCAAAACCCATTCCCATTAAAACCAAATGAATAAGCCCTTTCATTGCAAGGTTGGGAAGACAAAAGAATGTCGTAGTCCTTCTGTAAAACAAAGAATTTTTGTTTTATTTAGACAAAATGACCAGCCTAAGGGTCACACAATGTAAAGTGCCCGGAAAGATGGCACTTAAACAGATATGAATCTGCTATAAATATTGATCAATTATACACAGATCTATATATCCGGATACATATAGATTCAAACCCAAAACTTACAGCATGTGGAGAAGTGTGGCTCAACGGTTAGAGGTGGCAGACCCGGAGGCTGAGGTCGGCCTGGGACCAGGTTTCAATTCCCCACGCGGCCGGGTGCAGGACCAATGTCAGCGGGCCCGATAATTCTCGCCTCAGTGCCACTCTAACCATGGGGTCCCACGCTGCAACTCTGGGCAATAGCTTGCTTAATCTCCACTCCGGCCCCACCACCGCCGGGGATGCCTGGCTTCACCTTGGGGATGCCCAGTAAAGGGATCATCTGACAGGGAAACCAGGACGAGTTCCCCAGTGGTAAGTGCTGGGATGCTCCAGGGTAACCACGCGCTCTATAAATCCAACATTCATTCATGGAGAGAATCAATTGCATCTCACAATAAAATGTTTTATTTCATTTTTTTTCAACAGATGTAATATCCTATTATTCTATATAGCACAACTAGATTTCAGCATGTGTAAAGACATATGAAACTGGATAAACGGAACTGAAAAACAGTGTTAAAGTAGCTTAACAATAATATCCAGAGAGATATCGTACCCTCCAGGAAACACCTTCGGTGACTTAGCATTAAGATAATGCTGCCTGTCAAAGTATCTTAACAGGCTGGTACTACCTAAAGAAAACTCACATGAAAATAAGCGCGTACCAGCAGCACACATGCCCACACTTGGCCTAGAAGTTCAAGATGAATAATATGAACCAATCCCCTGGAAAATACCCAAAAAGGGAACCCAGTTGGAGTAATTGTTCAAAAGGTGTGTGAGCCAAAATCCAATCTGACTGTAAGGCAGACAAGTGGTCAAGTACACATATTTGGTTCTATAAGAACACACTAAGCACCAGATCACACGTTCACACTATCCCTTTAAAGGGATGTGAAGTACAGAAAATAACAAATGATTAATAGAGAAAGAAAAAGTTTGCCAAAGAGACAGAGAACATCCAACCTCCCGACAGGAAATGTATGACTATCAATAGTACCAATGCCAAAGAGTATGAAAATATCCAGGATGTTCTTAAAGTGAAGGAGGATCAAAAAGTGAACTTCCTCTTCTGAAAAAACTGAAATCTTTTTACCATGAAAGACATTGTTAGACATGGTACCTTGGCGTGAGTCTCCCTTCCACTTTTTGCTGATGTGCCTCAGATGTTTTGCTGGTGTTCGATGCTCAGGGCACTGCGCCACGGCCAATCCGTGCCGCAGTGCAAGTGCTACAATATAAAGTGTATGTGTAATTGATTTCCACGATTGGCTTATTTGGTTTACTATCAGTCCCCAGTAAAGTGCACGAGGAGTGCCGGGGCTTGTAGATACAAATGCTGCTAGTGGGCCTGCAGCGCTGGTTGCGCCACCCACAGAAGCGGCTTCATAAGATGTGTCTCGGGTCCGCCATTGCCGACCCCGCGTACAGTCCCGTACTGCCACGCTGACGACGCAAGTGCCCACACCTGCCAGTCCCTGAATCTTCCCTAACCTTCATATCAGTCACCCCTATGGTAGGCCTACGGGCAGGGTGCATTGTAGCGTAAGGTAGGACAAGCCTAGAGTGTGGCATGTCCTAGTAGTGAATTACTGCCCTTTTTTGTTCTTCACTATTGAAGGGCTACCTGTTCTCTTAGGCCAGAGGAGCTGTCGGCACTATTACACGCAATAGTCCCGGCAGGCTCAGGGAACACGGTAGCACGTCGAGTTTAGTATGCCTGAACTCAGAATAATAAAATACTTCCTTTAGTAAGGTTTATTTTAATATCCTGTGTTTGCAAATGCTACTTTTAGAAAGTTAGTCTTTCTGCTGTCTGGGTTTGTGTAGTGACAGGGCTGGGAGATTCCCGGGGACAGTCGGGGGCTCCAGGTGGTGAATAGGGTGCTTACTCCAGGATGGGTGGGCGGAGTAGTCCTTGACTCTGAGTAGGGTTGTGCTCCACCACCACAATGCTGGCTCCAGCCCCTGCGGTGCGTCTGATGTCTCTGCCCTGCGCCCTGAAAGAAGACGGCAGCATCCTGTCAACAGAGTACTCCAAAACCGGGTTGAACTAGGCTCTGGCCCCCTGTCCTGAAAAGACAAAAGAAACGCAGTATAAATATAGGAGCTCTGCTCCTTACAGATCAGATCCAGTTTTGACCACGACAAACCTCTGCCTGACTAGAAGGACCAAGAGAAGCTGAAGGACGGAAACCAGTCTGTATCCTGTAAGACTGGCCTGCAGTGGTGCCTTGCTGAGAACGGAGAGGAAAAGACCAGAGAGGACTTTGTAGACTTGTGCCTGAAACGATCTCCAAGGGCTTGATCGAGAGCTTGCCCCCTGAATGGAACCCCAGGACCATTGGGTTCTATTCTGCTTGTGCCCGTCTGCTGTTGGGCCTTAGTTCTTATTCCCTCGCCAGAGTTGTGCCTCGGGTGCCTTCGCCCCCTCCCAGGTCGTGACAGCTCGGAGCCTGGTCGCCCCGCCGTAGAGAGCCCCGCTCATCCCTGAGTTGCTCTCCGCTTCAGTGCCGGGCCGCCCGCTCTCCTGTCACCTCGCCGCTAACGGAGCACGTTGTGTGCCTCTCATCTTCTCCAGCCGGAATCTGCACGGAGCGCATTCCATAGCCTTGGACGGTCCGTACGTCGTAACGTACCTGACTGTCTCGCTTTGCCCTCCTGCATACCAAGGCTCGTGCCGCACCTCAAGAAAGGCCTCCCCGTACAGCGGTACCGGAAGCTGGTGCTGCCCCCATCTGCCATAGAACGCGACGCCCCTCACAGATCCACGAGTACGACCCGGCGTGCTAAGAAGTAGTATGTCCCGCAGGCCTGAACGGTGCCTCGCCCCGTGAGCTGCATCGACCCCGTATGGCCGCAACCCTCCACAAGTCCTGCTCCCCCGCCTCGCTCCTCGAGGGGGACCGAGCCGGAGAGACCCTCTGGAGAACCGTCGGCCTCGTCCAGGGTCCGCCCTCACCAGTAGCCGCGCCTGAAACGCCTTGGACTTCCACAAGCAAGGTACACTTGAACTCCGTCTCGAGTTCATATCGGATCCAGGGTCCGCAACGGGCTTATTTCCCTGTCATCGTACCTTGCTGAACAACGAACATTTAAAGACTAAGCTTGCCTATTGTAATCTGGTGGCCTAAAATTGCTAAATGTTATTTTGGTCTTGTGATAATCCTGCTTGAACATATCTTTTATATAAAGTATACGTATTTTTGATACAACCATACGACTGGTGTCCATTTGTGGTGGGTCAGTGGGTTTACTGTGCGTGATCACAAATGCTTAACTTACTATCGCCCTGAGGATTAGCCTTGTCTGCTCGCGCCACACTACCTAGAGGGTGAGCAGGGGTTATTCGAAGGAGTAGTTCCCTTGCCCTGACTGGAAGTGAGGGTCCCTGCTTGTCACAAGTACATACCTGTGCCAACCAGAGACCTCCGGTTCCAACATTGGTGGCAGCGGGAGGATTTTGGATTTGCATTTATGATTCATATACAGTGAATTGCTGATCACCACGTAGTGAGAGCAGACCAATAACGAAGTCACAGATTACGTTCTTGCCGAGAGATCTCCAATCTCCAAACCATGCCTGGTTCACTCCCCGCAAGAGCACCCTCCGTTATCTCTGGAATCGACGATGTTGACTGTGATGGGCTTGACAAGTGCAAACTTGAGCAGGTGATAGCCCTGTGCGTAAAGTTCCAAGTCGCCCCCTCCGGGTGCAAAACCAAAACCCAGCACATAAAGGCCCTGAGAGCCTGGAAAGAGTCGAGAGAACCAGAAAATCAGGTGGTAGTGGATCCACCAGAAAGCCTTGTCGAGGTGCAGGGAGGCCCGTCGTCAGAAGAGCTGGCGGACAGGGCCGCAACCAGAGAGCATGAAGTGGAGATGACCAGATTGAAAGGACAGATGGCAATGGAGAAGAAAAGGCTCCAGCTGGAGCATGAGATACGCCTTAAAGAATTGGAGCTGAAAGCAAAGAGCTTGGACGCAGCTCTTGGTGGCAGCACAACGCCAGCCCAGGTAGAGTCAAGGGTCTACGTACCGAAAGATGTGGTGAAGGAGTATTTTAAGGGGGATGACATAGGGCAGTGATTCCGGGCCTACGAGATAGCCATGTCCTCCCACCGGGTCCCTGAGAGAGATTGGGGAGCGGGGTTGTGGGGACGGTTCCTGACTGAGGGGCGGGATACCCTGCTAGATCTTCCTTTTGAAGAGTCCAACTCCTACCCGCACATGAAAGATGCCCTGATGAATCGATTTGGGTTAACTCCTGAAATGTACCGACAGCGGTTTAGGAAATGTGTAACGATTCAAGGGGGTACGTATGTGGAGTATGTGACCTTTTTCTGCAGAGCGCTGGATGGTTGGGTGTAGGGCAGTAAGGTAAATGATTTTCAAGGGCTGCTTGATTTGATGGCATGGGAGCACTTGTCTGATAATTGTTTTCCTGAGGTACGCCAGCACCTGTTCGATAGGAAGCTGTCCAACCCGAGGAAGCTTGCTGAGGAAGCTGACCGCTGGCTCAGCACCAGGGTCTACAAGGGTCCAGTGGGGGACTCAGCCAAAGGTGGGCAGGGTCCCCAGCAGAAGAGTGGGGGGGGACAGGGGAAAACAGAAAGGGTTCCACAAAGTCCCCCAAAGTAATCTCCAAGGGAACCAAGGGAAAGGTTCTCAGCCTCCTCCACCCCCGAAATCAACCGGGGCCCGACAGGTAAACCTGTTCCAAGAGAGCCCATCACCTGTTTTAGGTGTGGCGACCTGGGTCATGTTGCCTCTGACCCTAAGTGTCGCTTGTTTGCAAAACCCGCACCCACTGGTGCTCCACCCCGGCAACTAGCTAATGTTAATTTTGGGGAGGAAGTAGCTGTCCAAATGGGTGGGGATCCCGTTCAGATGACCCTAGTCTCGCTAGGAGACAGTGAGATGGTCCCCGAGAACTACCTTCCCAATAACACTAAGAAATATGGGCAGGTAGTGACCATCAACGGAAAGAAGGCGGAGGCTCTTCGAGATACAGGTGCCAGTGTGACTGCAGTGAGGCAGCACCTGGTGTCTCAGGAGCAGGTAGTACCGCACACCTACTGTAGGGTTGTCAATGCTGACAATTCTGAGAGCCAGTGTCCGATGGCTCAGGTTCCCTTTGAGTGGGGGGGGGTCTCAGGTACTCTGCAAGTCGCTGTGAGGACCTCCATGCCTGTAGATTGTCTGCTAGGGAACGATTTGGAGAACTCCCCTTGGGGAAAGGTGGAGAAAACGACTCATCTGCGGATGGTGGGTCTACCCGACTGGGCGTGCATGACCACGCGGTCCAGTAGGGGTGTTGAAGAAGTCCTGGAGCCTGAAGGAGAGGCCCCGGAACCGGCCTTAGAGAGAAGGCGCAGGGGGTGCAGAGAGCCGGCTCCTGAAGTTCCCACGGCCCAGGAGGAAGCAGACCTCGAGGGGGATGCTCTGGAGCCTACCGGGGAACAGATCGCCGAACTGGGAGACCTGCCTGAGCTGACCCATTGGCAGCAAGAAGGAGGTCCCTCCAGGGAGGAATTCTGCAAGGAGCAGAAAGAGTGCCCTTCTCTCGTGGGTATGCGGCAGCACGCTGCAGACCAGGCCAATGGTGTTCGGTCCAGAAAACACTTGGTCTACTGGGAGAACGATCTCCTGTATTCAGAGCCTTAGGCTGCTGAACCTGGGTCAGCCTGTGTGCTGGTTGTACCCCAGAAGTTCAGAGCCTTCCTACTGGGTTTGGCTCATGATGTGCCGTTAGCAGGACATCTGGGGATGGACAAGACCTATGACAGGCTTGTCACCCACTTTTACTAGCCCCAGATGCACAGGAGCTCAGACGCTCACTGTAGGACCTGCCAAACTTGCCAGGCAAGTGGTAAGTGCGGAGGGAAGAACAAGGCTCCCCTCCAACCATTCCCTGTCGTCAGTACCCCATTCCAGCGAGTGGGAATTGACATTGTGGGGCCTCTGGACCCCAAGACAGCCATGGGCAATAGGTTCATCCTGGTCTTGGTGGACCATGCCACCCGGTACCCTGAAGCCATCCCTCTAAGGACAGTGACGGCCCCCGTAGTTGGACGAGCACTGATGGGAATTTTCTCACGAGTAGGATTCCCTCTAGAGGTGGTGTCTGACAGGGGCACCAATTTCATATCGAAATATATGAAGTCCCTTTGGCAAGAGTGTGGTATAACGTACAAGTTCACCACCCCTTACCACCCCAAGGAAACGGTTTGGTTGAGAGATTCAACCGAACCATGAAAGGCATGATCATGGGCCTAGAAGGACCAATGAGGCGTAAGTGGGACATCCTCTTGCCATGCCTACTGTTTGCGTACAGAGAGGCGCCGCAGAAGTCGCTCGGGTTCAGTCCCTTCGAGCTTCTGTACGGTCACCTGGTCCAAGGACCTCTGAGTCTGGTTAGGGAAGGCTGGGAGCAATCTCCCAGGAAACCTCCCCAGAATGTATACAGTTACATGCTGGCCTTCCGAAACCAGACCAGGCGATTCAGGCAACTTGCTGAGGCAAACCTGGAAGCCAGCCAGGAAGAGATGAAGCGGTGGTACGACCAGAATGCCACTCTGGTAGAGCTTCAACCTGGACAAAAGGTGTGGGTCTTGGCCCCAGTGGAGCCCTGTGCACTTCAGGATAAGTGGACGGGTCCATTTGAGGTTGTGGAGCGCAAGAGTCCTGTCACCTATCTGGTGAACTTGCAAACTCCCAGGAACCCTTTTAGGGTCCTACATGTTAACCGCCTCAAGCCCCACTTGGAGAGGTCCGAAGTGGGCATGCTGTTGGCAACCGATGATGGGATGGAGGAGGAGACCGAGCCTCTTCCGGACCTCTTGGTGGCCTCCGAGCGAGACGGGTCAGTGGATGGAGTTAACCTTTCACCCTCCCTGACCCCTGAGCAGCAGAATGATTGCCGCCAGCTGCTGGGGCAATTCTCTGACCTGTTCTCCTTGGTTCCGGGTGTCACAGATTGGTGCGTCCATGATGTGGACACGGGAGACAGTTTGCTGGTGAAGCACAAGGCTTACCGTGTGACTGACAGGGTATGAGCCTGCATCAAAGAGGAAGTCTCGAAGATGTTTGCTCTTGGGGTGATTGAGTCCTCCAGCAGTCCTTGGGCCAGCCCAGTGGTCTTGGTCCCCAAGGCTGCGACGCCGGGAGCCACACCCAAACTACGGTTCTGTGTGGACTATCGAGAACTCAATTCGGTCACGAAGACTGACGCGCACCCCATTCCCAGTGCTGATGAGCTCATCGATCGGTTGGGGGCTGCCCGGTACCTCAGTACGTTTGACTTAATGTCTGGGTACTGGCAGATCGCCTTAACTGATGGGGCCAAAGAGAGGTCAGCGTTTTCAACCCCAGGTGGGCACTACCAATTCCGGGTCATGCCCTTCGGGATGAAAAACGCCCCTGCCACCTTCCAGAGGTTGGTCAACCAGGTGTTGGTTGGACTGGACACATTCAGTGCCGCCTACCTGGACGACATCGCAGTGTTCAGCGGAACGTGGGAGGAACACTTGTGACACCTGTGGGAAGTGTTGGCGGCTCTGTGCAAGGCAGGCCTCACGATCAAGGCAAGCAAGTGCCAGATCGGGCAGGGTTCGGTGGTGTATTTGGGACACCAAGTTGGGAGCGGCCAGGTGGCGCCCCTTCAACCCAAAATTCAGACCATCCTGGCTTGGGAGGCCCCCAAGACCCAAACGGAGGTGAGGGCCTTCCTCGGACTCACCGGGTACTACAGGAGGTTTGTCAAGGGATACAGCATCATCGTTGCCCCCTTCACAGAGCTGACTTCGAAGCCGCAGCCCCGGAAAGTGATCTGGACTGACGCCTGTCAGGTAGCATTCAACACCCTCAAGTCGGCCATGTGCACGGCGCCCGTGCTCCTGGCTTCTGATTTCTCCAAAGAGTTCTTAGTGCAGACAGACGCTTCAGAGCATGGGATAGGGGCTGTCCTCTCACAGACGACTGAGGAGGGCTGGGATCACCCTGTGGCCTTCATCTGTCGGAGGTTACTTCCACGGGAACAGAAGTGGAGTGCGATTGAGCGAGAAGCTTTGCTGTGGTCTGGGCCCTGAAGAAGCTAAGACCCTACTTGTTTGGGTCTCACTTCCGAGTTCAGACAGACCACAGGCCCCTCAGATGGTTGATGCAAATGAGGGGTGAGAACCCGAAACTGTTGAGGTGGTCCATTTCTCTACAGAGTATGGACTTCACGGTGGAACACAGCCCTGGCATAGACCACGCCAATGCTGACGGTCTGTCAAGGTTTTTCCGCCTTAGTGATGAGGAACTCCCTGGGGAAGGGTAGTTCTCCTCACATTTCAACTGGAGGGGACACGTGTTAGACCTGGCACCTTGGCGTGGGTCTCCCTTCCACTTTTTGCTGATGTGCCTCAGATGTTTTGCTGATGCTCAGGGCACTGCGCCATGGCCAATCTGTGCCGCAGTGCAAGTGCTCCAAATATAAAGTGTATGTGTAATTGATTTCCACGATTGGCTTATTTGGTTTACTATCAGTCCCCAGTAAAGTGCACAAGGAGTGCCGGGGCTTGTAGATACAAATGTTGCTAGTGGGCCTGCAACGCTGGTTGCGCCACCCACAGAAGCGGCTTCATAAGATGTGTCTCGGGTCCGCCATTGCAGACCCCGCGTACAGTCCCATACTGCCACGCTGACAATGCTAGTGCCCACACTTGCCAGTCCCTGAACCTTCCCTAACCTTCATATCAGTCATCCCTATGGTAGGCCTACGGGCAGGGTGCATTGTAGCGTAAGGTAGGACAAGCCTAGAGTGTGGCATGTCCTAGTAGTGAATTACCGCCCTTTTTCGTTCTTCACTATTGAAGGGCTACCTGTTCTCTTAGGCCAGAGGAGCTGTCGGCACTATTACACGCTATAGTCCCAGCAGGCTCAGGGAACACGGTAGCACGTCGAGTTTAGTATGCCTGAACTCAGAATAATAAAATACTTCCTTTACTAAGGTTTATTTTTATATCCTGTGTTTGGAAATGCTACTTTTAGAAAGTTAGCCTTTGCTCGCCTAACTGTTTCAGCCCACCTCTGCCAGGATGTGTATCTGCTGTCTGGGTTTGTGTGAGTGACAGGGCTGGGAGATTCCCGGGGACAGTCGGGGGCTCCAGGTGGTGAATAGGGTGCTTACTCCAGGATGGGTGGGCGGAGTAGTCCTTGACTCTGAGTAGGGTTGTGCTCCACCACCACAATGCTGGCTCCACCCTCTGTGTCTGATGTCTCTGCCCTGCGCCCTGAAAGAAGACGGCAGTGTCCTGTCAACAGAGTACTCCAAAACCGGGTTGAACTAGGTTCAGGCCCCCTGGCCTGAAAACACAAAAGAAACGCAGTATAAATATAGGAGCTCCGCTCCTTACAGATCAGATCTAGTTTTGACCACGACGAACCTCTGCCTGACTAGAAGGACCAAGAGAAGCTGAAGGACGGAAACCAGTCTGTATCCTGTAAGACTGGCCTGCAGTGGTGCCTTGCTGAGAACGGAGAGGAAAAGACCAGAGATGACTTTGTAGACTTGTGCCTGAAACGATCTCCAAGGGCTTGATCGAGAGCTTGCCCCCTGAACGGAACCCCAGGACCATTGGGTTCTATTCTGCTTGTGCCCGTCTGCTGTTGGGCCTTAGTTCTTATTCCCTCGCCAGAGTTGTGACTCGGGTGCCTTCGCCCCCTCCCAGGTCGTGACAGCTCGGAGCCTGGTCGCCCCGCCGTAGAGAGCCCCGATCATCCCTGAGTCGCTCTCCGCTTCAGTGCCAGGCCGCCCGCTCTCCTGTCACCTCGCCGCTAATGGAGCGCGTTGTGTGCCTCTCATCTTCTCCAGCCGGAATCTGCACGGAGCGCATTCCATAGCCTCGGACGGTCCGTACGTCGTAACGTACCTGACTGTCTCGCTTTGCCCTCCTGCATACCAAGGCTCGTGCCACACCTCAAGAAAGGCCTCCCCGTACAGTGGTACCAGAAGCTGGTGCTGCCCCCGTCTGCCATAGAACGCGACGCCCCTCACAGATCCACGAGTACGACCCGGCATGCTAAGAAGTAGTACGTCCCGCAGGCCTGAACGGCGCCTCGCCCCGTGAGCTGCATTGACCCCGTATCCCCGCAACCCTCCACAAGTCCTGCTCCCCCGCCTCGCTCCTCGAGGGGGACCGAGCCGGAGAGACCCTCTGGAGAACCGTCGGCCTCGTCCAGGGTCCGCCCTCACCAGTAGCCACGCCTGAAACGCCTCGGACTTCCACAAGCAAGGTACACTTGTACTCCGTCTCGAGTTCATATCGGATCCAGGGTCCGCAACCTTCTTATTTCCCTGTCATCGTACCTTGCTGAACAACGAACATTTAAAGTCTAAGCTTGCCTATTGTAATCTGGTGGCCTAAAATCGCTAAACGTTATTTTGGTCTTGTGATAATCCTGCTTGAACATATCTTTTATATAAAGTATACGTATTTTTGATACAACCATATGACTGGTGTCCATTTGTGGTGGGTCAGTGGGTTTACTGTGCGTGATCACAAATGCTTAACTTACTATCGCCCTGAAGATTAGCCTTGTCTGCTTGCGCCATACTACCTAGAGGGTGAGCAGGGGTTATTCAAAGGAGTAGTTCCCTTGCCCTGACTGGAAGTGAGGGTCCCTGCTTGTCACAAGTGCATACCTGTGCCAACCAGAGACCTCCGGTTCCAACAGACATGGTCATAAACAGCCCAAGGTAAATATTCAGACACTGTGCAGGAAAGTAGGATCTACTTTCATGGTCACCCCCCACTTCTTGCTTGGTGTCAGTATATGTTCTAACTGGGATCCTGCTAATTAGGACCCCAGTCATTGTGCTTTCTCCCCAAATTGGCCACGGTAAGTACTCTTGCACATCCACAATAGGCTACTGGTGTACCTTTGTAAGTCCCTAGTATATGGTACTAAGATACCCAGCGCATTGGTACACCAGGGGTCTCCCATTGGCTGCAGCATGTTTTGTGCCACCCATGGGAGTCCACTCAAACTGTGTCCACAGACCTGCCATTGCAGCCTGTGTGAGTTGGTGCTTGCACCTCTCACAATAGATATACGTTTCCTTATATCTGTGGTCACTACACTTTTAAACCTATGTCACCCGTATGCCAAGCTCTTCAGTCTTGAGGGCAGGGTACTTGGTTATAAGTGTGAGGGTGTCCGTGCATGAGCAGGACACCCCCACAAACCACGGAGTCAATTTTCCAGGCTTTGTAAGTGCGATCAGAAATGTTAATACATATAGTGGACATCTGTCATTACGAGATGTCTAACTATATAGTGGCTGCACCGAACCTGGTCATGTTTGATATCAACCATGTTGGAAACATACTCCAACACCGATTCCAGTGTTGGAATTATGATCCCATGTACTTGGGGGACACCCTTGGGGTACCCTTCTGTGCTCCCGGTAAAGGCATTTCAGGGTCTTTCAGAAAGCTAGTGCTGCTGCCAACCACGGATACAATTCTGCCCTCCTACTGCAGATCCAAGCTCGAGCAGGGGAAGGCATAGCAATAGGTTTCCTCTTTCAGGAAAGTGTGACCACCTCCCCGACAAGACTTAGTGTATTGGACTGGGGTGGGCGCACTTGCCAGCGCCACCAGACTGCTTTGAAGGGGAAATGTGGTGCCCTCCTTGCATACTCTAGTTTGCGCCAATTCAAGCAGCCCTTGACTTATGCCCTGACGTGAAACTGGTCAAAGGACATGGGAGTAGCCTCTCTGCTGTCCAGTCCCTCCTCTGGGAGGACCATTGAGTTGTTCCAACTCTTCCCTTGGGGTACTCAGGAACTTACACACTACCACAAGGAGCCAAGAGGGATATGGAAAGGTATATCAGGGATCGCCCTCCACTCTGAACAGTTAAACAACAACAAGATCCCTGTACCTGGGGTGATTGTTACATTACCAAGACATGAGTACACATCACTCAGGTTGTATTCTTTGTTTACATACCGGGATGGACTCCTGCTATCTGTCGCAGTGAGGTATCACTACTCTAATATCTCATAATCCCCATCCACTTTATGGTTCCAAACAGTTAATCAAATACTATTGTCTCAACTCACATAGTGTCCAGTATGATGTTCAACAGTTGTCTGCCATCTGTACTGACAACACATCTAACCACACTTCACCACTTGTGCGCACACTTTGAAAGGAAAAATGTGTGGTGGAAAGGAAGGCACCTCACGGGCGAACACCCTCGGGGATGTTGGCAGATGTTACCAACTCAATGCCCCTTTCTCATCATCGGTTGCCTTCCAATCCAGAAAAAAACAAACTAGAAATACCACATAAACTGAAATGTGTGTATAGGTGCAACATAAAGAGTATAACAACATTAACTCATACAGGACAGAGTGACATAAAATCGACAGCCACACCCACTCAATAACTTTATTCTTCGTATCAGTGTGAGCTGAAGAGTTAAAATAAAGGTTGGTAGTTTAGTATCGCCTACCAGTACCTGATACCGACATGTTTCACTGCCCCATTAATTTCGGCAGATTCATCAGGGTATTTGAACACTCGGTCACTGCACCAATAATTTGCACATCCTTTCTGGACACTATTGCATTGAGACAAAAATAAAAACCAGAGACATGCCCAATAATCAGTATAAAATCATGGGTTTCCACACTCAAGTAATGGTTAGGCGCATATATCCATACTTATAATTACCCCTGACCAGCATGGACCGCTCATACCGGCTGGCCGAATCACGCTTTGACTCGTTTAAAAACGATTGAAGTAGCAATCTATACAAATGAAAGAAAGGGGGAGAAAACAAATATTCTAGAGCTGTCGCGACTTAGGCACCAACATTGCACCGCAGTGACAACTCCAATCATTCTGAGGACAAGCACGCCATGACACCCCTACTCGCCCTTAATCAAATGTGACCGAGTGTTCAAATACCCTGATGAATCTGCCGAAATTAATGGGGCAGTGAAACATGTCGGTATCAGGTACTGGTAGGCGATACTAAACTACCAACCTTTATTTTAACTCTTCAGCTCACACTGATACGAAGAATAAAGTTATTGAGTGGGTGTGGCTGTCGATTTTATGTCACTCTGTCCTGTATGAGTTAATGTTGTTATACTCTTTATGTTGCACCTATACACACATTTCAGTTTATGTGGTATTTCTAGTTTGTTTTTTTCTGGATTGGAAGGCAACCGATGATGAGAAAGGGGCATTGAGTTGGTAACATCTGCCAACATCCCCGAGGGTGTTCGCCCGTGAGGTGCCTTCCTTTCCACCACACATTTTTCCTTTCAAAGTGTGCGCACAAGTGGTGAAGTGTGGTTAGATGTGTTGTCAGTACAGATGGCAGACAACTGTTGAACATCATACTGGACACTATGTGAGTTGAGACAATAGTATTTGATTAACTGTTTGGAACCATAAAGTGGATGGGGATTATGAGATATTAGAGTAGTGATACCTCACTGCGACAGATAGCAGGAGTCCATCCCGGTATGTAAACAAAGAATACAACCTGAGTGATGTGTACTCATGTCTTGGTACTCAGGAACTTACCTGTGGGTGGATCCTCAGATTCATCGTGGGACAAGACTCAAGACTAAAATAATGTCACTCTTCTACCATCTGGACACTTTCACTTCGCAGGACTTTGCCGGGAACCGAGACTGCACCAAGGAGGACTCCTGTTGCTCCTGGTCTTGCGGTTCTGCACCTCTTGTTCGTCTGTGTCTATGCTTCATCCAGGTTCTTTCGCAGACCTGTGGGCATCAACGACACCTGAAATAATCTCCCATGGAGTGAATGAGTCAGTCCCCTGCATCTGCAGGCACTGCAACAAAGCTGACCAGTCTGCTGCTCCTGTCGTTTTCTGGACTTCCAGAGGCTCAGCAACACAGGTGGTGGTTCTGCAACTCCTTTGAGGCATGACCAGACCTCTTTACATGTTTGAGGCCAGTATCCCTCGTCGGACTGCTGGTACATAACTCCTGTGCACAAAGTTGACTTGCTGTTGCCAAGGCTTGTTGGCACTGCACTCCAGAGCTTCAGGCTACAAGAAGTTCCAGCCTCCAGCATCTCTTTGCTCCAAGCTCAGCATCCTCACCACATCCTCTGCACCGTGGCTCTTCGTTCTTGCTGAGCTGCTCGAGTACCTCTTGTGACTCCTGTGCCTTCAGCTGGTGGGTCCTCCTGAGGATCTTCTCCTGATTCAGTGGGCTCCCAAGCTTGCTTGGGGCCTGCTCTGACTCTCCTGCTGGTGGTGAGTCCCTTGGACCTTGCTGGTCCCTACGTTGCTCCTTCTTCGTTCTCCACACCAGTTGTGGCTACCAAGGCTTGTTGGTGCTCCCGCCGGACAGAAACTACCTAGTCACCAACATGCAACATGGAACAGCTTGTGCATGGCTTCAGGTCTTCCTCAGCATCGCAAGGTCCTTACAGCTGCAGCAACAAGGTCACTGTCAACTCATCTGAACCTTGCAACATAGGTGGGCAATGCTCTTCTGTGCCTCCTGGTCACTTCTGAGTGGCACAGACTAACCCCCAGATTCATCAATGTCCCGATTTGCGAGCCCTTAACAGCGATTATTAAGGAATCGCTATTAAGGACTCGCAAATCGGGATTCATGTAGAAATCGCAAAATAAATTGCGATTCCTACAGCTTCCTTATTTGCGATTAGCAATTTGCTAATCGCAAATAAGGAATAACTCCCCATTCATTCCTATAGGCCTAAAGGCCCATAGGAATGAATGGGGAGTCAATCCTTATTTGCGATTAGCAATTTGCTAATTGCAAATAAGGAAGCGATTTCAAGGGTGCCAGGGGTGTCCAAAGGACACCCTGTAGCACCCCTAAAATGGAAATGTAGCCTGATGTTGCGCACACACATGTTCAAAGGACATGTGTGTGTGTAACATACCACATAGAAAAATGCACTAAAGTGCATTTTTCTAAGTTTTCGCTATTTACCACGAAGTCAGACTTCGCGGTAAATAGCGGCCAGAAATTGCGAATTCGCAAATTTGAATAGGTTCATGAATAGCATTTAAGGAATCTCAAATTGAGATTCCTGAAATGCGATCGCAATTTGATAATTCGCAATTATTTGCGATTTTTCAATTTGTTCATAAACCATTGATGAATCTCAAATGCCATTTTTGCAGGCGCAAACGGCCGAGTTTTGCGATTCGCACCGTTTGCGCTCGCAAAAATGCTTGATAAATCTACCTGTATGTCCCCTCTGCTTGCAGGTACTTCACTTCCAGAATCCTCCCTTGTCTTTCACGAGACATCTTCACCTTCTTCTCTAGAGGCATGTTCTTCCAAGTCTTAAATTGTGGTCTACAGATGTTTCTGATGTCTCTTCAACCCTAAACACCTGGCTTTCCAGGTGTAGGTATCCTGGTTTCTGGGGCATCCATGGCTGGGGTGACTTTTCAAAAAAAGAAATTAAAAGATCTTTTCTAAATAATAGGGCACTGGAGCAAACCAAGGTAAACTGCTCAAAAACACTTGTAAAATTATATCTAGAGAGTCCATTTGAACAGGAAGGCGCCCCGTGATATCTATGCTTCATGACCAACCCACGCCACCGATTCATCCTAGTAAGGTTTTGGTTGAATCTTATTCCTTGCATGTTTTCTTTCCCAGCCGGTATTTACTCAATAGCAGATCTTCCACCCTCGCCTCAGTCAAACTTACACATACTCTTCTTCTGTAAATGTTATAAGAAGCACCGCAAAAGACTCATTTGGGTGCTTATGCGCAAATATGATTTTATTCAGTGTCGTCCGGCCTTGTATTTTTTACAATCACTACCTAATGAATTAATATGTTTTACTGTGGCCTCATATCTCCTTCAAGTATGGAAGACTAGGCGGTAGGGCCAATGTGCCTTATGATCCATGAATTTTATCCTGTTTTCAAAAAACATTTGTTTTAATCACATTATTTATTGTCATCAATTGAATTATGAAAATGGTATTTTTAAGGATGCATATTTTACACTGTATTTCCTGTACTTTTATGATCTTAATAATTTTAAGCATTGAATAAAGTGATTTGACTGACTGACTCTTCAACCTTCCGTCCCTCAAGGGAATTCCTCTGGGTCCTCTGGGAAGGGTCCTTCTTCTGCAAAACTGCAACATCGACTTCTTCATTGACTTCCATAGTGTACGAGGCTGTGTACCACTCTGCAAACAGCCTCCGTGGGGTTCTTGGGCACTTACTCAGGTTGTTTTTTGTGTGTCCCTGGCTCTCCTGGGTCTTCTGGTCCAAGTCCCATCCTCTTCTGCAGTTTGCATTCTACTTTCTTAGTATATGGGGGTCCATTAGGATGTCGGGCGTTGGCACCACCGCGGTGCTGGTGGTGTGGAAAAATGCATTTTTCCGCCCGCGAGCAGTGGTAGACATGCCCGCCACATTAGTATTGCTAGACATAGGTCAATTACAGTCCGCCGCATTGCGACGCGCACCGCCATCAAAGTGCACCCGACACCGCATCGGAGGGAGCCAATGGTGACTCACCACCGTGCGGAATGACGTCTGCCCGCTCCACAAATTAGGAAGCCCCAAACAAGCACACGCGCTGCAGCA
Source organism: Lissotriton helveticus (assembly GCF_964261635.1). Lineage (NCBI taxonomy): Eukaryota > Metazoa > Chordata > Amphibia > Caudata > Salamandridae > Lissotriton > Lissotriton helveticus. The sequence continues at coordinate 574,777,411 of NC_136068.1, forward strand.
GAGACGTCACACAATCAGAGACGGCGGAAGCACGACAGCAGAGCGCGAAACCAGAGACCTGGTCCCCTCCACTCGGTCACGACCGCCATGGAACCCGCTCTACACGTGTTCCCAGTGCTGGACCTGCTACATCACTATGAACTCATGCCCCGCCTCCGATGTCGCCACAGGTACGCAACTACACAAATACAACACACAACACACAGGCCGACCCAGGGTCCAAATCCACAACAGACACCCTGCTGGGGCAGTAACACATCCACAAGGGCACCCACACAGGACCCACCTGCCACCAAGTCACCCCTCTGCATCCTGGACACACATCTTGCGCGATCATGCAGCAATGTCCCGGTCACGTCACCACAGCGGAGAACACAAGGGAATACATGAGCACAAGAAAGGAGGCAGGGCCAGTCCAAGTCCTGGGCAGGGCACAAAGACCCCAGGGCCACACCTCACCCCACCACACATGAGCACACCCCATGTACGAACATGCCATGTGCCCATCCTGTGCACACCCATGCACAACAACAAGCCTGGTCAAACCACACCATGCACCATACAAAAAACAACCAGAGAGACAGCCACACCAGGAGTGGCTGCACAGGAACACACAACACACAGTACAGTAGCAAAGGCCCAGGGAAACACACACCACAACACCACCACACACATGGAAACAAACATGAGTACAAGCACCAAATTAACACATACAACAACAAATGGACACGCAGCCTGCAGAGTCACACATACGTACCACACAGACACACACACACATACACCAAATGCCAACAGCAATGGAGCCCCACAAATCGGAAAGCCAAAGTGGGATGTACACAAATGGAAGACCATGGAGACACACAACAAGCATGTGCCCATCACATGCAAGACAGGGAACACAGACCACCTCCCTCAGACCATCAAACCACTCATGGCTGATACCACAGGCACCACAGTGCAACAACACAGGGAGACAGCAAGGCATACCAGGTAAAGGCACAAGGAACAAAGGGAGGCCTGGAAGTCAAACTGGGAACAGCCACACATGCATACAACCACCTCACAGGAGTACACCACCAGCACAACACACAGGGCCCATATACATATTCCATTACTGACAAATACCAGGAGGAATGTACACACAAACCCCCCTCACAACAGCAGCACACAACACCAGTGCCACACACACTGAAGGCTGCCAATACTTGCCAGTCCATACACACAAAAACAAACACACACCCTGGGTGGAGCCACAAACATCACACACAGGGATGCCACAGCAAATGTCTGCACAAAAACATCACACAAACATACAACCCAAATGAAACACACACAGAACCACAACAAAAACAGACATACCCTCTCATCCACACTGTGGCAAGGCAATGGGAGCACCGACACAACAGGAGTGCATAACCTCATCACTCAGTAACAAAGCACACACAACATACCACAAATCACACAAGAAGTACACCATCCCAGAACAACACAGCCACATCAAACCAACTACAGATGCACAGGCCAAATAAAACTGAACAAACACTGCAGGACATCAGGGCATGCACATCAAGCAATGTCAAGGCCACATACACACAGCACTGTATGCACAAAAAGCAGTGTGTGCACGCCAAGCATACCTGTCACACACAGACATGAGTGACACAACACCAACCCATACAACACAAATCAGCATAGCACAAACACAACAGCACACCCAGGAAGTGAAGCAACAACTCAGCTAACACACATACATCCAACACAACCACAACAGATGCACAGATCTGGGACACAATGGTGGAATCAAATTGAACATAGCACTGGCCAGCACACACAGCTGAACAGCAGATGACCAACCATGACTGCCAAACAGCACAATAACACCACAAAGGAACAATCAGGGAAAGAACCTGAGTGGTACATAGCCCCAGCCCAAACAAATGCACGACAAACCACAATGTCACAAATGAAGTGATTGTTGTGAATGTATCTAGGACCCTATTTAAATATTCCCGATTCATGACCTTATGTGGTTACAACAAATAATATCCTTATAAAGGCATAAGAATCATATCCATATTTAGTCATAGCCAATGCAGTCCAAATACGGCAAGGCTACTCCCATAGACTCCTAGAAAGTACAACGCGTTCTCTAAACAAACCAAGCCTCCAGCAGCCCGGGAATTCCCCCTGCTTTTGTTTTGATTTGTTCAAGAACTCCTGGAGTCCAGAAAGAACTGTAAGTTCTTAGTGACGTCTTATGTCCAACCTTACGTCAAACTCGGCACCTTTCAGGTATAAATATACCAGCATTTGCCTTAAGCAAACACACAGTGGTTTGGAGCAGAGCGGCTATCCACTTGCCCGACGCCCAGCTGATGCGAGTGCTGAAGGAAGCCGACCCTCCCATTTGACGCACTGAGAGAGACGCTGTCTTTTCTCCTGACAAGAAATCCAACCCCAGTGTTTCCAGTCACACTTGCAGGTTGCTGGGAGATCGAGTCCTGAGAGAGAGAAACAAGACCTCCTTCATTCTATAAACAAGGTACGGAGCTGATTAGATCCTTAGAGAATTCTGGATGCAGATTCTTGGCAAAACTATCTTAACTTACTATCTCCTTCCCACGTATTAGGCTTAGGTCAGGTAAACCGGGGTAGGCGTATTTTAGAAACACCAGTTGAGCACGTTTAGTCAATGATTTTATGTATGTATATATTTTATCCATTTTAAAGTATCATATGGCTCAGAAACCATATCAATGCTTTTACAGTATTATTTCATAATACTCCTTTTACTGTACGTACTTTACTTTATGACAAGTATTGCAATTGTGGCAATTCACTTTTCTTGCATGAGAAAGAGGACTGCTCAATAAATAACAACTTTTATTGAAAACGCCCGTCTCTCTATTTCTCTGCACTCTGGTGAAACTAAGCATGCACGATTGACTGAGTGAAATAGCTGTCTATTGTTTTCACACGACTCTGGAAATATACTCCTTATTCTGGGGGGAGCAAAGTTGTCATGTTTATGTGGTTGCCAGAAACGAATCCCTTCGTGTCTAATCAGGAAATTTAACTCCTTCCTGTTCATTTGAGAACGTTTCTAGTGACCTCTGAGCTAGTTGGCATACCTAATTAAGTCTAACATATTCAGTAGAGACCTAGATGACCTCAGTTCTACGTCTAAACTATTGTTTATGTTATTCCAATGCGCAGAGCCAATTGGGAATATAGGAACTACACTACATGGCGCCCAACATTTGGTAAGGCGATAATCTAACGCAAGATACTAGAGTAACTCAGTCGTGCTTTTCACACAGACCCCTTTTCCCGTAAAAACTCCAATAGACGTCTGGAGTGGGTAAAGGGTTAATATCCACCGGAACTTAGTAGGAAGAGATTCCTATGTATTAGTTTTTGGTTTAGTCAACGTTGAAGGATACAGTGTTTCAAAATATTGTGCACCTAATCTTTGTTTCCTTGAAACTTGCTCTGCAAACAAAACTTTTAGTCAGGAAAAATGACGGAAAGTGAAGATGAAAGGGAGAGAGCTAAATTAGCAGCTCAACTTCTAGCGGATGACACAAGTCTCCAACATGAAGACCCGAATGCTATAATCATTCCGGTAAATGTAAGAAAAACTATAACTATTAAACTTATAGAAAATGGACTATCATCAAGAGGTGGTACAGTCATATTTGTGGTTGAGGCCCACGAATATCGGCAGACAGAGGTATTCGATTCATGGATACATTTTCCAGCAGCACATGCTGTGACACACGATTTCCACTATTACAAAATAGAGGAATCTCCAGAGGAATACGCTCCTTTCGAGGACGTTGAAATTCCACTAACATACCTAGAGCACCTGCTCTGGTTTAATGGCGCCCTAAAACATCAAAATCACATCACCAGGCTCGGTCCTCTAGGTAGACCAGGAGCCACGTGGCCAGTTCTAGCCGGCTACATACCACATCCCGACATTGGAAAAATGTCAAGCGAAGAACTTTTAGTTAAACTAAAATAATTAACAAAGGCATATAGAGAATTAGTTCAATTGACAATTGATGATACAACATACCTGCAGAAATTGAAAGAAACAGATATAGCAGAACAACCTTTTGAACTTGCCAGAATCATAGAAAAATCCTATGAAGAACTAGGTAGAGATAGTTTGGGTGGGAAACCACTAAAACCCCAACTAACTGAAAATCCTGAAAAAACATTCATTAAGAATAATCTCAATACTCCAAAAAAGAGGTGGGAGGGTAATAAACAAACCACTCCCAGAGAAAAACAGTTTCAGTCCAGAGGAAAGTCTCCTCAACGAAGAGACAGATCTCCAGAAAGAGGAGGCAAGTCTCCCCACAGGAAACCCTCTGAAAAAAGATATAACCTTAGAAATAGGGATAATTTGAGAAAACCTGACAGATATCAAGATATTGATACATGTCCCTCTCGATCTTTTCAGACTTCCTCACAGAAATCGGAAAGAAGAGGACGGTCAGAACACAAAGAAGAGCACGTCAAGTCCAAAGACAAGGAACCTGCTCATCAAAGTAAAAAATTACAATATCCAAAGAAGAAGGTAGCTAGTATTAAAATAAAACATGCTGAGGATTCTGAGGACACAACTGAAAAACGGAGAGTGGGCCCAGACAATGCTAGACAGCGCAGCAGAAGTGACCATAGCTCGCAAGATCCTGATGAATCTTCTGGAGACAGTGGACACGAATGAATACATTCAAGTGGAAACTGCAGACACCAGAGTTAGTAAACCCCATAAATTATACGAAATAACATTGCGTATAGAGGGGGACAAGACTAGGAAAATAAGGAGTCTCTTTTGGGATAACCTTTCTAAGGGCTTTGATATCCTTCTAGCAGAAAAAGACTGGCCACCAGAGTTTGTCAGGGAGTGCCCACATGGCGAAGAAATGATTATGCCTGCCTTCTCAAATCAAATTCCAATTAATAAAAAATACACATTTGCAAGAAAATGGGCAGTATATACAAAATCATGTAGGATGGGATGAGGATTCTCCTCACCACAAAATTCATTTAAAAAATCAATCCACTGAATGATTGAAACATGCACCTCACAAATGAATAATCCTTTGTTTCTCGTCTCCAAGCCAGACGATTCATATCGTTTAGTCTTGGACTACAGACACCTAAACTCCTGTTGCAAAACATTTGCAGTACAAAACTCACACAGTGCAGCACTAATGAATAACATCGTGCGCAAAAAATATAAAACGACATTAGACATTTCGAATGGTTTCTTTTGTCAAAACATTGCACCTGAAAGCAGGTATTTGGCCGCTTTCTCAACAATGGGGGCGCAAAAACAATTTTGCCGTCTCTCACAGGGATTCAAGAATAGTCCAGGATTATTCTCAGCAAGAGTAACAGAGTTACTACAAATATATGATGATGAGGCATTATCTCATGTCGACGACATCTATCTCACAGACGATGACCTGGAGACTCACTTAAAAGAGTGAACACCATAATACTTGGGTTCGCAGCTGAAGGGTACAAATTCAACTTTAAATAGTCACGAATTGCTCATCTAACTTTCCTGTTTTTAGGATATGAATTATCAAGTAAAGGCAAAAGCCTAGCAGACAACTTCTTAGAGAAGTGTGCAGTACTCCAAGCTCCAAAAACGCTGAAGAACTTACAATCAATACTAGGTTTCCTGAATTTCATACATATCCATATTTAGTCATAGCCAATGCAGTCCAAATACGGCAAGGCTACTCCCATAGACTCCTAGAAAGTACAACGCGTTCTCTAAACAAACCAACCCTCCAGCAGTCCGGGAATTCCCCCTGCTTTTGTTTTGATTTGTGCAAGAACTCCTGGAGTCCAGAAAGAACTGTAAGTTCTTAGTGATGTCTTATGTCCAACCTTACGTCAAACTCGGCACCTTTCAGGTATAAATATACCAGCATTTGCCTTAAGCAAACACACGGTGGTTTGGAGCAGAGCGGCTATCTACTTGCCCGACGCCCAGCTGATGCGAGTGCTGAAGGAAGCCGACCCTCCCATTTGACGCAGTAAGAGAGACGCTGTCTTTTCTCCTGCCGAGAAATCCAGCCCCAGTGTTTCCAGTCACCCTTGCGGGTTGCTGGGAGATCAAGTCCTGAGAGAGAGATACAAGACCTTCTTCATTCTATAAACAAGGTACGGAGCTGATTAGATCCTTAGAGAATTCTTGATGCAAATTCTTGGCAAAACTATCTTAACTTATTTACTCCTTCCCACGTATTAGGCTTAGGTCCGGTACACTGCGGTAGGCGTATTTTAGAAACACCAGTTGAGCACGTTTAGTCAATGATTTTATGTATGTATATATTTTATCCATTTTAAAGTATCATATGGCTCAGAAACCATATCAATGCTTTTACAGTATTATTTCATAATACTACTTTTACTGTACATACTTTACTTTATGACATGTACTGCAATTGTGGCAATTCACTTCTCTTGCATGAGAAAGAGGACTGCTCAATAAATAACAACTTTTATTGAAAACGCCCGTCTCTCTATTTCTCTGCACTCTGGTGAAACTAAGCAAGCACGATTGACTGAGTGAAATAGCTGTCTATTGTTTTCACACGACTCTGGAGATATACTCCTTATTCTGGGGGGAGCAAAGTTGTTATGTTTATGCGGTTGTCAGAAATTAATCCCTTCTTGTCTAATCAGGAAAGTTAACTCCTTCCTGTTCATTCGAGAAAGTTCCTAGTGACCTCTGAGCTAGCTGGCATACCTTATTAAGTCTAACATATTCAGAAGAGACCTAGATGACCTCAGTCCTACGTCTAAACTATTGTTTATGTTATTCCAATGCGCAGAGCCTATTGGGAATATAGGAACTACACTACTTGATGAGGAGGCACATACACACACACAAAGCAAAGGGACAGCCGACATCCAAGTGAAGTGTACTGCACGTCATCAGTGGACATGGCAGGAATGCACAAAATACAATCAGATGGAGTCCAGGCCCACAAAGAGTAGGTACAAGAAGCACACATAGGGCATGGCATTACACCACACACACCATGCCACACAGGAGGAGAAAAGGCACCATGTGCCTGCAATGCCTGAGAAACACAACCACAATGGCAGTGTGTAGCAGCAGGTCTGCACAGTCTACTCAAACAGAATCAAGACACATGGATGATCAAACAAACAGGACACTGATGTGCTAGTTACACACTCTGCAGTGTGGAGTCAGACAGAACAGCATGGACATACCAACACACTGCACACTTCTTGACAACCCAAGAGCACACATCTCATGTAGGCCATGGGACCAGGGCCATCACGAGATGACCATTGACATACACAGCTGGGCACACATAAAGGAAAAAGACACATACATGATGACATTGCCCAGCCTGCATGCAAACCTCTGCACAGAGTCACACTGTGTGCTGGCAGTGTGCCCCAAACTGACATGTGAACAAACCACTACCCCCTCACGACTACACCTTCACTTGACCCCTCACACGCACTCAACCATTGGCTGGAACAAAAGAACTCCAACAAAGAGCGCCTGTTAGGCGCCCGTCAGACATTGCAGCGCCAGTCTGACGAGGAGCAGTAGGCCAATGATGAAGCATGACATCTAGCTCACTGGGTGTGTGAGGCCTTCTAGTTCCGACAAGGGAACATCCTGTTCCCTACCTTGGCTCTCCTCCTTCCTACACACTCATACTTTCTTGTCTATCCCCCGGGGAACTTTGTACCTTTTGTTGTATTTGAACAATGTATCCAACAACTGAAAACCTGGAAAATGAGAACTGCAACACAGGTTAAATTGACACAGCCAAACATATGCGCACACCAAAATAACTTTATTCAGTAAGGACACTGACAAAACAGACAACAGGAGTAACTGTCTTTGTTCACATGTTGCATAGAAAGGCACCAACAGTAGAGAAGAGCAAGGCACAAAATGCACAGCATAACCATGAGAAGCTGCACAGGCAAGGGCAGGACAAGAAGCCCAGTGGGCATGTCAAAGTTCACAGCAAGTACATGAAAGGCTGCACAGGGAATAGTCCAACACAGCAGAGCAACAGGGCCAGTGGCCAGGGCAAAATTCAAAGCAAGTACATGAGAGCCTGCACAGGGAATAGTCCAACACAGCAGAGCAACAGGACCAGTGGTCAGTTCAGGGTGCAGAGTGAGTACATGAGAGGATACACAGGGAATAGTCCAACACAGCAGAGCAACAGGGCCAGTGTCCAGGGCAAAATTCACAGCAAGTACATGAGAGGCTGCACAGGGAATAGTCCAACACAGCAGAGCAACTGGGCCAGTGGCCAGGGCAAAATTCACAGCAAGTACATGAGAGGCTGCACAGGGAATAGTCCAACACAGCAAAGCAACAGGGCCAGTGTCCAGGGAAAAATTCACTCACAGCAAGTACATGAGAGGCGGCACAGGGAATAGTCCAACACAGCAGAGAAACAGGGCCAGTGGCCAGTTCAGGGTGCACAGCAAGTACATGAGAGGCTGCACAGGGAATAGTCCAACACAGCAGAGCAACAGGGCCAGTGTCCAGGTTGAAGTGCAGAGTGAGTACATGAGAGGCTGCACAGGCGAGGGCAGGACAAGAAGGCCAGTGGGCATGGCAAAGTGCAGAGCATACCCTTGAAAATCTGCAAAGACGAGGGCAGGGCAGGAAGGCCTGTGGGCATGGCAAAGTGCAGAGAGTGTACATCAGAATCTGCACAGGCGAGGGCAGGAGAGGAAGGAAAGTGGGCATGGCAAAGTGCAAAGCATATCCATGAGAATCTGCACAGGTAAGGACAGGACCAGAAGGCCAGTGGGCATGGCAAAGTGCAGAGCATATCCATGAGAATCTGCACAGGCAAGGGCAGGACAGGAAGGCCAGTGGGCATGGCAAAGTACAGATCATATCCATGGGAATCTGCACAGGGAAGGGCAGGACAGGGAGGCCAGTGGGCATGGCAAAGTAGAGAGCGAGTACATGAAAATCTGCACAGGAGAGGGCAGGACAGGAATGCCAGTGGGCATGGCAAAGTGCAGAGCATATCCATGAGATTCTGCTCAGGCGAGGGCTGGACAGGAAGGCCAGTGGGCATGGCAAAGTGAAGAGCGAGTACATGAGAATCTGCACAGGGAGTGTGTGCAACTGTACCCTTCCATGTGCAGCAACACATTCAGGGGGGTAACAATGGGCAGAACAGGCCCACCTGTGAGAGAGACAGGTGTGCGAGGGGGACTAGCACTCACACTTGGCTGTCAGGCAGACTGGGAGCTGCCTGTGTGTCGTGGACATCAGGAGCACCTGCTTGGGGAGAGAGCAGCCCCGGTGAGGTAGGGTAATCAGTGGCTTGGCAATCCGGAGGGATGCTTGGACCAGGTGGTGCAGTGGCACATGGAGGTGGAGTCATGCAGACCTGAGACACTGTGTGGGAAGGAGAGGTTAGAGGGGTGCCTTTCCACTTCTTGGGAATTTGGAATGGCTTCCCTGTACTCGGGTTAATGGGAACTGGTGTTGACATAACAGGCACGCACACCAAAAGAGCCGCATCAGGTGCAATCACTGGCACTCCCTCTGGTGATGTGCTGGATCCTGTGGAACGCTTCGTCTGGCTATGCCTCTGGCCCTCCTTCCCCTGTTTGCCAGGGTACCCCCTACCGTGCCCTCCCTCCCCTGTTTGCAGGTTGTACCCCCTACAGTGCCCTTTTCCCCTGTTTGCCAGGGGTACCCCTTACAGGTCCCTCCTTCACCTGCTTCACTGGGCTTGGAATGGGAGTCGATGTGGTGGGGGAATGTGGCTCTGAGCCCTTCCTAGGTGTACCCTTACCATACAACACCTCCTCAGTGAGCATAGAAACTGCATGCCTTGCTTTGTGTGAAGTTTTTAGGGACAGGAGAGTCGTTAGCTGGGGATGCCTCTGAGGCATGTGAGCCTCAGATCTGCTTCTTTGCCTTTTGGGACTTGCTTTTCCCTGATGGGCTCTTATCTTTGCATTCTGGGGTGGCTTTGCTCTTCTGTGGGGATGGTGCCTGTGGGCAGGCCCGCTTGGGTTGTTTCTGCTGGGTGCTTCTTGTGCTGTATAGTGACTGTGACGCATGGGAACCGTGGTCACTATCATCAGATGTGGCCACTAACTGGGGCCCTGGAGCAGGAATGGGAGTATGTGCCTGTTGAAGGGCAGACATCACTGTGGACGACAAAGCCTGGACAGTACGGTGCAGCCCACCCACGTCGCAGTGTATGCCCTCCATGTAGGCAACCACCTGGGCTAATTTTTTGTCATGGTCACTGAAGGCATTGAGGAGGGCTCAATGGAATAGTATTCCATGGTAAATAACGATTCGGTAAGGGCCTGTGGCACTGATTACAGTGCCACCTACATCTTGATTTACAGAATCGGTACATTTACCGATTCTGTATTTTACCGATTCTGTAAATTTACCGAATCGGTAAATATACAGATTCTGTAAATAAAATGCCCCCTACATGCCAATTCCCAAATACCGGTCAGTAACGGCCGAAATCGGCCGTTACCAACCGGTAATTGGCGACCTACATCTGGGCCATAGTCTCGTTTCAAAGACTATATGTCTCAAATCGAGAAGTGGATGTGCACAAACCACCTGCAGTTGAATGGAGGAAAAACTGAGATAATGCTCTATGGCAAGGCTGATGAGTATTGGACACCTGATTGGTGGTCCTCTAGCCTTGGCCTCTGTCCTACTCCAACTCAGTCAGTGCGAAACCTGGGCTTCCAAATGTACAATAAACTGTCAATGAAAGACCATGTCAATAAGATCATCGGCTCCTGTTTTTGAGCTATGCGTAGCCTGCGTAAAGTTCTTAAGTGGATTCCACTGGAGGCAAGAAAAACCCTAGTCCAGGGACTAATCATCAGCCGTATGGACTATGGGAATGCCCTACTGGCTTCCAACAATGAACACCTTTAATCAAGGATGCAGGTTCTGCAGAATACTGCAGCAAGGCTGGTACTTGATCTTCCACCTAGATCTCCATCGGCTCCCAGTTTGAAACTTTTGCATTGGCTGCCTGTACGAAAATGGATACGCTTTAAGATTCTCTGCCTGATGCACAAGGATATGTACGTAAAAGGCCCAGCTTTTTGGGCCCAAAAATTAACCTTGTATCAACCGGGCAGAACTTTGAGATCTAGCAATCAAGCACTTCTTGTATCTCGCAGAATCCGCACTACCACAGGTGGAGGGAGATCTTTCTCCTTCCTTGCTCCGTCTTTCTGGAAAAAACTACCCTTACACCTACGTACCATAAGTGATCACAATTGGTTTTATAGGAATTTAAAGACATGGTTGTTGACATCTAACTGCATTGAAGTCTTATCCTCTCAGAGACATCCACCAGCGCCATGAGACTCTTGAGTGGTATGCGCGAATTGTTTATGATTTGATTTGATTTGATTTGATGCGCTCTACTTAGTGTGCCTCTGTACAGCTGAGGCGTGAATGCACTGAAGGAGGCTTTACAGGCAGCCTGCTGGTGATGTAGTAGTCATTTTTTTAAAGTTTTGGTTATGATGTGGCGCTTGGAGGCATGGGGTAATAGTCTCCATTCCTTTTCAATAAACAGCAGTGTTCCTCCTCTAAAGATTTAGGACTTATGTAGGGGTGTCAGGAACGTGGGGGCAACAGAGGGTCACAATAGCCTCAATATACGCTCCCTCCAAAACTCCAAGCCAGGTCTCCCTCAGGATTGGCTGATGTCCTGCTAGACACACCGGGTACTCTACACATCATAGGAGGGACTTTAACAACGTTATGTCCATCTCTATGGACCACTCGGGGTACCGCGAAGACGGCTCCCAGACTACGCCCCTGGCCAGGGTTATGGCCACACTAGGCCTGACAGATGTGTGGACGCGGCTGCACCCGGCTACCAGAAGCTACTCATATTACTCCAGGGCACATAGGGTACATTCCAGACTGGACTATGTCTTCCTCCCTAGACATGCACTTGGGGCTGATGATGAGGCACAGTATTTGGCAAGGAGCCTTCCGGACCATTCGCCGCTTTTGGTCAGGCTGGGTGGGAGGCCTTGAGCCAGTGACGGGGGCTTGAGACTGAAGATCTGGGACTTACAAAATAATGAGATAGTGCAGGGCCTGAGGGCGGACCCGAAAGTGTACTTTGCAGAGAACGTGGGTTCAGTGCAATCCGGTGTGACCGCCTGGGAGGCTTACAAGACTGTACTCCGCGACAGGGCCCAAAAAACAATATCCTGGGAGAAACAGAAAGCCCAGGAGGAGCTTAATACCTTGGAAACCCAAGTATTATACCTGGAACGGTGGTATTTGGCGAGAGAGGAATTGCGGGTGCTTCGGCGCCTGACAGATACCCAACAGCAGTATAAAGCCTTAGCGATAGAGGAAGCCAAAGCACAGGCGCTTGCAACCTTGCACATGCTATATGATGTTGGGGACAAGTCTGGCAAACTGCTGGCTTGGCTAAGCCGTAAGGAAGGGGATGCCTGGTGGATTGAAGGGGTGTCGGAAGGTCGGAGACAGATGCAGAAAGGAGATGCTCAGATCGTCCAGCCGTTTGCTTCCTACTATCAGGACTTTTATAAAGCATTGGGGGGACAGACGAAATCATTGACTACCTGTCTATTGTCCAAACCCCAGTCTTAACGGACGAGGACAAGGACGCCCTTGAAACTGACATAACGACCACTGAAATTAGAGAGGCAATAGCCAGACTCCGGCCAGGGAAATCACCGGGCCCGAATGGACTTCCGGTGGAATTCTTTAAAAAATGTGTAGACTAACCCTTGGCAAAGCACTATGCTATGCTTGCGTAGTTTGCAAAGTTTGCGCTACTTTGCACTATGCGAACTGCACATAGCACAGCACAAACATGCGTAGCGTAGGGTAGCATAGCGTAGTCTGGCGGTCATTTTTTGCTTACTTGCGGTCCACAACATCAAGTTGGCGACCGCGAGCAAGCAAAATGACATCCCGGCGTGACTTTTTCCTTGTTCGCGATCAGCAACATTAAGTTGCCGATCGTGAGCGTGGAAAATAAACCTCCCGGCGAGATTCTCAATGCAGGGAGGTCAAGTTTCTCATCATGGGTCGTTGCGTATGCTCGCAACTGCTCGCAATGAGAAACTACCAGTACGTGTTGAGAAAGCTGCCGCTCGAGTAAAAATCTACTTGAGCAGCAGAAAACTACATCTCACACTGTGCAAGATGCCGTTTTCAATGGTTGTACAGTGCTGGATGCTTGTCCGCACTGTGCAATCATTGAAAATGGCAACTTGACAGTGCGAAAAGGGTACTACGCAGTTTGCGTAGTGCTACGCGTAGCTCACGTAGTGCAAAGTGCACTTCGCATAGCTACGCGTAGCGCTACTTCAGAAACTACGCCCAGCCTTAGTGTATATCTGCTGATGCCCCTCCTCCTGGTGCTCTTTAAAGATGCGGCCCACGAGGGTCTCCTGCCGTCGGACCTGCAGATGGCCACGATCATACCTATATATAAGCAGGGAAGACCTCCAGAGGACTGCGTGTCTTATAGACCAATCTCCCTCCTGAATGTGGAGGCTAAGCTCTTGGCGACGGTCTTGGCCCTCTGCCTGCGTCAGTTGATTTCGAGCCTGGTCCATCAGGATCAGACAGGATTCCTGCTGGACAGGGCGACTACACAAAATCAGAGGCAAACACATAACTGGCTTATGGATGTGAAAGGGCGGGAGGAACCGCACATGTTCCTCTCTCTCGACGCTGAAAAAGCGTTTGACGCTGTGCACTGGCCCTTTTTGGAGGCGACGTTGGTCAAATTCGGCATAGGACCCAATTTTAGGAAATGGGTGGGACTGCTTTATGCAGACCCCAGGGCCCGGGTGAAAGTGAACGGGATCCTATCCGAGGATTTCCCTGTCAGAAGGGAAACCCGACAGGGATGCCTCTGTCACCGTTACTATTCGCCCTTACCATTGAAGTAGTGACCTGTGAGGTCCGGCAAACAGATGAGCTACGGGGATTTCGTATATCACAGGCCGACATGCAGGAAGAAAAAATTTCGCTATATGCGGATGATATTCTTTTATAAGTGGCTCATCCGGCCATTACGATCCCTGCGCTGTTCAAGTTCCTGGGTAGGTATGGCTCCTTCTCGGGATACACAATCAACTGGCATAAATCGGTCTCATATAGCTCACGTGGGGAGGAGTAATGGCCCCCTCTGCCTGCGGCCCTTCAGGTCACACAGGCAGGGTTTACATACTTGGGGATCTATTTGACAACGGACCGACATGTCTCCTACGAAACGAACATCCAAAGAGTGATCAGAATTTTTGGAGATGATGCCCTTAGATGGAAGGCCCTCCCTCTCACGATCTTAGGCCAGGCTGCAATGTTTAAGATGATCACACTGCCCCACTTCCTGTATGCCCTACAGAATGAGTACTTCCCCCTCCCCGGACAGACGTTCAAGGTGATAAACGCGGAACTGCATTCCCTGCTGTGGTTAGGGAAGCAACCAAGAATAGCCCTAGGTAAGTTACAGAGAAATCAATACAATGGAGGCATTTCTTTGCCAGATGTGGAAGCATATTATTGGGCGGAACACTTGGCACAGATAAAATGACTGGCTCCATGCACCTGCGGCTTACCCGACATACAGGTTGGAAAGAGAAACCATGGGGCCAGATTGACGCACTTGGAGTCCTGAGGACTGAGGCTATGTTTCAAGTTCTCCGAAGGCGGGCGGCGGGACTGAACCTCATGGAGTACTGTTGGGGGAAGGCAGAGTATTGCAGATATACATACTATATGCGGTGGCTAGATCTTGTGGAATTAATGGTCACAATGCTGTTATTCTGGGATGTGGGTGGAGGGACGGGGGGCGCCTGAATGTGGGGTTAACTATCTCTGACTGGCCAGATGTGCTTATGTTGGTTCAAAATGCAAATACAAATATTTATTTTTTTAAATGGAGAAAGACATTTGTCATTATTAAAATTGTGATATGTTATGTTATGTTATGTTAAAATGGCTTTTGTAGAGCGCACGGCTACTCAAAAAGAGTGTCCCGGCGCTTTTAATTAACGAAGGCTGCAGTAAAACTAACATAACACATTAAAAAGAGAGAATTACAGATACAGAGAAAAAAACAACACACACAGGGGGCCTACTGGGAGAATAACCACGTTTTAAGGTCCTTTCTGAAGGCTAATAAACTAGTGGCTCCCCGAAGTGACAGGGGCAGAGAGTTCCACAGTTGGGGCGCCAGCAATCCAAAGGAGCGACCTCCCAGGCGTGCTCGCTTCACTCGTGGAACGGTCGCCAGAAGTAAGGATTCTGACCTCAGAGAGCGCGCCGGTTGGTAGAAGGCGAGTCTCCTCTGGAGATACTTAGCCCCCGTCGCATGAAGAGCTTTGTAAGTCAGAGTTAAGGTCTTAAAGGCGATCCGCTTACGGATTGGAAGCCAGTGCAAGGTCTGGAGCAGAGCCGTGGCACTGGCACGTCTGTTCAATCCGTAGATTGCTCGCGCCGCAGCGTTCTGCACAACTTGCAGCCGCTGTAACAGGTACTCTGGCAGGCCCAGGTATAGAACGTTAGAATAATCCAACCTGGAGCCTATCAGGGCCTGCACAGTCAGCCTCCTGTGCTCCTCCGATAGTAGGGGAAGAAACCTCCGTAGCATCCTCAGGAGGCCGAAACACATACCCGACACTCCGAGAATCTGGGCCTTCATTGTTAACCCCGTGTCCATCTTCACACCCAAGTTCTTAGCCAGTTGGGATATACTCACTACATGACAACAGATATGAAATTTGTAACTGCACATAAGTAGAACCCTCTACAGCTGAAGTAGGAAAGTAGGCACAAATGTAGCACCCAATAATCTTCATATTAGCTGCCTATTCTTTTATCATCTTAGTATACATCTGGCTTCACCAATGAGTAGGTTGTGAGCTACTGTAGCTCTCCAGCTGCTTATGCGTAGCTCTCCTGTGTGTGGCTCAACTTTCTAATGTAAAAGATTTTGCTTGACAGAATTAATACATTTATACCAACATTGAAAAGTATGTATTCAAGATCAAATTGTGTTTATTTTCAGAACTCATAAGATGTTTGAAGAAAAATGGTTGAATTCACAAAATTATTTTAAAACTGATATTTGAGTGATAAATCATGTGTTGTTGGGGAGAATGTATTACTTGTATGACCTTAGTCCACGAGCATTGCAGCTATGGCTGTTAGGTATTACCCATTTAAAGACCAACCAAATTAACAGCATCTTTTTCAATTACTGCTGGTAACACTTCCTGATATATGTAGGTGATCACTGCTGTTAATCCTACATGGGATGGACACAAACATAATCTTGTTTGATGTCACTATTACAACACTATTGAGTTTGGAGACAATTGGTGTACACATTATCTGTAAATCCATCAACTAAGAGCCTGATTACGATCCCATCAGGAAGGCCCTCCCAGAGCCATCCATAGCCTTACCTTCCCACCAACTCGTCCCAGGAGCCGATCCTCCCAAACGACGAAGTATGATGCACAAAACCCTTCAATATCTGAATGAAGCATATGCTCCAATTTCGGCTCCATTTTCCCAACAAGAAGCCTCCGTAAATGGAGTAGTGCAGAGGCATTTCCCAGTCAGATTACGACCGGCCAATTACAAAGTGTACTTCCCATGTGCCTAATCCATCGCCACTACCCAGACGTCAGAGCATCCGGAAGAGCAGTATTTCAGCTCAATTCCTGCCACAACACGATTCCTGCGAACAAGATGCTGCAGCCATGTATCCTATCGCTCATGTCATACCCATACTCTACTCCTACGGATGATACTACAACCCCAACTGACACGTTCATCATTGACTTCTAAGTCAGACACCTACCACACAAAAAAATACCACTAAACTGCGAAAGGCAACATAATACACAGCGTGTGAGAAACCACAGTATTTGATTTGATTGATTTGATTTGATTTTTCAATTTGTATAGCGCGCGAATGCCAGAAGGCGCCTTGGCGCTGAGATTCCCACTGACTCCTAAGTATGTAGTTAGAGCTGTTTAGCAAAAAGCCATGTTTTGACTCCCTTTCTGAAGGTTTCCAGGGATGGGCTGTTTTTTAATTCCAGCGGTAATTGGTTCCACATTTTTGCCGTCTGCACTAGGAAGCTTCTGCCTCCCCAGTTTGTTCTTCTGTACCTGGGTACTTTTATGAGTTTCCTTTGTCCGGATCTCAGAAGTCTATTTGGCTCATACAGTTGTAGGTGTGTTTTTAGAAATTTTGATCCCGTTCCATTTATTGCTTTATATGCCAAGCATAATGACTTAAATTCTATCCTACTTGCGATCGGGAGCCAGTGCAAATTTTTAAGTTTGTGGCTTACTCTTTCGTACTTTGGAATTTCCAATATCAGCCTCGCTGCTGCATTCTGCAGGCGTTGTAATTTAAGAAGAATTTTCTTCCTTGCTCCGACATATAGACCATTTCCATAATCCAATCTGGACAAGGCTAATGCTGTCACCACTGTTTTCCGAGAGTCATACGGTATATAAGGTAGTATTTTTCTTATCATTTTCAGGATGTACCAGAGTGATGAGGCTAGTTTGCTTGCTTGAGCGTCAAATGAGAGGTTAGTATCTAGCATTATTCCTAGGTTTTTTACCTTTTCCGACGAATCTGGGCATCTTCCCATATCTGTCGGCCACCATAAAGGTGACCATATGTTTGTGTCACCACCTAGTATCAATACTTCACTCTTATCGCCGTTTAATTTCAAGCAATTCATTTGCATCCATTGGCTAATTTTTGTCATGCAGCATTGGAATTTTGCTGCTGTGTCTTGTACCTCTTTATTTATTGACACCACAATTTGAGTGTCGTCGGCGTAGGATATAGCGGTGAATCCCTCACTTCTTATTATTTGCGCGAGTGGGGCTACATATAAATTAAAAAGCATGGGGCTCATCGATGATCCCTGCGGAACTCCGCATGGCAAGCTGAACAGTTTAGACTTTGCTTCTCCTGATTCAACTGAGAAGGTTCTATTTTCCAGATATGAGGCTATCAAAGCACAGGTCGACTCATGAATGTTTGCTGTTTTTAGCCGTGTTATGAGGATTTCGTGGTTAACCGTATCGAAGGCCGCCGATAGATCAAGTAATATCAATGCGGCCTTCGATCCGCCATCCATTATTGTCCTGAGTTCCTCCACTGCTGTGATCAAGGCTGTCTCCGTTCCATGCTCTGCCCTAAAACCAAATTGTGAATGGTCCAGCCATTCTCCGTCCATCAGATGTTGGGATAGTTGTTTATTTAGCAGTTTCTCCAGAATTTTAGCGGCAAAAGGGATCCTGGCTATTGGTCTATAGTTGTTGGGATTTTCGCCGTCCAGATTGGTTTTTTTTAACAGTGGCCTAATGGATATTATTTTCCATTCGTCGGGGAAGGTGTTGGTAATGATAATTTTGGAGAAAAGTTTTTCCAGCACCAGGCTTAGTTCAATGGAGCAAGCCTGCATTATTCGGGGTGGGCAGGGGTCTTTTGGGCTACCTGAGTTGCAGGTGAGGATTTCTTTCTGTATCTGCTCAGCTGTAGGGGGTGTGAAGATAAAGGCTGGTATTAGGTCTTGTTGAGTTTCTGAATTAATTGAGTATGATATATCTTTTTCCAGAGTTTCACTGTTCTGATTTTTAAAGGAGTTGTATACTGATGAGACTTTGCTAACAAAGAAATCACCAAGTATATTGCAGAATTCCGATGACAGTGCTTCCTGATTATTGTTTTCAAACTTTGAAAGTTTTTTGACAGTGTCAAAAAGAGTTTTGCTGCAATTTTTTGACTCATTAATTTTGTTAGTAAAGTATCTACCTTTTTCTTCAATTATTAATTTTTTATAATTATTTAAGGTGACGTTATATTCTTGTCTGAGATGGGCGTCGTATTTAGTTCTCCATTTTTTCTCTGCTTTTCTGCAAATTTGTTTCTGTGTTCTTAGCGCATCTGAGAACCAAGGTTGTGATGGGGTTTTTCTTTTCATAGTGACCTTTTTATGAGGGACAACCAAATTGACTGCCTTGTCTATCCACTCATTAAATTGTTTACAGGCTATATTACAGTTATCGTCCAATGTGGGGTAGGATGTTTGGAGTTTCTCCTTAAACGCCTGGTTGTCAATTTTAGACCAGTCCTGATATGTTACCTGCCTGATAGTGTCCACTGGTCTTCTCGTCTCTTTTTTAACTTCTAGCAAAAAAGTTACTATTTTATGATCTGTCCATGGAATAGGGAGAGTCTCTACGTTGTGTAGGTTCTGACACGACGAGAAGATCCCGTCCAGTGTATGTCCAGCATTATGAGTTTCGACGTTGACTTTATTTTCCAGGTCAAAGTTAGCCATAGCATCAATAAATGCTGCTATCTTAGGGTCTGATTTTTTCTCTAAGTGTAGATTAAAATCACCTAGGATGGTATAGTCGGGACATGTCACACTTGATTCAAGAAAGGCGCTTAGTAAGTCGATTAAGGGGGTTTTCGCACTGGGTGGTCTATATATTAGTATTCCATTGAAAGTGTAATTATCTGTGATCTTTATTTGGAATGACAATGTTTCACAATCTGCGGTATTACCTTTATCTGAGGTTTTTATCTTCAATGAGTCCTTAGCTATAATCGCTAACCCTCCTCCTCGTTTAATTTTCCTGTCAACTCTGGAGAGAGAGTATCCGTCTGGAATGGCTAAGGCTAAGTCAGCATCTGATGCCTCGTCTGCCCACGTTTCAGTGACGAATAATATATCTATTTTCTGTCCGTTTATTAATTCGGACGTTTGTATATTGTGCTTAACCAGTGACCTTGTATTGATCAGACCGGCTTTCAGATTATAATTTCTGTGCTTTGGTACCCCGGTGTTAGTCATATTTTTGGCGGGAAGAAAGTCGAAAGTGAGTGGACATGACGGACATTTCTTACCCTCTATATGTGGTTCTATCTTGGGACATGAGGTGGTAGGTCTCCAACGTTTTAGTTCCTCGCTTGAGTATTTCCATGGCCCTATGTGGCGGTTTATTTGTCCAGGGGATGTGGCCCTTGGCCCGGACTCGGCGCGGACGAGCGCAGACGAGCTTGCCTTATGCGCGCCTTCGGCGCGCAATCGTCGCGCCCGCTGCGCTCGTCCGCTGCGCTTCCTGTGCATACACATTATTGTAGGGCAAGAAGGGGGCGTGACCTCGAGGGGGGCGTGTCCCTCTGCTCGGCGTGGCCGATGGCGCCTGACAAAGCTCCTATGTGCTCTCCTTCCCAGCGCAGGACTCGCTGTTGGGGAGGCTTCTAGCGGTCAATTAAGGTAAAGTGCTCCTGTTTTAAAATCACAAGTTATACACAATTTTAAAATTCAATTCCTTCAATTATCGCTAAAATCTCGCTCCCGGCTGTGCCTCAGGAGGGTTGTGGGTTTCTGGCGCGCTCGTAGTTCAGCGCTACAGATAAGCTATCAGGAAGGGGGCGTGGCCTCGAGGGGGGCGTGTCCCTCTGCTCGGCGTGGCCGATGGCGCCTGACAAAGCTCCTATGTGCTCTCCTTCCCAGCGCAGGACTCGCTGTTGGGGAGGCTTCTAGCGGTCAATTAAGGTAAAGTGCTCCTGTTTTAAAATCACAAGTTATACACAATTTTAAAATTCAATTCCTTCAATTATCGCTAAAATCTCGCTCCCGGCTGTGCCTCAGGAGGGTTGTGGGTTTCTGGCGCGCTCGTAGTTCAGCGCTACAGATAAGCTATCAGGAAGGGGGCGTGGCCTCGAGGGGGGCGTGTCCCTCTGCTCGGCGTGGCCGATGGCGCCTGACAAAGCTCCTATGTGCTCTCCTTCCTAGCGCAGGACTCGCTGTTGGGGAGGCTTCTAGCGGTCAATTAAGGTAAAGTGCTCCTGTTTTAAGATCACAAGTTATACACAATTTTAAAATTCAATTCCTTCAATTATCGCTAAAATCTCGCTCCCGGCTGTGCCTCAGGAGGGTTGTGGGTTTCTGGCGCGCTCGTAGTTCAGCGCTACAGATAAGCTATCAGGAAGGGGGCGTGGCCTCGAGGGGGGCGTGTCCCTCTGCTCGGCGTGGCCGATGGCGCCTGACAAAGCTCCTATGTGCTCTCCTTCCCAGCGCAGGACTCGCTGTTGGGGAGGCTTCTAGCGGTCAATTAAGGTAAAGTGCTCCTGTTTTAAAATCACAAGTTATACACAATTTTAAAATTCAATTCCTTCAATTATCGCTAAAATCTCGCTCCCGGCTGTGCCTCAGGAGGGTTGTGGGTTTCGGGGAATTCTTGCAGCAATGTAGAGGCAAGGGGGGATGGATGCCTAACACTACCAGCCTTGTCCACCTCATAGGGGGGTGGATGCCTAAAACTACCAGCGTGTCTACCCCATAGGGAGGTGGATGCCCATCTCTACCAGCATTGTCCACCATGCAGGGGATGGATGCCCATCACCACTAGCATTGTCCACCCCATAGGGGGGATGCCTATCACTCCCACAATTGTCCACCCCATTGTGGGGTGGATTCCTAACACTACCAGCAATCTAATGCCCAATAGGGGGGTGGATGCCTATCACTCCCACCATTGTCCACCCCGTGGGGGGGTAGATGCCTATCACTCCCAGCATTGTCCACCCAATAGGGAGATGGATTCCTATCACTCCCACCATAGTCCACCCTACAGGGGGGTGGGCGCCTATCATTCCCACCATTGTCCACCCTACAGGGGGGTAGATGCCTAACACGATCAGCAATCTAATGCCCATAGGGGTGGATGCCTATCCCCCCCACCATTGTCCACCCTACAGGGGGGGTGGATGCCTAACACTACCAGCAATGTAATGCCCATAGGGGGGTGGATGCCTATCACTCCCACCATTGTCCACCCTACAGGGGGTGGATGCCTATTACTCCCACCATTGTCTACCCTACAGGGGGGAGGAAGCCTAACACTACCAGCAATCTAATGCCCATAGGGGGTGAATGCCTATCACCCCCATCAATGTCCACCCCACGGGGGTGGATGCCTATCACTCCCACCATCGTCCACCCTCCAGGGGGGATGCCTAACACTACCAGCAATCCAATGCCCATACAGGGGTGGATACCTATCACCCCCACCTCGGTCAACCCCATAGGGGGTGGAAGCCTATCACTCCCACCATTATCCACCCTACAGGGGGGTAGATGCCTATCACACCCACTATTGTCCACCCTACAGAGAGGAGGATGCCTAACACTACCAGCAATCTAATGCCCATAGGTGGTGGATGCCTATCATCCCCACCATTGCCCACCCTACAGGACAGGGGGCGGATGCCTATCACACCCACCATTGTCTACCCTACAGGGGGGAGGAAGCCTAACTCCACCAGCAATCTAATGCCCATAGGGGGTGAATGCCTATCACGCACACCATTGTCTACCCTACAGGGGGGAGGGAGCTTAACACTACCAGCAATTTAATGCTCATACGGGGGTGGATACCTATCATCCCCCACCAATGTCTACCCCATAGGGGGGGTGGATGCCTATCGCCCCCATCACTGTCCACCCTACAGGGGGGTAGATACCTATCACTCCCACCATTGTCCACCCCATAGGGGGGTGGATGCCTATCACACCCACCATTGTCCACAATACAGGAGGTGGATGCCTATCACTCCCATCATGTGTCCACACCATAGGGATGTGGAGGCCTATCACTCCCACCATTGTCCACCCCATAGAAAGGTGGATGCCTATCACTCTCACTCTTGGGTGGATGAATAACATTACTACCATTCCCATGGGAAAATTGTATTTCATGTGCAAACTCCCAGCAATGAGTACACAAAATGTGATCTGGGGGCTAACCCCACCAGTACTTTAGTGTCAAATTGTCGCTTTTGGTGCTCAACCCCACAGCATGGTCCATCAATTAGGGGGGTGGGGCTAACCCCCCAGCCTGGTTGTGACATCTTAGGGCTTGTGAGGCTCAACGCCCCAGCATGATCCAGCAATGAGTGGGTTGGGGGGCTAACCCCCCCAGCACTGTTGTGACAACTTGGGGCTTGTGGTGCTCAACTCCTCAGCATGGTCCAGCAATTAAGGGATTGGGAAGCTAACCCACCCAAGCACTGTTGTGACAAATTGGGGGATGGGATCAAACACATGTAGCACTGGTGATGCAAAAAATGATGGTGGGGGTTACATACCCTCAGCCATGTGCAGCCAATCGGTGCTTTGGGTGGATAACACTCCCAGTAATGTGGAATTGGACAATGTGACGTGGGACCATCAAAAATGTACCAACACACACATTTGGAGTACGAGCAGCAAAACATACAAAGAATTGAATCCCATAGTCCATATATGAAGAGATACAGTCCCACACTGTGGCAGCAACATAAACTGCCAAACCTAAGGAATGTACAGAGTGGAGATATAGGAGGTCCAGGGCCAGTAGAGGAAGAAACAAAACACACCATCAACTCAATGGCCTTCAAAGACAGCTGAAATACACGGGGGAAGATGCACAACAGAGGCCGACACACATGATGGGGGCCTGAAATCCACTGAGCCATATGTGTGTTGAGTCAATCAGGAAGTATTCTATGCAGGATTTGGTTAGGCAATGTGGTCAATCGAGCATTGCTTAATGAGCGGGTGCACCAGACTCACATGTGGGCCAAGCATGGAGGATCAGCAAAACCCACATCAGGAGACTGACTCACTTCCACAGTGGCCTCCAGGACACAGCACTGTGGTGCCTGTATCCTGTCTGCTGATCCGCTGTGATGCTAATTGTGAATGGGGGCCAGACCTTGGAGCAGACTCACTGTTGCACACTGTGTTACGTGTCTTGCAAGAAGCACTGTCATCTCACATACGCGAACATGACTCCAATGGCATGGCCAGTGCAGGGAGGCCGCATTGGAGAAAGAGGCCTTGCTAGTCTAAACATCACCACTCTTGATCAGCATCATTGTGCCTCATCAACATCTCACTTGACAGGTGACATTGCAAAGACCACCTTCACAACGTGGATCCCTGGATGTCTGATGATGACTCCATTATTGACCACCCATGTGTCTGTGTACTGTTGTGTATGATCAAAGGGGTAATCGCGCCATCAGGTAGGTACACCCAGCATGCCACATACTAGTACAGACACACATTCGATGGTGGAACAGGAGGTGTCAGACACACACATGTATGTGACACAAGGTCATAACATCTTTCCACCACAACACATACTCAAACCCTGCAGGGCAATATGAGTACACATACTCACAGAAGGATGTCATTGTGATGAGTCATTGTTCACTGAAGGACAGAAGAGACTGGCCAGACACCACACAAGCACACAGTCACACACAATACAATCATGAGCCTCCCACTACAATAAACCAGAAGTGGTTGTGTCACAGCCGTCAGCGCCACATGTCTAGACGACATTCCTTCCTGCTATGGAGAAAAACATGGATCCAACAACAATGTAGTAGACAGTCACCATGTGGGGCCTGGGCGCATTGCACAAACTCAAGATCAGAACATGTACACTGTCAACTTGGTTGCATGTCTTCCACAGCAACTCTGCATCTTGCTCAAAAAGCTGCAGTATGTGCAGCTAATGACTAATGCCATTTTGACGATGCAGAGTATTTACAGCAGAAGTGTTGGAAGACAGATGAGTCACCAGATAGAGGATACACCAACAGGTTTTTGAGGATCAAATGCACAGCCAAATGTGTAAAATAATATGCATGCACCGGTGAGAACGCCGGGGTGGGGGCTCAATCTGTGACTCACAAACACAGAAGCATGTCATAAGCCGCCTCTGTTGCATCTAGACGGAGATGCATGTCTGCACCATGAGATCCAGTCCAGTACACATACCATTACAACCCAAGATAATGAAAACCACATGGGTGCAGCCCTCATCATGTCCACAACTACACTCACACCACGATCCTCCATCACCATGTACTCAACACCTCTCAGATACATGATACACACACAATGTACAGTACAGATTCCCTCTTCAGCAGATGACAAACGTAACATGTCAGATAGACCACTCTCATCACTAGACGCACACTCAGTGATGCCTTGGACTGCACTCAAGCCATAACGTGCAGCATCACAGCACGCCCAGACCTGGAAAACTCAACACCTCACCACATCTCACAACAAGACACATAAATAGTGCAATGGCTGTGTACTCAGTCATTTGCATATCACTGCATAATCACCCAAAACAGCACAAGTACAACGGATAGTCACTCGAGAAAATATGCATCCACACAATTAAATACCACATACTACAACTCCTCATATTTCAACATCCAGCACACATGATCACATCTCTGTTGTACAAACCTTCACATTCACAAATCTACTCTATCCCATATGACTAATCAGACCTTGTCTCAATGTTGCTCTGTTATATCTACAAATGACTTTCATTACCAATATCCCCATGGACTCATGCACAGTATCACCTTACAGCAATCATCCAGAACTGCACTGTTACAGTAAAAACACACAATAGTGCCTCACCCCACAGCTCTCATCACATGCCACAATACAACCTTGTTCACCGGGATATCCCCTATCACATATACACATTTCTACCATACCCTGTGCAGGGTGTCAGCACTAAATTAAGCTCACACACTCTGAATCACACACCCGCATGACTAGCTCTCACATAGGGACAAAGCGGACACTCCATGTCCCCTACACAAGAAATGACAATGAACTTTAGTCATACCCCACACCTCCTGACACCATCTCAAATGGCCATGCTGCCATCACGTAGGAGTCTAGGCTTCATGCATATATACAATACACCAGTCTACATCACCTCCACCCTTGTGTGTGCCAGCTCAGCACATGCAATGAACAAAAACAGTGCAAATGCCGCAAAATTCAAAAGTAGACTTTTGTTTGTATAAACATACGACTAGAACAATATGTTTATTGAATAAATTCAAACTGATTTTTAATTTCTTTTATATTTTCAATTCTTCACTTCTATTTAGTTAGTGATTTCCACAAATCTTATACAAATATTAAAAGCCTGGGGTGCACAACAATAATTATTTACAGTGATTACAAACTCATTGTTTGTATATA
Organism: Lissotriton helveticus; assembly: GCF_964261635.1. NCBI lineage: Eukaryota > Metazoa > Chordata > Amphibia > Caudata > Salamandridae > Lissotriton > Lissotriton helveticus. Next base: position 574,803,604 of record NC_136068.1, read on the forward strand.
AATCACACAGCCTATTCACCATTCAATCATCATTCATACATCACTCATCCCACAACACAACAACGACTCACTACAAAAACGTGAATGATTCAGTAAATGCTGTCAACATAAACAGCAACAAAAGCCAATGTTTTCTTCACAATAAATTTGATATAAACAAATGTTTCTGCGTCAATTATTTTTAAACAAATTTGGCTACTAATACGCGTTTCGAACTACCATTGTTGTGTAGTTCTCATCAGGACCAATCTCGCACTTGGCTACAAAAGCTGGGAAGTTTGGTGAACTCTCGGTTTCTAGTTATTCCATGGCGTTTGGATTCTGCCCGTCCCGCCTATCTCTGTCGGCAAGACGGGCGCGTAGTATTTTTGGGGAAAGATTGCCGTTATCGGTAAATGTGCTCTGTCGGCAAGTAGAGCGCGATGTGTTTTTTAGACGAACTGCCGTTTCCGATCAATGTATTGGGAGATCACGATACATTGATCGGAAACGGCAGTTCGTCTAAAAAACACATCGCGCTCTACTTGCCGACAGAGCACATTTACCGATAACGGCAATCTTTCCCCAAAAATACTACGCGCCCGTCTTGCCGACAGAGATAGGCGGGACGGGCAGAATCCAAACGCCATGGAATAACTAGAAACCGAGAGTTCACCAAACTTCCCAGCTTTTGTAGCCAAGTGCGAGATTGGTCCTGATGAGAACTACACAACAATGGTAGTTCGAAACGCGTATTAGTAGCCAAATTTGTTTAAAAATAATTGACGCAGAAACATTTGTTTATATCAAATTTATTGTGAAGAAAACATTGGCTTTTGTTGCTGTTTATGTTGACAGCATTTACTGAATCATTCACGTTTTTGTAGTGAGTCGTTGTTGTGTTGTGGGATGAGTGATGTATGAATGATGATTGAATGGTGAATAGGCTGTGTGATTTATATACAAACAATGAGTTTGTAATCACTGTAAATAATTATTGTTGTGCACCCCAGGCTTTTAATATTTGTATAAGATTTGTGGAAATCACTAACTAAATAGAAGTGAAGAATTGAAAATATAAAAGAAATTAAAAATCAGTTTGAATTTATTCAATAAACATATTGTTCTAGTCGTATGTTTATACAAACAAAAGTCTACTTTTGAATTTTGCGGCATTTGCACTGTTTTTGTTCATTACATGCTTGTGGCAAGCTATGCCGGTGGGAGCCCAGACCCAGTGGTTTTGTTTTCAGCTCAGCACATGCAACATCAACTGTGATAACCACACCTGCAGCTACGCTGGGCAAACAAATGTACTATTATTCCCCGATGTGCTAATGTAGAGCATGGATGTCACACAGGCTCTAGTGGTGTATGCATGACAGATGGACACACTACAAACCTGGGCACCCATACTCCACTCTGCTCAACACATGTCGCACAGCGACAAAAAAACATGCATCACTGCACCCCTAGGCCAGCTCTGTGTGACCATGTACAGCATCATGCATTGCTGAAAAGGACTACAATATTGGTCAAGCACAAACCACAACACGCAAAAGATACTTATTCCCAATTACATGAGTGAATACATGAAGTCAAAGCACACACAGACAAAACCCTTAATCAAGATGATGTAGCCAGACAAAAGCTGGTTGGCACAACTCACAATAGGTTGACAAAGCACTGGACTAGTCAGACCACAGTAACCTTGCCAAACAGGAACATATGCAGGGACTTGAGTCTTTAGAGGCAACTGGGTCTGAAGCTTTAGATTCCTGCGCACCTCACACACGCCATGGGCTCAGGAAATGTCACAGATGAACACACTGTCATGAGAGGAATTCCCTACAGTGGAAGGCCACCTGTGGCAAGCTTGTTCTTGGCAAGGGTCTACCATGTCAGAACAACACTCAGACATGACTCCGACATTTCCAAGTCACATAATACTTTAGTAACATCAGCCTGTGCACCTAGGTGTGTCTAAAGTCACCACCAGATAGTCAAACTTATTGTATTCCCAAGTTGTAATGATGAGACAGATGACTTTTTGAACATTAAAACCCTATTCTGTATGGCCATCCTAGATAGTGCACTGTCAAAGACTTACACAATGTCTACAAATGTCACCACGACCTATGTGCAAAAGTGTAAGTAAAACATGCTAGGGAGGCAAATTCATGTCACCCCCAAGGCCAAAAATGCTGTTGATGATGACATTCTGCAAATGTAGACACTGAGGACTCGGATACATACTGTAATAGGTCGAACAGTCCATGGACCATATGCAGGCCTTGACATCGCAACATCATCGTATACCCAGAATAAGATTTGTACATAACTGTTGACTTATGACCAAGTTGAGGGGCACAGAAACAAGCAGTGAAAAGAACCTCACATACTTTATTCTCAATGATAGAAATATCAATATTTCAAAACCAACAAAAGGACGCAGGCCAGTCCATTTTTGTAGAGTCCTGGAGGGGGTCAGGACCAATCACCCTCCATTGTTTGACTGCAGTTCAACCGCAAGGGGACACCTCCCCTTGGAGGGGTATCTATGGGGGCATGCCAGGCACCACGTGGACAGAACTAGGGGGGACTGGTTTGGGCTTTGGGAGGGATGGGATCTGGTGTTATGTGTGTCCCCACTGCAGTGGACTGGCCAGATTAAGGGGGGTCCACTGCAGTGGCAGGAACAGACTGAAGGGGGGCTGTTGGAGGGGAAGTGCTTGTGGTGGGGGAAGGTTTGTCCTTCTTGGTATAACAGTAGGTGAGGAAACCAGGGATGGAGTCTGTGGTGTGCCCTTTGGGAGGGTGGGGTCTGGGACCGGGAGGAAGTGGATTTTCCGGGGGAAATGTGGGTTGGTGGTGGGGTTTGGGATTTTGAAGAATCAGGGCATGTACGGGTGGGGGGCTTTGGGGTCTTCCTCTTAGGGGAGGGTGTGCTGTCAGGTGTGGATCTCATATCTGGGTTGGTGGGTTTCCTCTTCCCCTTGCAAGGGTGGTCAGATGGCACAGTGGGGATGAGCCTATGGTCACAGAGGAAGACCTGCTGGGAAGAGGGGGTTGCAGGACAGTAAGTGGTAGGGGTTGTGGAGGCAGAGGTAGCTGTGGAATGCGGAGTGGCTGTGGATGCAGGTTTGTCTTTTTTGCCCTCTCCCCGGTGTGTGATGTCAGTCCCCAGAGTGTGCGTGAGTCTGTGTTTGACATTTGTTTGGGGATTTTTGTGCTGCATGTGTCTGTTGCTGTGTGTGCATGTGCCTGTTTGAGGGTGCTAGGGTCAGGTAGGGTAGTGTGGACTGTGGATGGGGCAGAGGAAGGAAGGGTGAGGGACTGCTGGATGAGGGACAGTGCTGCCATCAGTGAGGAGTCCAGGGCCTGATTAGATCTCTGTAGGACAGACATGTCTGATGAGATGCCCTCCATGTATGACACAAATTGTGTCAAAAGATTGGTATGTGCATGGAAGACATTCAGCATGGATGTCTGCTCCACATGGATTTGCTTCCGTAAATCCACTGCCTCCACACTCAGGGTAGCAGTGGAGACTGATGCAGGCTCTGCATTGCCTGGCCTGAAAGAGACATGCTCCCTAGCACGGGAGTATCCACGGACACTGTGAATGGGAGCAGCAGTGAGGCTTGAGATGTCAGTAGTGGTGGTGGGGGTGGACTCTGATGTTGTGTGATCCAATCCGGGAACACCCACCACCACAAGGGAGTCATCACTGGAGCTGTAGTGGTCTTCAGATGTTGTAGAAGTCTCCGACCTGCCCTCAGTGTAGCTCCCCAACCCACTGTGCCACTGGGTCCCTCCTCCTCCTACACATTGGACCCAGTCTGGCTAGCCGCTTCATCGTGGTCTGTGGAACTGTCTCCTCTAGTAGCCAGTGCTGATGCTGTGTACAAGGATGACAAAGAGATTCACATGAGTATCATCACAACTCTTCACAGAGCAAGAATATACATCATTTTGACGGCAGGTTTCCAATCCTTACACATATGTGACCATGGCACTTGCCAGTCTGCCAGTAAACTATGGTTCCCAGCCACATGATGTCATGTGCAACATCGGTTAGATCAATGTCAAATACCACAATCACTATGTCAACTATTACACTATATAGCAGGTGGTCTGATCTGTAATGCTCCTGATGGGATTGTGTCATTACATACCTGTCAAATCTCCTGCAAGGGAGTCTTAAACTGACACTACAAATGGGTTGCACACATGGTAAACATTCTCCCATCCCCAGTCGTCATAATGTGCACCTACGTCTCTGACGTAACTAGTCAAATGATCTGCATGCAATACACCACACTTAAGCGCCGGGACGCCTCTTGGCTGCGGCATCCGTGCGCTATATAAAAAATAGTTAACATAACATAACATAACTTCTATAGTCATAACATGACTAATTTCACACAGATAAAAGTGATAGTGAGCATGTGCCCAGTGTCTTTGGTCCACTGCTCCCAGATATCTGAATCTTTATTTGGATACCCCAAGGTTTTAGGCCTAGTACGGGTGAGATTTGAATGGGCCACAGTCTTGTCTCAGATATGGAGGGTGTTAGGGTGATTACTGGGGATGTCATTCACATTGTATCCAGCTCATCAATTACAAATGTGATACATTTTCAACACACTTCCAAGTACAAAGACTGCATCCTCACAAAGGTTCATGTGGCACACTATGCCAATGGCCTGTCTGGCAGCACTGTCTGTACGGACTCTTGGTACAGGACCTGTACATCTCAAGGTTTCAGTCAGCACTGTATCACAGTGTTGTCAATACTGCTTCAAGGCACATCTGGAGGGGTCAAGTATGCATGTCCCTTATGTGCTAAACACAATTTGAAGACTTTGACAGACTCACATTGCTCCAGTTAGCCATCAGAGTATGTGAACTCACAAGTGTTAACATGCACATTTTACATCTCTCAAGCTGAAAGTAATGCAGTATACACATGTTTCTTCAATCCACCAGTAAGTACAGTCAAGGGATGAGACACGCATGTCAACTGTTGTGTATGTGAGACAAATGACATACATTTGATGTTTGGCCATGTTTCCACATTTACCACCTGGTCTTTCAAAGATTGGCAAGCGTAATCACTGTCACAGAGTCTGACCCATGGATTCTCACATTTAAATGGCGAAAGTGTTGCCCGACGTACAAACTTGTGATAGGCCAGTGTCTCAGACGGCCTGAGTTGAAATACCGGTCCTTGGTCCAGGGAATACATGTGATTAGACTGTGCACTATGTCTGGGACAAAACATTTGGCACAATGATCAAGATGAATTCTCTGAGGCAACCACACTGGGCTCACCTGGTGCCTGGGTGTATAGCATTGTTTACGCACACCTGTGTGCTCCAATAGCAACATACTGCACAAGTATGTTTGTACCACACTAAGTAGAAGTCATACATCAGTCAATGTGCTGACACATGTCAGCCAATTACATCATTCATGATGGTCAACTACATGCCCCTGTTGTCTATTGTGCTGATCACATAAACATTGAACTACAGCCACTACACAGGACCTAAGTGACAAACATGTCAAATACGGAAAGGGGCACACCTGGGCATCAACTGACCATGGGGTATAGTTATCTTTTTGACAGAAGTATTGTCTTGGCAGACTGATGACCTGTGATAGGGGCAGCAGGCTGAGAGACTGTAACATGCGTGTTAAACAAAGTTGTGTGACATGGCACATATTCACCCCCTCCTTGCTGCTGTCTGGCCTTCAACTTCTCAACCATGTCAGGGAAGACCATTGCCAGGATCCTTAGTATGTAGGGGTTCATGGTCCGGCGTCCCCCCCTTTTGCGAGGAGGTGACAGCTTCAGCTGGACCCTTGCAATCCTCTGTCTCCAGCAATGGAGGTCCTGCCACCTCTTCTAGCAGTGGCAGGCACGGTATTTGAAGACCCCCACGTAGCGGACTGCCCGGACGGTGCTCTGCCAGATCTCAGCCTTCTGATGGGAGTCAACCTGTAAGGATGACATGGTGACACACCATTACTCCACATGCTACATGTTTGTGTGTCACACACTTGTATAGATAGGTCATGGTCAGAAGAACAAGTTACTTACCTTCGCTAACAATATATCGGTAAAAAACATAGGTTATTTATAGATTCCTTACCTTAGAATTAACTCCAGCCGTCAGACTGGACCTGGAAAGTTTTTCTTCAGCAGTACCTCTGCCTGTAGGAAGGTGGCGTCGGTTGGCCCCGCTTCTGTCATTGGCATCGTGTTCCCTGGGATGATGTCACAGTAGCTGCTTAGATGCCGCCCTTGCGTGTTGACATCAGTTCTGAACATGACTTTCCGCTCCAGAAAGGCAACGGCATGCAAGACACTGACCACTGGTGCACAAAACTAGGGCCCTGAAAGGATGTCCTTAACCCTAGAAATCAGTTCGCAGAACGGGGAGGATGGGTGGAGCGGTAAGGAATCTATAACTAACATATATTTTTTTACAGATATATCGTTACCGATGGTAAGTAACTCGTTCATCTGAAAGAAACAGTTAGTTATAGATTCCATACCTTAGACTAGATACCTCAGCAATACCAAGGTGGGTCTGCAAACCAAGTTCATACCAAAAGGTCCTGGAGAACAGAACGGCCAAATAAGCTATTTCTCCAAACTTGGCTTTCCAGGCAGTAGTGTTTTGTAACACTATGCCCACGTAGCTGCCTGACAGATGTCATTAAGAGGAACTCCCCATCCCAAAGCCATAGTGGCTGCCGTCGCCGTGGTAAATTGGGTGCGTAGCCCCACTGGAGGCTCCTTTTTAGCTACAGAATAGCAGGCTTTATTACACAAAACAACCCATTTAGAGATGGTCCGCTTGTATACTGCCCGACCTTATTGGCGCCCACGTAGCCAACAAAGAGTTGGTCAACCACCCGGAACAGTTTGGTGCGATTCAGATAGAAGAAAAGCGCACTTTTTGGGTCCAGACGGTGGAGCATCTATTCCTCTTTAGAAGGATGCGGAGGCGGAATGAAGGTGGGCAAAATGATGGTTTGCCCGATGTGAAAGGAGGTGACCACCTTGGGAAGATATAGTGGACGAGTTCTTAGGGCAACTTTGTCTGGATGTACAGCCAGAAAAGGAGGCTTGGACTCACTCACTCTTCTGGCTGATGTGATGGCTACCAGGAATGCAGTCTTAAGAATTAAAATTCTTAGAGGATTGTTGTGAAACGGCTCAAAGGAGCGCACATCAAATAGGTCAAGACCAAATTCAAGTCCCACTGAGGCTTTATGAAGTGAATAGGAGGAAAGAGCTTAGTAATGCCTTTTAAGAAACGATTTACACTGGGGACTTGAAAAGAGAAGTCTGATCAGGAAGCCTTGGAAAGGCAGAAATGGGTAAAAGATAGCCCTTGATAGTGCCCAGAGGAGAGCCCTGTTGGGCCAAAGAAAGGAGGAACATGTGAACCTCAGAAAGAGGGGCAGGAAGGGGATCCACAGCCTTTGCTGTGCACCATGCCACAAATCTGTTCAATAGCTGGCGTGTACCTTCTTAGTGGAGGGATGCCTGGCCGCCAAATTGCCACTGGGTTCAAGCAAGCCGGGCTGAAGACGGCTGGAATGCCAGAAACCGGTCCTCGGAAGCTTGTTTCCGGTCCAGGGAAGACATGGCTTGGCAGTTCGGGCTGGACTGTTCCCATGAGGCACAGGGTCAGACTGATTTGCATATAGCCATGTCTGAACTGGGGTGGGCTAAAGAACGGTGATGGATTAAACCCAGATCTTTTGACTGGGTGTGAGTATTTGATTGATTCACATACTCCGTCCATCACTACCCCCTACCGCCAAAATTACATCACATACTTCGGAAGGCAAGTCAAATGATGTCAACTGCCGCTGCTCAATCTCCACGCAAGGACAGGTTCGAGTGGAGGACCGTCCCCTGCTGCTGCAACAGATGATCCTCCCGAAGAGGCATTCTGATTGGAGGATCGATGGCCATGTTGAGCAGCTCGGGATACCAGACTCTTTGTGCCTAATCCGGAGCCACAAAGATGACTTAGGCCTGGTTGTGCTTGATCTTCTTCAGCACTCTGGACAGAAGTGATATAAGTGGAAAGGTATATAGAAGACCACAACTCCACTCGCAAGGAAAAGCGTTGCCTAGCGAGTGCCGCCTTGGAAATTCCAATGCGCAGAATTGCTTACATTGCATGTTCTCTTCGGTGGCAAATAGATCTAATCAATGCTCTCTCCACTGCCAAAAGAGACCTTGCACCACCTCCGAGTGAAGACGCCATTCATGATCCATCATGCACCTGTCGCTGAGTTCGTCCGCCCTGACTTTCAGTGAACCTGCCAGGTGTTGAACCACCAGGGATATGCCCTGATGTTCCAGCCATGTCCAGAGGCATAGGGCCTCCTGACATAGGGTTCACGACCCCACTGCGCCTTGTTTGTTGCAGTACCACATGGCTGTGGTGTTTTCCATGAACACCTGCACTACTCTTCCCCGGACAGAGGGGAGGAAGGCTTTTAGTGCAGATCGCTCGGAGCTCCAGAAGGTTGATGTGGAGCCCGGACTCCACATCCGGAGGCCTCTGATCTCTGCCTCTCCCATGTGGCCGCCCCATCCCAGAAGGGATGTGTCTGTCACCACTGTGTGTTCTGGTTGAAGAAAAAGGAAGAAGGATCTGCTGTTGACCCAATCCTGGTTCGTGAGCCACCACTGCAATTGTTGTGCAGTTACTCCGAGATCTGGATGCAATCAGACCGATTCCCCTGATGCTGCACCCACTGAAACTTCAGGTCCCACTGCAGAGCTCGGATATGCCACCTAGTATGATCGACCTGTAGGATGCAGGAGGCCAGGAGGCCCAGCAGCCACAGGGTCATCCTGGCCAAAACCCAGGATAGAGGCTGAAAGATCAGAATCATAGCCCGAATATCCCAGACTCGCTGTTCGGGAGGATAAGCCCAAAAGTGCATTGTATCCAAAACCGCTCCGATGAAAAGGCGCTTCTGAAAGGGAGTCAGGTGTGACTTTGGCACATTGATGGAGAACCCCAGCGAATGCAGAAGGTCAGTCATAGTCTGGAGATGGGAGACGACAGGCTGGGGCGAGCCTGCCTTCAGCAGCCAATTGTCGAGATAGGGAAAGGCTGGAACCCCTGATCTGCGCAGATGAGCTGCAACCACCGCCATTACTTTTGTGAACACCCGAGGGGCGCTGGTTAGGCCAAAGGGGAGCACGATAAACTGAAAGTTATTGTGGACTACCGTGAACCACAGGTAACATTGTTGGGCCGGCAGGACGAGGATATGAAAATAAGCGTCCTGCAAGTCCAACGTTACCAACCAGTCTCTAGGGTTGAGGGCAGACAAGACCTGAGTGAGCTTCAATATCTTGAACTTCTCCTTCCGGAGGAAGCGGTTGATATTTCTGAGATCCAATATAGGACGCAGGCCCTTGTCCCTCTTGGGTACCAGCAAATAGTGATACTAAAACAACCACAACCTACTTCTGGGTCAGGAACGCACTCAATGGCTCCCTTTGCCAAGAGAGCCAGAACTTCCTGTTGAAGAAGGCCCAGATGATCCTCCGACATACAATGGTACTGAGGTGGCCTGGCTGGAAGTGTAGCCTTGAAGGGGAGGGAGTAGCCCCTTCGGACTATCTGCAAAACCCACCTGTCCCACGTGATGGTGAACCAGTGGGGGAGGTGATTTTGGATCCTGTCGCTCACTGGTGTTTGATTGGCCTGAAATGGCGGACTAGAAAGGTTTGGAGGCTGCTGCGGAGGGGGAGTTGGTAGACTGGCCTGTCTGCTGACCCTTGAACAGGCAGGCATAAAAGAAAGACAACAAGATTTCATTAATTGCTACTTTGATTCAGTTTTCAAAGTTTGATTTTGATCTTCCTTTTAGCAATTTCTTTGCTTATTCTTTTTGTGGTTATCCCATTCTTGACATTTATCTTGCAAAGAGTAATTATTTGTGGATAAAAACAATCGCCTTATAGAAGAAGATTGTCTATAAAATGTATATATGTATAATGTGAAGTATTTGTGTATATATGTATAAATGTGTATTTTTTGTACAGTGTTTTTCTCACTCATGAAAATTTGAAAACAGTATTGATAAATCCATAAGGGTAAAAATAAATATACCCAACAAACAGAAGATTAATCTTTGTTCGTTTTCTCTTAATTCTGGAGACAAAAAATAAAAGTGTGGGGCCAGCAACTTCCCGTAGCAGTGGTACCCACGTCCCTGTCCGGGGGAAGGTTGGGGAACTTGCGTCGGCCTGTGGCTCTGGGCGGAATGTAGTGGGGCACCCCTTCCATAGCAACAAAAAGGGCGAAAAGCAGTCTGCGCAGGGTGCTGGAGAGGACCAAGGACTTGGCCATAGCCCATGAGTCCTTGAAATGCTCTAGAGCATTGTCTGCCTTGTCGCCAAAAAGGCAACGGCCATCAAAAGGCATGTCCATAAGGGCATTCTGGACATCCCTAGAAAAGTCAATCGCTCTCATTCAGGCATAGCGTTGAAGGGCTACCGACGTGGAAATCGTCCTGCCTAGAGAGTCGGCTGTATCCAGCCCACAACGGATGGTAAACTTTGCGGTATCCCTTCCGGCGGCAACAGCCTCGGAAAATACAGACCGGGCCTCCTCTGGACACTGCGGCAGCACTTGCGCAACCATGTCCCACACAGAGTGGGAATAACGGCCCAATAGACATGTAGTGTTTACCGACCACAGCCCAAGCTGGCATAAGAAAAAATCTTCTTCCCAAGATGATCCAGCTTCTTGGATTCCCTATCTGGTGGAGCATTAGGGAATATGCTCACGGAAGTAGAGGCTTGGACCAATAAGCTCTCAGGGGTGGGTGTTGGGAGAGTAAAATGTGAGGTCGCCCGGGGCCTGGCGGTAGCGTTGGGCAATTATTCTATCCACGGGAGCCCCCGTGTTGGGCCTGAACCTGGGGTCCAAAAGGACTTCGGTGAGGGCTTAATTGAACAGCAGCTGGGGCTCCAAAGAGCTTGCTTGCATTTGAAGCACCTCTGTCAGGAGGTTAGTCATGGATAAGGAGATGTTTGAATTTCTGTAAAGAAGAAGCTGTGGTTCATCAGAAACATTGACTTGTCCACAACTATGAACTATGTGCTTAGCCGTCTGCTGGTTACACTTCATCTCTCCATTGTGTTCATCAGCTTCAGAAATATCACTTGCTAACACTGAGATAAATTGTAGTGTAGTTCCTATATCCCTGATAGGATCTGCGCATTGGAATAATATATACTATTTTTTGACATAGGACTGAGGTCAGTATATCTCTATCTAGTACATTAAACTTAATTACTTGTGTGTGGCAGCTAACTCAGAGGTCACTAGAAACTTTTTGAATGCACAAGAAGGGATCAGTTTCTGACAACCGCATAAACATGACAACTTTGATTCCCTTAGAATCAGAACAATCTCAGAATCCTGGAAACAATAGATAATTGTTTCACTCAGTCAATCGTACATGCTTCGTTTCTACAGATTTACACAGAAATAGATAGACGGGTGTTTCAATAATAAGGGTTTATTGAACAGTCTTATTTCTCATGCAAGAGATATGAACTGCTACAATCGTAAGACAGAATGCGAAGTATAATACGTACAGCGTTAGCAGTAAGATGAAATAATACTGCAATAGCAAGGCTTGTAGCTATGACATATATTCATAAAAATACATACTTAAAAAACACAGGCTAAAATACTCCTCTGGTGCTTCTAAAATAATCTTACCCCAGTGTACCTAACCTAAGTGTAGTACGAGCGAAGAAGTAGGTGCTGTTTAGCTATAGTCTAGTTTAGCTATAGTTGCCATGATTTGGCAAAAGTCCCTCTAGGTTCTAGTTCGCTCCATACCTTAGAATGAGTGAGGTTGCAACCTCTTTCCGGGTCTCAATCTCTAACACCCCGCAGTGGGAGTCAGAAACACTGGAGCTGGATTCTCTGCGAGGAGGATGACAGCGTCTTGTCAGTGCGTCAGTTGGGTACTTGACTTCCTTCCGAACTTGCCGTGGCGAGCCGCGTCGTGCAAGTAGGCAGCCGAACAGTGGACCGTGATTCGCCATGGCAAGTGAAGGTATATTTATACCTTGAAGGTGTTTAGGAATGCCAGTATTGACGTAAATGTCGGGCATAAGAATGTCATAAATGAACCACTAAGGAATAGATGTTCATGCATAATAAATGAGTTCTTGGAGAAATCAATATCCAAGCAAGGGGAACTCCTAAAGGCTTAAGAGTCTGGTTTTCCAAGAACTCGTTGTGAGGTAGATGAACGGATGTAGGTGGCCATGCCTGTATTTGGTTAGCATGGAGAATGACTAAATAAGGGCTGATTTTCTATGCCTAAAGAAGGGCAATGTGAATTGTACCTATATAAGGGCATAAATTGGAAAATCTATAGATGGAATCTAAATCGACATACAACAAAATAAGAGATTCTTTCAAAATAGTTCTAATTTCTTCTCCTTCAAAGATACATCTATGGTTCCTCTAGCAGGTTTCATCTTTCTGGATGTTATCCTTTGTTGGGGGATTTCACCTATCTCGATTCCTCCATACTAATTGCACATGAAATTTGTAATGTGCTTTTTTAGGTCGAGCGTAGCGAAGAGTAGCGATGGACCTTTTGTTAGCGTGTCTGGGGGAATGTGAGACAGCGATCGCCCACGCGCCTCGCTGTCTCAGATTCGTTCGTGTGAACGCGCTTTTGAATCTAGCTGCTGGGAGCTGCAAAACAATAAGGCAGACTTTGACGATGCGAGCGCCTGTTTGACGATGCGAGCGCCTGTTCCCGCCCCCGCCTTCAAACACTCACCGGCTGCAAGGGGGGGCTCCTCTGACGGCGGCAGGACGTCTGTGACTCTTTGGGCTGGCGGCCCCGGGCACTTCACACTCCACGGGAGCCCCGGGCCGCGGGAGGACGTCCCTACTTCTTCCGGGTGGGCGCTGGCCAATCACAGCGCGGCGGCGGTCGTCACTCAACGTTAGCCTCGCTGTCGTGCTCCCTCCCCCCCGCTCCTCTAAGGGGCGCGCGCACCACTAGTTAAAATAGTGCGCATACTTATTTGCATACAGTATCAAGCTAATTCTGCTTGTTTCATTAAGCAGCGGCTTCAGGGGCTCATGCGTCTGCATGGCGTAAAGCCGATAACTTATTTGCATACAATAATCCTGTGTTGGGAACTATCACCGTCATGCTGCACACCCTCCCTGCGCCAGGCTACTTGGTCCAAGCTGCTCAGATCTCCTGTTTATTTTTACTATTTTGCCGTTTTCGCAAAGTGGTGCGCGCGCACTCCTGGTTTCACTTTTGCCGGCTTTGCGAGTAGTGCACGCGCACCCCAGCTACAGAACCGAAGCTTGCTGGGTTCGAGACATGGTTTTCTGTGCAGAGAAGTTCCTTTCTTTATTTTCTTTATTTATTTCTTTATTTATGCATTTTTATATAGCGCGGACTTTACCCGAAGGTGTCAGAGCGCTTCACAAAAGTGTTCACTCCAAGCGATAGTACGGTATGTTGACTGAAGGGGAAGCTGTAACTATGGTTACCATAAGCTTTTGTCTAAGCCTGAGTACAGACCGAGGCGGGACGCATTAATCTTTTGATGGTGAAACTCTTTTCTGCGCTCTGTAAATATACGCCTGGTAGTTGGCTGGCCAACCTTTTGTTTTCTTCAGAAGCACGGGTCATCCTTACTGGTTAATACCGTAAACTTTACTAATAACCTCCACTAAACACGAAGTTCTGTTGTTGGCACTCCCCTGGAGACGATACAAACTGCCGTTTGTCTCTTCCTGGTTCTGCTTTAGGGTGGCGTGCCCCTGCCTAGCACCGCCCTGTGCTTTGCAAGTGTGATTTTGTGTTCCCAGCTTCATTAATGGGTAGTCAGGATTGAATAAAAAGAAATTGAATTTGAATTTAACATTTTGAAAGTACAGAAGAATTTGGGGAATAACTACAAATCCTCACTGCTTGTTTTTCTTCAAGCGATCATGTTTCATGCTCTTTTTGCTGTTATTTTCCGGAACATGTGTGCCTGTGTAACAACATCTTGAAAGAACTATGAGGATCGTGAGTAGTGCATGCTGCCACATGCTGCAGGCACGTCGGCCCTGTCTCTTTTTCTCAAAGGGACCCTCCTATGATGTTTCTCGCACCTCATTACTTGCAGTTTAACTGTTTTACTTGTTTGGGTCAAACCACATCAGTCCAATCTGAAGACGTCTGGCACCCCCTCCCCTTTGGCACATTCCACATTGTGTATTTGGTGGAACACATTGTCTGCTTTCTTCCAGGAGACCACAAAGAAAAAGCATTTCCAACATCTGAATATTTGTAATAATTATGTGTATTTAAGAGCTACAATGGAATCGGTGGAATTAATTTTTTATCATTGAAAATTGGGAAATTACCCCTGCTAAAAAGAGCAATTACAGCATTTAAAATGTGAACCTGGACCAAATGGAATGGTGCGAGGATTTGCGGCGAAATGTCAAAAGTATTTTTTGCAGTTACTTTTCCTCGCAGTGGGGCCATGTGCTTGCTTCTTTGAGGTGTTCCGTTGTTGCCTTAGGTGGCGACCTTGCTTTGCTGTAGGGGCGCTTCCGGCAGGATATCTACCACCTTAATGAGCTCTCAAAACAAGTTTCATGTTATGGCTTTATCACACTTTTCATACGCAACTGCTATTTTCTCACATGAGCGCCTGCCGAGCTGTACATCTGCTTTGCTAGATTGCTTTTTCCCATAAATGAGCTAGGAGTCGAGGTTTTATGGATGTGTCTGCGACTCCAGCCTTCCTTCAGTGAACCCTCAGACTTAAAATGTAATGGTACCAGGTCAGTGTCATAAACCCAGTACACCAGAAGATCAATACTTTGTATTTAGATAGCTGTGCACTTTGCACTTTTGGGTTCACTCAGCGCCACCACAGCATCAATCTGTGCAACCATTCAACAACAACTGGTTCAAATATGTTCTCTCAATGTTTCAAGCTGTCACAAAAAGATGTTAATATTTCATTTCTGTTCTTGGATTTTCGTCACAATAAAATACACTGAACATAATCTTCACAAAAGTTATTTACAAAAGTTTAAGCTATTGCCATTATAAATTACAATAACTTTTATTTAAGTATTAATTATTAAAAAAAATTAAAAGCCATTGTTATTTGTAATATCAATACATCTAAGTCACGTAAATACAACACATATTGCAGTACAAATTCTATAGGTGTCCCATTTGCGAAAGTTATAACCATTGGCATTGCAAATGACAAAGCTATTAATTTCGCTATTTTCAAAACCAACACATAAATAAAAAATGTGTCATTTACAATACCAATAGCTCAACCTTTCCTAATGCGAGACCTATTGCATTGCAAATGCTTGTTTTATATTATTTTCTTTTTTGTGTTTAATGAAGATCAAATTGTTGTAATTTTTGGGCTCATGGCAGCTTTAGCGGAAACATGTTGACTTTATTAATACTATTGATCCAATAATTTTTTATGGAACTTCCAAGAGCGCTATTAATCAATGTACTAAGTTGTTCTTCCCGAAATGTTCCACTTTATGACTAGTGGAAGATGCACTAGTCCAATATGGTCGCAAATTTTTTGAGACGATTGATATACATGAACATTGGTCCATTCTGGCTGTCATCTTAGCCCTGATGTGGCCGCAGTACAACAGTTGCACGCCAAACACTTGATACACACAGGGGAGATATACGGAATTTGCGGTGCTGTCAAGGTAAGCGTCGTGGTCAAGGTGGAATTTGTTTAAATCGCATTTAATATAATACAGAAACAGTGGGTTCGCAGTGGGAGGCTTAAACTCTAATGGCCCCTCTGTTTGTTTTTATGTTTTCACATACATTATGGGGTTGATTCTGATCCTGGAAAAAAACTGTCCGTACGATTGGTATCGGGAGCCCTCTCCGTACGAATCGTACCCGTCCGTCCGAGTCGCGTAGTACGATCCGTATTTCGTGAATCCGTCCGAATCGTCGCGATCCGTACGTATTGCAAGGCTGAAACCGTGAACCGTACGACTCGTAAACATGCCTTACGACCCGACAAATATGATCCGGACCGGGGTATGAGGACGCGATTCGTACAGTCCACATCAGTGAAGGGTGATTCGTACGGAAAACCACACAATCACATACACACCGTGCGGTCCGTACACCCCATGATCAAAGGGGTATGGTGCGTACCCCTGAGATCATGGGGTGTACGCACCATACCCCGCGATCACAGGGTGTACGCACCGTACACCCAGCGAACATGGGGTACGGTGCGTACACCCCATGATCACAGGGATACTGTCCGTACCCATGCGATCATGGGGTGTACGGGGGAGGGCGTTCCGTACCTTTTTCGAGGCGAACTCTGCTTCTCCAGACGTTTTCGGCTCCCGTAGAAAAAACGTTGTACGGTGCGTACCCGACACGAATCGTACTTGCTGGGTCCGAAAAACCGGCCGCGAACAGACGGATGTCGCGTACAGTGGGTTCCGAGGGAGATTCGTAAGGGGATTCGATTTGTACGGTCTCTGTACGAGTCCAGCTCCTGGTACGAATCGTACTTTGTCGTATGTACTGGGGACGTTGCAGGGTACGATTCGTGCGGGAAAAACGCTCCGTACGGCTATTTGAAGGTTTTTTTCCCGAATCGGAATCGACCCCTATGTAGAGTGAACTTATCAAGGTTCCCACTCGCGGAAAACAAAATGTCAAAGACATGACTTAGGATAGCGATACCTTTGTACAGAGCTGTATACAGACATAATATCGAATCAAAAATATAGAATAGCAATAATATCGAAGTCAAAATATAGAATGGACAGAATATAGTGGTGAAAAATATCGAATTGAAGGTAAATAAAGTAATATCGATTTTTAAAATATAGAAACTTAAAGTATCGCACTATATAATATAGGTATTAAAATATATCGTATTTTTAATAATATCGAATTTTTTAAAGTGTTTTTTAATGTTATTTAATTTTTGCGTAATTTAATTCAGAAGCAGGTTGTGGGTTTATAGGGGAATAGGGTGGGAAGTAATTTAATTGTAATTAATTAAATATGTTAATTTATTTATTGTTATTTATTTTCAATTAAAAGTTAATTAATTGTTAATTGGTATTTAATTATTTTTTAATTGGTAATTCATTTTTATTAATTGATTAATTGATAATTATGTTAATGTTATTAATTTATTTTCCGAGCGGGTTGTTGCTTTATAGGGGAATAGGGTGGGAAGTAATTTAATTGTAATTAATTAAATATGTTAATTTATTTATTGGTATTCATTTTGAATTAATAGTTAATTCATTTTTAATTGGTATTTGATTAATTTTTGATTGGTAATTCATTTTTAATTGGTAATTAATTTGTATTAATTGATTAATTGATAATTATGTTAATTTAATTAATTTATTTGCTGTAGCGGGTTGTGGGTTTATAGGGGAATAGGGTGGGAAGTAATTTAATTGTAATTAATTAAATATGTTAATTTATTTATTGGTATTCATTTTGAATTAATTGTTAATTATTAATTGGTAATTAATGATTTTTTAATTGGTAATTAATTTTTATTAATTGATTAATTCATAATTATGTTAATTTTATTAATTTATTTTCTGTAGCGGGTTGTGGGTTTATAGGGGAATAGGGAGGGAAGTAATTTAATTGTAATTAAGTAAATCATTTTTATTTATTTATTGGTATTGCTTTTTAATTTATTGTTAATTAATTGTTAATTGGTAATTAATTTGTATTAATAGGAAATTAATTTTAATTACTAATATTTATTTGGAATTTTAATTGATTAATTATTACATAATATTACATTGGTAGTTTGTTTTAATACATTTTTTATTGGTATTGATATTTAATTTTTTTTATTAGTATATTACATCTTTACTTTCCCTACTGTTAAACTCACCAGAGTGGGAATAGTAATTTTTACCCTCCCGTTATCCAACGCTTTCCCTACTGTTGCACTCTCTGGAGTGAGAATAGTAATTTTTACCCCTACGCTATCCAACGCTTTCCCTACTGTTGCACTCTCTGGAGTGGGAATAGTAAGTTTTTACCCCAACGCTATCCAATGCTTTCCCTACTGTTGCACTCTCTGGAGTGGGAATAGTAATTTTTACCCCTACGCTATCTAACGCTTTCTGTCCTGTTGCTCTCTCTGGAGTGGGAATAGTAATTTTTACCCTCCCGCTATCCAGCGCTTTCCCTATTGTTGCACTCACTGGAGTGGGAATAGTAATATTTACCCCAACGCTATCCAACGCTTTCCCTACTTTGCACTCACTGGAGTGGGAATAGTAATTTTTACCCTCTCGCTATCCAACGCTTTCCCTACTGTTGCACTCACTGGAGTGGGAATAGTAATTTTTACCCCTACGCTATCCAACGCTTTCCCTACTGTTGCACTAACTGGAGTGGGAATAGTAATTTTTACCCTTACGCTATCCAACGCTTTCCATACTGTTACACTCACTGGAGTGGGAATAGTAATTTTTACCCCTACGCTATCCAACGCTTTCCCTACTGTTGCACTCACTGGAGTGGGAATAGAATGTTTACCCTCCCGCTATCCAACGCTTTCCCTACTGTTGCACTCACTGGAGTGGGAATAGCAGCAGCGGTGCGTCCATTGGGGCGTAGGGGCGTAGCCCCACTAAGCTGCCCTGGACGCACCTAAACATTTTTTGGGAATTGCCTGCAAACAAACAATATTATAAAGCGCCGCAGCGCAGCGCTTCAATCCGGGATACACCCGATTGAATCCGGAGACAGCGGAGAGTGCGCATGGGCAGGGGGTGGGGCTGTGAGAGTCTGCAGGCCAGCAGCAGCAGTACTGCGCATGACGATTCCAGGCTTGCACCTAGCCTGAGCATGCGCGCTGCTAACCTGACAGTAGAGGGACCAAGGGGGTGATGCTTTTACAGCCCCGGGGTTTCAAAGGTGGCCCAGGGCGAGCAGCAGCGTGCCCCCCTAGCCGCCAGGATTGGCTGGTCCCACGTGGCAATCCATTATTGGATGCCGCAGGTGGGTGGTGGCACACTGCCTCACTGCACTGCATATGGCCAATCACTGTGACTTCAGCATGTGAAGTCATGCAGTGATTGGCCATTCGAGTCGGGACCTGCGCGCGCCATGACGTTTGTTTCTGTACTGTGGGCCATGGCCGTCATTCGTGTAGCGTCTCAGGAGGACTGGTCGGTGTCCGATCGTGCAGCCTGCTTCTGTTGCGGAGGTTCTTTAGGTCACAGTGTATTAACTTAAGGTAGGATTCATTTAGTTTCCGAAATGTGTGTAGTGTTCCCCAGACCGGGCTTCCACTTTTCCTGATCTGCCGCTGTCAGCTGTCCCGTCTCTTCTCTTTCTGTCTCACTCGCTGAACTTTTCCTGATCTGCCGCTGTCAGCTGTCCCGTCTCTTCTCTTTCTGTCTCACTCGCTGAAATGGTGCTTCCTTGTGCTGTAAGGATATACTAACAGGAATGTGTGCTCTGTGCCGCACCACCCACAGCAGCACAGATGCTCACTGTGCCACAGCACCCGCAGCCCTGAGAAGCGTGGGTGGTTTCTGTGCGACTGCCTTCAGAAGCGTGGGTGCTGCCCTCAGCACCCGCAACCTTCAGCGGTTTGGAATGTCGCACTGGACCTGGTGTTCTCTTGCCATCCAAAACACAAGGTATGATGGCACCTACCTAGGCACAGACCACGCCAACAGTTCCCATCTCTCCAGAGGACAGGATCACTGGTCCTGAGTGTACCAACCTTCCCTGTGCCAGGCATCATGGGTACGTTGGGCTGGTCATCCTGCACAGCTTGTATGGGCCTTCGCTAGATCTGTAGGGTGAAAGGCAAGAAGGGCATGTTCCTGTGGGGCCCGTGCAGGTCTGGCATGGATAGGTAATAAAAACCCTTTCACACTTGCCAAAGAGGCAGAGAGGGCTCCTTCAGTGGAGGAGCGAGGCCTAAATAGGAATCTTTCACAGGCTGCAGAGCAGAGGTGAGCATTCCCCGAGAGGGGAAGATTAGGGACACAAGACCACCACATACCGGATTCCAACCCTAAAAGGAAAGGCCAGGTCACACAGTGTACGGCGGTGCAGCTAGTGCACTGCAGGAGTAGGTATCCAAGTAGGGTTTGGAGAATGAACTGAACCAGGGCTCGACTGTGTAGAGCTTCATAAGTCAGACATTCCCTCAGGGCCTGGCAGGGTGTCAATGCACACTATGGAGCCCTTGCGATACGTACTGTGGGTCAGAACCACCACTACACCTCCAATGTGGCGCGGCATGTAGAGGGTGCCTCCAGAATCCACACGTCCTCACAAGGAAGTGGTTAGCAGGTGGGAGTAAGTCTGCAGAATCCACACGTCCTCACAAGGAAGTGGTTAGCAGGTGGGAGTAAGTCTGCAGAAGTCGACATTTCACCGTGTGGGTTTGTGGAAACCTTGTGATGGTCTGTAGAGTAGGCGGCATGCAGCACTCTGCAGATCCACAGAGTAGGCGGACATGCACCCTGTAGGTGTGTGGTACATAGGCATTATGTGCCCAGATGGGTTTGTGCAGAGTAGACCGCTATGCACTCCTGTGGGTTGTGCATTCCTTGTGCTGCATCGCAGAGAAGGTGAGATGTGCCCTTTGCGGGTTTCTAGAGAGTAGCCAGACACTCTAAGGAGCTTGCACAAGCACTAAAGGCTCATCAGTGACCCGACGCACCACCCTGCTGAATAATGTGGACACGGATACTCATGCTGCGTCATTTCCTGAAGGGTAACCCCACCAGGGGAACCCTCAGTCACTTAACCGCTCGATGCAGCCTAAAAATAGAGCCCAGAAAGCAGAAGTAGCAGAGGGATGGAGAGACAGCCGCAGTGAGAAAGCAACGGAGGGATAGCAGTAAAGAGATTGAAGAGTGAAGATGGGTGGCAGAGAATGATGGTCCTGTGCGCTGCCCTTCTGGTCAATATTTTTCAAGTTTAGTGGCGCTGAAGCACATTTTTTTTGTCACAGTAAACGTAATTATTTTTTATTACTGGGAATTGGGGTGTCTCCCTCCACAGGAAATTTGTGAAACGATTGCAAATATGCTGTGTTTTACAAAACAATGTTTTTATTATAGAACCGTGTCCAATCATCCAATGTCTGTGTAGAGGTTGAAGACTTGGCGGCAGGGCTCAATGAATGAATAGTTTGATGGGTGAGAAGTGGGTGGTTGATTAGTTCAACAAGTTTCAATCCATTTGTTTTTCCCCGTTTGTCAGAAGCGCTGCTGGCCGGAAACATGGCCAGCCCGGCCCCCAGCGACAAAACCGGTCCAAACAGCAGTAAAAAAACACCGCCCACTCTGCCAGCCTGCAGGGAAAACACTCAGTGCCCTGCATGCCATTCCAGGTCTGCATACCGAACTTCACCTCTTATGTTATAACCACTGATATAGCGCACGAATCATATCTCACTAATAGTAATGGATAAAAACGTGACATAATATAGTGACTTGCGGAATGCTCTCTTTTTACCTCGGCTCATGCAGCGAAGAGTTTCCCTGATGACTACAATAGGTTCCAGCTAACTTCCAACCTCTTATGTCAAAAAATGTTGAGTTTAATTAGAGTTGCAGCTCTCCTGGGTAACACGTAATGTTTGCAGGAAATAAGATGCCAGGATTTCAAACTCGTTTTTATTCAGTTTTTTTTCTTATTTACGTGACCTGTTTTTCTCCTCAACCACCAGTCATCAGGAAATACATTCTAAATAAATGTGCCACCTTCACCCTGGTGCCTTTTGTTGTGTTGTATGCGGAGTGATCTTGTCGGATTTTAAACTCATACTCGCATTTTTCCATAGAAAAGATGAAAAATATTCACTTACCGAGTCAGACTTTTGGCCTTCCCAGAGCCGCACGAAAGAGCGCTGGGTTAGAAAATGTGCTGCGATACCTTGTCCTTGGCACTATACAAACACAAAGAAACTAACACAGTTCTCCGTAAAATTACTGCAGACCAGCTCAGTGCCGATCAAAGGCAAGGGAGGATGTGATGTAAAGAAAGGAAGAGCTGGTTAAATGTGAGCTGTCTCAGCCTTACGTTCACAATCAGTTGAAGTGACCATTACCTTTAACCAGTTTCTGGTGTGGTTCTTTTGTAACAATTTTTTTGCATTTCTTTGTCTCTTTTTCCATACTTTTGCTCCTGGTAAGATGTTTTAGTGCTGTTTGACTCCTTACTGCCACAGTAACTAGAAAGTAGGTGATATGCTGTATTTAGGCCTCCCCCAGCGAAGCGTTGACTTCCTCCGAGGTACTGGGAAGCTAAGTGAGTCCAGTGTTGGACCTATAAGGTAGGCAGGGTTCTTCTTCAATTTTGTTCTTCAATAGTTAATTATCTATAGATAACTGACCTTGTCCATCTTTGCTACTAGTTTTCATACATTAGTCCAAGCTCAGTATTACTCTTTTCTTTCTCTCTGCAGTTTGGGCTCTGGCTGTCTTGGAGTCATTATTTTCTTATTTTTGCCCCGTCTCTTCTCTTTCTGTCTCACTCGCTTAAACGGTGCTTCGTTCCCAGGTGAAATGGATCCAAAAAAGAAAGACAAAACTTTTGTTGGAAGTGTTTCTGACATTTTCCAAAGTGCAGCCTCGGGCCTCTTGCTCCTCCAGCCTTCACGAACAGTCCACCAGACCACTCTCCTGAGGGAGCACATTCCCATGGTAGACCTTAGAAGCCCCAGCTAGACCTTTGGAAGCCCAGGCCCAGCCCCACAGCACAGCCCGACGGCGGCACGTGACATGAGTGAGAGTCACGACGCCGCAGCCGCACTACAGTGAGTGAGTGAGCTCAGCTGACTGACTGAGTCCGGACTCCGGCGGTACCTCTCCTCGACCTCAGGTAAGTGGGTCTGGGTTACGGACGGTCCCGGGCGATATTAACTTAAAACTGCCCACAGACTTCTCCCACCCTCAGCTGCCACCTGCCAGCCTGGCCTGTAGACGTTGCTGATTTGGCCTGTCTGGTGTCCTATCTGTCTCCATTCACACAATGTTTTTGCTCTTCTTGTGGTATTTGTGCTTGCTGTAGGGAGTGTTTGTGGTAATATCAGGGAAATCCATAGCAAAAGTTGGCCCACCAGACCATAAAACGGGCCCGCAAAACAGAAAACACGTCTGCATACTGATTTTTCAGACCAGTCCTTCTGGCACTGCTAGATGCACTGTAGGCCAGCCTCCCTGGAAAATGGTAACGAAGAATTGATGCAATTGTATTTAATGATAATGTTATTTTTAGGGGCAGTATTCCTTTAACAGTTTTCCCTGAATCCCGTGCATGCCTCCTGCCAATAACTGAACATGGTCTCGCGCTAAAACAGGGAGAGTGGAAATTAAAGAAATGAGGTACACTTTCTCAGAGACTCAGGAACAGTGGTCCACAATTTGACTTTGACAAGGATGTTTTTAGGTCTTGTGGTAGCCAAGACATTTTGATTTTCCTAAATTGTATACAATATACTTACCTATTGGGGCTTTCAGCCAACCGAATTGGTCTGTTGTTGACCCATGTGCACCCTTGGCTTGTGCCTGATTTCAAAGCCATGTACTTCCACATGGCTAATGTCCATCTCGGTGGCCATGTTTAGGTCACAAAATACTTCATAAGTACCTGAGTATGAGAAACAGTGGAGGATGTGGGGCTATTTAATACATGTCCTGGGGCCCAGTTCCTCTTTTCAGGTATTGGGTGACCTGGGAACTGAGAGGTTAAATCACAAGAGGGGATGGGAAAGATTGGAAATCATGGGAAGGAAGGCGCATTTATCATGTGGAGGACAAAAGAAAAGTAACTGAGACCTCGAAACAATAAGGGAGTGGAAGGATGAAAAATAATGAAACAGGAAAAAAAAAGAAAAACAAGCAGTGGCTCTGTGTTGAGTAATGTAGTCTTTTTAAACCATACTGCTCACGGTTCACAGGATATAAGCAATACACCGTGATACTGGTCCCCCCAGGGATCTGTAGTGGTGCTTAAAGTTTCAGTAAAAAACACTCTTGATTTCTGAATAATAAGTATAAAAGTGTTAAGGTAGCCATGTTGTTCTACTTACATTTCATATGCTTTACTTAATCTTGCATCCATATGAGGGTTTGCTTTTTCCAGGAAGGTACTTTTTTTCCAGGCAGCATATCACTATTGTGCGTAATTTAAATTGAGCCGCAACCAGGTATATGTAGCAGGGCACAACTGGGTTGTAGCTGAAGGCAGTGTTGGTGTCTCAGTGGGATAGTATGGTGTTCATTGGGGGATGTGGCACTACGCCAGAGCTGCCGAATTTCGTTCTGGGGAACCAGGTTCAGCCTTCATGAACAGTCCACCAGACCACTCTCCTGGATTCCTGGAGTGCCTCTGACTTCGTTCTGTTTCTTAACTTTTTGTGACTGTTGGTCCTGCTGGGAAACATTTTCAATTTATGTTGTAATGTTTACTGGGAGCCTTGCTTTTATTTTCCTTTAGTGTAATAGGCTGGCTGGTGAAGTGTACTTCCCATAGTGTGCAGTCACTTCAATTTGCCTTTAGGTGACTACCTGGCTTGATGGTGGTTTTCTATTTGATTTCATGTAACTCCTTGTCTTGATGTGTGCATTGGTTTTAGTTTGTTTGAGGTAACTGCTTCACATGCTGGTTTCATCACACAGCTGACACCCACCCTGAGAAAGCCAGAGCTGCCCTGTTATTGGTATCAACACCAGTGCGCTTAGGTTCCTTACAGCTCCTTCACTTGAAGTGGGTTACCACCTACTTGTTTACTTTTTGTATCCTGCTCGTACCAAGTCAGATCCAGACCCAGACCAGTCATTTTTCTTTCATTAAACTGTTTGACTTGCTTGGTGCTTTTATGTTGGTGCCTGCATACTGAGGTGTACTCTTCTTCAGTTTAAATGTATGTGACTGGCCTGTTGACTAGCACCCTGCTTTCAAAGTGAAGGTTCACAGGTTCACACTTGCTTTAGTTTACTTTTGTATGGTTGACTGCATGCACTGTTTTGCTGGATGCATTGCTTTAAGTTACTACTTGATGCATTGCTTTCAGTTTGCTTTCAAGTAATTGCCTCTCATTTTCCTAATGCTTTGTGAAGGCTGTTTCCCAACTGCTGTGCAACTTCTTCTACTCTTAGAGCTGAGATTTTCATGAAAGTCTTATAGTCTGAATTCAGCACCTGAGCGTAATAGGACGGAATGAATGAAGCTCTGTGGTTATACTGAATAAGCAGCTACCTATGTTATGCCATCTATTAATGTAATAACTGCACTTTCACAATTGCTTTATTAACCCCTTCAGTGCTAATGACAAGGGTAACTCGTCATGGAGTTTCCATTGATTTCAATGGAAATTACATGAAGAAGAACAAATAGGCTTAGCATCCAAGTGGTTAACCTTCCTGCTTTCTCAAATTTGTTTGAAAATGCACGATTTTTCTTCTTTTTTTTCAAAATTTTCTTGTGGGGGTTAATCCCCCCCAAACCCCCCTTTTGGGGTTCGGACTCGCTCGCTGCGCTTGCTCGCTACGGTGCTGTATGCAAATCACTTAGCGCCCCACCACTTTCAAATGTCACCCACCGCCCCTGGGGAATAGTAATTTTTCCCTTACGCTATCCAACGCTTTCCCTACTGTTGCACTCACTGGAGTGGGAATAGTAATTTTTACCCCTACGCTATCCAACGCTTTCCCTACTGTTGCACTCACTGGAGTGGGAATAGTAATTTTTACCCTCCCGCTATCCAACGCTTTCCCTCCTGTTGCACTCACTGGAGTGGGAATAGTAATGTTTACCCCTACGCTATCCAACGTTGACCCTACTGTTGCACTCACTGGAGTGGTAATAGTAAATTTTACCCTCCCGCTATCCTACGGTAAAAATATTGTATATTTTTTATTAATATTATGTTAATATATATATATATATGAGTGTTAAAAAATAAAATTGTATGTTTATTTTTTTAATTAAATTAATTATTTAATCATTTTAAGGTTATTCAAGTACTTTTAAGTATGTTTCAGTTAATTATATTTATTATTTCATTAATTTTAAATTACTTTTAAGACATTTAAAAAAAATCGATATTTTGACTAACTATATATTTTTTAACGATATTTTTGATTCAATATTTTTGTACTTACCTGTTTGTAGATAGGACTTCAATATTTTGTCATTCTATATTTTGTCATCGATATTTTGGGTATTCTATATTTTTGTATTCTATATTTTGTCAGTGATCCGTACAGAGCATGTAGCGGCTGCTATTTAGACTCTTCAGTCATTGTCACTCTCGGTAAGCTGCTGAAGCTAAACTTTCCTCTGACTACAGTTTTTTTGATAGCTTCAATGTTGCTCTCTTCAACAAATGCCCGATTTTTTCTTTTTGAGAATTATTTAATCATATTTCCTTTCTTCTTTTTTTAAAGTTCATCCTATATAGGATTTGCACATTTCGGAATAAGACTCAATTGGAACATTGTATCACATATAATTCTTGTATGAATTTTATGATATCAATACCTATTCAGAGATTTCGAATTGAAGGTGATCCTTATTTACTTTTGGCCAACCCTTATTTTTAGTCACTTTAGGTTAGATAATGGCACTTTAGACAAAAGGTTTTTAATCACACTAACGGTCTTCTATTTAAAATAAATGCCCTCTTTATTGAATAAGTTCTACAGTCACGAATCAGGGTATATGTTTTCCTCTTTATGGGTCTTCTCGCTACACGCATGGTCTGGTTTCCACTATGTTTTGGGACAAATTTTTCTTGTGTTCTTTATTGACACCCAGTTATTACTGCATTTGCTCAGCTCACTTGGTTCTCATTGGCTCTATTAATCATGAATAATTGTACCTTTCTGTAAAGAATAAGAAACATGTTTTCTGAAAGTGTACAATACATATTATGATATAAATAGTTTGTATATATGATTTTGCCGCCGTGAGAAAGTCCATAGGAGGACGCAACGCTTGTCGGCTGCTGTTTTTTGTCTGTAAAGGAATGAATTAAAACTTCAACAGTGACCTGATTCATCATTTGTGGTGAACTTCTTCAAAGGAAACCTTCATGATTCAAGAAGCTTTTGGGACGCTCCCATAAAGCCTTTGATGCCATGAACCCGCAGTCATAGCACAACTTGGGGTCATGGTCGCACTACAGGCAAAAGAGGCACACACGGTGCGGATATGTCACCAACATCAGTCGGGTACAGGAACCACAAGCCTTGTAGCCGGGCATCCCTACGTGCACCAGGAGTCATTAGGACTCAAAAAGAAGTCGACAAAAGTCGCTCAAAAAGTGACTGGAGGTACCACTTTCTCCGATCTGCTCTGGCTGGCGTGGAAAAAGAATGAACTGATGTCCGCGTACGTGGTCGGCATCTAAGTAGCTACTGCTACGTCATGCCGGCGAACACGGCGCCAACAACGGACACGGAGCGGACCGACACAACCTTCAGACGCGCAGAGGTACTGCTGACGAAAAAACTTCCAGGATCCAATCTAATGTCTGGGGGTAATTCTAAGGTAAGGAATCTATAACTAACTGTTTCTTTTAGATTGGCAAGGGTGTCTTAGGGGAAGGGAAGTGGCATCATGGGCAGTTGTCCTGTGTGCAATTGTCCCTCTAAACCATAGGAACAGTGCTGAGAAGACAACCCCAGTACCCACTCTGTAAAACTTACATGAGGAGGCTTGGCCTGAGGCTTCAAGATGGCGGTCGCACTCTAAGAGTGTACCGGACCCCCTCCGTGATCTACCGCACATCGGCCCACATCTGCCAGCCATTGGGGTCTTGGACTTTCTGGGCCGATTGCTGCTGCCAGTCTGGGTCGCCCTGTCCTCTCGTGGGGCCTACCTGGTGCTTCTGCGGCCCGCACCAGCCCGCTGACCGTGGCGTCATTCCTGCCGCAAGATGGCGGCCCCCACGCTCTCTGTGCCGGCTGCCTGAACTCCCCGGCGCGGCCTTCCGGCGGCCCCCTCTGAGCTCCCTTGGGGCAGCGGCGTACACAGGAGGAGCGAGGCCGGACTGCGGCCAGCACCCGAGGAAGCAGATCAGTGCCTGGGGGTCCCCGGTGCTGGGGCGTCCGGTGGAGCTGCGGCCGACTGACTCCGAGTGCGGAGCCTGCAGCGTTGCCTCCATTCCGCCGGCGGTCGGTGAGAGCAAATCTGGGCCCGGCCACCCGCAGGCACAGAGTGACACTTGGCCCTCGGCGGAGGGCCGCCGGGACGACTCTGAGGGTGGCTGGAGCTGAGAGGCGCCATAAGCGGACCATCGGAGGAGGTGAGGAGGCGTGGAGGTGGGAGTTGCAGTGTGGGCCTCCTTCCCCCTGAGCCCTTCGGCTGCTGTGTTGGGCCGCATGGTCGAGGGCCTGGGAGTCTGGGTCTGCGGTGGATGGCTGAGATGCCTGTGGGGGTGCTGCACCCTGCACTGGTCCCCACCTGCATGGGATTCATCGCTTCCTGCTGGGGCTCCCCCCTCTGGCCCTGAATCTGACGTCTGGGCCCTCCATCATCTGGGAGTGCTGGGGGTCCCGTGTCAGAGGGGGCCACCTGCGGCCTTGTTTCATCATCAACCCTCATGTGCTGAGGGTGAGGAGTCCTGCAAAGAGGTGCGCTGCCTTCCCTGAGCCTCATGGCCCTGGAGAGAGGAGGTGCCTGCCTTCGAGGGCCCCCTGGGCTCCCCGGCCTGCCCTGATGTGCGAACTGGAGGGCTCCCCCCCTCTCCCCCACTGGATGGCATGTTGAAGGACACACTGTGATTTAGAGAGGGGTAGTTCGGCCGCTAAGTCAGGTGGCCCCCGTTTGTACCTGCCCCCCTCTTCCTGCCTGTGGCCCCGGACCTTGGGAACTGCGATCGGTGGAGGAGCCCGGGGGCCCTGGGCCTACTGGGATTGCCTCGGGAGACGACGCCGCGTTAGAGAGGTACGACACCCTAGTGGAAGACCACCTTGCCTGGTCCAGGGGTGGGAGAGGGATCGGCTGCCATACCAGGAGGCGGGGCCGTGGCTTCGGCGTTGCTGGGTACCCCCCTCCCCGCCCCGTTGAGCGCCGGTACTTGACTCCACGGGGATATGGGCAGGAACCAAGCCTCTCAGGCCCCTGGCCCCTCGACTCTAACCGATATAGATCAATTCACCATGCCTGATTGCGACACAGTGGCGGGATCGGTGGCGCCATCTGGATCGGCTGGAGGTGACCTATCCACTATCCTGCAGGCGATCAGTGCATCTCAGGCGTCGGTGGAGACCCAGATCGGGGAGGTGCGAGTGGACGTGGCGCTGACCCGGCAAGACCTCTGTAACGCCACGGCCCAGATCACGGAGGCGGAATCCCGTCTTTCCATGACCCACCTACAAGCACAAACCACAGAGTTGTATCGCAGGTTCGAAAACGCAGAAAAAAGGGCCCGAAGAAATAACCTGCACCTCATGGGCTTTCCGGAGGGAGTGGAGCAGGGACGCACCGACAACTTCATCGAAGCCTGGGTCCGGTCCTGGATCCCCAAGGAGAAACTCTTCCCCCTGGTTCGCGGTAGAACGTGCTCACCGCTCCCTGGCCCCTGAACCCCCTCCTGGGGCTCCCGCCCGCCCCATTATCCTTCGAGTCTTCAACTGCCGGGACAGGCACATGATTCTGGAGGCCGCCAGGGTGCAGGGTCCAGTGCACTTCCAAAATTCCAAAATCATGGTTTTCCCAGACTATTCTAAAGAGGTGCAGACGCAGCGCAGGCCCAATGATGAGGTCAAGCAAAAACTCAGAGCCAATGGGTCTTCGTTATGGGCTCCTCTTCCCGGCTCGTCTTAAGGTTTATTTCCAGGAGAAAACCTTTTTCTTTGATACCCCGCAGGCGGCATGCACCTGGCTCACGGAGGAACGGCCCCTCCTGCCAGGTGCGACCCTGGCCCCTGGCTCAAAATTGTCAACCCAACCCGGCCAGGGGGCTCCCAAGGAGCAGCGGCCCCGAACTGGATCCAGATGATGAGGGGCCCACCGGGGGAGGAGCTCTCGGTCACCGGGGACACAGTCTTGGCTCTCCCCGAGTCAGACATTGAGCCGGGGGGCCTCCACTCCTACTGTGGGGTCCTCCCTCATCGACCTGGGTAGCGCCCCCGAGCCAGATACTACCTGACGAATGGCCATGTCGGACTCGGACCTGTCTGGGAGCCCTTTGATCCGTGGCTCGGGGGGGGGAGGAGGGGGTGTGATCGGTGCTCCCAGTTGCATGCCTTCAATCTAACCCCCCCTAGGCCGGTGACAGGGAACATACCCCCGACCCCGGGAACGAGGCTTTCTCATGGCCCTGCTGGACGACTCGGCCAGGGAGTACCTACAGACTGCCATCCTGAACTTGCAACATCCTAAGTTTTCTTTGTTATCTACTCTACATATCTCCATTGTGGGCATGCGTCCGAATATATATGGAGGGGGTCTGACCCAGCCATGCTCCTGACTGATTGTAGCTAACCGTTTTAGAGTAGCGAATCGCCCTTTAGGGGTGTAGTTAATAGTTGGGGTTTTGGGCGACAGATGCTTCCACTTCAGAAGTGTAGGGTGGGGGTGTTGGGGGGTCTGGGTGGGGAAGGGGACCATTGTCCCTTGACTGTTTGTTTTGTGTAGCCGCCTACGGGCCGCTGGTTGCTAGTTTTCTTCACAACTGCATTTCTTTGTCTGATTACCAATTGACGTGCAGTGCACACCTTCCATACAGTTGTTTTGTTTAGCCGCCTATGAGCCGCGGGTTGCAGTTCATCTCACTACTTACGATCCTCCGATTGACTCCCAATGGGCATGTGGAGTGGTGTGGCTCACTGGTTAGAGGCGGCAGACCCGGAAGCAGAGGACGGCCCGGGACCAGGGTTCAATTCCCGACGCGGCAGGGTCGTGGACCAGGGTCAGCAGACTCGATAATTCTCGCTTCGGTGCCTACTCTAACCAGGGATCACACTCGGCAACTCTGGGCATTAGCTTGCCTCATCTCCACAACGGCCGCCCACATACACCGGGGATGCCTGGTTTCACCTTGGAGATACCCAGCAGGGATCATCTCACAGGGAAAGCCAGGACGGGTTCCCCAGTGGTCTACAGCGCTGGGACGCCCCATTGCTGGGGTAGCCATGCGCTTTACAAGACGACCTATCATAACATAACCTAACATAACATGCAGATCCCGTCCACACAGGGAGGTGTGGTCATGTTGTGGGCAATCTGGTGGAGGAAGGTGAGTATGTCCCTGTGCACCGCAGTCATATTATCTATTTTTGGCATGTGTGACTCCATTATGGACATGTGTGAGTCCATTTTAGCATAATGTTTAGCCTGCTGCTGTTGCATGTGCCAAAGTCTCAATTGCAATCTTGGTATGCATTAAAATTGCAGGATAGACGTGGGTAAACGTCATCAGCAGCACCAGCTGCATGACGGCACCTGTCCCCACACCCCCTCCTACCACCCATACCCAGAGGAGCAGGACTAGTAGCTGCAGGCACAGACAGCATTGAGCCTTCTTCATTGTTGACAGTGGTGTTGTTGTCCGCCAACTCCAGAGTGCCCTGTGTTGCTGTGCTCTCATTGTTTCCTTGGCTTTGTGTGTCTGTGTGGATAGTGGTCATCTGGGTGTTGTCAGCTGTTGTGGGAGTGGTTGCAGGAAATGCAGATGGTACAGCTGCTAGTGCTGCAGGCTCACCCACACCGGAGGTGCTGGGTAGTTCATCGTCATCCGAAGTGGGGTGAGAGACCTCAATTCTAGAGAACTCAGGGTGGGCCAGGGTCTGGTACTAAGTGTCCTGTTTTGTTCCAGCAGTGTTCTCAGCATGCCCTGTGGGTAGTAGAGAGACACAATGGGCCATATATATCAAGCCTTTTTCCCATTTGCAAATGGGCAAATTCTCAGAATCGACCCGTTTTCAAATTGTAAAAAGCCTTTTGGGATGTATCATCCCAAAAGGCCATCGCAAAATAGAGAATTGCAAAATTTGCGATTCTCTATTTTGCGAATGCAATTAAGGAATTGCAAATTGCGATTCCTTAAATGCATTTCTGGAAGCACCAGAAATGTTCTATTTGGCCTTAAGGAATTGCAAAGTACCACCAACTTCAAGCTGGTGATAATTTGCAATTTTCTTTAAAAAAGCATTTTTGATTGTTTTAAAGCGCCATATGTCTCATATACATGCCCTTAGGGCATGTATGTACGCAGAATGTGCACACATGCATATTTCAAGGGTGCAACAGGGTGTCCTTTTGGCACCCTTGCAACCTTGAAATTGGATTCTCATTTTGTGATTCTCTAATTGGTCATCGCAAATTGAGAATGTCTTCCCATTCATTCCAATGAGCCTTCTACCCCATAGGAATGAATAGGAAGGAATTCCTTAACTGCGAATCTCAATTTGTGATTCGCAAATAAGGAATATGTAGGATTCGCAACATTTTTAGGAAATCCTACATACATTGTATTTGCGATTCTCTAATTGTGATTCGCTAAAAATCGCAATTTGAGAATCGCAAAACTCTTTTTTGATACATCTCTGTTAGAACTGTAGGTCTCTAGTTGGCAATGCTGTACACCTTTGACCAAATAGGTCCCCATATTTATACTACTTTTCTCTTTGTTCCCTAAAGGCAGAGAGGCATTTGCCTAGTCAGTCCTGGAGCACTCTGTTGACATGACTCCTTCTTTCCTTTCTCAGTGCTGGGTGGAGACATCAGACGCAGCACTGGAGGTGGAGCCAGCACTGTGGAGGGAAGGCACAGCCCTATTCAGGTCCCAGGTGCAACTCCTCCCACCCATCTGCATTTAAATCTCTCTATTCAGTCCTGTGCTCCTGGAATTCCTCAGCCCCTGACACTCACAGAACCAGACACACAATACAAAACCTAGGAGAGGCAGGCTTGGGTAGTTAGGCAAAAAAATACCTACTTTCTAAAAGTGGTATTTTCAAACACAGAATGTTAAAACCAACTTCACTAAACAATGTAGTTTATCATTCTGCGTTCAGGCATACTAAACTTGAATTTCTACCATGTTCCCTGAGTCAGTTAGGATTATAAGATGTAATAATCAAACTGCCCATTCTGGCCTATGGGGAAAAAGTAGCCTTGCAATAGTGAAAAACGAAAATGGCTGTAATTCACTATTAGGACATGCCACACACACCAGGGCATGTCCTACCTTATACTTACAATGCACCCTGCCCTTGGACTTACCATAGGGGTGTCTGATATGAAGAAAAGGGAAGGTTTAGGGACTGGCAAGTGGATTCACTGGCCAAGTCGACATGGCAGTACTGGTCTGACCACAGGCTCTGCAATGGCAGGCCTGAGACACATTTTACAAGCTGCTTCTGTGGGTGGCACAATGTTGCCATACCCCTTGACAAACCCCTTGTAGGACCCTGTGAGTCCTAAAAAGGCTCTCACCTGTGTCTGAGTCGTTGGGGGTTCCCATGCCAGAATGGTATCAATCTTGGGTTGTATGGGCGCCACCTGGCCGCTCCCTACCTGGTGCCCCAAGTACACCACGGAACCCTGCACGATCTGGCACTTACTTGCCTTGAATGTGAGGCCTGACTTGCGCAGTGCTATCAACACTTCCCAGAGGTGGCGCAGATGTTCTTCCCAACTGGCGCTGAACACTGCAATGTCATCCAGGTAGGTGGCACTGAAATCTTCCAGTCCAGCCAATACCTGGTTGACACATCTCTGAAAGGTGGCAGGGGTATTCTCCATCCCTAAGGGCATAATCCAGAATTGGTAGTGCCCATCAGGTGTGGAGAATGCTGACCTCTCTTTGGACCCATCAGTGAAGGCAATCTGCCAGTACCCAGACGTCAAATCAAACGTGCTGAGGTACCGTGCATCTCCTAACCGATCAATGAGCTCATCAGCTTTGGGGATGGGATGCGCGTCAGTCCTGGTGACTGAATTGAGTTCTTGATTGTCCACACAGAACCGGAGCTCGGGTGTGGCACCAGGCGCGGCAGCCTTTGGGACCAAAACCACTGGGCTGGCCCAAGAACTGTTAGAGGACTCAATCCTCCCTAAGGTAACATCTTGGAGAATTCCTCCTTGATGTAAGCTCTGACCTTGTCAGCCACTCTGGAAGCCTTGTGCTTCACAGGAGGACTGTCCCCAATGTCCACATCATGGACGCACCACTCAGTGACACCAGGAACCAAGGAAAACAAATTAGAGAATTGTCCCAACAGTTGGCGACAATCTTGCTGCTGTTCAGGGGTCAGTGTGGCAGAGAGGCTGACACCATCCACTGACCCATTTTGCTCTGTTGCAGAGAGGAGGTCAAGAAGAGGCTCGGTCTCCTCTTCCATTCCATCATCTGTCACTAGGAGCATGCCCACTTCGCTAAGTGGGCGTGCTTCACTAAGGGGGGCTTCAGGTGGTTAACATGTAGGACCTGCAAAGGGTTCCTTGGAGACCACAAGTTCACCAGGTAGGTGACATCACTCTTGCGCTCTACCACCTCAATGGACCTGTCCTGGTGCACAAAAGGCTCTACAGGGCCCGTGACCCTAACTTTCTGTCCAGGTTGAAGCTCAATCAGAGTCGCTTTCTGATCGTAGCACCACTTCATCTCTTCCTGGCTGGCTTCCAGATTCACCTGAGCGAGCTCTCTGAATCACCGAGTCTGATTCTTGAAGGCCCGCATGTAACTGTATACATCCAGGGGAGGTTTCTTGGCGATTGCCCTCAGCCTTCCTTGACCAGACTCAAAGGTCCTCTCACTGGGTGTCCATACAACAGTTCAAAGGGACTGAACCCTAGGGACTTTTGTGGCACCGCACGGTAAGCAAACAGAGGGCATGGCAAGAGGAGATCTCACTTATGCCTCATTGGTTCCTCAAGACCCATGATCGTGCCTTTAAGGGTCCGGTTGAATCTCTCAACCAGCCCATTAACTTGGGGGTGTTAAGGAGTGATGAACTTGTAGGTAACACCACACTCCTCCCAAAGGGACTTCGTATAACTGGATATGAAGTTGATACCACGGTCTGACACCACCTCTCTGGGGAACCCCACATGGGGGAAAATCCCCATCAGTACACGTCCCGCCACGGGGGCTGTCACTGTCCTGAGCGGGATGGCTTCCGGGTACCCGGTGGCATCGTCCACCAAGACCAGGATAAACCTGTTGCCCATGGCTGTCTTGGGGTCCTGTGGCCTCTCAATGTCAATGTCCACCCATTCAAAGGGGGTACTGACTCCCGGGAAATGTTGGAGAGGAGCCTTTTGCTTCCTTCCATTTTTCCCACTTGCATGGCAAGTTTGACAGGTCCTACAATGAGTGTCTGAATTCTTCCGCATCTGGGGCCAATAAAAGTGGGTGACAAGCCGTTCTGGTCTAGCCCTGCCTTGGATGTTCAGCTAAAGGTAGATCATGAGCCAACCCCAGTAGGAAGGCTCTGAAGCGCTGGGGTACCACCAGCACACAGGCTGACCCAGGCTCAGCAACCTTAGGCTCGCTATACAGGAGGTCGTTCTCCCAGTAGATCCAATGTGATCCAGACTGATCACCTGCTGCCTGGTTTGTGGCCTGTTGCTGCAAACCCACAAGAGAAGGGCACTTCTTCTGTTCCGCACAAAATTCCTCCCTGGAGGGTTCTCCTTCTTGCTGCCAATGGGTCAGCTCAGGTAGGTCCCCCAGTTCAGAAACTTGCTTCCCTGTAGGTTCCAGGGCATCCCTCTCAAGGGCTGCCTCCTCCTGGACCTTGGGAACACTGAGGTCTGGTTTCCCGCACCTCCTACCTCTTCTCTATAAGGCAGGTCCCTGGGCCATACTTTCAGGCTCCAGGACCTCTTCAAAACGGTGGTGTCATGCTTCGCCGGTGATGCGACAGCAGTCGCTGTGATGAAGACACGCTTCTGGGGAGATGCGGCAGCGGCACACTTCTCCGGCGATGCGACGACTAAAGCTGCGGCAGCGACATGCTTCTTCTCATTGCATCACGCTTCCAGCTCCCAGAGGCACTCAGGCTTCTGCAGATAGAATTCCCAGCATGAAAATTCAGAGGGGAGCTGGTGGTGAAGTCTTTTGTCCCTGAGACTTCAGCAGGAGGCAAGCACAAGTTCAAACCCTTGGAGAAATATTTTACAAGATAATGAAATACACACAAAGTTCCTTCCCCGCTCTTTGGCACTGAAGATACCACTGTAGGCCAACCCAGCAATACAGCACACTGGCAGGGGGCAGTACAACTCCTACAGCTTCCTTCAGTTCTTCCCCTTGGCAGAGGTTCATCTTGTTGTTCCAGAAGTGGTATAAAGTCTTGGGGTCTGGGTCCTCATAGTTATACTACTTTTCTCTTTGTTTTCTGAAGGCAGAGAGGCCTTTCTGGTAATTCCTGGAGCACACTGTTGACATGACTCCTTCTTTCCTTTCACAGTGCAGGGCAGAGACACCAGACGCAGCACTGGAGGTGGAGCCAGGATTGTGGAGGGAAGGCACAGCCCTATTCAGGTCCCAGGTGCAACTCCTCCGACCCATCTGCATGTAGATCTCTCTATTCAGTCCTGTGCTGACTCACCCTGTCTACTGGAATCCCCCAGCCCCTGTCACTAACAGAACCAGACACACAATACACAACTTAGCAGAGGCAGGCTTGGTTTGTTAGGCAAGAAAATACCTACTTTTGAAAAGTGATATTTTCAAATACAGAATGTTATAAATAACTTCACTAAAAGATGTGTTTTATCATTCTGGGTGCAGGCATACTAAACTCGAATTTCTACCATGTTTCCTGTGTCAGATAGGATTATAAGATGTAATAATCAAACTGCCCATTCTGGCCTATGGGGAACAAGTAGCCTTGCAATATGGCTGTAATTCACAATTAGGGCATGCCACACACACACCAGGGCATGTCCTAACTTATACTTACAATGGCACCCTGCACTTGGGCCTACCATAGGGGTGTCTGATATGAAGAAAAAGGAAGGTTTAGAGACTGGCAAGTGGGTGCACTGGCCAAGTCGATCATGGCAGTACTGGACTGCCCATAGGCTCCGCAATGGCAGGCCTGAGACGCACTTTACAAGCTGCTTCTGTGGGTGGCACAACCAGTGCTGCAAGCCTACCAGCAGCATTTGATTAACTTGCCCTGGGCATACATGGAACTTTCTCCTGAAATGCATTTTGTTTTGATTAATATGGAAGACATGTGCAATGTATATTTACTTTGAAACCATCAAATAAATAATGTTTTGGAAGACTTGGAATAAGACTGACTCTATTGGATTGCTTCTGATAAAAAATGGACAAACTTGGAGAAAATATGAGAAAAGATGAAAATGTTTACTAATCAAAAAAAATGGCCCACGGCCCATTGTCAGCTGTGCACCCTGTATTGGTGTATTGTTTATGCACTGATGTTCCTTGGATTATAATGGCGGTATGGGCAGAACATGCAACAGGGTTGCACGCCAAATGTTTTGCCTTGAGAGTATTAATGAAATTAAAATTACAGATTTACAACGAGCAAATGATAAAAAGAAAGGGTGTGCATAATTTATGTGAATTTAATATTAAATTCTGTCTATTCCATAGTCTGCACCCCATGATAAAACAATAGAAAGATTCATCTTATATGCAAGTTTTTCGAATGTGTAAAGATGTTTCCTTATTCTGTTGAAAACGTTTGGTTACCATCGCAGCATCAAAGACTCTTTTACTTTCACAATATTGAGGTGTCTAATGGAGTTTGTGGTTGAATATATGTAACAAAAGTCGTGCAACACATGCATGGCTTAATGTTGTAGGGAGATATTTTATATACATTTTGGGGTGATCGTGAGTCACGCACATGGGTATTACACACTGCTGCAGCGGTATGTGGTAATTGGGGATAGGAGTATTTAGTTTATGTTGTTAATTTTTTGGGGCATAACACGTGACACTTTGGGGTCACATGACTTTTATTTAAAGCAGGTTGATAACATTACGTTCTTAATTGGTTTTCATTGAAAAGAGGCGAGCGTGGCCACATAATGGTGGATATGCAGTGTGCACGGCGGGCCCGCTATAGACAGGATAATTGGTACACAAGCCTCTTGCGCTGTACTTTTAATCGTACAGCATGTATGCTACGCATAAGGATGGGACAGCGTTGTGAGGTATATTGGATGCTGACAATTTTTAAGATACATAGGACGTACATTTTAAATTTCTGATTTCAGCTTGCAGGGATCACGATGGGAGGTCCATTTTGTGGGTATGAGTCACTGGCGTTTAGCTGTAAAGATTTACTTTATCAGTGTTTCGGGGGCGGTAAGCATGAGGTAGCACTGTTTGTAGTTTTTAGGTTAAATGAAGGGCATATGCACGTTGGGGGAGGAGTAATAGTTACAACACCTTAATGCGGATTACATCAGTAATGGAATGGTAAGGAGTTAGTTTTGTTAAATATGATGAATGCTGAAGACATTTAAAGTTAGGTTAAGTTATTGCGTGACACATGTTGCGGTGGTACCTAATATTATGTTTCCATTGTAGTGACCCCTGACAAAGGGAACTTTCTCCCGAAATGCATTGGATTTTGACAAATATGAAAGAAATGTGAAATGAAATGAAAAATGAAATGAAATGAAAAACAATTTTATTAAGCGCTACAGTTGCCCTGAGGCGTCTAGGCTCTAGACTAAAACAGTACCTTCAGAAGAAAGAGATCAAGAGGTGATCTAACTAATTAAAAAGAAAAGTCTTGAGCTGTTTACGAAAGCTCAACAAGTTAGAATTAGTTCTAAGGTGGAGGGGAAGAGCATTCCATAATTTGTAGGCATTATAGGCAAAAGATCGACCTCCTGCCCTCGCTCTCTGAATCCTAGGGACTTTAGCAAAAAAAGCGTGTGATGAACGGAGAGCTTTATTGGGTTGGTAGGGTGATATCAAAGAGTGACTGATTTCTGGACCGGATTTCCAATATGCTTGGTGGGCGATGCACATAGATTTAAACTTGACTCTCTCCCTAATGGGGAGCCAGTGCAAAGCTCTTATGCCAGGTTTTATAGAGGTTCTACGAGGAATTCCAAGCAATGTGCGAGCTGCACAATTTTGAGTCTGCTGCAGTTTTTGTAAAGTGTACTCAGGCACCCCCAGGTACAAAGCATTGCTGAAGTCAAGGCGAGATTGAATTAGGCCCTGTATGACTGTCTGCCTGGTCTCAAAGGGAATAAGTGGAAGAATTATTTTTATCATCCTGAGGAGGCCAAAGCAGGTCGCTGACACTTTGGTTGCCTGTATGTCGAAGCTCAATGATTTATCCAGCCACACCCCCAGACTTTTGATGTTGTCTCTGGGGGTAGGGGCTGCACCCATGCTCATAGGCCATAGCAGCTCCAAAGTAGAAGGGGCTGAAGGGCCCAGGAGCATAAGCTCCGTTTTATCGTCATTGAGCTTCCAACAGGACTTCGTTATCCAGCTCTTGACCTGTTCCAGGGATTTTGTTAAGTTGGGCTGTGGTTGTGGGCTGCTCTTTTGCACAAGGGAGACCACTAGCTGGGTGTCGTCCGCTTAGGTAATGATGTTAATACCGCGTGGACGAACAATCCCAGCCAGCGGTCTCATGTATGCATTAAAGAGCGTGGGGCTCAGTGAAGAGCCCTGCGGTACCCCACAGCCCAAAGGCTTGCTTGAAGAGACCGATGTACCTTCAAAGACCTGGAAAGTTCGATCACTTAAGAAGGACTTGAGCCAAGCCAAGGCTTCTCCTGATATTCCCAGGTCAAGGAGACCGTTTAGAAGAATTTTATGATTTACCGTATCAAATGTATATTTACATTAGAACCATCAAATAAAGAATGTTTTGGAAGACTTGGAATAATACTGATTCTATTGGATTACTTCTGATAAAAAATGGACATGATAAAACATGGACAAACTTGGAGAAAAGATGAAAATGTTTACTAATCAAATTAAATGGCCCACGGCCCATTCTCGGCTGTGCACCATGTATTGGTGTACTGTTAATGCACTGATGTTCCTTGAGCCATTTTAGTTAGACCCGGGATTCTCCCATCTTCACTGTTGGCTGCCCTTGTATTTTGATTGAGTCATAAGTTATAGTTAACTCTTTCAGCGCTGAGCCAGAGCCTTGTGCATGCTCAGAAAGGGATGTAGCTGCCAGAATGCATCTGTCTTAGAGTACAACTGTCAGACTATTTCAACTGATGTAAGGGTTTTTGTTAGTCTTCCCACTCTGTTGACTAAGTAGTTTTCAGTTGTCCAAATATGTGAATCGCTATTCTTGTGTATACTTGTAACGCCTCTTTTTGAGTCTTCATGCTTACTCAGCTATAAACTGACCATAAAAGGCCCATGGTTTCTGTACTCCTTGGACTACCTCCTTCAGTGGCCCGAGGGTACTATATTGACGTAGTCTCCCTCATGAGAGGTTAATAAATCTATTTTTTTCGATATTACCGCTTCCATGCCAATCTCTATTTTGTTAGTCTAAGGACTTAAGGACAAAGAAGGGCAAACCCCTGTACCAATGGGCTCCTGAAAAGGCTCACCCCCACACCAGTGTCAGTCATCTTGGCAGTACATTGCCATTCACTGTGAGGAAAGCATAGTACCATGTGGGCTTGTTGCGCTATGTGGTAGGTGAA
The DNA here is from genome assembly GCF_964261635.1 of Lissotriton helveticus. Lineage (NCBI taxonomy): Eukaryota > Metazoa > Chordata > Amphibia > Caudata > Salamandridae > Lissotriton > Lissotriton helveticus. The sequence continues at coordinate 574,844,338 of NC_136068.1, forward strand.
GTATCAGCTGTGACTTCAAATCCCATCATGCCCTGTCCTCCACACACCTTCCCAGCAGCCCAGGGAGCATACCTGGGACTATGCATTCCCTAGGAGTAAGTGGAAATGTGCTGCCAAGAGGGCTGACTCTGTGGCCTGGTGTTTGATTTGCCCACCACTCCCATCAAGGCATTGTGCTCCTCACACCTGTCCCCAGTGTCAGCCATCTTGGCAATACATTTTTACTCACTCCCAGGAAATGCATAGTCACAGGTGTGCTCCCTGGGCTGGCTGGGAAGGTGTGTGGAGGACAGGGCATGATGGGAGTTGAAGTCAGTGCATATACTCCTTCTCCCAGATAGGTCAACAAGCCCACCAGGAACTGTGCTTACCTCACAGTTAGTGGAAAAGTACTGGCAAGATGGCTGACACTGGGTCCTGGTGTCTGTACCACATGCTAGTCATCCTGTGAGTACACCTCCTCAGGCTGTGATGCCCCATATGCCCAGTTTAATAATTCGGGATGTGTGTGAGGAGGAGTGTTAGGTGTGACTATGACTCCCATCAAGATTGTACCCACACCCACCTTCCTAGCCATCCCCAACACCCTTGCTGTGACTCAGCTTTCCTGAGAGTGAATGTGTGCAGACAAGATGGCTGATGCAGGGGACTGGAGTTTGGATCCCATAGCCTTGCTGTGAGTGAGCAATAAGTATGTACAAGTGAAATTTCCAGTTACATTGCAGGAGTGGTATTAGTCACATGAGCATACACATTACATGCTCTTTAGCTCTATTTCTTTTAGCTTCTTTAACAGTGTTTAGGATCACTGTCTCTTTGACAGTGATGTGTGTGCCCGTGTATTTGTTACCATTATTGGCAATTTGAGTACATACTCACCAGGCTCTGGTGTTCCTAGTATTCCCTAGTATTCCATAGACTCCCTCCGACTGAAGGATGGCTTGTACCTTCTCAAGTGCACGAGGTGTGCAGGAGGGCAACAGCTGGTCTGCTGACTCAGGGTATGGTCTCTGGGTAACAGCTTCATAATCCTCCTTCACACATCATAGTACCTGTTCCTGATATTATCCATTGTGAGCAGGCAAGGTGCTTGAGCGTTGACCCTGTGAACTATCCTGTCCCACATCTTATTTCCCTGGGACATGGGGGGTCTGTTGGACTAAGTTCCCAAATAACTGTGGCTTTATTCTGATAATTTCATCTACCATCACTTCCAACTCCCTCTCTGTGAACTTGGGATTGTTCTTTGGGGGCATGTTGAGGGGTGGTGGTGGAGATGGAGGTGTGGGTGAGTGTGAAGGTGAGGATGCGTGTTTATGAGTACATGAGTGTGTGTTTGAGAGTGTAGTTGATCAAATGTATCAGATGGGTGCAGGTTGTGTGGTGGGTGAAGTGTGAGTGTTTGTGGCAGAGTGCAATGAATCAGTGGCTATGTCCTGTCAGTTGTTCAAATTTAGCAAAAGATCATGGTCATTATTTTGGCCCTTTATATACATGTAGTTGTAGGTGTGGTTGATGAGTAGATTCTCTTTTTTCGTTTGCATTGTTAATGCTTGTTTGGCCATGTTCTGTCTGTTTCTATTGTACGTTATTGATCAAAACCAACACATTCCATTGACCACACCTGATGCTTAATCATGTATTTACGGGGTGCTCCAAGTGTGTCCCATACATGCTAAGCTATCTTGCAGCATTCGAGTATGAGTCTTGTCGCATCAGCCTCGTTTCTGGAGGATTCGCTCGGGCAGATTGTGTTCCATATGAGTCGGTCTTCCATATTTTGCTCCATGCGAGTCGTTTGGACTTGACACATATTGCATCGTAATCCGTCGTTCGGACTGTGCACATACGAGTCATTTGTAAGGGTTCCCGATCCAAGTCGCTTGGAAGGCTTACCCAACCAGATTGTAATCGAGCCCTAAATGTTTTCTTTGCACCAGTATATCATGTTTAATTAATTTCTTTTACTGGTGAGTTCAATGTTACCATTATTAATACAATCTGAAACATATCTCACAGGAGTCAATAAGCACAACAATCCCACTAAAACTACTAATATTCTTATTAGGGCCTTATTAAGAATTTGGCGGTCCGAGAGCTGCCGTACCTGCGGTCAGCCCGCGGCGAGATCGGCACTCCGACCGCCATATTATGAGTTGGACAGATTTGTATTGCGACTAAGCTGTCGACACCTCCAGCACACTGCAAGCTGCCGGAGTCACAGTTGCGAAGAAGCTTGCCATAGGACGGTACGGAGGAGTTTAACTGCTGACTGTATTACAAGTTGGCTTTTCAATGAGCTTACTGTGGTGTGAGTCCACCAGCTTCAAGTTCGCGGCAACAAAGGATTTGGGGGAGCGTACTCACCGCATTCTTGTTTTTTCAGGCAGAGTTTGACGTGGATCCCTTTCTCCAGGTCCTCCTTCCACAGCAGCATCTTCACCCAGAGGAATACGACCCTGTTTGCGGCGCTTAACAGGTAAGTGCTTTATGAACCATATACCCATTACCTGGACTACCCACATATGGGTTGGAGACTGGCAATGGGTAGGTGGTATTTTTCCACATGTTTCATGCGTATGTGTGCATTTGACACATATGGAGTCTAAATGCTCACTCAAGCATCAATATTTATGGAAAAGTAATCATAAACGCCGCAATATCTGCACAGCCACACCAGGGGCACTGCTGTTAACTCATAATATGGTCGTCAGAAGACCACGGGTATCTTCTAGAGACTGCAGTCGGACCGCCAAATATGTAATCACTGTTAGTGTTTTCAACCTTACAATTTTACATCATTTGCTGTATTCCATCTTCTTTTCAGAAATAAAAGTTTATTGTGTTAGAAAAAGTCAAAAGTCAACAAACTAATTAAAAAAAATTATAATATCTTTTTTCTTCTTATTTTATTCAAACAAAAATATTTGTAACTTTGATCTTCAACTGCAACTTTTCACTGCTTTGATCCAAGACTTTTTCTTCTTGCTGCCACACATTCTTTTGTGTTTTGCACAGGAACAGCTCTTCACCCTCAGTTTGTTGTTATCTTCATCAATTTCAAAATCTTACCTCCCTCTAGATCTACGTGGCAAACTGAAACATGGCTTTAAACTTAACTGTCTGTGCTTTTCTCTGGACAATTGGACTCATCCAGTGCTTCACCTATTCTCACTCTCTTTGTGCGAGTAGCATGGGTTCATTGAGGTACACCTGCACACTTTACAGCAGTATTCATTGTCAATGACATCTGGTAGGGCCCCTTTCAATGTTCATTCAGTTTACCCCTGGGAACATGCATTCAGATTACAATCCAATCCCCAGGTCTTAATCCATGGCACAGAATAACATTGTATTCTTCTGTTGCCACATTTATCTGAAGAGCGACCAATTTAGCCATATCTGCCAGACACTTACAACTTGCATAAGTTTTTGAAAGAAATGCAGTCGATTGCACATATGCAAGCATTGTTGCTCTACCCATGACAATATCATGGGGCATCGATTTGCCCTCTCCGCATCACCAGAAGATTGCCTTGCTTTTATTGATACTCAATAAATAGAATAACATTTTGTTTAAAAAAAAAACTACAATGAATCCCCTGGTTGACATTAAATGCTGGAAAATTATCTGCAAGATCTAATTTTAAAAATGGAACCCCCAATCAATCTCAATAGAAGTTGGAAGACAGAATTGGGGTATCAACGCCCTCAACAACAATTTGACTACTCTCAGGCTGACTGTTCTCAGTGTAGAAAACACTTCCACACACTTAAAAAAATAGGCAGGTATTGATTAAGAAATACTTTCAAGCCATTACAGTTTGGTATCTCAAAACAAATGCTTGGAGTCTTGTAAATGGGCCTTCTAATTTGCCAATATGATTCATTACAGTGACTGATTTCTTTCCATGATTTTTTAGATAACACAACAAACTTTAGGCGTGAACATCTTCAGCAACCTTTTGAAATCTTCTATTTTCCCAGTACTTTTTGAAAACCCTAACTAGACTATCTCTTCGTGCATGTGTATGGTTATGTAAATACTTACACATTGGATGTAACACCGAATCTGGGAGCACATATTTATGTTCTGCATTTACATAGAAATCCTGATAACTCTTTTTGTAGCCTAGTCTTTCTCATTTTCTTTTCTAATTCTCAGGGGCATCTTCTGACAAATCTCTCAGTTCACTCTGGGAAAACTGCATTGAATTCATATGGAAACAATTCACATTTTCTACATTTACTAGATAAGTTGTATTTGCTTGTACAACTGTCTTGTTTTGTAATGCACTGTATTTATTCTACCTGGTCCGCATACTTGTTTCCAAACAAGCCCATATATTTGCCTGTTTTATGAGCGATACACTCATATATTTATGACTGAAATTTCCTTTGGCTGCTGTATTGCTTTCAACAAATCTAATATGAAAACACCATTTTTTATAGGGGCTTCTTAAGATGTCATAAACCCCATTTGTGTCAATAGTTAACCATAATCATAAACAACACCAAACCTATACTGACAGTCTGTATAGATCATCAAATTCTCTGATAGGCAGCAAGGCCTTGTAAGGCAACCAGTTCTGCCACTTGTACTGGAGTTACATTTGGCAGAGAAGACACTTCTAAGGTCTATGATGCTCTTATTTCCCTCGGGCTTAGATACAAAACAACAACGTAGGAGCGGCAATTCTAAGAATGACTACAGAATGCAGCAAAAAGGTTGTCTTTAAACCGTTATTGGGGTTGCTTGCGAGAAACCTCAGTGGGTTTTCTTGAAGGCCCTCGCTCACCGACCTGGCAGTGACATGCTTTATCATCGGGCCCCACCGCGAGTGCCCGAATGCCACCCCGGTGTGCTACAACGCCAGATTACTGCGGAGCTAGTTTTGTGAATGTGAAGTGAACGATAAAATGGCCAATTGAGTCAAAAAAAGTTTTATTCATTTCGCCAATTGGACAGGGATAAAAATAAATACAGGATAACAGGCCAAATAAAAAGTCTAATGTTATCTTAATCTGAGGTTGGTCAACATGTTTCAGCCTATGTGAAGTGTTCTTTCAGGCATTTGTCAGGACCAATGATTTCAAAATATATACAGTGTGTGTTTAGAACCCCGGTGGTATGGGCGCACTAAGGCCCACCCTACCGTGAGGTTGAATGTGTTAAAAATAGAAAAAGTTTGTCTAGGATTCCCAAAAATAATTAGTGTGGAACCGAGTTTATTCTATTGAACACGAACGTTGACATACAACATACAAAACAAGCAACACAAAGAGAAAGAAAACGTTGGTTAAAACGCATCCATTGCAGCTCCTTACTATGCATGCTTGCTTATGTGCTTATGTATGTGACTGTAGTCATATTAAGAACACGAGTGAGGTTCGCTGTGGACTCGTGCACATATCAGGTATAGCAATAGACATGTGGAGACCTGGGACGAAGTCCATGATCGGTCTCTTAACGTGAAATTACTAGTCAAAACCGGGCAAAATAGGGGTGAAAATGCCCGTATCCGTAGCCTTTATCCGTGAAAGGAACATGAAGTACAAAATAGCGGCTTAGTGAATGTTGGGCTATTTCAAAGTATTATGTTAAGTGTACAAACAAAAATGTCCTTACGGCGGGGGGGGGCGCTAAAATTTAAGACGCCATGGATCTTGGGAGGGGGGTGGTAGCAAATTGACACACCCTGTAGGGAGGAAAAGCAAAGCTAGTACACATAGAAGCAACTCCCAGTTCGGTAAAGTACTTATCTTATAAGTCGTTCCAGTGTACTCATGCCCTGAATGCTGGGCACCCGCTTGGTACCTGCAGGCTCCCTCAATAGCCGGACCCCGAAGAACAATGTGATCAGAGTAGGAAGGGCAGATATAGGCAGAAAAACTCGGGCGCGCCATTACAGCTGAGGTGTTGTCGTGATGGGCTCGGTATGCTTGGCTAGCGTGATTGGTTGAGGTCGCGATCACGTGTCTGCGGTTTAACCAATCAGGGCCAGCAGGAGTATGGACCTATCAGGAGTCCCCCCCAGCGAGGCTGATGGAGCAACTACCTATCACGCAAGGTGAAAAGAAACTCAGAATAAGTTGTTATGGTAACAGAAAGCTTTTCACACAAAGAATATCGAAGAAAAATAGTGCCTTGGACAGTTTAAGGCTTACTCATGGGGAGTGATGTTTATTACGCTTCACATATCGCCCTCAAAAATGGGTGGGGGAAGAGGAAGAGAGAGAGAGAGAACAGAACAGAAGTGTCTGCGTCTGCCACAGGACTGCAGGCACAAAGGGGTTACCCAATTTGAGGGTCGAGAGTTCGCTGTACATTAGCAAATCCCAGATAGGGCAGATATCCTGGAAAGTGACAAGCAAGGAATTCAGGGAAGAAGAAGGGGGTGAGGTACTAATTACTTAGCACTGAGCCACACGGAATACTATCATTAAGGCCGTTTTTGTGGGTACCTAAGCGGTACACCCACCTCTGTTCTTTTTCGAATAGCAACCTCTGGGTGTTTTTGTTGGCATCTACTTGCTCGATAATAGTCCAGCGCATGTCGTTGGTGGCGTGATTCTGCTGTATGAAGTGTTCACATAGTTTTGTAGTGATGCGACCACATCTAATATTGCTGCGATGTTCGCAAATTCTAAGTTTCACTTTTCGCGTGGTCATACCCACGTAGCGCAGTCCGCAGGGGCAAGTCATTAGGTACACTACATTTGTTGAGTTGCAGTTGGTGTGCGCTCTCTGGGTCCATATTTTATCATGCTCCAGATTGAGAGTCTTTGTATGAGATGTGAGATGACATATGCTCCAGTTCGAACAGGGGTAATGACCAGTTACGTTAGGTAGCCTCCATGCATCGGTTACAGACCTAGTAACCGTTGGGGTATTGATCAACGGTCGTGTGTTGACCAAGGTATCTCGCAGGCTACGGCCTCGTTTGAAGGAAAATAAAGGTTTTACCCAATTCCTATTGTTGCTGTTAAGGATGCGCCAATGTCTCTGAATGGTTTTCTTGACAGCATTTAAGGCCGAACTGTAAGTGGTGATGCATGTCAATGGGATTTCGCTCTGTTCTTGTGTATTGTCTTCAAGAAGAGATTCCCTTGGTTGGTTTCCTGCTCTCTTATAATCTTTTGATAGGACATTTTTAGGGTACCCTCGGTTCTCTAGTTTTGTGGTAAGATCGTTGGATTGGGCCCGGAAATCTTAAGGTGAGTGCAGTACCGCCTGAGCCAGAGATATTGGCCGTATGGCAGGTTTTCTCGCAATGCTCTCGGGTGAAAACTTGAGAATTCCAACAGATTATTTCTGGCTGTAGATTTATAATGTGTTTTAGTGACAAAAGAGTTATTCCCCTTTGATATTACTACATCTAGAAAGACCACCTCGTCTCTGTCTACTGTAGGAGTAAATTTCAAATTTGGATCCAGGGTGTTGATCCAGAGGAAGAAGCTTTCTAGTGATTCCGCTGTGCCCTGCCATACCACCAGCACGTCATCAACATATCGCCTCCATAAGCCTATGGAGGAGATGTACGGGTTATTAACACTCTGAATGACCTTCTGTTCAAAGGCATGGACGTACAGTCCGGCTACACTCGGGCAAAAGTGCTGCCCATTGAAGTGCCGGTGCATTGTAAGAATAATTTGCCCTTAAATTCGAAGAAGTTCTTTTTTAGTGCTAAAGTAGCACATTCCAATATAAACTCTCTGGGAGTATTGTATTCCCAGGTCGTGGTATTGAGAGCTTCACCCAGGATCCTGATAGTTTCATCCTGGGGAATGCTCGTTTACAGACTCTCAATGTCAAGTGTGACCAGTATGGCGTTAGACATGTCGCACTGTAAGCTGTTCAAAAGGTTCAGAAGGCTTTTCGTGTCCTTAAGATATGTGGGAGTCTTTTGGACCAATCGTTTTAAGAAGTGGTTGCAAAACCGTGAGAGGGGCTCAAGGAGTGAACTAATCCCCCGAGACAATGGGACGGCCCGGGGGTGGGATTTTTCCTTTATGAATTTTGGGCAGTATGTAAAAATATGGTATGGTGCCATCACTGTCCGTCAAAAAAGCGGCCTCATTTTTCGAGATGTGGCCATTGGATTCCGCCTCTTCCACCATATCTGTAATAACTCTCCTTAGATCTTGGGATGGATCATGGGTTAATGGTAGATAGTTTTTCTTATTTCCCAGTAGTCTCTGGCATTCAAGTTCATAATCTGCCGTATTTAGAACGACAACCACTCCCCCCTTATCTGCAGGTTTTATAGTTATAAGGGGGTTATTGCGTAATTTGTCAATAGCTTGGAACTCGCTTGCTGTAATGTTCTTGAAGTTTGTGGGAGTTTCCAGGTTCTCAATCTCATTGGCTACAGCCTGTTCAAAGGCTATGATTTCCCCTGGTGTAGTGTGTGGAGGGGGAGTGAAGGAAGATTTAACCCGTAGTGTCGTATCTCCTACTGTGCCTTCTTGTGTGGATGCTTCCTTACCCTCAAAGAAAGCTTTAAGTTTCAATTTTCGGAAGAAGTTAGATAGTTCACAGTGCAAGCAAAACTTATCTAGCCGGGCGGTCGGGACAAAGCCGAGGCCCTTCTCCAAGATTGATGTCTCGTCAGTTGACACAGTAGTATTTGAGAGGTTGACAATTGAACTCCCTGCACACCCGAGCCTGCTAAAGGTTTCCTGCTCCGGGTGTGGTTCCCCACTCGGTCCTCTTGTTCCCAGGGTACATGGGGTTGTCCTTTCCTTTTGCCTCTGCCTCTCCGGCCTCTCCCTAAAAAAGGCTGGCCAAAAGGGTTTGTTTGGTATGGTTGGTTTGGGACAAAACCAGGGTTCCAACCCATTGGCATCATAGGTGGGTGCTGGAAATGCATTGGGTGTATGCCTCCAACTCCTTGGTTAGGATAATGAGGCCACATGGGTTGTTGGAAATGGGGGCGCCATCTCCCTCAGAAGCCACCTCTTTGTTTCTGCCTATAGCTACCAGTGCTAGATCCACTGCTATTGGATGAATTATCATCGGAACTGCCAGTATCTGAGTTCGGTTTATTGGGTTTGGTATAGTCAGGCTCAGAGTAGGGGTATATTTTGGAAAAGGAAAATGTCTTTACATCCTTCTGAAATTGTGTTACCTTGGTTTGGGTCAAATTCTCCTTGTATTCATTGATATCTTTATTGATATCATCTAAGCGTTTCTTGTAACCTGTCAAGGTAGTTTTAAAATGTGATTCAGTTTGTTTGATTTCTACCATGATGGCCTCTGATAGTCTTACCGCTGTCTTAATTATAAATACGAGCCAATCACGCGTGCAATGCCATGCGATCATGGCCCAATCTTTCCTAAAGATAGCATCTTCTAGGAAAAAGCGGTGCGTCGCATTGGTGACTAGGAGCCCTTTAGGAGCTGTATTTGTCCTCAAATATTCTGTCAGGATGGTGCCATGTAATATTGTGCGTATTCTGTTTTTTTTTAGTTCTGATAGTTGTTCCCATTCGTTCGTAAGTGAAACTTAGAATTTGCGAACATTGCAGCAATATTAGATGTGGCCGCATCACTACAAAACTATGTGAACACTTCATACAGCAGAATCACACCACCAACGTAATGCGCTGGACTATTATCGAGCAAGTTGATACCAACAAAGACACCCAGAGGTTGCTATTCGAAAAAGAACAGAGGTGGGTGTACCGCTTAGGTACCCACAAAAACTGCCTTAATGATAGTATTCCGTGTGGCTCAGTGCTAAGTAATTAGTACCTCTACCCCCTTCTTCTTCCCTGAATTCCTTGCTTGTACTTTCCAGGATATCTGCCCTATCTGGGATTTGCTAAGGTAAAGCAAACTCTCGTCCCTCATATTGGGTAACCCCTTTGTGCCTGCAGTCCTGTGGCAGACGCGGACACATCTGTTCTGTTCTTTCTCTCTCTTCCTCTTCCCCCCTTTTTTTTTGAGGGCGATATGTGAAGCGTAATAAACATCACTACTCATGAGTAAGCCTTAAACTGTCCAAGGCACTATTTTTCTTCGATATTCTTTGTGTGAAAAGCTTTCTGTTACCATAACAACTTATTCTGAGTTTCTTTTCACCTTGCGTGATAGGTAGTTGCTCCAGCAGCCTCGCTGGAGGGGACTCCTGATAGGTCCATACTCCTGCTGGCCCTGATTGGTTAAACCGCAGACACGTGATCACCAGGTTCGGTGCAGTCATTATATAGTTAGACATTTCGTAATGACTGATGTCTACTACATACCTTAAAATGGCTGACTGCAATTACAAACATGGTGAATCGACTCTGGGGTTTGTAGGGGTGTCCTGCTCATGCAGGGGCACCCTCACACTTATCAACAAGCACCCTGCCCCCAGGACTGAAGAGCATCCCATAGGGGTGACTCATAGGTTTTAAGTACAGTGATCTCAGATATAAGGAAACTTATATTTAATGTGAGAGGTGCAAGCACCAACTCACACAGGCTGCAATGTCACAGTTTGAGTGACTCCTGTGGGTGGCACAATACATGCTTCTGCCCATTGGAGATCCCTGGAGTACCTATGCCCTGGGTACCTCAGTACAATATACTAGGGATTTATAAGGGTACACCAGCAGGCAACTGGGGACATACCAAAGTACTTACCAAGAGCACAGACTACAGCAGAGGCCTTCCTCTCTATGGCTGGCCTGTACTTTTCTCTACGGGTCAACTTTCTGCTGATCACAGCGTTTTTTTGATCATGTCTGTCTTGAGCAATGTTTGGCCAGTTAATGTGTGGGATATCCCTGTCTCATGTCTTGCTTTTCCCAACATGGTTAACACAGGGAATGGTATTAGCTAGGGGTAAGAGGGAACCCTTAGATTGTTGAGGGTCATCCAACTTCCTAGTGTTACCAGGCTTGGGGTCCATAATCTGAAACTGTGGAAATTCTTCATTGCAGTGGGCCCTCTGGTGTCCACTGGTGTCCCTGGCCTCTTCTGCAGCACCATTGTGACTAAGACTTTGAAGAGAGGGGCAGGATTCCTGCTCCAGGCTTAATTCCTCATTGGAAGGTCCCACTGCTCCCAGTAGCTCTGCCGGGACAGACCAAGCTCCTCTAGTGCAGGTCCCTCACAAGGGACTAGATCATTTCTCTGAGGCTTACCCTCACTTGAATTCTGGGGGATGGAGGACTCTTCTTTCTCCCTTTTGCTCTCGGAGGGAGCTGAGTGGGCCCTCATTCCAGGCTCCACTGCTCCTTGACTTCTCTGCGGTTGGATTTGTGCCCTAGGGATCACATCAACATGGTCAGGGAAGTCTAGCAAGTGTTTTTTCTCTTGACATTTAATGTTAAGCTCAGATGGACTAGGAGCCACTCTGTATGGACCTTCCTCATCATAAACCTCGTCCTCCATGAAGCCTTCTAACAGATGGGAAGGTGGTAACGGAGAAATTTTACTACAATCCTAAAAAGGCCTTTAAATTGTCTTTATTTGATAAACTCTCATTGACTGGGGCATTGATGGTGCAGAGATATGAATGGTAGGAATGTCTCTTGTCGACGGTCCTGTCGTCGACGGTGGTAGAACCACAGGCACGTTCATAGAAGGTGCCGTCGACGGTGTCGTCATTGAAGGGCAATCCCCAAGTAGGCATCCCCTACAGAGGAGTACCATTGCAAAGGGGAGATTCTTTATTTTCCAATGATATCTCTCCAGTCTTTCTACATGCTCGGGGGCTGAGATAGTCCACTGAGCATGTAGAAAGTGAAACTGAAATGCGACAGGCTCATTTCAGTTTCGGTTTCTCAGAAATTACGTCAGCACGACATGCGTGCTGATCGTCATTGCAGAGAAACCAAAGATACAGCCTCGGGTTCTGGGGAAGCCCTTTCCCAGCTCCTTAGGCTGTTGGGGGGAAAAGGAAATCCCTCTGATGCCAGAGGGATTTCCAGTGCCATGCATGCGGATGGCCAGAAGCTGCCTAACACAGCCGTACGACTCACTGAAGGGTTTAAGATGAGCTCCCACACTAGTAAATTGTACAGTCCTTCTTAATCATGCATATTACTTCCATGAGGCAATCCTTCCAGAGCCTTAATAGCACTATCTACACAATCTGCCCAGTCTTGACATTGTACCTTCTGTGTGTCCTTAAATTTAACCCTGTATTGCTCAGTGGTTAACCTAAACCCATCTATGAAGGTACTCTTCAAGACTTTGTAATTACCTGAATCTTCATCCCTTACAGTCAAGAGTTAGTCACTACCTTTGTTAGCAAGATAGAGCCTCAGGATAGCTGGCCACTGCTCCTGAGGTACCTTCTGAACTTTACAGGTATTATCTAAAGCAGTCATCCATTTATGGATGTCATCACCCTCCTGGTAAGGAGGGACTATCCTGCCCAAGTTCCTAGTTTCAAAGGAATGTTCCCTAACACTACTTTCACTAGTACTGCCACCAAGGGATTCTCATACCAAATTCTTCCTAGCCATCTGAACTTCTAGGGTTTCCTTATCTAGGGCCAACTGTACTTTCTTGATTCAGAGCTTGTCTCTCTCAAGTTTGAGCAGATTGTATTCCCTTTTTAAGGAGTCCTTCCTGTTGCTTGAGTTGGAGGTCCCCATGGAAGTGACAGAGGAGGCTACATTAAGTGAGGTGAACCTGGACCTCCCCTGAACTCTTTGTACCCTCCCAGGTGGAATACCATGGGTCCTACCTCTAGGGCCACCCTCTGTGTCACTACATCTATCCACAGGCTTCTCCTGGACATGCTCAGAAGCAGAGCCATGAAGCAATCCTTCCAGAGCCTTTATAGCACTATCTACACAATCTGCCCAGTCTTGACATTGTACCTTCTGTGTGTCCTTAAATGTAACCCTGTATTGCTCAGTGGTTAACCTAAACCTATCTATGAGGGTACTCTTCAAGACTTTGTAATTACCTGAATCTTCATCCTTTACAGTCAAGAGTTAGTCTCTACCTTTGTTAGCAAGATAGAGCCACAGGATAGATGACCACTGCTCCTGAGGTACCTTCTGAACTTTACAGGTATTCTCTAAAGCAGTCATCCATTTATGGATGTCATCACCATCCTGGTAAGGAGGGACTATCCTGCCCAAGTTCCTAGTTTCAAAGGAATGTTCCCTAACACTACGTTCACTAGTACTGCCACCAAGGGATTCTAATACCAAATTCTTCCTAGCCATCTGAACTTCTAGGGTTTCCTTATCTAGGGCCAACTTTTCTTTCTTGATTCAGAGCTTGCCTCTCTCAAGTTTGAGCAGATTGTATTCCCTTTTTAAGGAGTCCTTCCTGTTGCTTGAGTTGGAGGTCCCCATGGAAGTGACAGAGGAGGCTACATTAAGTGAGGAGAACCTGGACCTCCCCTGAACTCTTTGTACCCTCCCAGGTGGAATACCATGGGTCCTACCTCTAGGGCCACCCTCTGTGTCACTACATCTATTCCCAGGCTTTCCTGGACATGCTCAGAAACAGAGTCATGGGTGCTGGGCACCCCTGGCTCATCATATGGAGCATCACTACCTATATCAAAATTATCCTGCCCATTTGACCTATCAGCATTTTAGAGGTTATCCTGCAGGAGCATCTCTAAGAGCTGTTCTTGGAACTTAAGACAACTGTACCTAGAGGATTGAGTCCCACTGGACTCACAAACCTGAGACATGGTACTAGGTGTAGTGTAGTGTAGTGTAATGCACCTACCTACCCTAGTGACCTAAATGTCCAAAGATTGGAGAAAGGGTTGTGCTAAGACCATTGACAGTCAATAAATGAGTTCAATAGAACTTACACGATAAAAGTATTTTATATGTGCCTAGCTAATGATGGTTTTTCATGTAACCTTCACTTAGATTAAGTGGTAAAAAAAAGTGCAGGCTTTATTCCCAAGTGCTGCACAACAATGTAGGAGGCTGGCTTGGTATATGGTATACTGCATTAATCATGGCAACCCTCGTGGTGATTTTAGTGGTCTCTTGTTAGAAGCGGTTGTCTCTAGTTGGCAGAGGTAGACACTTCTGACAAATAGGGACACACCTTTTCTAGTCAGGGCAAGGAGATCACACACTTAGATAACCCCTGCTCACCCCCTTGGTAGCTTGGCAAAGCAGACAGGCTTATCTCAGAGGCAGTGCGTTAAGCATTTATGACCACATACAGTAATAAAGTGAATACACTACAAATGGACACGACACAGTAGTATTATAAAAATAAGTATTTTTATATAAGGCTTAGCACAAGACCAAATAACGACAAAAATATACCACAGTTTCAATAAATACTCTTGGAAGGAAAAATAATAGTTCAAGCACGGTTTCTTCTTAGCACAAAGTCTTTAGTATCAAAAGCAACTCTTCTTCTCTAAAACACAGTTCTTGGCAACAATGTAACCCACACGGGAGTCACACGACGTCGAGGCAAAGTTAAACCAAAGGTTCGGCGTCGACCGCGAGGAGCGCTACGTCGAGCCCGGAGTCGCACAGACCCCAACAACACAGTACCTTGGAAAAGTGAAGCACTCGATGATCAGCGGCGTCGAGATGTCCGGCGTCGCGTCTTCGGCGTCGATCGGGCCTCGGAGTCGGGGCGATCTGCAGCGGCGTCGACCGAAGTCAGGCGGGAGCAGCGCTCACGGGATGAAGCAGGATACGGCGTCGTCGATGTCGATGTTGCAAGAGTGAGCAGCGCTCACGGCGTCGAGAGGGCTCGAAGTCGATGCGATCAGCAGCGGTGCAGACACGGGGTCACTTGGAGCTGGAGCCGAACTCACTACTCACTTGCGTTGCTGCTGGCGTCGATCGGGCCCGGCGGCCGGCGTCGAGGAAGCGGGACACTGGAGCCGTTACTCACGATGTCGAGCTGGATTCGGCGGCGTCCGTCGGCGTCGAGATTGCTGGATTCTTTCAGAGGTGCTGGATTCACAAATCCCAGCAAATAGCACTTTAAGCAGATGAAGTCCTTTAGCCCTGTGACTTCAACAGGAGACTGGCACTCTTCCAGCCCTTGGAGATTTTCTCAGCAAAGAGTGAGAGTACACACAAAGTTCCTCTCTCCTGGTTCCTTGGCAAAAATAAAGAAGCAATGCAGGATTCCCCCAACAAACAGCACTCTGGCAGAAGGGGTAGGCAGTCCTTAGATCAGCAGGCTTCTTGTCCTTGGTTCAGGTTTCCTTGTCAGAAGTGATCTCATCTCTTGGTTCAGGGGTCCTTCTCTTATACCCCTTTTTGGCTTTGATCCCTTTGTCCATGCAGGGGAATTTCCCCCCATCCTGGGTTTGTTGTGGGTGTTGCCAGGCCAGAGCACCTGGCCTATTCACTGGGCAGGGCAGAGTCCTCAGCCGCTCAGCAGGAGCGGAGCCAGCATTGTCACTGGCAGGGGCAGGGCCATCAGCTGCCCGGCAGGAGGCGGGCCAGGAAAGTCCCAGGCAAGCACAGAGTCATCAGTCGCCTGGCAGGGGGGCGGAGCCAACATTGTATCAGGCAGGGCAGGCTATCAAGAGCTACTCTTCCCCTACTCTCAATGCAAATGCCCCACTCATCCCACACTGACTCATTCAGACTCTCTGGAGCCACCCAGCTCCTGTCACACACACACCAGAACCAGCAGAGACCGGTAGACAGTTAGACAAGAAAATAGCTACTTTCTAAAAGTGCTATTTTCAAACACAGAGTCCAAAAACCATCCACACAAACGGATGCGTTATTAAACCCTGAGTTCAGGGATACCAAACTCGACATTGCACCATGCTCCCCGAGCCCGCTAGGATTATAACATTAATAATCCTGGCAGCCCATTCTAACTGATGGAGAGCAGGCTACCTTACAATAGTGAAAAACGACTATGGATGTAATTCACTATTAGGACATGCCAACCTTGTCAGGCTTGTCCTACCTTATGCTTACAATGCACCCTGCCCGTGGGCCTACCATAGGGGTGACTAACATGAAGTTAAGGGAAGGTTTAGGGACTGGCAAGTAGGTGTACTTGCGCAGTCCTCGTGACAGTCAGACTGCACGTGGTCTGGCAATGGCAGACCTTCAGACTTACTTTTACTAGGCCGCTCTTGTGGGTGGCACAACATGTGCTGCAGGCCCACTAGCAGCATTTGTATTTACAAGCCCTGGCACTCCTGGTGCACTCTACTAGGGACTGATAGTAAACCAAATAAGCCAAACATGGAAGTCAATCAATACAGCAATTTCACATAGGGAGCACTTGCACTGTGGCACTGATCAGCAGTGGCACAGTGCCCAAAGCATATACCAGCAAAAACATCGTAAACAGAAGAGGCAAACAGAAAAAATGGAGGAGAGACTCATGCCAATGATGCCAGGTCTAACACGTGTCCCCTCCAGCTGAAATGTGGGGAGAACTACCCTTACCCTAGGGAGTCCTCATCACTAAGGCGGAAAAATCTGGACAGACCATCAGCATTGGCGTGATCTGTGCCAGGGCGGTGTTCCACCGTGAAGTCCATCCCCTGTAGGGAAATGGACCACCTCAACAGCTTTGGATTCTCACCCCTCATCTGCATCAACCATCTGAGGGGCCTGTGGTCTGTCTGCACCCGGAAGTGAGTCCCAAACAGGTAGGGTCTCAGCTTTTTCAGTGCCCAGACCACAGCAAATGCTTCTCTTTCTATCGCACTCCACCTCTGTTCCCTGGGAAGTAACCTCCTGCTGATGAAGGCTACAGGTAAGTCTCGGCCCTCTTCATTCACCTGAGCTAGAACAGCCCCCACGCCATGCTCTGAAGCGTCCGTCTGAACAACAAATTCTTTAGAAAAGTCGGGTGCCTGGAGTATGGGTGCTGTGCACATTGCAGTTTTCAGGGTGTCAAAGGCCGTCTGACAGGCGTCAGTCCAGTTCACAAGTCGTGGCTGCTTCCTGGAAGTCAGCGAAGTCAAGGGGTGCACAATGTTACCATAATCCTTGACAAACCTCCTGTAGTAACCCGTGAGACCCAAGAAGGCTCTCACCTGAGTCTGGGTTTTGGGCGGTGCCCATGCCAGGATGGTATCAATCTTGGGTTGCAGGGGGGCCACCTTGCCGCTCCCTACTTGGTGCCCCAAGTACACCACTGAACCCTGCCCAATCTGGCACTTACTGGCTTTGATTGTGAGGCCTGCTCTGCGCAGGGCCAACAACACTTCCTGGAGGTGGCACAAGTGTTCTTCCCAGCTGGCGCTGAACACTGCGATGTCGTCCAGGTAGGCGGCACTGAAATCCTCCAGCCCAGCCAAGACCTGGTTGACCAACCTCTGGAAGGTGGCAGGGGCATTCTTCATCCCAAAGGGCATAACCCGGAACTGGTAGTGCCCATCTGGTGTGGAGAATGCTGACCTCTCTTTTGCCCCATCGGTCAAGGCGATCTGCCAGTACCCAGACGTTAGATCAAACGTACTAAGATACTGGGCAGCCCCTAACCGATCGATGAGCTCATCAGCTCTGGGGATGGGGTGCGCGTCAGTCTTGGTGACTGAATTGAGTCCTCGGTAATCCACACAGAACCGAAGTTCCGGTGAAGCACCAGGCGCTGCAGCCTTTGGAACCAAGACCACGGGGCTGGCCCAAGGACTGCTAGAGGACTCAACCACCCCTAGGGCAAACATCTTGGAGACCTCCTCCTTGATGTATGCTCTGACCTTGTCAGTCACTCTGTAAGCCTTGTGCTTGACAGGAGTGCTGTCCCCGGTGTCTACATCATGGACACACCACTGAGTAACACCAGGAATCAAGGAAAACAGATCAGGGAATTGCCCCAACAAATGGCGACAATCCTGCTGCTGTTCAGGGGTCAGTGTGTCAGAGAGGACAACACCATCCACTGACCCATCTTGCTCTTTTGCATACAGGAGGTCAGGAAGAGGCTCACTCTCCTCCTCCATTCCAGCATCTGTAGCTAGGAGCATGCCCACTTCGGACCTTTCTAAGTGGGGCTTCAAACGGTTGACATGCAGGACCCGCAAGGGGTTCCTGGGAGACTTTAAATCCACCAGGTAGGTGACATCGCTCTTCTTCTCCACAACCTCGAATGGTCCAGTCCACCTGTCCTTGAGCGCACAAGGTTCCACAGGGGACATGACCCAAACTTTCTGTCCAGGCTGAAGCTCTACCAGAGTGGCCTTCTGGTCGTACCACCGCTTCATCTCCTCCTGGCTGGCCTCCAGATTTGCCTGAGCAAGATCTCTGAAGCGCCTAGTCTGGTTCCTGAAGGCCAGCATGTAACTGTATACATCCTGGGGAGGTTTCCTGGGAGATTGCTCCCAGCCTTCTTTGACCAGACTCAAAGGTCCTCTTACCGGGTGACCATACAAAAGCTCAAAGGGGCTGAACCCTAGAGACTTCTGTGGCACCTCACGGTAAGCAAACAACAGGCATGGCAAGAGGACGTCCCATTTACGCCTCATTGGTTCTTCAAGACCCATAATCATGCCTTTAAGGGTACGGTTGAATCTTTCAACCAACCCATTACCTTGAGGGTGGTAAGGAGTGGTGAACTTATAAGTTACCCCACACTCCTTCCACAGAGACTTCATATAGTTGGAAATGAAGTTGGTGCCCCGGTCTGACACCACCTCTCTGGGGAACCCCATTCGGGAGAAAACACCCATCAGTGCCCGTCCCACCACGGGGGCAGTCACCGTTCTGAGAGGGATGGCTTCCGGGTACCGTGTGGCATGGTCCACCAAGACCAGGATGAACCTGTTGCCCAGGGCTGTCTTGGGGTCCAGTGGCCCAACAATGTCAATCCCCACCCGGTCAAAGGGGGTACTGACCACGGGAAAAGGTTGGAGGGGAGCCTTCTGCTTCCGCCCGCTTTTCCCACTTGCCTGGCAAGTCTGACAGGTCTTGCACTGGATGTCTACATCCCTTCGCATCTGAGGCCAATAGAAATGGGTGACAAGCCTGTCATAGGTCTTGTCCTGCCCCAGATGTCCAGCTAAAGGAACGTCATGAGCCAAACCCAGTAGGAAGGCTCTGAAGCGCTGGGGTACCACCAGCACACGGGCTGACCCAGGCTCAGCAGCCTTAGGCTCGCTATACAGGAGGTCGTTCTCCCAGTACACAAAATGTGACCCTGACTGATCACCTGAGGTTTGGGCTGAGGCCTGCTGCCTCATACCCACAAGAGAAGGGCACACTTTCTGTTCTGCACAGAATTCCTCCCTGGAGGGACCACCATCCTGCTGCCAATGGGTCAGCTCGGGCAGGTCTCCCAGTTCGGCAACTTGTTCACCTGTGGGTTCCAGGGCATCCCCCTCGAGGTCTGCCTCCTCCTGGACCACGGGAACTACGGGGGACGGTTTCCCGCGCCCCCTGCCTCTTCTCTTCACAGCTGGGTCCTGGGCCATACTTTCAGGCTCCAGAACCCCATCAACACCCTTACTTGCTGTCATGGATCGAGTGGTTGCACACACCCACTCTGGCACACCCAACATTTTCAAATGTGTCTCCCTCTCCACCTTAGCCCAAGGGGAGTCTTCTAAATCGTTGCCCAGGAGACAATCAACAGGCATGGCGGGCCTCACAGCAACCTGAAGAGTACCTGAAACTCCCCCCCATTCAAAGGAAACTTGAGCTACCTCACACTCTTTCTGGGAGTTGTCAGCAGCTATCACAGGGTAGAATGCGTGGGGAACAACCTGCTCTCTGGACACCAAGTGACACTTGACAGCTGTCACACTCGCTCCGGTGTCTCTGAGAGCTTCCACTCTATGGCCATTAATGGTCACCCACTGCCTATATTTCTTAGTGTTACTAGGCAGAGGGGGTGGAGGGACCAATTCCATGTCTCCTAGAGAGACCAGGGACATCTCCGCGGGACCCTCCCCACCATGGGCAACCATCTCCTCCCCTCCCAGAGCTACACTAGCCAACTGACGGGGTGGTGCACTGGGTAGTGCACCAGACTTCTTCAAGGGACACTGAGGGTCATAAAAACGGTGCCCTACCTGCTTACAAACGAAGCAGGTCAGTGGGCCCCTATGACCAGGTTTACCTGGCGGGGCCTCTGATTTCTTCACAGGGGGAGGCTGGGAACCTTTCCCTTGGTTCCCTTGGGGATTACTTTGGGGCCCTTTCTGGGACTCCTTCTGTTTACCCTTGTCCCCCCCACTCTTCTGCTGGGGACCCTGCCCACCTTTGGCTGAGTCTCCCACTGGACCCTTGTGGACCCTGGTACTGACCCAGCGGTCCGCCTCTTCAGCAAGTTTTCTAGGGTTAGATATCTTGCTATCAATCAGGTGCTGGCGCAGCTCTGGAAAACAGTTATTAGACAAGTGCTCCCAAGCAAACAAATCATAAAGAGCATCATAACTTTCCACTTTGCTGCCCTTTACCCAACCATCCATGGCTCTGCAAAAATATGACACATACTCCACCCACGTGGTACCAGGCAACTTCTTACATTCTCTAAAGGCCTGTCTGTACTTTTCTGGGGTTAGGCCATACCTTAACATTAAAGCATCTTTCATATGAGCATAAGACGTCCTATTCTCAACAGGCATGTCTAACAGGGTATCTCTTCCCTCATTCACAAAGCGACCCCACAACCCCGCTCCCCAATCCTTCTCAGGGACCCGGTGGGCCAACAATGCTAACTCATATGCTTTAAACCACTGACCAATATCCTCATTCTTCTGAAAATCTTTGATCACATCTTTGGGAAAATAAAACCTACTTTCTGCAGGCACAGATGGGACGCTGCCACCAGAGGGATTCAATTCTAACTCCTTAGCTTTGAGCTCCATGTCCCTCACCATTTTCTCGCGCTCAAAAGCTAACTTCTCTCTTTCAAACTCTAATCTTTTGATCTCCAAATCAGCTTCTCTCCTGCCTCTTGCATTCTCTATCTCCAACTGCCCATTTATCTTAAGTTTTGCCATTTCCACGTTGTAGGCTCGCTCCTTCGCCCTTTCTTCTCTTTCTTCAGGGGAAAGACCTTTGGAGGAAACACTGCTGCCAGGAGGGGATACAGGCCCAGTCACGGGCACTTCCTCCTCCTCTTCCTCTGTCGGTACCACCACCGGGGCAGAGGGGTCTCTGGCCTCTAACCAGGCCTCCAATGCTTTGCGAAATTCTGGTTTGTTTTTGCAGCCTGTGGTAGGAACTTTAAATTGCTTGCAAAGGGATTTCAGCTCCCTTAAGGAATAATCACTTATCTTACTCCTATCAAATTCCTCCTCAACAACAACAAGGGGAGTGACTCCGGCGTCACTCATGGTCAAAACTGGCAGTTTCAAAAATCAAGCTTCAGGAAAAGCGGAGAACAAAAATAGAATATCCAACCAAAACAGAATGTGGCTGCGCTATGGTCTGCTTTCACTATGTAGCGCACACTAATCACTGCACATGGGTCATAAATGCAAAGTTCAAAATCCCACCGCTGACCCACCAATGTTAGAAGCGGTTGTCTCTAGTTGGCAGAGGTAGACACTTCTGACAAATAGGGACACACCTTTTCTAGTCAGGGCAAGGAGATCACACACTTAGATAACCCCTGCTCACCCCCTTGGTAGCTTGGCAAAGCAGACAGGCTTATCTCAGAGGCAGTGCGTTAAGCATTTATGACCACATACAGTAATAAAGTGAATACACTACAAATGGACACGACACAGTAGTATTATAAAAATAAGTATTTTTATATAAGGCTTAGCACAAGACCAAATAACGACAAAAATATACCACAGTTTCAATAAATACTCTTGGAAGGAAAAATAATAGTTCAAGCACGGTTTCTTCTTAGCACAAAGTCTTTAGTATCAAAAGCAACTCTTCTTCTCTAAAACACAGTTCTTGGCAACAATGTAACCCACACGGGAGTCACACGACGTCGAGGCAAAGTTAATCCAAAGGTTCGGCGTCGACCGCGAGGAGCGCTACGTCGAGCCCGGAGTCGCACAGACCCCAACAACACAGTACCTTGGAAAAGTGAAGCACTCGATGATCAGCGGCGTCGAGATGTCCGGCGTCGCGTCTTCGGCGTCGATCGGGCCTCGGAGTCGGGGCGATCTGCAGCGGCGTCGACCGAAGTCAGGCGGGAGCAGCGCTCACGGGATGAAGCAGGATACGGCGTCGTCGATGTCGATGTTGCAAGAGTGAGCAGCGCTCACGGCGTCGAGAGGGCTCGAAGTCGATGCGATCAGCAGCGGTGCAGACACGGGGTCACTGGGAGCTGGAGCCGAACTCACTACTCACTTGCGTTGCTGCTGGCGTCGATCGGGCCCGGCGGCCGGCGTCGAGGAAGCGGGACACTGGAGCCGTTACTCACGATGTCGAGCTGGATTCGGCGGCGTCCGTCGGCGTCGAGATTGCTGGATTCTTTCAGAGGTGCTGGATTCACAAATCCCAGCAAATAGCACTTTAAGCAGATGAAGTCCTTTAGCCCTGTGACTTCAACAGGAGACTGGCACTCTTCCAGCCCTTGGAGATTTTCTCAGCAAAGAGTGAGAGTACACACAAAGTTCCTCTCTCCTGGTTCCTTGGCAAAAATAAAGAAGCAATGCAGGATTCCCCCAACAAACAGCACTCTGGCAGAAGGGGTAGGCAGTCCTTAGATCAGCAGGCTTCTTGTCCTTGGTTCAGGTTTCCTTGTCAGAAGTGATCTCATCTCTTGGTTCAGGGGTCCTTCTCTTATACCCCTTTTTGGCTTTGATCCCTTTGTCCATGCAGGGGAATTTCCCCCCATCCTGGGTTTGTTGTGGGTGTTGCCAGGCCAGAGCACCTGGCCTATTCACTGGGCAGGGCAGAGTCCTCAGCCGCTCAGCAGGAGCGGAGCCAGCATTGTCACTGGCAGGGGCAGGGCCATCAGCTGCCCGGCAGGAGGCGGGCCAGGAAAGTCCCAGGCAAGCACAGAGTCATCAGTCGCCTGGCAGGGGGGCGGAGCCAACATTGTATCAGGCAGGGCAGGCTATCAAGAGCTACTCTTCCCCTACTCTCAATGCAAATGCCCCACTCATCCCACACTGACTCATTCAGACTCTCTGGAGCCACCCAGCTCCTGTCACACACACACCAGAACCAGCAGAGACCGGTAGACAGTTAGACAAGAAAATAGCTACTTTCTAAAAGTGCTATTTTCAAACACAGAGTCCAAAAACCAATCACACAAACGGATGCGTTATTAAACCCTGAGTTCAGGGATACCAAACTCGACATTGCACCATGCTCCCCGAGCCCGCTAGGATTATAACATTAATAATCCTGGCAGCCCATTCTAACTGATGGAGAGCAGGCTACCTTACAATAGTGAAAAACGACTATGGATGTAATTCACTATTAGGACATGCCAACCTTGTCAGGCTTGTCCTACCTTATGCTTACAATGCACCCTGCCCGTGGGCCTACCATAGGGGTGACTAACATGAAGTTAAGGGAAGGTTTAGGGACTGGCAAGTAGGTGTACTTGCGCAGTCCTCGTGACAGTCAGACTGCACGTGGTCTGGCAATGGCAGACCTTCAGACTTACTTTTACTAGGCCGCTCTTGTGGGTGGCACAACATGTGCTGCAGGCCCACTAGCAGCATTTGTATTTACAAGCCCTGGCACTCCTGGTGCACTCTACTAGGGACTGATAGTAAACCAAATAAGCCAAACATGGAAGTCAATCAATACAGCAATTTCACATAGGGAGCACTTGCACTGTGGCACTGATCAGCAGTGGCACAGTGCCCAAAGCATATACCAGCAAAAACATCGTAAACAGAAGAGGCAAACAGAAAAAATGGAGGAGAGACTCATGCCAATGATGCCAGGTCTAACATCTCTGATAATCATAGAAAGCTCTCAAAGTGGTTGCTGTAGAGGGCAGCCTCCACACTTACCTTGAAGGAGTGTAACGCAGCTTGTTTTACCAAATTAGATGAAAAAAACACACAGTATTTTATATAAAATGTCTATTTATGAAACAACACAGTAACTAACACATTGGTACATCTCCTACCCAAAGATGTCAACAATACACACAAGAATACTTCAAGATAATCAAGTAAGTAGCACAAATATACACTAGGCTCCAGGGACAGAGCAAACCATATACTAAGAAAGTGGAATGCGAACTGCAAAGAAGAACGGGACTTGGACCAGAAGACTCAGAGGAGCTGGGGACACAAGGAACCATCCAAGGTAAGCACCTAAGAATCCAATGGAGGCTGTGTGCAAAGTGGAAACACAGCAGCAGGCCCAATTGAAGTCAAAGGTGAAGTCACAGTTGCAATTTTAAAGCAGAAGGACTCTCCCCACTGCACCTCGATGATACCCTTTTACCCTTTAGAAGATGGAAGGTTGGAGAGCCACTCCACTGAAGTACTGGGTTTTTCAGAACCGGTACTGAACCGGTAACCCAGCGGTGCCAGGGACAACACCCTAAGACTTTGGGTCCTTCCTGTTTCAGACTACAGAAACACAGAGTCTTCTAGGTGAAGTCAAAGATCGAATTTATTGGCTGCAACCAAGTAACAGGTATCCTAGAATTACAACACGGTGTATATTCTCAGGAGACTGCTCCATCTTACAAAGCCAGCCTTCTCTTTTTATACAAAATATTATGCTCCAGGCAAACATTCTTTACATTACAGTTGACCATTCACATATTTTCACTACAAAGAAAAAGCAGAGTCATGATGACAAGCCCATATTTCAATTTGTTCAGCCCACAATCAATTATCCGGCAAGACCAAGTATTTTCATCAGATATCGAGGAGACCCCAATAAAAACGGGCGCCTCCTCCTTGTAAAGCAAGCCATAAAGTAGGAAACAGGGACTGGTGTGTGCAAGATTAGGCATGGTTTGTGTGCGATGAAAGGTTTATGGCATGTTGTACCTTGATACTATCTCGTTCGGCCACTGGGAGAGGAACTGACCGAACAGGTTTGGCCTGGGGCAGTGGAGTCAGCTTGCCCAGGTCGCAGAGAAGTCAGGAAAGGTGTACGTGTCCTTCAGGACCGTGTTTGGCTTTAACCATTGGCCTATGTGAGGGCAACTCACAAAATGGCTGCCATACACAAAATGGAACCCGAGGGTTCAGGACGAAAACTACGATTTCAAGGTGAAATCGTCACTCGAATATGATGGAAATGCTTGTGAATAGTGTACTAACCATTCTCGGTCTTCTGATATCAAAATTGTCATGATACGATGATGTTTATATCATGGGTCCAGAATTTTTAAGTACTACAGACCCTCCTTTTGCCCTTACATAGGCAATAACCTATACTCATGCTAATCTGAGACCAGGTCTATATTCGTAAAGTCATTGAGATGTTGCTGTAGCATCATCCTATTACTTAGCTCGTCCCTCAATACAGGCTTCCTTATACACGATGAAGCACAGAGGCCACATATAGCAGGAGCACACTGTACGCACAGACAGAACAGGAAAAGAATGGCTAAGATCATCCCAATGACCATCAGAATTTTCCATCCCCAACCGGATACCAGTTCCCAGAACCATCCCATTAACGACCAATCTCCTTCGTCTACATGAATAGATTCGGAAATCTTATGTAGTTTGGAGATGGCCTGGTACACTGTTGGAGCGGTATCTGGAATGAAAACACAGCAACTCGATTGGATCACCCTACATACCCCACCTCGGTCTGCAAGTATGACGTCTAACGCGACCCTGTTCTGAAGGGTCATAAGACGATCCGATTGGAGCTCAGCAGTCAAGTTACTAAGGGCACCGGCAGTTTCAACCACGGTGGATTCAACCACCCTTGTTAATTGCCTTATGTTCCTGCTGTTAACCATGGGTCCCCAGAACGGCGAAAAACCCCTCACAAAGTCTCCAAATTCTTGTCCTGCAGTGTCCTCTTCACTGAAGACACCTCTAACTATCCTTGTCTTATGGTAATCTGCCGCAGCTGTGTAGGTGGGAGGCAACATGAACGAAACAAAGCATGTGCCCGAAAAGTCAGGGGGCAACCATGTATAGGCTCTATCATGGCAGATGAAATAGGTACCCCTAGCTGCTAGGAACGAAGGGGAAGTCTGGGACGCAAAAACATATGTCTCAGTGCAGGTGCTTTTCCCTAACTGAGCTCTAGGATTCTTGCCAATACCTTGCAGACATAGGTGACCCTGATGGTGTACAATCCAAATTGGGGAAGATCTCTTAGCTTGCTGTTTCTCACTCAGAGTAACTCCATATCCGGTCACGTTCCATCCTATATATACTAGTGTCTCCTCCCTCGGGATAGTCTCATAGGAAATATCTTCCTTAATTATGTCTACTATACCCTTAACTAGAGCACTATTCTTAGGATTGTCTGTCACAGAACGTAGGGGGTAGGTTTCATGTGCGTAAATGAACATTGTTCTGTATGCCCACACGGAACCATTATGGCTGAAAGGCAGAACCAGATAAGGGATACCTTTATCCGTTGTGTGAGGCATAAGACCACACACCCAACAGTTAGTCGTGTTTATTACTAGTTGGTGTTGGTGCAAAAGTTGAACGAAGGAGTTATTAATAAACTCTAATCTCCTAGCCGATTCATGTTCAGGAAGAGGTTGAAAAGAATGTGAGGAAACAGTAGGAGGAGGTATGGGCGATGTAGTGGGTGCAAATGTCACTCGAAAAGAGAATAAAACATATCCTACTAAAACATCATTACACTGAACACCATGAAAATACATGATATCAAAAAACTTTTCTTGGTCATCATTCTGCAAATTGTAGTCTTAAAGTTCATTTGTTTGGCAGGTCTCTCCATCTCGAAAAACTCCATCCTCTCTAAAATGCTGCTCGCGATGGTAGGGTGTTCTATGCTAAGGGATGCTTCTGTCAGTCCAGGGCAACTCCCTTAGACCAACCAGAACTGTCGACCTAACGTCTTCAGCTGTACCCCAAAGACTTGGGCAACCGCGACCCTACAGCGGAACCCGGATGGTGGTTCGAAAAACAAAAATAAAAAAGTTTCTCAGATGAGAGAGCTGCACTTTCAAAATTTAGCAAAGAAAAGGAAAGTTTTTTTTTATTTTTCCATAGTTCTCGGCCTCAGATTATAGCGTTGTTTCCCAGATACTGTCTGGTCTTGAAACAGGAGTTCAGGCTCTGTGGTGTCCAATCGAATTGACGGCGGCACAGCTTCCTGCAAAAGATTGTCACTTTCTTGTTCAGAAATTGTTCCTTTTATGCGTGCATCACTGAAAGGCAGAAATCGAGGCACAGTTTCAGTCTCTGAGTCAGCGACGCCCTCCTGGACCCACTGGTCGTACGGTAGAGGCAGAGGCACCCTTTTGCAGTGTACGCCGTGGATCCAGTGCTTCTTCCCTTCCACTCGAACGGCTGATCTCGTTGAGAGGAGGACTAGGTGAGTGCCGGTCCACCGGGGCAGGTCATTCTTTGTTCGCTGGAAGTTCCTGACCAGCACCCAGGATCCAGGATTGATTGGATGTCCTGGAGCTTCAGAGACCTGAGGCAGAGTATCGTGAACCTGTTGGTGTAAAACACGCAATTTAGCCGTCAATTCATACAAATAGTCAAGCAAAACAGGGTGTTCGATTTCACTGAATTTGGTCGGCCTTGGCACTCCCCATATGTTGGCCGGACGGCCGAACACTATTTCGTACGGACTAAGTCCCACTCGCGAATGCACAGTCATTCTGGTTGATAGGAGTGCCAAAGGCAGAGCGTCAGGCCATTTAAGACCAGAGCTCGCTTGAATTTTGGCCAATTTTAGCTTTAACGTGCCATTGTAGCATTCTACTAGTCCAGCTGATTGGGGGTGATTTGCAGCGTGGAATTTCTGTTGGATGCCTAGCCCTTCGCATACTTTCTTCATCACTCGACCCACAAATTCACTCCCATTATCACTCCAGACCATTCTCGGCATTCCAAATCTAGGGAAGAATTCTTTGACAAGGGCTTTAGCTGTGGATAAGGCGGTGTTGTCTTTCAGGGGATATGCTTCCACCCATCTCGAAAAGGCACACACAACAACGAGTACGTATTTTAAATTGTTGCACCTTTCCATGTGGATGAAATCTAGCTGCAAAACCTCGAACGGATACGTTGGAGGTGCAAAATGACCAGCTGGAGTTGGGGTTCCCCTACCAGGATTGTATTTCAGACACACCATGCAATTCTTGACCACATTATCTGCACATTTAGGGATCCAGCATTTTGCCATACTGGAGCCAACAACTTACAAATCCCTTTCACACTGATGTGAGCCATTCTATGGGCCATTGTAACAACTGCAGTCACATACGCATCGGGTACCAACCATCTCTGATGCTCTGACAATTCAATCCAACAACCATTCACATTCAATTTACCCTTACTCTCTCTCCACACACTCAACTCTTTCTCTGTAGCTTCAGCCTGAATAGACTTTACACTCTCTATCGTATCTTCACACATTCCAACATCACCAATCCATCTTGCAGGGCCTGCAACATACATTCGACTCATCACATCCCTCGCTGTTTCTTTTGCGACTTCGTCAGCAAATGCATTTCCACGACCAACATCATCAGTCACCTTCTTGTGTGCACTGCATTTCACAATCGCGACTTGCAACGGCAAAGTCAGTGACTCGAGGAGCTCATTTACCAACTGACCATGCTGAATCTTAGTTCCATGCGAAGTCAGGAACCCACGTTCTTTCCACAATCGTCCAAAACTGTGAGCCACACCAAATGCATACTGGCTGTCGGTATATATGGTCACTTTCATTCCTTTCGACAACACACACGCTCGTGTAAGTGCAATCAATTCTGCTGCTTGAGCTGAATTATGTGGGATACGTGCAGCTTCAACAATCGTATGCAAAGTCGTAACAGCATATGCCGCAGTCGTATCTCCATTCGGAAGCTTGAAGCATGAACCATCCACCCATAAGGTGCCATCACACTTTGCAAGGGGAGTGTCACTAAGATCTATTCTCCCTTTCGTTTCTTCTTCTGTTCTGAGAAAACAATCATGCTGTTCAGAAGTATCTAACTCTGTTTCAATCGGCAACAACGTAGCTGGGTTTAGCGTGTTGCATCTTTTTATGTGCACATGACTCGCTAACAATGACAACTCATAACCTGACAACCGAGCACTAGTTAAGTGCTGTGTCTTGGTTCTGTTTAACAACGTGTCGACTGCATGTGGAACCATCACAATCAATGTATTATTCATGACTAAACCAGCAGACTGTCGAATAGAAACAGCTGCTGCCGCTGTCGCTCTCAAGCAACTCGGCAATGCTTTAGCTACCGGGTCTAAAGTCGACGAAAAATACGCACATGGACGCTGCTTGTTTCCAAACAACTGTGTCAATACCGATAATGCACAACCTTCTTTCTCATGGACATACAGTGTAAAGGGCTTACTGTAGTCGGGGGTACCCAACACAGGAGCCGAACATAATGCATTGCGCAATTCGGAAAAACTTTTCTGACACTCTTCAGACCATGGAAGGGGATTCGGTATATCTTTACAAGTTAATGCCACCAAAGGTTTGGCCAACAAAGAAAAATTTGGTATCCATTGTCTGCAATAGGATGTAATGCCCAAGAAAGCACGCACTTCTCTCTGTGTCCTTGGCACACTCAATTTCGCTATTGCCTGAATTCTTTCTGGGGTCAGTTTCCTTCCCTCCTTCGATAAGAGATGACCTAAGCAGGTCACTTCTTGTCGACAATATTGCAATTTTGAAAGGGACACTTTGTGATGTAACTCAGACAAGTGACGCAACAACGACAGTGTTGCTTCTTTACATATTTCCTCAGTATCTGCAGCAACAAGCAAATCATCAACGTACTGAATAAGGGTAGCGCCATCAGGTAAAACAATTGTGTCAAGCAGTGCTTTTAAAGCTTGACTATATATCGATGGACTTTCACAGTAGCCCTGGGGAGCGCGTTTGAAGCGGAAGCTTCGACCTCCTAAACTGAAGCCGAAAATATCCCTACTCTCTTCGGCAATCGGGATGCTAAAGAAAGCATTCTTCAAGTCAATCACCGAGAACCAAGTCGCAGAAGCTGGAATCATAGTCAATAGGGCAGTGATATCAGGAACAACTGGAAATTGAGGCACAACTATTTTGTTCACCTCTCTAAGATCAATCACAAATCTGTAAACAGGTGGCTGAGAAGGATCGGTACGCTTCAAAACAGGCAGAACAGGCCTATTGCAAACGTTGCCTCTTGTCTCTTCAATTACATCCTTTTCAATCAAATCATAAATGATCGCTAGCAACGCTTTCTCACCTTCACTAGAAATCTTATATTGGGGAATTTGTGGCATTTTAACATTGGCTTTCAATGTCACAACATATGGCGGTATTTCCTAAAGACCCACATCATTAGGACCAGTAGCCCAAAGAATATCAGGAAGAAGCGACAATTCTGTCGGAAGTTTATCCTTTGACAAATACGTTGGGGAGACTACTTTCCTACCTAGTGTAAGCTGTACTCCTGAAGGGGAACAATACAAAGTCGCATACAATCTTTTCAACAAATCTAATCCCAACAAGTTTTCACAACAACCTGTTGTCAGAATAAGCGGTGCTTCTAATTCACGAGGTCCAACAGAAAGGGACATAGGACTAGAAACTGGGTTTCTAACCGGGGCGCCAGAAAAACCTACTGAGACATTCATTTTGCCTGACAAAGGTGCGCCAGGGAGTTTAGAGTGCATAATAGAACTCTTTGTAGCACCAGTATCCAACAGAAAAGGCTCTGACACACCTGATGTAATCACCTCAACATAAGGTCCACTCTGATCTACTGGAACTGAAACAACTCCCTCTCTTTGTCTACGGCTGTCCTAGTAATCATTACCTTCCATGTGCTCATCTTCTGCATTGTAGTCATCAGCATAGTACTGAGCTGTCCTACTAGACGCGTTATTCTGCTGATCAAACCTATTCATTGAATTTTGAGGCGGAAAGGAACGCGCGTTCTGGGGGAAATTTCCACGTCCTCTACCTTTAGGCGCTTGTGAAGTACCTCAACCTCGTGCGCTGGAAACACCATTCATACGCTGTAATAAAGCAGGACAGCTACTTTTAAAATGGCCCTCTTCTTTACAATATGCACACTGATTAGGGCCTACAGGAAAACGTTGTTGAGGATATTCGAACTTTTGCGAATTCCTCTGAAACTGTTGAGGTTGCTGATAGTTACTCTGACCACCACGTGGCGGGTACGCTTGTTGTAAAAGAACCTTCGTTTTTAACTCTTTCCTTTTCTTGTCTGCTCTATCTTTTTCATCTTTATCTCTATTTTCGTAATACTGGGCTGTAGCCAATATCTGTGCTGAAGAGGAAACGGCCCAAGAACTCTCTGAATCTTTCAATTTCTTACACAATTCGGGAAGCAAATTGTGTACAAACTTGTCAACGAACAACCGTTGACCACCTTCTGTACTCATATCTTGACCTCTGTGGTTGACAAATGTCTCTTCAAACCTAGTGAAGAAATCAGACACCGTTTCATCTTTCTTCTGCTTACACGCAGATAACTTGTCCCAATTCACACTCATCGCAGGCATTAAAGTCTTCATGTAATCTATAATCCTACCAGGGAGATCTGCTACTAAAGGCTCGGGTTTAGCGCCACCAACTTGTCGGTCATTTGCAGCACTAATATTAGCCCATGAGTCACCTAACTCTTGATCATGATCCGCATGACGAATCTTTCCCCATAAAGGCTGTGGAACAACACTTCCAAACAACATGTCTATATCCGCTAAATTCATAATGCAAGGGCCTGCAGTCTGTGACAATTCCTTGTAATACCCTGCAGGATTTTTACGGGGATCAGGCAATGTCTGTTTAAGGGCCAAGACTTCAGCTCTTTTCCATGGAACATGTACCCAAACATGCTGAAAATGTGGCAGAATGGCTGGATTAGCATTTGGGTCCCCTTCTCTCCATTGTGGGGGAACTTCTCTCTCTCATTGGATACTGTCTTACCTTCTTTTTAACAGAGGAATCAGACTCAAACAACGACCGAGAAACACCTTCACTCCTAAACGACAACAATGTCGCAACTGCTTTCTTAACATCTGAACCCACAATTGCGCCTTTCCCAAACTCAAACCGTATATGACATAACTCAGGTGGATTGGGCTCTAAATCATTCTCCTCTAAATCCTCACTCAGGAAAGTACACATTTTCTCAAAAACGTATCTCTGTTTTGGTACTTCCCACTGATGGAAGACATCCATAACAGACTCCAACTCATACCTCGTCGGTTCGGTAACCCATTTATGTGCCAAATAATTCAATGTTTCCTTCTCCCTAGAATCAGGCAGTTGGCTACGTAACTGTTTACGCTCTGAGACAGGAGATACACCTGTTGCTCCAAAGAGAGGATATAGAAGGCTAGCAACAGTGCTAGTCATACTCTGTCGAACAGAAGGAGAAGTCGATTAAAGGACAGACGGAAGAGCAGGGTGAGGCAAGGCAGACGCAGAGGCAGTGTCAGGGGGAATACCAGGAGTGGTAGTCGATATAGTGGTCAAAGTTGTAGGAAGTAAAGGCAGAGCAGATGTCAAAGTCGGTGGCCCTTGAGGAGGCTGCACCGGAAGAGTAGGAGCCAACTGAAGAGCAGCCGGTGGTTGTGGAGGAGCAGGAGGCAATACTACCAGGGGTTGCACGACTAAAGGTTGCGGAGGTGCTGTGGCACTCTGCGCATAGGGGGGTGGCGAACTCAATAAATGCGACATTAGGGGATCTTTTTCAAGGTCTTTTGCTGCATATTGCTGAAGAGGCGGCAAAACTGGATAACATTTATCAATCGCCATTTTACGTTGCCTGTGCAACTGCTCGCTCATCTGTTCTTCTTCGTTATCTTTAAACTGCATAGCAGCTTACATTATCGAGATACCCCTTTCTCTCTTCTTTTTCTTCTCTAATTTAATTTCTTTCTGTTTGGCTTCCTTTCGCCATAGGCGGAAAGAGTCAAACATCGCCGGCCGGGCTTTCTTCTTGAAAAGTTTAACCTCTAGATTATTTAGGATTTCCGTGTCAAAGCTATCGTATTGGGGCCATTTTTAAAACACCATCCTTCCTGGTGTATTTGATCCATACTTCATTATATGTGATGGGGCCTACTCCATGTTTCACATATAATTCATAAGTTGGAGTTCCAATCGGAGGAACCGGACACGAGTCCTCCAATCGGGAATCCCTATTACAACCAAGACAAAACAAATTTCCAAATCTGCTAAGACCAGGCATCTTCGCTCTCTAGTCTAGCTTCAAACTTCAAGGGATTATCGATTACGATAGTCTCGTAAATACACGAGTCCCTGGGCTTTGGTACTTGCAAGTTCCAAATCAAAGATCCCAAGGGGATACCCAAACTAAGAACCAACTAAGGACTGGGAGACGCTCCACTTATACTTAACTGAGGTATCGATGACTGCACCAGAAGACTCGTCTATCGTTTCGCTCTACCAATCATCAAGGGTCCAAAACAGGGCGATAGTCAGGGCAGCAGTCCTTCGTAGCCATCGGGAAGCGGGGAACCTAGCAGCAAAGACTTTCGGACCACGTCGACATGCAGGGGTCGATGAAGTGGCGGCCTTCCTCCAGAATTTTCACACGAAGCTCCTCACGAACCACTGGCTTGGACCGGTACCGCTGAAATCGCCCCACGTTGGGCGCCAACTGAAGTACTGGGTTTTTCAGAACCGGTACTGAACTGGTAACCCAGCGGTGCCAGGGACAACACCCTAAGACTTCGGGTCCTTCCTGTTTCAGACTACAGAAACACAGAGTCTTCTAGGTGAAGTCAAAGATCGAATTTATTGGCTGCAACCAAGTAACAGGTATCCTAGAAGTACAACACGGTGTATATTCTCAGGAGACTGCTCCATCTTACAAAGCCAGCCTTCTCTTTTTATACAAAATATTATGCTCCAGGCAAACATTCTTTACATTACAGTTGACCATTCACATATTTTCACTACAAAGAAAAAGCAGAGTCATGATGACAAGCCCATATTTCAGTTTGTTCAGCCCACAATCAATTATCCGGCAAGGCCCAGTATTTTCATCAGATATCGAGGAGACCCCAATAAAAATGGGTGCCTCCTCCTTGTAAAGCAAGCCATAAAGTAGGAAACAGGGACAGGTGTGTGCAAGATTAGGCGTTGTTTGTGTGCGATGAAAGGTTTATGGCATGTTGTACCTTGATACTATCTCGTTCGGCCACTGGGAGAGGAACTGACCGAACAGGTTTGGCCTGGGGCAGTGGAGTCAGCTTGCCCAGGTCGCAGAGAAGTCAGGAAAGGTGTACGTGTCCTTCAGGACCGTGTTTGGCTTTA
The DNA here is from genome assembly GCF_964261635.1 of Lissotriton helveticus. Classification (NCBI taxonomy): domain Eukaryota; kingdom Metazoa; phylum Chordata; class Amphibia; order Caudata; family Salamandridae; genus Lissotriton; species Lissotriton helveticus. The sequence goes on from NC_136068.1 coordinate 574,878,607, forward strand.
ACCATTGGCCTATGTGAGGGCAACTCACAAAATGGCTGCCCTACACAAAATGAAACCCGAGGGTTCAGGACGAAAACTACGATTTCAAGGTGAAATCGTCACTCGAATATGATGGAAATGCTTGTGAATAGTGTACTAACCATTCTCAGTCCTCTGATATCAAAATCGTCATGATACGATGATGTTTATATCATGGGTCCAGAATTTTTAAGTACTACACCACCCGTGGATACCCAAGGAACCAGGTTATCTGCATCAGGGAAGCTAGGTGCATAGGGGTGAAGTGAAGTCAGAACCGGCCATGGACGACACTCGAAGCCTCCGAGGAAGTTGCCTCGGGAGAAGCCTGTGATGGAGTCCAGTGGAATCCAAGAGTGGCTTCTTGAAGTGGAGAACCTGCAAGCAGAAGAGACAGAGTCTATGCTACTCGGAGGTGACCAGGAGGCACTGAAGCACAATGATCACTGATGTTGGGATTTTCGGAAGTGAAGACGGTGACCTTGTTGCTGCAGCTGGGAGGGCCAGGCGATTTTGAGGAAGACCAGAAGCCGTGCACGAGATGTTCCTCATCGGATGCAGTTATCTAGGTGGTCGGTGAAAGCATCAAATAGCCTTGGTCGCTGCAACTGATTTAGAAAGCAAAAAGATGCAAACATTGGGACAAGCAAGGTCCAAGGGGCTCACCAGTTGCAGGAGAGTCAGAGCAGGCCCTGAGCAAGCAGGGGAGCCCACTGATTCAAAGGAAGATCCTCAAGAGGACCCGTAGGCTGGAGGCACAGGAGTCGCAAGAGGTCCTCAGGCAGCTTACCAGAGATGGAGGCTGTGAGAAAGTGCCATCTTTCTTGCCTTGGTATGCCCCCACTTTTTTCTGAGCTGCAGATGTACTTTGACTGAGTGTGCCCTGGGTCCCTGCCAATCAGGTACCCAGGGCCTGTGTTCCTTCCCTACAAAGAAAAGCTATGCTGAAACAAAAGACCCAATTGGCATCTCTGGCCACCTGTCAGCCCCTAGTAAATGGTACCCTAGGTACCCAGGGCATGGTGACCAGAGAGGACCCCTGAGGGCTGCAGCATGTATTGTGCCACCCTCAGGGGCCTTGTACCCTGGCATCCAAACACTGCCTTTGCAGGCTGAGTGCCTAAGTACAGAACTAAAGCAAGAGTCGACATAGCACACATTCCTGTGTGCCATGCCCACAGAATACACTGCCCTGGCATACTTCAGTCACCCCTCTAGCTGGGTACCCCATGCCAGAGGTGAGGGCCCAGGTGCATGAGCCCTGTGCCCCTACAGTACCCAGGGCCATTCCTGGGCACTGTAAGTGCAGTGTTGCCATTTAAGAGTATATGGTGCTGGGAGGTTGTCATTCACGAACTCCACAGCAGCATAATGGCTTCACTGAAGACTGACAAGTTTGGTTCCAAACTTCTCAGCACATTAAACTTGCACTGATGTCAGAGTGGGATTTAATGTAAAAAGCACGAGAGGGCATCTTAGAGATGCCCTCCAAAAACCCGAACCTACATTCCACGTCTGGGCTGAGTGGCTGCAGAGGCTGCCACACAGAAGACATGTTGCTGGACCCATGGGTGGAGAACCCCCTGCTCTCCTGGGTCTGCAACAAAGCGCATCCTGGGTGAGGTGCTATGTCTCCTCCCCCAGGATGGACAGGAGGTAGCTTCAAAGGCATACCGCCTCTGAGAGCTTCTCCAGACCATTTGCTGTACCCAGCAAGCAGCCCCCCACCAGTCTTACCCCCACTCTGGCGGGAAGACAGGCGGGAAAAACTACGTCAGGAAGGGGGGGTGCCAACCTGTGCCAACTCCACCCCTCAGGTGGAGGTGGTAAGGTGAAGCACGACCCCGGGCTCCAGCCATCTTGTAGATGGGGAGTCCTGCCCAATCCCAGCTAGGCTCCTGCCCCCCTCCCACAGGAGAGGAACAGGCTAGGGGGTGTACTCACCTCAGGACAGGGACCCATTGGTCCCTGCCCTTGTCCTACCTGTAACGCCCCTAAATGTAGTATTTAGGGGCTCCCTGAACCTTCCTTCCTTAGATCCCGATATCAAAAGAAGAAAGAAGATCAAAAAGAAGAAGACCCGCCGTGCAGCTGCTAACAACAGGCCAACAACAACTAACTTGGCCCCAGCCCTACTGGCCTGTTGATCCTGGAACCTGCTCCTGCCTAATCCCGGTGACCTCTGCGGACAGAAACCTTGGGACACCCAGAGGACCTGCCTGCCTTGACCCTCTCAAAGATTGGGACTCCCATCAGCAGAGGCTCTGCTGCAACACCCCACCTGGTGCTCACCAGGAAGCTCCGGACCAGCCCACTCTGCACCAGCCGAGCCCGGGCCGGGCCAACCCGAACCAAGACCACTAGGACATCTCCCCGGCAACTGGGACCCGAAGTCCAGTGCCCAAAGACCCTCCTCGACGAACCAGCCGACTCCTGCAGACTCAGAACCAGGGGCCACCCCAACCGCGACCAGCCGAGGGTAAGCTTTTACGACCCCTAAAGTCACCCCTGCACCCGGCACCCCGGGGCCCCCTCTTCCTCCCTTTGGGGTACCTACCTGTGCTCCAAGATTCCAACTTACCTCTCGAAGTGCTGGTCACCCCTGGAGAGTCACCATCCCCGAGCCTGCAGCCTTTGTTCCTTTCTCAAGATCCTCATTGGATAACATCGAGCGCCCGACGGCTCAAAAGCACCCTGCAACCAGCCGCCCGAGTGCCGCTCGCTGTGACCCCTCTGCCCTAACTTACTCCCCCCCTTGCCCTGAGCAAGTGACCAGGAGCCCAGCTCCCAGAGCCGCATGGCCTGCTAGCCAGTCACCACCAACCGAAGGTCCCCTTTCTCTAATTGGATAACATTGGGCCTACCTACCTCCGCACCCTGCCGCCCCGGCGCCGTTGGGACTGAACTAACTGTACTCACCTGCCCCTGGGGGACCCGTGAGTCTACACCCAGAACCCTAACTGCACCAACCGAGTACCCACCTGGAAACCGGTAATTCACTTACCTGCCATTGGATAACATTGACCCATTTTGACTCGAAAATTTTCTAAGTGTGGAGTTTTGAATACTGAAAATATTCCTATAAAATCAGCCAAAGTCCGAATCCTAAAATACTCACCTGTGATCAGGGGAGAAGCCAGTACTGTACCTTTCAGCCCAGTACTGAACCACAAAAGTAATCCCTAGCAGGTTTACTAGTAACCTGTATTTTTCCTCATAGGAACCCATTGTCTGCTTTTCTATGAAATTTCTTCTGTCTATTTTTGAAAACTGCAAATATTCTTTAAAAATTGTATGAAATACTGAAACGCAATTACCTACCTGTTTTGAGTGAAGCCCCCAGTGCTGGCCCTAGGAGACTAGTGCTGGATTACAAAAGTAACACGATCGTACTTTACCTGCAACCTGAATTTCCTCCCATTGACTAACATTGTCAGATTTACCTTGAAAAGTTTCTACGTGTGAACTTTTAACACAGCTTTATATTCCTGAAAATTCTGCACCGTAACGTACTCGTTTTTGCTAATCTGGTTTCAGCTTAGACCCCAGGACTGAATCTTAGATCTAGTCCTGAGACTACCAAAGTAATCCGTAAAGTAATCAACTGTACTTATCTATGAAAACCCATTGAGCTCAATGCTAGAGTGTGGTTCAGAACTGTGTCGTTTACTGCTTATACTGTAACTATTGTGTGCACAACCTTTTTGCTTCCTTGCCAAGTAATTACATGAGAATACTCACCTCGAGAAAAGTATATTTTTATAACTGTTGGTTCTAAAAATATAACAACTATATCTTTGAATATACAAACAATTGGCCTGGAGTTCAGTCCTTGAGTGTGTGAAACCTTTTGCTGACTGAGTGTGTACATCAAATGCTTTACACTGTCCTCTGGTACTGCCTTACTGCTCGACCAAGCTACCACTTTGTAGAGTAAGGTCAGTTCTGACTTTAACCTCCGTTATACCTCTGGGGTTGGTGGACTCTATACACATTGTACTTCCTTCTAGTCCAGTATATATAGAGCCACTTTCTCACAGAGGCCCTTGGTGCAGAGGATGCAGGGAGGATGCTGAACTTTGAGGGATGAGCTGCTGGAGGCTGTAGCTTCTTGTAACCCAAAGATCTCTGGAAGGCAGAGCCAACAAAACTTGACAACATAAGGGTCGATGCAGCGTGCAGAGGTTTGGTCCCAGTGGCTCAAATGAGGGATACTGCCCTCAAAAGTGCTGAAAAGACAAGTGAGACATCTATTTAGCTGCAGACCCACCACCTGTGTTGGTAGGCCTCGTGAAGTCTGTAGGTTGACAGGAGCAGCATACCGGTCACCTTTGTTGCGGTGCCTGCAGATGCAGGGGAGTGACTAATTCACTCCAAGGGAGATTATTTCAGATGTCCTCGATGCCCACAGGCCTTCTGGAGAACCTGGATGACGCACAGACACAGACAATGCAGAAGACTTGAAGAACAGCGATAGCAGGAGCAGCAAGAGGATGTATGACATTACAACGCATGCTTTTACCACGCATGCCTTTACAACGCGGTATTTATAACGCATGCCTTTACAACGCATAGCGCTTTGGGGTGCTGGATAGTGAATAGTTTAATTTACTATTTCAACTCCAGTCCCCGTGGATAGTAGGGAAGGTGTTGGATAGTAAATTAAATCTATTCCCTATCCTAGAGCGCCCCCCAGCGCAATGCGTTGTAATGGTTTGCGTTGTAAAAGTTGCATCGTAAAGGCACTGCGTGGTAAAAGTTGCGTTGTAAAGGATGTTTCCCGCAGAAAGAGGCTTCCTTTATTGCAGTCTTGGTTCCAATCTAAATCTAACGAAATCCAAGTGTCCAGATGGTCGAAAAATGTCTTGGTTTCAGAGAAGAGTCTTGCTCCACAACGAATCTGAGGATCCACTCACAGGGAAGCCATTAAATACCAATGGAAAGGGTTAGAACGACTTGGGAGTCCCTCCCAGAGGAGGGGCTGGATAGAGGGCAGGGTACTCTGTAGTTATTTGAATAGTTGTGCACCAGAACGGGAACCAAGGGTTCCTGAACTGGCCCAAACTAGAGAATGCAAGGAGGGCACCTCATGTGTCCTTCAATGCAGTCTGGTGATGTTGCAAAGCGCCCCCACCCCAGCCCAATACACTGAGTGCTGTCAGGAAGGTGGTCGCACATCCCTGTGACAGTAGTCCTATTGATATACCTTTCATTGCTCGAGTTCAGCAGAGGAGGGCAGAATTGTGTCGGTAATCAGCAGCAGTGCTAGCTTGCTGGCAGACGCCGAAAGTCTGTTACCAGGAGTACAGGGGTACTCCCCTAAAGAGCCCCCCAGTACATGGGATGATAATTCAAGTACCGGAATCCTGGTAAGGGGATGATTCCAACATGTATGGTACCAAATGTGACCAGGTTCTGTGCAGCCATTATATAGTTAGACATCTCGTAATGACTGATGTCCACTATATACCTTAAAATGGCTGACTGCAATTACAAAGCTTGAAGAATCGACATTGGGGTTTGTAGGGGTGTCCTGCTCATGCAGGGGCACCCTCACACTTGTAACCAAGAATACTGCCCTCAGGACAGAAGGGCCTACCATAGGGGTGACTGCTAGATTTTAAGTGCAGTAACCTCAGGTATGAGGCAACTTATATCTGTTGTTATAGGGGCTATCACCAACTCACGCAGGCTGCAATGGCAAACCTGTAGTCACAGTTTAAGTGGACTCCTATGGGTGGCACAACACATGCTGCAGCCCATGGGAGACCCCTGGTGTACACACACCTTGGGTACCTCGGTATCATATACTAGGGACTTATAAGAGTACACCAATAACCAACTGGGGGTGTACCAAGCACTTACCAGAACCAATTTAGAGGAGAGAGCACAATTGCTGGTGTCCTGATTAGTAGGATCCCAACAAAATACAGTAAAAACACACTGATACCAGGCAAAAAGTGGGTGTAACCATGCTCGGAAGATCCTACCTTCCTTCACTTCTATAATTTTTGCTCAAAATTAATTTAGAAAATAAACTCAAAACCACAACACATTAGAGTACAACAACCAGTCATGTTGAAGCTCTGTCAAATGTCAACCTACAACAGCGTGTGTGAGAAGTTGGCCTGATATATGATGCTCACTAGTTCTAGTGATCACCTTGTATCAGTCCAAACAACCCTTATGGTGATTGGTTGTAAGTCAACCTTATAGACCAGCTATCCTAATGGTAGCATGGACAGAGCAGTCTTAGGCTAAAATCTTTTGGCATGTGAAGCCAGCTGTTTTACCACATATAACCCCTTGAATACCAGATGAAAGGACACCACACAGTTGTTATGAAAATAAACAGTACATTTATTAATAACAAACACCTCTGAACTCTTTATGAGGTCAGAGGGCTAAGCACATGACAATCTCTTCTGAAAAATACGATAAGTTGCACCAAATTACAATGGTGCCCTAGGGGCACGACAAACCATATAATAAGTAAATGGTATAAGGAAATCGATAGAGGAAATGAAGATGCCCAGAGGCTGTAGGATCGCTGGGACTACACTACCCTAACCTTAGGTAAGTAGCAGGAGGCCCACGGGGCGCGTGTGCAGAGTGTGAACTCACACGCGAGATGCGGAACAAAGTCAATGGGCAGAACAAATTACGAAAAGGTAAGTAAAAGACAGTCCCTACTAGTTACGACTAAAACGACTGGATACCTGGACACTAGGAGAGTCAATCTACCTATGAGCACCAAAATGCTCTCGTTACCTCACCCACGGGCTGCGGGTGCATAGGTGTGAAAGTGTGTCGGGTTTCTGCGTTGAAGTCAATGGAGCCTTGAAGAAAGGATGCTGCAGACGACCAGGAGGAAGATGTCCGGTGCAATCTAAGGGTGGATCGAGGAAGAAGAGGAACTGAAAGCAGAGGGGACAGTGTTCAAAGTCACTAGCCAGTGACCGGTGTGGAACCAGGAAGGAACCAGAGGCTGTCATCGCGATCAGGTGAAGAGTGGACGCTTGTCTCTGTAGCCACGTGGACCAGGAGGTGTCTTCGATGACCAGGATGGAGGCACGAGCTGTCCCATGCAGGCTCTCGCTGTCGGCGGTGTCGGATCTGGATTCGGAGTCAACAGGCCTTGGCAAAGGCAATCCACGCGGTGAGGGGGAATGGCATCTGGTGCGGACCAGGAGGGTCCGGGGTGCTCCTCTTTTGGAAGGGAGCAAGGGCCAGTCTGGAGCAACCAGACCAGCAGTGTAGATTTCAAGGATCGTCGTCTAGGAGGCCGCTAGCCAGCCGGCAAGTGACCAGACAACGCATCGAGCAGCAATCAAGCAAAAGGGCCCCACGCAGATCTCGTGGATGCAGGAGGGCTGGTCTTTGGTGCAGGAGCTGCTCAGGGCTGGGGCTTCTCAATCCCTAAAGCACTTTCTCAAGGATGCCTCTGAAGTCGTGCTGGAAGCAAGTGCAGTTTCTTCAAGATGGCCGGTCCCACGCGTCTCGTCACACCCACGGACCTCAGCTGTGCTGCAGATGTAGGTTGAGGTCGGAGAGGTCTGGAAGTCCGGATCTCGTCAGGCTCTGAAGTCTGGTTCCGGCAGGAAGGACGACAAAGTGAACTGCTAGGACGCTTGATGGTGCCTGCAGTCGCAGGGTGGACACTCCTTGCCCACAAGGGAGATTCTTCAGTCTTCTGTGGAGCAGAACGTCGCAGTCCAGAGTTTCTTCTTTGTAGAGTAGTTCAGGATAATCTAATTTGGAATGGGACCAGCTCCTACCTTTATCCTGCTAAAGGGGGCTGTACTGAGGACTAGGTCCCTCCCATGGGTGGGACCAGGAAGGGGGGTGGTTACACCCTCTATCCTTTGTCCGGTTTCGCGCCACAGCTGGGGCTGGAGTGCCCCAGTAACTGGTTTGAACCGGTGTATGCAGAGGGACACCTTTTGTGCCCCAGGCATGTCTCATTCCTTTCAGGCCTCCCTACCTCAATACACAAAATCCTGTCTGGGGTGGTGCTAGCACCTCCCAAGGCAGGAAACCCTTTGTCCAGGCCTCCCTCGCTGGAAGGACTCCCAGCAGCAGGAGGTCAGACTTGTGTCTGTGGTGGCAGCATCCATTTTGTGATGCTGAGGCTTCGTTTAACTTTAACCGGGGTTCACAGTTACATACATGTCGTGTCCCTCTAAAAGGGTGGAATGATACCCCCATCGCCAGAATTGGCAAGGGGGTAGTATTCGAATTAGTATGACACCTTACTCGACATGTTTTGATAATGTTATACCAAAGTTAGCATTCAACCGCGAGGATTATAATGCACTTAAGAGTATATGGTATAGCTTTATCATGGAACAGCTATAAGGACTTGGTTCCGCAAGCTGCAGACAGGCTCAGCTCATGCCAGAGCACCATCTCCAAGCACTCTGCCTTCAGGATTGATAAGGCCAGCCATAGGAGTGACTGATAGGAATATATGTGTCCATTTTAGGGTTAGATATAGGTATACTATATCTATAGCAAAGGGTGTTTACACCACCTTGCCCCAGCTGTCTTACCAGCCAGTTGTGTCTGTTTAGATGGCCAGCCAGGGGTGGCATAATACATGCTTCAGCCCCTGGTAGGCCCTGGGTATCTAAGGTACACTGTACAGGGACTGATAAGGTGGCCCAGTACCAATTGGTAAATGCACCTAAAGTACATGGAGTCCATTTTACAGAGAGAGCAATTAGTCTGGGGTCCTGAATAGCAGGGCCCCAGACCAACTAGGTCGAAAACCAGCTAAACACTAGGCAAAATGTTGGGGGTAACCATATTCAGATATCCACCTTCCTACAGCGTGGTCAATAACTAACCAATCAGAGCACTGCTTTGTGATGATGTGTCACCAAACCACAGCATGGCTCTCTGGCTGACCGACCAATCACAGCTTGACCTGCGCATGAACAGGAAAACAATCACAAAGTCTTCTTAAAACCTATATTCTAAATAAACTCATGTCTGTTTACCCTAGAAAAGAAATACAAGTTGGTGATTTGAGGAGATAAATCAATCGCAAACATGAAACTTCAAAAATAAAACCACATTCAAAATCCAAAAACGAAACACAAAGAACAATTTTAAAAAATACTACGATTCACATTAGGCTGATTAACATATTCCCATCCAGTGGGTAGATTGACACTAGAGGGAGCGCTTACTCTCAAGCACGTAAGTGCAAGAATCACCAACCCAAATTAAACATACAAACTAAGAAAGGAAAACTAATTCGTTCAGAATTCCTATCAATGTGTAAGGGGTGCCTTGCTTTACAAACCTCAGTTTCAGAGAAGTAAAATCAATATATCTCGAGATCTTGGTTTAGACTAATTTGATAACCAAACCAAACAATAAACTTCAAATAATCTTTAAATGAGTTTACAAATAAGAATCATATATCAAAACAACAGGGATCACTCTGCCAATCGAACCCAAAATCCTCATCACATATCCATACAATTCACAACAGAGCAAACATACATTACTAAGATATACATCCAAATAAATACACCATACACTAATCAATTCAGCCTATTCATACTTACACTCCAAATTATTCCAGAATGTTCAGAAAATCATTTCTCGAGAGTCTCCAGCACTAGAAGTTTGGCAGAGTTTCAAAAACTTTCTCCCTTGGACTGGGGATTAAAAACTCAAAGAATATCAGGAAAACATCTAGGACTATTCTGGGGGTTCTGCCGTCAAAATGAGGTGCCCTTACGCAATCATCCTATGCCACCAATTTTGTGGGAGCCGAACCCCAATATTTTACTGACGACCAATATTTTGATCAACCCAAAATCTACCTTTGGCAGGTCAGCTTCAGCACTCATAATCTAGAAATATGAGTCAACATCCTTTTTAGTATTAGGCCCAATAAATGGCAGAGTCATTTATTAAATGACGCCACTAACTCTTGTAAAAGCGCTCGTACCTGTAGGCGCTTGCCTGGGACATCACCACTGCTGCTGTAGCTCGCCGCACCCGCTCCGTGGGTGCCGCTTCGTCGACTCTGCTAGGGGCTGGACTTGGACGCTGCAACCGGCGCTGAGGAGCACTTGGGCGTGGGCGTGAGGCTTCAGCGGGGCTGCGAGCGTTAGCAGGGACTCCATTGCCCAGGAGTCCCTGCATGACCGTGGGAGACCTTCCGGTCCGCTCTCCCTGTTGGCCCGCCCACCGCCCATTGGAGGGTTTTTAAACACCTGAATCCCCTTTCTCCCTGGGACGCCACTAACTCTTGTAAAAGCGCTCGTACCTGTAGGCGCTTGCCTGGGACATCACCACTGCTGCTGTAGCTCGCCGCACCCGCTCCGCGGGTGCCGCTTCGTCGCCTCTGCTAGGGGCTGGACTTGGACGCTGCAACCGGCGCTGAGGAGCACTTGGGCTTGGGCGTGAGGCTTCAGCGGGGCTGCGAGCGTTAGCAGGGACTCCATTGCCCAGGAGTCCCTGCGTGACCGTGGGAGACCTTCCGGTCCGCTCTCCCTGTTGGCCCGCCCACCGCCCATTGGAGGGTTTTTAATCACATGAATCCCCTTTCTCCCTGGGACGCCACTAACTCTTGTAAAAGCGCTCGTACCTGTAGGCGCTTGCCTGGGACATCACCACTGCTGCTGTAGCTCGCCGCACCCGCTCCGCGGGTGCCGCTTCGTCGCCTCTGCTAGGGGCTGGACTTGGACGCTGCAACCGGCGCTGAGGAGCACTTGGGCTTGGGCGTGAGGCTTCAGCGGGGCTGCGAGCGTTAGCAGGGACTCCATTGCCCAGGAGTCCCTGTGTGACCGTGGGAGACCTTCCGGTCCGCTCTCCCTGTTGGCCCGCCCACCACCCTCTACGTTCACTACATCTGGGATCGGTACTCCCGCAGCGCGGGACGCAGCTTGGGGCGAAGACCGGGCAATGAGCGGGCCGTTTGAGGCCGTTAGAGGCTGGGAGAGACTGGACTGGGCCACTCTCTTTGGCCCTAACCTTTGGGAAATCTCTGCACTACCAGTTCGTTTTGTTGACTAGTCAAATATGTCATTCCGTGAGTACAAAGAGAGGGCAGCTAAGTCTAAACTAAAAAATGGTACCCTAGATGACTTTATAACCAGGACCCACACAGCCATTGATACAGAGATTGCTAAAATGCAGCATCGAGTCTCTATTGAACTAGATGCTGCAAGGAGATTGTCACAGGAGTTAGCACCGGCCCAAAAATCTTCCCTAGGGTCGATAGCCTTCGCTAAAACGCCTGATCGTTCAACTGGTCCACTTCCCACCCTGATTGTAACCGAGGCAGATATTCACCAACCATCAGTACCCACTCCATGCATACCAAAGGGGGGGTCACCATTAGTATCATCCATTTCCATTTCCCTAAATTCTTCTTTGGTCGGGGAAGATGGGGAAGATAAGGAGGGTGAGGGTGGCCCCCTGGGAATGGCGCAAAGACCCAATTCTATAGAACCGGGTGGGGGAAATTTTTCTATTAAACAACGAGGGCCACACAATAAAAGGAAGCGCAATAATTTAACAGCATACGCTAAAAAAAAGGCTAAGATTGCGAAGGCACAGCTATCCATCAAGGCACCATTTTTTCTACCCCAAGATCCACCCCTAAGGAAAAACACACAGCCTTCTGAATTAAGACCAGAACCCAGCCCAGAATCACTGGTAGTAACCCATGAAATTAATAGTCTCACATTAGAGAATGAAATTAGTGGGGTGCCACTCTGCGTCATAAAAGGGAAAGACGTAGAATTCTTGACTGTGGTATGGGAAACACTCAAAAAACTCTTAACTCACTTTGAAGTGAGACTTTCACAGATAGGATCCCAGCTCTCGGGCATTGAAAAAAGTATCTCGAACTTAGATAAAAAAGCAACCCATAGAGCAGATAAGGATCTTACGGCCAGCCTTGAGAAGCTGGAAAAAAGCCTGCTGAATCCCCTTATGGTAAAAACCCAAATCATCAACCTAAAATTAGATCAATTAGAGTTTTTAACATCTAAAAACACCACTTTATTGGAGAGCCTTGTAGATAATAGCAAACAATCCGTTGCTATTGGGGGTAATACTACTACTAGTTTTGAAGAAAAGGGTGCTAAGAAAAACCAGGCACAACCTCAGCAATCCAAAACTGTAGTGTCTGTAGATCCACACGGTATTATCCCTTGTAAAGCACCAGCTGCTCTTACTAAAACTAAGCCGGTGATTACTGCAGGCTCAAAGATAAACAACTCTAAGGTGGTGGCCACACCAGTAAACATAGCTGCCCCAGCCCTTATAAATATTGAGGGGAAAGAAACTCCAGTTAGTAAACCTCTAGCTCCTAGTAAAACACCACTGCCGGGTAAGCAGATCTATGTAAATATACCCCCTGAAGCTGCCCCGTATACGGCAATTCTGACAGGTGTTCCATTAATTGCTGAGAATAAATATGAGAAAATGGAGGACCTTTTAAATAAAACAAAATTCTGGCTAAATAATAACAGGCCCCTATCCGAAGATACTGCCACAAAAATCTTAAGTGTACGGAGGGTTCCCTGGGTTGGGCCAAGCAAAAAAGATCTGGAGGGAGATTGCATACTGATTAACTTTAGAGACATCTGGGTTAAGGATATTATCTGCAGTAAAGCAAGGTTCGGCAGGATGGGGGACATCCAATGTGTGGGACTCGAATATTTCTACCCTAATCTTTATCATACTGCATCAAACCCCAACCATTGTGGGTATAGAAAAAGCGGTAACAATCACCTGGGTTGGGCACATAATTTGAATATGAGGCAAGGCATACAAAATCATTGGGCCCCTTGGCACGAAATAAATGGCCCCTTTTCGGGACCACCAAGTATGGGCCCTTTTACACAAGTCCCGTTTAACCCACGAAGACTAAGGACTAAGGGAGCAGAATACCCAGGATGGATCTCCAATAATAATATCTCACTGAGAAATCGCTATGACCCATTAATGGGTATGGATGGGGTAGACTGACCATCAACTGGGTTTGAGGGCAACGCGCCTACTGTCCTAGATTTGGGAAAGAAGGAAAATTTAGTGATAGTGGGCAATGATGACTCAGCAATGGTGACCGTTGATTGTGATACTGTGAGTATTGGCCCCCCATACGCTGAGAACGTTGTTCTTTTAGGGGGAAATACCACCTTGGGTTGTTGGAAACACACATTACTGCCTGATCAAGATCCTTCAAGTGCAAGAGTTGATCTGGGAGGCACAAATGGGAAACAGGGACCGTCCTTAATATCCTTAATATCCTGGAATATTGCCGGACTTACAGGGAGATTGGAAGATGATGCGTGGCTGGACTTTGTGGAAGCCCATGGAATCCTGTGTTTACAGGAGACTTGGTCTAGGACTACCTGTGACATTGAGGGTTTTCAATCATTCGATGTTTTGGCTGTTCCATCGACATCTGGGAGGGCAAAGGGTGGTATAATGACAGCGTTGTCTATAAAACTACAGAAACTGACAACTTTGAAATTGATGGATACAAACTGGTACCAATTGCTGTTATTAGACCATCTTTTCCCAGAACCTGTGTTGTTAGTCAACTGGTACCACAACATCTTTAATGGACATGACATATGTATAATTCAAAGTTTGGAGGACGCAGTGGGCAAAGCACGCAGCAGGCACCCTTTATCGCCTGTCATTTGGGTTGGTGATTTCAACTGTACGTTGTGCAGTTTTGGAGGATCGAATGTGTGTGGGCTGGAGGACTCAAACGCTCAGCCCTTGACCCATTTCAAACACACACCCCAGGGGGAAGCTTTAAACAACATTATTATCCTGAATGATTTGTGTGTGGTAGAACCCTGGTCAGCCCCTGACATACCGCATATACCAACTTTCCAGGGAACGAGGGGGGAGATGAGCACAATTGACTTTGTCTTGGTATCCAGTAGCTTTCTCAAATATGTTGACAAGTTGAAGGTGGTGGCCAACCCCGCAAGTGACCATAATCCCCTAATGTTGTCATTATGCGTGCCAACACAAGAATCACCTAAGATCTGTGAACAGTCAATTAAGTATAGCAGGAATCAGGGCGTTACTTTGAAATGGGGGAAGGTAAATGCCTTAAAACTGGAGGAAGATATTCTCTCAAATTGTAAAATGGAAATAGAATCATGTCTAGCCCCAGTAACCAACCCCCATCAGGTTATTGAGAGCTTTGAGAAATTGTGTGGGCATGTAGCAAAGCACCTTAGGAAACCCAAGGGAAAGGGCGGCCTAAAGGCATTCAGATGGTTTGACTCTGTGTGTTCTGTCACACACCAATCGCTAAAATTAGCCTTGCGCCAAAGACCAAGAAACAGAGAACTTGTAAGAACTAGCAGGAAGACCTATAGGGAGGCTATTGTAAAAAGAAAGCAGGACCTAAAAACATTGCCTTGGAAGACCTTGAAAAGGCTGCACAACTAAAAGATAGTAGGCTCTTCTGGGAGGTCCTAAATCGCCCCCTTTTCAAGAGCGACAAGAAAGAATCTATAGTTGTGCAGGTTACCGCTGAACAGTGGGTTCAACATTTTACTAAGATTTTTAATCCAACTTCTATCTCATTAATGTCAAGCACGGATAGAACAGGGGAATTAGTGACATCCCCCTCAGCTTTGACCCTCAGCTCTTCTCTTACATTGATCGAGATTGAGGAAGCCTTAGAGAAGGGATCATCACTAAAAGCTCCAGGCCCAGATACCGTCCCCTTGGATCTTTTTAAACACAATGTTAGTCTGTGGGCACCCAAATTACTGAATGTTTTCAAGGCTGTTGTGGTCGGGCGCATCCCTGGTACTTGGGAGGAGTCAATTGTAGTCCCAATCTTTAAGAAGGGCGACAGGTGCGACCCATGTTGCTATCGCCCGATTTCTTTAATAGACGCCTCATGTAAAATCCTGGGTAGGGTATTCCTAGCGAGGTTAGAAAGTTGGGCAGACTCAACAGGACTTATAGTTGATTCCCAATACGGATTTAGGCGTGGAAAGGGGACCGTCGAGCAGTGTCTGAACCTGGCACTAATTATAGGTAAGTACATGAAGGCAAAAAAGTCGTCAATACATCTTGCCTTCATTGACTTATCAAGTGCGTTCGACACTGTTTGTAGACATAAGCTGTGGCGGATGATGGATGACATGGGCTTTGAGGAACCGTTGGTCACATTGCTCCGCAGGTTACATGCAGCAACAACTGTATCAATTAGATTTGGCCCTGGTGGTGAAATGACAAAATCAATTCCTTCTACTGAGGGCGTGCGTCAAGGATGCATTTTGGCGCCTTTTCTTTTTCTGGTTTACACAAACGGGCTAGAAAAGTATCTATTAAACCAGGGTTGTGACTTTCCAAAAATCAATGGCAAAAGTATTCCCATGCTTTCTTATGCAGACGATACTGTCTTAATGACCCTAACCGGAAATAGCATGCAAGTATGTTTAGATGCCTTTAATACTTTCATGCTTGACCTCGACTTAAAGGTGAACTTTGATAAATCCTTTGTAATGTCTTGTGGTCCTAAAGGGTCCAACATCAGGAAGTTTGTGGTAAATAAACGCACAATTGGAAAGGTGGAAAATTTTAATTACCTTGGTAACTTGTTCAATAGTAAATTAAGCTGGACGCCACTCATGAAGGTTCGAGCCCAGAACGCGACCCGGGCTATAGAGGGCATTTTCGTTTCTGCAGCAAACTGGGGCAAAAACATGTTACGCACCTTAAAACCCTTTATACATCGAAATGTTTATCGGTGGCCACCTATGGGGCAGGGGTATGGGGTACTGAAATACCATCTGTGATACAGGTGATGGAAAATAACTTCATAAAAAGGGTTTTATCAGTTCCCAAAGGTTGTTCAAACATTTTCTGCCACAAAGAAATTGGAATGGTAAGAGTTTCTGATACAATCCGTATGTCCCCTTTATTGTTATGGGGCAAAATATGGCAATCTGAAGACCTGCAACTCACTAAAGATATCATTATTGATTGCATGGTTCTAGAAAATTCAAAACAGATTCCCTGGTTGTCCTATGTTTGTAACATGCTAAACAAGATTGGATTGGGTTCCTATTATGACAATCCTGAAAAAATAGAGGGAAACCCAAAGGTGGACATAAAGGCAATGTATTGGAAATCGTTGAATCCGCCATCCCGGGACGATGCTAATGTATATGTTCATAAGCCCCAACCTCAGTTTTATCTAACATTTACTCTTAATGTGCAATGGCGTTTCTTGCTAACAAGGTTTAGACTGGATATTTTGCATTTTTTGCTTGCATTCCCGAAACAGGGGGGTTGGTGTGAGAGGCTGCCCCCTTGTCCATGTAACAATAGGGATAGGCAAAGCACTATACATGTGGTTCTTTTTTGCTCTTTATATCAAGAACCAAGGAGCCGGTTTATTAAACCAATCCTGAAGGGGAGGCAACCTTGCACCTATAAGGAAGGGTATGATTACCTGTCTGCACTATCCTCTGTTGAAACTTGCTGTGCCATGCTAAATTTTATTAAAGTTTCGCTAAAGATTAGGAAGGCCTATGGTTAGCACCAAAATGTATAGAACATTCTCTGGTGAAATTGTGTATGTGTATATTTCTTTTTACAAAAAGTTATTTTACTATTTGGGAAATTGTGTATTTAAAAAACTTTTAATTTTGTTCCATGAGGTACGATGAATTGTATGTTCTGTACTTTTATGATTCATTTTATGAACCGAATAAAGTTTTGAAATGAATGACTGCCTTCATAATTGTGTTCTAATCCAATATAAGATTAAAGGGTTTTAATGAAAAATCTAAAATAAGTGACACAGAGAAAAATGCTAAATGTATATTCCATGAAGGCTAAGATACAGAGTATATAGTCATAAATTAGAAATACCCAAGTTCAAATAGGCAGCAAAAATCATAGAGTAACCTCTTAATAAATATATAAAGTCTTTAGGTTATAACTGGCAGAATCACAGAGGAAACCAACAGCATCTCTAGTAGATATGGGGAGGTCATTGGCTCACCATCAAACTAGGGTTTTTAAAGACATTTTACACATTGGCAAATAGGAACAATAGTAATCTGTGGTTCTCCAGTATTGGCGTCTTTCATAGATTCACATGCCTGAATGTCCCCGTTGTCAGAGTGGGAGTCTCACGGTATATAAAAAAGCAATAAATATGCACATAATAACCAAAAAACCCTGGTAACAAGAAACCAGGAAGTAAAGTAGCCCAAAGTTACCAAGAAAAAAGTTCCACATGTATGGCTATCACAGTCATTATACATAGTCCAAACTGCAGCCAATCAGGTGACAGCACCCACCAGAATTTTCTCCCCAGAGGCTCAGGCTCTCAGATTTTGTCGCACAAGAGTGTAACCAAGAGATAAGAGCATAAAGTGGCCTCTGAGGAGAGGTGGGCGGTTTGCATGTGAATCTATGAAAGACTCCAATATTGGAGAACCACCGATTACAGGTAAGTAACTATTGTTCTTCTCCAGTATTGGGGTGTCTTTCATAGATTCACATGCCTGAATCAGAGTAGATAGCAGTTCCCAAATAATGCCTGGAAGACGCTATTTGTAACATAATCTGCTTATAGAAAGCATTAGCAATCACATAATAGAAATGCTAACATGTATAAACATATATCAAAATTTGCAATCACAAGAGCATGTACTGAATATAGGCAAGATAATACCCGTCTGAAAAGTAGTACAGAGGGGGAGGCTCACTTTATTTGAAAAGATTGCTTAGAACCGTTTGACCCACTGAACTGTCAGCCTCGCTGGCAGCTTCCAAACAGTAATGCTTGGTGAAAGCATGTCTGCTGGACCAAGTTGCTGCTCTGCAGATTTTCTGTAGAGGAACACCAGCGAAGAGAGCAGTCGATGAAAACACTGCCCTCGTAGAGTGTGCTCTTGGAGTTGTCTGCAAAGGCCTTCCAGCTTTTAGATAGCAAAAGTCAATAGCGGCAGATATCCATCTAGCTATGGTCTGTTTAGACACTGCTTGACCTTGCCATATCTTTCCGTAGGCAATAAACAATTGATCGGATTTACGAACGGTAGACGTCCTTTGTAAATAGAACTTAAGACATCTTCTGATGTCAAGGGTATGCAGTGCCCTCTCCACGGGGGTTTGCGGGTTAGGAAAATATATTTTCAAGATGACTGGTTCGTTCAGGTGAAAATCCGAAGGCACGTTAGGCATAAATTTAGGATTTGTACGCAGCAGTACAGAATTGGATGTAAATTGCAAGAAAGGTGAATTGACGGTGAAATCCTGAATATCACTGACACTTCTCGAGGAAGTCAATGCTAGCAACAGAGAAACCTTCCAGGTTAGAAATGTAAGATCCACTCTGTGAATTGGTTCAAATAGGTGGCACATGAGCTGCCCTAATACCACATTAGGATGCCATGATGGAGGTGGACAACGTACAGGAGGAAACATTCAGAATAGTCCCTTAAAAAACTGTTGCATTATTCTTGATAAATAAAGAGAATTGGACCCATCCTGTCGGAACCTTGAAATGGCTGCCAGAAAGACCTTTAACGTTGCATGAGAGATGCCTGATCTCGCTAAGTGCAAGAAAAAAGGTAATATCTGTTCCGGTGTTGCATGAAACGGGTGAACCCCAGCAGATTGACACCATATGCAGAATCTTTTCCATTCAAGTCTGTATGTCCTTATTGTAGCAGGAGCTCATGCGTTAGCCAGAACCTCCTGGCAATCCGCAGGAATATTTAGATGAGCGAATTCAAGGTGCTCAGGCGCCTGGCAGCTAATTTCAGAGAAGCAGGATCTGGATGGCAAATCTGACCGTTCTGAATGGACAGGAGATTCGGTACTGGTCGAAACTGAATTAAATCGCACTCTGACAGGAGGAGAAGTTCAGTGAACCAGAATTGGCAAGGCCATCTGGGAGCGTTGAGAATTAGGCGACAAGGTTCTTTCTTCATCTTCCGGAGAACTCTGGGAACCAACGGAATTGGAAGAAAGGCGTAAGCATATATTTGAGACCAGTTCATCGAAAACGTATTCCCCTGAGAATCATTGTGGGGAAGCCAGCTTGCAAAGAATAGGCATTTGCTGTTCTTCTTGGTCACAAAAAGGTCCAGATCGGGATGACCCCACTGTTGGAAGACTCGATCCACCGTCGGCCGATGCAGTTCCCATTCGTGGGTGGACACCGTTGACCTGCTGAGGGTATCCGCCAGAACATTTGAAACTCCCGGCACGTGAACTGCTAAGAGATTGATCCTGTGCCGTATCGCCCAAGCCCAGATCTCTTGGGCTTCCTGAGACAGAAGAGCCGACCTTGTTCCTCCCTGTTTGTTTAAGTAATGCATACTTGTAGTATTGTCCGTGCGAACCAATACTGTGGCTCCTAGAATGATTGTACGAAAGAACATGAGGGCTAAGAAGATGGCTCTTAGGCCTAGTAGATTGATGTGCCATTTCTTTTGTTGAGGGCTCTGTTTTCTGCTGCCCTCCATCCCTTGAAGATGTGCTCCCCAACCCTCGAGGATGCGTCTGTGGTGATAGTGAAGTTCGGCATTTCTTGAAGGAATGCACATCCCTTCTTTAGATTTCTTTCTTGAGCCCACCAGAGAAATGCCTCCCCATCCGAGGAGTGATTTGAATGAGATCTTCGAATGAACCTGAGACTTGTAACCATTGCAGGTTGAGTTCCTCTTGAAGGGGCCTCATTTTGTCCCGGCAATTTGATATCAACAAGATGCAAGAAGAGACCATTCCTAGAAAGGACAGTGGCCAGACTACTCTGCTGGTCCTGCCCGACCTCACAGCCCCCTTTGATACCCTGTCCCCTTCCATCTTGGCCATGCGTCTTGAGGAGATAGGAGTGGAGGGACCCGCGCTTAGCCTTTTAATATCTTTTCTGGCTCAACGCGAACAGAGGGTCAAGCTGGGCAACTATCTTTACCCCATCAAGCCTGTGCAGTGTGGGGTCCCTCAGGGCTCGTCGCTGAGCCCCACGCTCTTTAATATTTATGTAACACCATTGGCCAGGTTGGTCAGATCCTTTGGTCTGGAAGTCGTTTCTTACGCTGACGACACCCAGATCATGGTCTCTATTTCGCAAACCACTGACATCACTGCCCTTAATTTTAGAGCCTACATGGAAGCAGTTGCGAATTGGATGGTGAGAAATTACCTTAAGTTAAACGGGGAGAAAACGGAGGCGCTCATTTTCGGAGGCAAGCAGGAGACCTGGTCTATTGACTGGTGGCCTTCTGCTCTAGGTGCCTGCCCCACGCCCTCTCAGTCTGCCCGGAATCTGGGTGTAATCTTTGACTCTTCACTTTCCTTTGATAAACAGGTTAGCAGGACTGCCTCAACCTGCTGTGGGGTTCTGCGAATCCTAAAGAAAATCGCTCACTATCAGTCGATCGAAGCCCGTAAACAGGTCACGGTGGCCCTTATAACCTCAAGACTAGAATATTGTAATGTACTCTATCTAGGAATTAATAAGCAACTTGTTCAGCGTCTCCAGATTATACAAAACGTGGCCGCAAGGTTCGTTGTTGACACTCCGAGGCGTTCATCAGGCTCCTCCATCAGGAAAAATTTGCACTGGCTCCCCATGCAAGCAAGGATTGAATTTAAGGCCTTGTGCCTTATTCACCGTGCCCTGCATGGACTTGGGGCAGAAGATATTAGTTCTCTTGTGTCCCGTCATATCCCCGGCAGGGCCCTGCGCTCAGCAAATAAAAATCTCCTTGCCGTTCCCAGAAGTGCTAAAGCAAGGTGGGACGGGGGGGCCTTTTCCTCCCTCGTTCCAAGGATTTGGAACTCCCTTCCAGTGGAGCTCAAGGCTCAATCATCCTATCTCCTTTTCCGGAAGGCCCTGAAGACTTGGCTCTTCAGTGAATTCTATTTCTAGTCGGCTCGCCTCCTCCCCCTCCACACAGATTTTTCCATCCTCAGCGCCGTGACGCCTACGGGCTAAGTTGCGCTATACAAGGCTCCTATCATCATCATCATCAACTGTCGGACTGAAACTGACTGTCTTGAGCGTAACATGTGAGACAGGTTTTAGATTCTCTTTTGCTGTTTTTCTGATATTAAAGCTTGAACTAACTGCGTATCCAAAGTCTCTCCCAAGAACGTCTGCCCTGAGGTTGATAGAAAGACCCAGCGATTGGAACAGAGACAGGCAACTTTGGACATGGGCGTTTGTGTCTGAGAAAAAATTTGCCTTGATAAGGCAATCATCCAGGTAAGGAAATATTTTAATCCCCTCCAGGCGGAGGTGGGCTGCTACTGGAGCCAGGACCTTCGTAAACACTCTGGGTGCCGATCTTAGTCCAAAGGGAAGGACCTTGAGCTGAAAATCCCTCCCAGCCAATCTGAAACGCAGAATTTTCCTGTGACGGGGCAAAATGGGAACGTGGAAGTACGCATCTTGAAGGTCCAGGGTGGCCATGTGATCCCCTGCCGACAGAAGATGAAGTATTTCCTGAAGCGATAACATCCGAAATGACAATTTCTTTAGATATTTGTTGAGGGAACGGAGATCTAGAATTGGACGCCATTCTCCGGATTTCTTCTTTATCAGAAAGAACTGTGAACAGAGTCCTGTTCCTCTCTGCCCTTGAGGGACTTTTTCGATCACTCCTTTTTTTTAACATCAAATTTATCTGGGAAAACTGGAGTTGAGCCCTTTGGAGGGAAATTTGGAGGAAATTGTTCGAATTCTAGAGCATGGCCCATGGCTACAATGTCTAGGACCCACTTGTCCGATGTTATTGAGGACCAGTTTGAATAAAATCTTGAGATTCTTCCTCCAACTTTTACATGGGACTGTGGCAGTAGCTGTGGCAGGTGATAAAACTCATTGTCTTTTGTTGGAATCCTTTCCACTGTAGGAAGGTTTCTTCTTATTCTGAGAATAGGAGGTGTTGCGCTGGCCATATGACTGGTAACGTTGTGATTGGTAGCCCTGATTCCCTTGATATGATCGGTAGGAAGATTTTTGACTATAGCTTCCTGGATTAGAGGATGACCCACGTCCTCTCACACCCTGAAAGGGCGACTTACGAAACTGAAAGGTGCCAAGAGATCTGGCTGTTTCAGTGTCCTTTTTAATGGTTTGTAAGGCTTCTTCCACATGTGGGCCAAACAAAGCCTCCCCGCCGAAAGGCATGTCCAGTACTTTAGCTATTACCTCCTGGCAAAATGAAGCAGCCTTTAACCAGCCTTCTCAACGTAGGACAGTAGCCCCCGACAGCTGCCTGAAACCAGTGGACGCAACATCTACTGTTATGTTATGTTATGTTACTGGGGGTTTTGTAAAGCGCACAGCTGCTCCGAAGAGCGTCCCGGCGCTGCAGATCAAAAACAGATACCAGCAACTAACAAAAATACCACCAGCGACGCCAGGTGCTCAGAGGAAACAGAAGTATTGGACAAAGAGAAGAGTCTTAGGCTCCTTTCTAAAAGTGAGCAGGTTGGAACTGGCGCGTAAGGTTAGAGGTTATGTGTTCCAAAGACGAGGGGCAAGGTAGCTAAAGGAACGACCTCCACATCGTGCACGTCGCACTGCCGGCACTATTGCCCTGGCCTGGGCAGCGGACCTCAAGGGTCTAGATGGAAGGTAGAAATTGACTCTTTTTTGTACATACACTGCACCGGAGTTATGCAGAGCCTTGAACGCTGTTGTTAAGGTCTTGAAGGTGATGTGTTTGCGGATCGGCAGCCAGTGCAGAGCTTTAAGAAGGTCGCTGGCCCTGGTTCTTCTGGTTAGACCGAATATGGCTCTGGCTGCCGAGTTCTGGGCGATCTGCAGGCGCATCAGGAGATACTCGGGAAGACCCAAGTAAAGGATGTTAGAGTAGTCCAAGCGCGAACCTATCAGAGCCTGCACAATGATCTTTCTGTGCTCCAAGGACAGGAACGGCAAAAACTTTCTCAACATCCTTAAGATGGCAAAGCACTTCCCCGTCAGACCTGCTACTTGGGCCTTAAAGGAAAGAGTATTATCCACCTGAATGCCCAGATTCTTAGCTATTACAGAATCGCTGGCTGGCGGGAACATGGCCGAAGGCCACCAGTGCTTCCATCTCGGGTCGGCGGGACACCCAAAGAACAGGATCTCGGACTTGTCCGAGTTGCATTTGAGGCCGCTTTTCCCAAACCAATCAAACACAGCCTCAAGACACCTCAAGATGGCGGCTCCGTCGAAATCACAGCCCCTGTCACATGTGAACAGGAGCTGCGTGTCATCCGCACTGGAGACGATCTGGGCCCCATGCTCCTCCACTAGCGCCGCTATGGGTGTCATAAAGATGTTAAAAAGAGAGGGGCTGAGTATAGATCCCTGCGGGACCCCTACCTCAAGCTGCGGCATTGCGGCGGAGAAAGGGGGAGCCCAGATCGTTTGTCTGCGGTCGGCCAGAAAAGATTGAAACCATTTGAGCACCGTTCCCCTAAGACCAATCTCCCAGAGTCTAGTAAGGAGAAGGTCATGGGGAACGGTGTCAAAGGCCGCCGACAGATCTAGCATGATAAGCATGGCCTTTCCACCACTGTCCAGAGTTTCCTTCACAGCCTCGGTCACCTCGAGTAAAGCGGTTTCTGTACTCAGGTTGGATCTGAACCCGGACTGTGATTGGTGAAGTAAGGAATTCGACTCTACAAAGTGGGATAGGGTGGTGTGCACATGCTTCTCCGCTATTTTCGCCAGAGCAGGCAACAGCGAAATTGGCCTGTAATTGGAGTGTAGTTTAGGATCCACATTGGGCTTTTTAATAAGAGGAAGGACGAGGGCCTGTTTCCAAGAAGTGGGAACCTTGCCGGTGCTCAGGGACAGATTAATGATGGGATTAATGATAGGGTTAAGAACGGGAGCCAAGGTTGCAAGACATTTGGCGGGGCAAGGGTCAAGCGGAGAGCCTGATTTCAGTTTGGCCAAGAGGTCCAGCGAAGTATGGAGCTCTAGGACAGGGAAACAGTCAAGAATGGGACCGGTTATAACTTTATCCGGATCGGATTGGTGTAACCAGGGAACAAGAGGGTCATCAACCTCAGGGCTGGAAACAGGGACATTATATGTTCCTTTCAAGGCTGCTTGGATCGTGAGAATTTTGTTGGTGAAAAATTCTGCTAGATCAGTTATCCACGGTTCCGAAAAGGAGGACACGGGAGTACAGCAGGTGGGAGCGATAAACTCTTTGACAATCTTGAAAATCTCTTTACAGGAGCAATCTGCTTCCTCAATCCTTCTGGCTAAAAAGGACTTCTTTTCTGCTGTAATGTCCCGGTGATATTCTTTCACCGCTTCTCTATAGGACTGTTTAGAGGTCGCATCATACTGCCTCCGCCAGTCTCTTTCAAGCTTCTTGCAATGCCTTCTTTTGCCCGCCAAGGCAGCGGAAAACCAGGGGGCAGAAGCTTTTACCAGCTGTGATCTGACCTGGCGAGGTGGCGCAAGAGCTGCCAGGCGTGCAGAGAGCCAATCCTGAAAGCACTTAACATCGTCCTCTAGCCTGCCTGTGAGTACACACGGATATGTCTCTAAAGCCAGAGTGAGCATGGCTGGAGAGATTTTGTGGAAGGCTCTGGAAGTGCGTGCTTCGTGCATCTGACCATTGCGTGGGGTCACTGTGTGATGTGCTGTCTGGAAGTCAGCTAAGAAATGGTCCTACCAGAGGACTGGGGCGAGGGAGGATAGGGTCACTGGGGCAGTAGAGAAGATTTGATCTAAAATGTGCCCTTTCTCATGTGTAGGTGCCTGTAGGTACATGTTGAACCCCGCGGAGGATGTCATGTCCAGACATTTTTGCACTTCCGGGTCCTCTGCCTTGTCCATGTGGATGTTAAAGTCCCCTAGGACCAGGCAGTGTCTTGCCCTAAGGCCTACTGCAGAGTCAATAATTTCTGCCGAGAACCGTTCTCCCTCTTGCAGTATCTTCAGAGCTTCAGATTTTGAAGGCTCCGGAAGCATGTCTATGTATGGTGAGATGTCAGCCCACATTTGTCTGTTGTACCGACCCAGAATGGCTAGAGAATTGGCCGCACGGACTGTTGTTGCTGCCTTAGTGGAGACTCGTTTCCCAATCGAGTCCAGCCGCCTGCCGTCTCTGTCAGGTGGGGCTGTGATCGGAGAAGATGGATTTCTAGACTGTCTTTGAGCAGCCTGCACGATCACGGAATCCGCCTTTGGGTGTCCTATAAGGCATGCTGGAGACTTGTCAGGCGCTTTATATTTCTTGTCCAGACGTGGCAAGACTGGAGGAATAGAAGCAGGATTTGACATCACCTTTAATCCCTCTTTCCATATAAAGTCTATAATGGGGATCGCCCTCACCTGTCTCCTTGGCTGGTATTTAAAGTCATAGAGGAAGCATTCCTCTTTCTTAGTTTCCATAGGGATTCGTAAACGTTGGGTTGCTCTTTCCATAAGGAGGTGAAAACCTCCAATGTCCACTAGAGGTGAATCTGCAGGAGCCGTAGGTGAAGGAGAAGGTGTTTGGATCTGATATTCATCCCACTCAGACAACTTAGATCTCTCATCCACTTCACCTTCCTCCCTTTCTTCATCATCTGATGAGTGTGCTTCTGGAGAGTGATGTGAAATCAAAGGCAAAAGAGGTCTAGGAGACCGGAATTCTGATGTGGAAGCCTGCGCCACTGGAGTAGGAGGCACGGAATCCGCTGATTCAGATGGCGGGAAACGGCTGTAATATTCGTCCAGCATATGCTGAAGATAAGTTAATAAGGCTATAGGCATCTGAGCTGATGGAATATTAGCAACAGGCGACGTCACCTATTCAGGCGAAGGTTGATCATCCTAATCATCTTCCTCCTGATATTTAATGAACAGCTCCGACGGACTTGTCGCTGTCCTAAATCTATCATCCACATTAGAATCTTCCTCACTGTCTTCTGAATCCAGCAATTTTTCAGGAACCTGTAGAGGTACCTTATGTGGAGAAATACATAATGGAGATAAGGGTTCAATCACGGAACCACGTCTTTGTAGCAAAGGAGGCTTTGACGTAGACGGCGTAGAAGATAAAACCGTAGACAGTGACCAAACTTGTATTTCAGTACATGTAGACAAATTTTGCGTCAACGGGAGAGTCATTGAGAGGCCCGTCGATGAAGGAATAATTCCTGAAGGTGATAATGCCGACGAGGATGTGGCCGTTGACAAAGGTGCCTTCGACAACGAGGTGAGCTTCGTCGATGATGTGGTTTTCGTCGACTATTTGGCCATCGACGATGTAGTTCTCGTCTCCGAGCTCGTCGACAACGAGGATGTCGTCGACGATGATGAAGTGGCCATCGACGAGGCCGTCGTCGACGAAGCCATCGTCGACAAGGTCTTCTTGATCTTAGTCGTCGACAGTGAGCCGACAATAGGAGTAGACGCAGTCTCTTTCGTCGACGATATGGGTTTGACTGAGACGTAGACTAGTGTCGACGGAGATGACGCCGACGACATAAGCATTTGAGGTTTAGTTGATGAAAAAGTTACAGTTGATGTGTAGGTTGTGTCAACGGAAATATTCGTCGACGAAGGGGTCGTCAACGGCGTCGTCGACGACGGGGTCTTCTTCTGATGGAGAATCTTCTCAGAAGTTGGTTTTGGAGGCAAAATCTTGACTGATCTTCTCGGGGTCGTGGAAGGCAAAGGTTTGCTATTGACAGGAGGAGTAGTCTTAGAAGTGGTAGGCCTCTCTGAACCCTTAGAGGTTTGTTGTTTCCTCACAACCTTAGTCCCAGGAGAAGATAAAACCTCCTCAGCAGCTCTCTTCCTACAGAAACTGGATTGTCCTGGTCCTTAAGCTTCTGTAGCCACAGAAGTAAGCGCCCCTCTCTATCCCTGAGGGTCTTTTGAGGGAAGGTCCTGCATATCTTGCAGTCCTTCACTCGATGATCTGGATACAGGCAGTAGATGCATTTCTTGTGGGGATCTTCTGAGAGAAGCTGGAGCTTACCACAAGATTCACAAGGCCTGAATAATGATTTCTTAGAGGAAGACATCCTAAAAAACAAGAAATCCTGAAGAAATTTGAGAAGAACTGAGCAGAGCTCAGGAAGACTCTCTTCACACGACGTACGGTAGAAAATCTGAGAGCCTGAGCCTCTGGGGAGAACATTCTGGTGAGTGCTGTCGCCTGATTGGCTGTAGTTTGGACTATGTATAGTCATACATGTGGAACTTTTTTCTTGGTAGCTTTGGGCTACTTTACTTCCTGGTTTCTTGTTACTAGGGATTTTTGGTTATTAAGTGCATATTTATTGCTTTTTATATACCGTGAGACAACCACTCCGACGACGGGGAATGCTTCAGGCATGTGAATCTATGAAAGACACCCCAATGCAGGAGAAGCAAAACTCCAAACTCATCATGGCATGATTACTGATCACACATATTTAAGAAATTAGAATGATGTCTGTAGGAGGCTGGCTTAGTATATGCTGCACACTTATTTAAGTGAAGCACCTTGCACCAATGCAGACAACCCTTATGGTGATTTTAGCGATCTTAGACAAACATAGAAAAAGCTCTCTAAGTGGCAGCTGTGGAGAGAAGCCTTCAGGCTTAGTCCAGAAGGAGTGTTAAGCAGCTTGTTTTGCAATATATAATGATATAATGTAGATTAAACGACAAAGAACCACACAGTTTAGTTATAAAAATATATAACCATTTATTATGCACACTCACTAATACATTGGTATATCTCCTACCCGGAGATATACCAATGTATTACATATATATACAAATGCCTACCGACGCGCAAGGGTACTGCTACGCAAAAGTTTCCGGATCCAGTCTGACGCCTGGGGATATTCTAAGGTAAGGAATCTAATACTAACGTGTCTCTTTCAGATACAGTGGTCCCCAGGGAAGACAATAACATATACTAAGACTCAGAAGAGCTGGAGACACAAGGAACCACCTGAGGTAAGTACCCAGGAACCCCACGGAGACTCTGTGCAGTGTGAAAACACAGCTGCATACTCAATGCAAATCAAAGGGAAAGTCGCAGTTGCAGTTTTCAAGAAGAAGGACCCTTCCCAGTGGACCCTGAAGAAACCCAGCGGAACACAGAAGGTTGGAGAGTCACCCCTCCAGCGAATATCCCAGGTACCAGGATAACTACACAAGGAAAACCGGGTGCAAAGGTGCGAAATGACGTCCGAAACCGCCATAGACCAAAATGGAGGACTTCAGGAAAGATACTGCTGTCAAAGAAGGTGAAAGAGTCAGGTGAAATTCAGGGATGGATTCTTGAAGAGAAGAACCTGCAAGCAGAGGGGACAGTGTTTATGCCACTTGAAGGGGACTAGGAGACACAGAAGAGCAATTACCACCGATAACGGAAGATTCAAGAGGGATGATCGGGATCTTGTCGCTGAGGCTGTGAGGACCAGGCAACTCTGTGGTAGACCAGGAGCCATTCACGGACTGTCCCACTTAGGAACTTCTAAAACCCGGAGGTCAGTGTCCGGCGTAAGCACCAACAAACCTTGGCAGCAGCAACAGACGGAGTACACGAAAAAGGCGCGAAGTTGGAAGCAGCAAGTTCCAAGGGACTTACCAATTGCAGGAGAGTCAGAGCAGGTCCCGACAAGCAGGGGAGGCCATTGAAGTCAAAGAAGACCCTCAAGAGGATCCAAAAGCCGAAGGCACAGGAGTTGCAAGAGGTCCTTGAGCAGCTCACCAAAGATGCAGGCCCAAGGTGCAGAAGATGTGGGGAGGATGAAGATCTTGGCATGAAGAGATGCTGGAGGCTGGAGCTTCTTGTAGTCCAAAGATCTCTGAAGTATAGAGCCAACGAGCCTTGGCAATGGCAAGTCGACATGGTGCACAGGGGTTTAGTTTAAGCAGTTCTGATGAGGGATTCTGGCTTCAAACTTGCGGAGAGAACAGGGAGCCCTCGAGCGAGTTGTATAACAATGATTTGTGTTGCTAGGCCTTTTGAAGTCCATGGGACATCAGGAGCAGCAGACTGGTTAGCTTTGTTGCGGTGCCTGTAGATGCAGGGAAATGATTCCTTCATTCCATGGGAGATGTCCTTGATGCCCACAGGTCTGGAGAGGAATCTTGAAAAACCACAGGCACAGACGATGAAGAAGACTTGCAGGACAGCTAGACCTGGAGCAGCTGGAGTCTTTCATGGTGCAGGCTCGGTTCCAGGCGAAGTCCAGATGATAAAAGGTGAAGTGGGTTCGGTTTTGAATCTTGTCCCACAAAGAATCTGCAGAGCTACCCACAGGTAAGCCCTTAAGTTCCCTAGGGAAAGGGTTGGGACGATTCAGGGTTCCCTCCTAGAGGAGATGCTGGACAGAGGGGAGGATACTCCCATGTCCTCTGTCCAGTTTTATGCCAGAACGGGA
Source organism: Lissotriton helveticus (assembly GCF_964261635.1). NCBI lineage: Eukaryota > Metazoa > Chordata > Amphibia > Caudata > Salamandridae > Lissotriton > Lissotriton helveticus. The sequence goes on from NC_136068.1 coordinate 574,908,010, forward strand.
GCCAAGGGTTCCCTGAACTGGTTCCAAAAAGAGTATGCAAGGAGGGCACCATATGTGCCCCTCAAAGCAGTCTGGTGGTGCTGGCAATCTCCCCCACCCCAGCCCAATACACTAACGGCCACATGCATCATTGTAGGATTTTGCGATTCCTAAATTGCGAAAATTAAGGAATCGCAATTTAGGAATTGCAAAATCCAATGCATCAAGAAATCTTAAAAGTTTTTAGGATTTCTTAATTTTCTGTATTTGCGATTCCTTAATTGCGAATCGCAATTAAGGAATGGCATTACATTGATGCCTATAGCCCCATAGGAATCAATGCCTTTTTGCAAATTTGATTTTGCGAATCGCAATTTGTTGATGCATTTCAAGGGTGCTGAGGGGGGTCCAAAGGAACCCCCCCTGCACCCTTGAAATGTTTTTTTAAGTGCAAGTTTCACACACACATGTCCAAAGGACATGTGTGTGTGTAACATGACACTTTCAAAAATGCTTTTTTGAGCATTTTTGAAAGATTTCGCAAATTAATACGAGGGTCAACCTCGTGTTAATTTGCACCTCCTATTTCCAAATTCGCATTTTTTTAAAAATTCATGCACTGCATTTAAGGAATCGCACAAATGCGATTCCTTAAATGCAATCGCATTTTTAGGAATTGCAAAAAATTGCGAGTTTTGTGAGATTGTTTAATGCATCCCTAAAAGTGATTTTGGAATCGCAAACGGCCGATTTTTCCGAATCGTACCGTTTGCGACTCCAAAATCACTTGATGCATGTGGGCGAAAGTCCTGTCTGGGAGATGGTCACACCTCCCTGTAACAGAAAAGAAAACAAGTTACTTACCTGTAACTACAGTTATCCAGTATTGGTATCTTTCATAGATTCACATGCCTGAATCATTCCCCGTCGCCGAGGCGGGAGTCCCACGGTAAAAATACATATAAAAGCAGTGCCTTAGAATAAGATTGTAGTAGGCTGACAAGACAGTAGGCCCGAAAGGCCCAAAGCTTAGTAGCCTATCTACCTCATTGTATAAAAAGAGCTGAAAACAGCTCCAACCAATCATATGCCAGCACCCTCTAGAACCTTCCCAGCAGAGGCAGTTCTCCTCAGATTTTCCTTGCACAAGTGAGAAGTAGATTTCCCCATTAGAGAACTGTCCTGCCGGGAGGAGGGTGGGTGCATGTGAATCTATGAAAGATACCATACTGGATAACTGTAGTTACAGGTAAGTAACTTGTTTTTTTATCCAGTATTGGGGTATCTTTCATAGATTCACATGCCTGAATCAGAATAGCAAGCAGTAAGCTCAATAATGTTGTTTGCGGAAGGTGGGAGACAAAGCGTAAATCTACATATCCTCCACACATCCGGAAGGTTATAGAGCAGTAGACTATGTAAATGCATAAAAATGCAGAAACTTTCTGAATGAAATAAATATAGTCAGGTAACATACTTCCTATCAAGAAACATAATCTCGAACAGGAATGGAACGAGGCGATGGCGTCGCCCAAGGAAGTAGGCATCTCCACAAGACTGAGGCTAGTGCAATTGAAAGTTTTACATAGGACATACTACACTAGGACAATGTTACACCGTATTACTAGAGCACAACACCCTTACTGCCTGCGTGGGTGCGGGGAGGAGGGTACATTTTACCACACTATATGGGACTGCCCTCTCATCCTAGAGTTCTGGAGGCAAATAATGCGCACGATGTCACAAGCGCTGGAGATCTCATTGTTTCCCGAACCACGTAGGTGCCTACTGAACGTATGGGAACCTACTGACTTATCCAGGCATGGTCGTCTTTGGGTCACGGTGGGCTTGATCGTAGCGAAGTGAGACATAGCTCAGAAGTGGGGGGCGGCAGACGCCCCTACGAAGTGACAATGGTGCCTTAACATGGACAGAGTCATGGTGACTGAAAGAGCAGTGTACTCTGGCAGAGCGTGCCCGGGGAAGTGGAACAAAATTTGGGCTAAGTGGAACGAGTATAGGGGGGAAATGTGTGATCCCTTGCCAGTAGATGAACAAGACTTGTCGGATGAAGAGGGGGAAGAGGTGTAGAACACATCCTGAACACAGTGGCGGGGGGCCATGGGCACTAAATACACCAAAACACTATAAGGAGGGTTCGAGGGTTGGTAAATAGGGAACCTGGAGAACCGCGTCCGAGGAAGCCCGACTAATCCCACGAACAAGTTTAAATGGGGGGATGATGGGACCAGGGGTGGAGACTCTGGGGAGGGGCCTATATACAATTAGTTGATGCGACCTTCTAAACAAACTGCTTGACCATATTGTGATTCCTCGAATTGTTTGTGTTGTTGTTGTTTAAAAATAGAAAACCAAGAACTTGTACTAACGGACGAATCATTAACAGTACTGTACCTTTTAATTGTGGCAATTGCGTGACGATACATGAACCGACTTGCTGATCCCAGTCTGATTTCACCGCATTTTGCTAGCAAGACTGTGATGGCGGCCGGCCCGGTGGGTTGTAGGCCAACAGCTGTGTGAACTTGAAGGTGCAATAAAAGTTTTTGGAATGAAAAAAAAAAAGAAAAGAAACATAATCTGAACACCAGAAACACTACAGTGCATATGATTATACTCCTACATCATAAAAATGCAATAAGAGAAACATTAAAATCTAACCTTAATGAAGGAGACGTTGCAGAACAACTTGTCCCACTGCTGCATCGTCCTGCGACGCAGATTGTAAGCAGTAGTGCTTCGTGAATGTGTGGACATTTTTCCATGTCACAGCACGACAAATGTTCTCCAGTGAGACTCCAGCAAATAAGGCTGTAGAAGCTGACATAGTTCTGGTGGAATGTGCTGTCACCTTTCTGAGCAAAGGTTTGTTGGCCTCATTATGGCAAAACTGTATGACAGAAGATAACCATCTGGCTATAGTTGATTTTGAAATGGCTTGTCCCATCGTGGCTTGACCATAAGCGATCAACAGCTGATTAGATTTTCTTATATCCTTAGTCCTTTGAAGGTAGAACTTCAAGCAACGTTTCACATCAAGAGAATGTAAAGCCTTTTCTGCCGGTGTAACTGGATCCGGGAAAAAAGTATTTAGCTTTACTGGCTGGTTCAGGTGGAATTGAGACGGTACCTTTGTAATTAATTTTGGATTTGTTCGCAAAGTAACGTAATCCTTACAGAAATGTAGAAAAGGTTCTGAAATCGTGAAAGCCTGGATTTCACTAACCGTCCGGGCTGAAGTGAGAGCTAACAAAAGCGCCACCTTACAGGTTAAAATCTTTAGATCAGTCTTGTGAATTGGTTCAAAAGGTCTCCTCATCAATTGAGATAAAACTGTATTGAGATCCCACTCTGGAAGTGGAGGTCGAACTGGAGGAGAAGCCCGGAATAGCCCTTTTAGAAATTGTTGGATAAGTGACGAAGAACAGAGTGATGGCTTGTTAGAACTCTTTCTGAATCTATAAATCGCAGCAAGATGGACTTTGATAGATGAGAACACTAGACCTGCTTTAGCTAGTGATATAAATAGGGAAGAATATTCTCTGGTGGGGGCTGAAGTTTATGTACGTTATTTGTTTCGCACCAATGACAGAAGCGCTTCCATTTAAAGCGGTATGTTTTGATAGTACTTTGAGCGCGGGCTTTAGATAGAATATCTCTACAGTCCTGAGAAATTCTGAGATCTTTGAATTCTAAGAAGTCAGGAGCCATGCATGCAAGTGAAGCGATTGTGGATCCGGATGCAGAATCTGACCTCTCTCCCTTGTCAATATGGATAGTGTTGGATTGAGGCGAATCGGACATTGTTGTGACAACAGAAGTAACTCCTGGAACCAATACTGCCTCGGCCAGCGAGGAGCAATTAGGATAAGACTTGCAATGTTCCCTCTTCATCTTTTTCAGAACCTTCGGGATTAATGGTATCGGGGGAAAAGCGTATGCATAAATCCCTGACCATCGCATGGACAGGGCATTCCCTCTTGAACCCCGTTGAGGAAATCTGCTGGCGTAATAAAGGCATTTGCTGTTCTGTTGCGTTGCAAACAGGTCTAGAGTTGGTGTGCCCCACATTCGGAAGATCCTGTTCACCTACGATTGCTCCATCTCCCATTCGTGACAACCTGCGAGAGATCTGCTGAGGTTGTCGGCTAGGGAATTTTGAGTTCCTTTAACATGCTCTGCTCTGAGGGTTATGCCATGCTTGATAACCCACTCCCACATCTCTTGAGCTTCCTGCAATAGTGAGAGAGACCTCGTCCCCCCTTGTTTGTTGATGTAATACATACTGGTGGTATTGTCCGTACTCACCAGCACCGAGGAGTTCGCAATTCGCGGAAGGAATGCTTGCAGAGAGAGGAAAATGGCCCTCAGTTCGAGACTGTTGATGTGTTTTTGCTGATAGTGTCGAGACCAACGACCCTGAATTTGAAGGTCTTGGAGGTGTCCTCCCCACCCCTCCATAGATGCATCCGTAGTCAGGACAAACTCTGGAAAAGTGGCCAGGAACGTGAGACCTGGAGACAGATTGCTTCTTTTTGACCACCAGTGGAGAGCGTGTATCATTCGTGTGGTTACCTTTATGGAATCGTCGAATGACCCTCCGGCCTGATGCCATTGTTTGTGCAGCTCTTCTTGCAGCGGTCTCATCCTGAGTCTTGCAAGTGGGACTAGACTGATCGCTGAAGAGCACATCTCCAGAAGAGAAGCGAATGTTCGGACAGAAACTGACTTTTTTCTTGAAATCAACCTTGCCAGGTTTGTAATTTGTTCTGGCGATCCTGAGTCCAGAACGCTTTGCATTGTTGGGTGTCTAGTGTTGCTCCCAGAAAGGTTAGAACTTGGAGGGGTTGCAACTGCGACTTGTTGGCGTTGAGAGTAAGTCCCAGATTGGAACTCTTTCTATTGCATTCTTGCGGAACATCTTTAAGGCTTCTTTGAACAGTAAGTGAGGACGAGGGGTAGGGGGACCCTTGGGCGGGGTCGTAGGTGGTTTCCTTAAGAACTCCAGAGTGTGTCCTCTTCGAACAAGGTCGAGGATCCACTGATCTGATGTGATGTTCTGCCATTGTTGGAAAAAAGCTGAGATCTTAGCGCCCACATGGAGGGGAGAAGGTTGGACTGGGTCCGGCAAAGCTCATTGTCGTTTATTTGAGTCGCGGCCTTGATTGCTCGATCGACGGCGTCCGCCTTGATGAGAGAAATTGCTTGAAGATGATTGCCTGTACAACGACTGGTAATAAGGCTGTTTGTATTGAGACTGGTATTGTCTGTTTTGCTGATTGTGGTAATTTCCTCTCGAGGAAAAACCACTACCACTAGATCCTCTGAAAGATCCTCTCTTATATTGCAGGGTACCCAGCGACTTAGCAGTGTCCGTGTCTGTTTTGATGGTCAATAAAGCGTCATCTATATGCTTACCAAAGAGTGATTTACCATCGTAAGCCATATCAAGAATCTTAGTCTGCACCTCCGGTCTAAAAGAGGTCGCTCTGAGCCATCCCTTTCTTCTGAGAACAGCAGCTCCTGCTAGCTGCCTAAAGTTAGTGTTTGCAATGTCTAAGGCGCAATCAATTATCTCTGATGCAGCCCGTTCTCCTTCGAGCACTATCCTTCGTGCTTCCAGCTGACGATCTTCAGGTATCAGCTCCAGAAATTCCGATAACTTTGACCACATCTGGGGGTCATAACGTGCCAACATTGCCAGAGAATTAGCTGCCTTGATGGACGACGCAGCATTGGTGGAGAACTTTTTTCCTATCAAGTCCAATCGTCTGCCCTCTTTATCTGGTGGTGTGGAGATTGGTTTGGACTGTTTTTTTTACCTCTGTTGTGCGGCCTGCAAAATTACAGAATCAGGGCGTGGGTGACCCAGCAGACAAGATGGAACATCTGGTGTTGCCCGATATTTCTTCTCGATTCGAGGAAGGACTGCAGGAATAGAGGCAGGCGTCTTCATAATCTTAAGGCCTTCCTTCCAGATGAAATCTATAATCGGTATAGCCCTGGTGATTCTCCTACACCCTACTTTAAAGTCGTGAAGAAAACAATCCGACTGTTCAATAGTGACCGGAAGTTCAAACCGCGTAGCAGCCTACTTTGCATGATATTATGAAAGCCGCCAATATCCTCTGGTGTTGAGTCAGATGGTTGCGGTATAGGAGGCGAAGGCATGGGAATCACATATTCATCCTAAGGATCTCCAGTCACATCATCATGAGGCAATTCGCCTTCTTCTCTTCCGTCTTCATCTGAAGATGAAGTATCCTGATTACCTTGTGGTATTGGCTCTACAAGGTGTCTTGGTGAGGCAGGCTCTTGTGGCGGTGGTGGCGGCGTAGGTGTAACCACCGGTACAGTAGGTACAGTCGGAGTAGAGGTTGTAGGTCAAAACCTCTGCCGATAATCGGCCAACATGGCTTGTAAATCCTGAATTAATGAAGGAAGAAGATGACCTGTGTCTTCCGAACGTGGATCCCTATGTGACTGTCTATGATAAGGCGTAGACAAGTCTTCTTGGCAAAAATGTTCATGTAAGCCATCCTCTGTATCCTCCTATTGACATTTTATCTGTAATTCTGACGGATGGTGTGCAATCCCTAAAGGGCCTTCCTCCTCATCATCATCTTCATCAGAATCTTCTTCCTCTACATATGTCTCTAAGATATGTGAGGGTAACAAAGGGGAAATGTTGGTATATTCCTGTCTATGGTATGTTTTCCATTGAAAATGGGTATACGTAACAGGGGATGCTTGAGACCCTTGAGGTAACACAGACCAAGAATTCAAAGGTGGAATTTTGGTCATGAAAGGGCTCTTCGTCGACATGGGCATCTTTACCAAAGGTGCAACAGCCGACTGTATCATAGATGGGCTCGTCGTCGACGGAATCGTCATTGACGGTGCTGCCATCGATGGGCTCTTCGTTGACGAGGTCATCGTCGATGGGGCCGTCGTCGATGGACTCTTCGTCGACGGGGTCGCCGTCGAAGGACTCTTCGTCGACGGGGTCGTCGTCGACGGGAATACCGTAGACGGAACCGTCGTCGCCGGGGTTGCCGTCAACGGGGCCGTCGTCGACGGGGCAGTCGTCGACGGGTTCTTTTTCGATGAACCTGCCGTCAACAGACTCTTCGTTGACAAGATCTTAGACATCTACGGGCTCTTCGTCGATGATGACTTCGATGCCGACAGGGTTTGCGTCGACGATAACTTCATTGATGCTACTGTCCTCGAGGGGATTAATGTCGACGAGGACATCAACGACGATTTTGAAGAAGTAGTGACAGAAGCAGATTCATTAACCCCAGAAGTTTTCTTAGAGGCCGAAACTTTAGATGACACTATTGGAGAAGTTATAGCTCTAGTAGATACCGTAGTAGAAGAGCTTGAAGTAGAAGAAGTCACAGAGACTGTGTGAGAAGACACCAGTGAAAGAGTCTTGACCTGGGCTTTACTCACTGATTTAGTTGCTGAAGACTTGGTAGATTCTGAAGGCAGAGGTAAAGGTGATCCAGAAGGAGGTGAAGACGACCTCCTTGTGTGATCTGAAGCTCTATGAGAGGATTTATGATGTTTTCTCCCCTCAGGAGAAGAGCTGTCTCTGGATCTGGCTCTTTTGCTGGAAGTAGAGGCCCTGTCCTCATCATCTGTAGAAGACGATTTGAGCTATAAGAGAACTCTTGCCTCCCTGTCCCTGATGGTCTTAACAGGGAAGGTTCGACAAATCCTACAATCCTTTACAATGTGATTAGGATGTAGGCAGTAGATGCAGTCTTTATGCTGATCATCTACATGAACCCTCTTTTTATCACAGGTCCTGCAAGTTTTGAAGAGAGCTTTCTTTTCAGACATCCTGAAAGAACAAAGAAGAAAAAACTGAGTAGGCACTCAGGAAGACTCCCTTCCACATGACGTGCAGTGAAAATCTGAGGAGAACTGTCCCTGCTGGGAAGGTTCTAGAGGGTGCTGGCATCCGATTGGTTGGAGCTGTTTTCAGCTCTTTTCATATAATGAGGTAGATAGGCTACTATGCTTTGGGCCTTTTGGGCCTACTGTCTTGTCAGCCTACTACAATCTTATTCTAAGGCACTGTTTTTATATGTATTTTTACTGTGGGACGGGGAATGATTCAGGCATGTGAATCTATGAAAGATACCCCAATACTGGATAACCTACTGTTCTACCTTCCCCCACAGAAGCTCAGCTCAGCAGGAGGGCAGAATCGTGTCTGGGTCGGCAGCAGCACTAGCTTGCTGGCAGACCCTGGAAGGTTGTTACCAGGAGTACTGGGGGCTTATCAAGGAGCATGGAATCAGACCTCCAACACTGGTAACAGTGTTGGGGTATGATTCCTACATGTTTGATACCAAACATACCCAGGTTCGGCACAGCCAATATATAGTTAGCCATCTTGAAATGAGCATGGCCACCATATGGATGAGAATGGCTGATCGCACTAACAAAGCCTTGAGAATCGACTCTGGGGTTTTTAGGGGGTGTCCTGCTCATGCAGGGCATACTCACACTTATAACCTACCACCCTGCCTTCAGGAGGGAAAGGCCTGCCTTTAGGATTGCTTTTAGGTTTTAAGTGTTGTGACTTCAGATATAAGAAAACGTATATCTCTCGTAAGAGGGGCTAGTACCAGCTTTCACAGACTGCCAAGGCAGGCTTGTAGTAACAGCTTAAGTGGTCTCTCATGGGTGGCATAATACATGGTGCAGCCATGGGAGACCCCTGGTGTACCTATGCCCTGGGCAACCATATACTAGGGACTTAAAAGTGTACACCAGTAGCCATTTGGGATGGTACCAACGTATTTACCACTGTCAAACTTAGGGAGATAGCACAGTGACTGGAGTCCTAATTAGCATTATACCAGTCAGACTAGTCATAAAACAGAATTACACCAGCAAAAAGTAGGGGTAATCATGAAAACAGCTCATACTTTCCTACAATGATCATCACACAATTGTTTTTAACAGTAAACCATTTCTAAACTAGAGAAAATCCTCCATTAGCTTTCATTGGCAATGGAAGTCCGGAGAGGTGCAAAGCAATATGAATCATGTATTAGCAAGTCTGCATTAGCACTTCCAGCGGAAATGTCCTTCAGAATGATACTTTGGGTACATGATGCAAAATTTCATTCACAATACACGCTCTCTAAGCAAAAAAACAATTGAATCACAGTGTTTGGTACTCCGAGAAAATTTTGAGGAGAGAAGAAACACAAAGAGGACATTGATTGGGAGGAGTAACTAGAAGGGCAAAATGAACAGAACACCAGAAACAGCATCCATGTTAATAAAACGGTGGCACTATCAAAATGTGGCATAACTAAACTACATAAATAAACACTCTACTAAACCCCTCAGTAAAATTGTTTTAAGTGTAATATTATTTATTCATTGGTTATGACTGCATTTTTCAGAAAAAATCATAAGTATTCACAAATTGTCACTCAAAATTGCACTTTCAGAAAGAGCTTTAACAGTAGTAGTGTGATGGTGTTAGTAGTAAGAGTGGTGATATTGGTAGTCGTGTTCATGGTGATGTTGGTGGTAGCAGTGTAGAGAAAGGTATTTATAACTGTAGTGGTAGTAATGGCAGAGTAAAGTTAATGGCAGTATATGTTCTAATGATGGTGGTAATGGGTTTTTGTGGGGCAGTTCATGCTAATGTGGAGTAGGAATAATGATGGTGGAAATGAAAATGGAAATAGGATAGTGATAATGTCGGTTGTGATGGCAGAACTGAAGGTAATGGTGTTTTTTCGCTGGCGTTAGCGTTAATGTGAAATGAAATGAAATGAACAGAATCTTATAATGCGCAACTAAGCCCGAAGGCATCAAGGCGCCTAACACAAATCCATAAAACCAGTATAGAGCAACTACGGGTACGCTCTAGCGAAAAGCCAGGTTTTCAAGGCCTTTCGAAACAGCAGAGCGGAGGGCCTGGATTTGATTTTGCAGGGGAGGGTATTCCATACCTTAGGAGCGATGGAGGAAAAAGCCCTACCACCCCATTTATTCCTGCGAAAACGAGGTAGCACAAGCAAACTCTTTGAGGAGGAGCGAAGGTCTCTACCCGGTACATATGGTAGCAGCAACTTCTTCACCCCCCCGCACCTTTACCCGAAAGAGCACTATAGGTGAGACAAAGAATTTTGAATGTAATCCTCGATTCGATGGGAAGCCAGTGTAAGGCCTTCCGGGCTTCTGTTGCTGACGCTAATTTGGGAGCGTCAAGAACAAATTTAGCGGCCGCATTTTGGGCAGTCTGAAGACGCTGTAGCAAGCTCTTATTCATGCCACTCTATAATGCATTACAGTAGTCAAGACGCGAAGCGACCAGGGCTACTACCACTTACTTCCGCGCCTGAGGGGACAAGTAATGTTTTATTTTTCTGAGTATTTTTATAATGCCCCAACAGGTGGCAACCGTTCTATTTACTTGCAAGGACATGGAGAGAGCGGGGTCAATCAGCACTCCCAGGTTCCGTGCCGACTCCCTAGGCGAGGGACAGGTTCCCAGAGAGGGGGGCCACCAGTCAGGTGACCAGATGTTCTGGTTGGGGCCGAACACCAGAATCTCGGTCTTCTCGCCGTTCAGCTTTAGTGAATTGTGAATCATCCACAAGGAAACTGCTTCCATGCAGTTCCTAAAGCTGAACGACGACAAGTTCCCCAGATGAGAAAGGGTAGCAGTTCTAACAATCATAGTGATAATTATGATAATGGCACTAGTGATTGTGGTAAGAATAATAGCAATTGCAATGACAGTAATGGCAATGATAGTGGAAGTAATTATAATTGTTTCTATTTGAGGCAATCCTGGTGGTAATTATGTAATAGTGTGATACAATGATGCTGACTGTGATAATATTGATGTGGTAATAAAGGTGTAAAAATGATAGTAGCAATTTTGGTAAGGATAGTTTTGACAATGGTTGTGTTGGTAGTGGTATTGTTGAGGTTCATGGTGGTGGTGGTGGCTAAGGTGGTGCTATTAGTAATAATGGTGGTGGTGGAAAGATTAGTAATGGTGGCGGTATTAGTAATTTTGGTAAACAAAAAGGGAGGAGGCAATGGGGATGGTAGTTGTGGGACTGGTACCAATGTTGGTGTAAAAGTTGGTGCTAATTGCACGGGTTTAAACAGTGCCTGAGTAATAGTGGGGGTGGTAATGGTGGTGCTAAATCTTGTGGTGTTGGTAATGGTGGTAGTACTGGTGATGGCAGCATGGTCATGCTAATAGTGGTAGTGATAATGGTGGTGGTAATGGAACTGGTGATGGTTTTGAAGATGTAGGTAACTTGTTGGTAGATTGGTGGTGGTGGTAATGGTTGTGTTGTGGAATTGATAGCGGTGGTGGTGGCAATAGGGGTAGAAGCAGTAATGATGCTGTTGGTAGGGCTGGGTGGTGATGCATGGCACATGCATGCCACTGCCACTCTAAGTGGCACTGGTTAGGACTCACCCAACAATAAGGGATAGTAGAGGCTAAGAGGGCTGGCGTGGGATCCGCCACACGAGAGACACATATTGAAGGAGGTGCCTGGCTTGGCAGACAGAGGTTAAGCTTGGATTTCACTAAGGTCCGAAAGTCCTGCTTTATGTTTGTTTCTCTGTGTGCACATAGATTACAATGCTGCAGCAAAGGCAGTGCTGCCAATGTTGATGAGGACCATGTCCCAGCAAGTTTTGATCACTTATGTGTTTTTTTCGGTAGAAACACATTCAGTATAAAGCAGTATAAAGCAGCAGCAGAAACAACACACTTTACAGAAGCGCTGTGACACTTTAAAGAGCAAAATTATGTAAGCTGCAACATCGAATTTAGCTATGAAGTCTGAATTTCTAAACCTTTCATATATGAAGGCATCACCAAAAATCCACACTGGGCACGGTTACATTTACTGCTATGATCCTTGTGCTAGGATCCTTGTGTTTGCCAGGGTGTTATTATTACCTGAGCAGTAAGAGCAGCATTGTTGCCATTCATGAAAAGTCTCAAGTCCGGAGGTTCTGTTTTTTTTTTATCTTTGACTGACTGGATTGCAGTGTTGCAATGTCAAAGGGCATTGCTTCTGTCTCAATTGTCCATGACCTCCTCCTCGGATCCGTCACTACCACCCAGCAAAAGTGCTCTACATATCTCCATAGCCCTTCTCTCTTTTTAAAAAAAATTTAAAATATTTTTTATTGAGCAGAAACACAGAAGATACAGAAGAGGCAAAAACTGGAAAACGATTTGGAAAATAGGCATCATTGTGTACATATACATTTTCAAATATAAAAAATATAAAGTGCAACGTGCTGTATTTCACCACAATGTGTCTTTTCCAGTAACAGCGGAGTATGGCAATTTCCATCTAGACATAAAACTCACAATGATCTTTGTGGAAGAACTAATCATAGTGCGATACATTAATAGCAGACATGTATAAGGTACAAGATGCGAAATATCACTAATATGTACTATTCCTATCCAATTAGGACTGGTTCCTTTTAGAAAAACTTAAGACTAAAGTGCAATGAGCTAGTTACATGGTATTAAAAAAAATTCTTCGTCCAGACATAATTCCATCTAAAGTGCAATGAGCTGGTTACATGATATTACAAAAAAAAAAAAGTTCTTCTTCCGGACATAGTTTAATCGAAAGTGCAATATGGTGATTTACCATCTAAACATACTTTAATAGAGAGAGAGAAAATAGAAGACAAGGAGACATTCATCTTCTTCCCTCGAAGCGCCGCCTGTGGAATTTAATACAATACTTTTCCAAAAAAATACAAAAGTGCAGTGCATTAAGTGCTAGAGTGCAATTTTTTTCCGCCTACTGTCTTGTCTTACTTTTCCTTTCTTTTTTCTTTCTTTCCACCTTATGCTTCCTCCTTCTCTCAACCTTTGTTTAAATTCCTTTTTCTTCCTTTTTGATTTGAACCTACATCTCTGAAAAGGTCTCTAACATCTTAATAAATTCCCATACAGCATTAAGGGGCCGATTCCGATCTCGGTCGGTGAGCCCTCCGAGACATGTCAGTACTAGTAGCCTTACCTTACAGCCGAATTGTACCAGGAGCGGGAGCATCCGGGCGATGAAGTACGATGCGGAAAAGTGCCAAATTCCTGACCGACACGTACGCTCCGACTCCATCCACATTTTCCGTCTGAGCCTGACACGTAAACACACAATCCGCGTTCCACGGCTCCATAAACACAGCTACTTCCGTCCGGTCAAATGCGATGCATACTTCCTACGTTCCGGACGGGACGCTACGTACAGCAGGTCACAGCACCCGGAAGAGCTGCATATCAGCTACGAATCGTGCCACTAACACTATCTATGGATTCGAAACGGAGCAGCTAGCAACGGTTCGAGACGGAGCAACATGAATCCAATCGCGCAGGTCATACCAGTCCTGTACATATATGACCGGGTTCAGATGCGGACGGCGCAGACAGTAAGTCGGACACTAACCATACGAACAAACGACACGTACATACCAAATGTCACACACCCCCAGGGTGTCCAGACCTTGTCCATCAGCAACAGGCCTCCTCAGTAAAACCATGGCCACCACCACTGCCACCCCACCCATAGGGGCATGTTGCCTATCACTGATGCCACCCCACCCATATGTGTCATGTTGCCTATCACTAATGCCACCCCACCCATAGGTGTCATGTTGCCTATCACTAATGCCATCCACCCATATGTGTCATGTTGCCTATCACTGATGCCACCCCAACCATAGGGGCATGTTGCCCACCCATACTGCCAGCCCACCGATATGTGTCATGTTGCCTATCACTAATGCAACCCCACCCATTGGGGCATGTTGCCTATCACTAATGCCACCCCACCCATATGTGTCATGTTGCCTATCACTAATGCCACCCCACCCATATGTGTCATGTTGCCTATCACTAATGCCACCCCACCCATTGGGACATGTTGCCCACCCATACTGCCAACCCACCCATAGGGGCATGTTGCCCACCCATACTGCCACCCCACCCATAAGTGTCATGTTGCCTATCACTAATGACACCCCAACCATATGTGCCATGTTGCCTATCACTGATGCCACCCCACCCATATGTGTCATGTTGCCTATCACTAATGCCACCCCACCCATATGTGTCATGTTGCCTTTCACTGATGCCACCCGATCCATAGTGGCATGTTGCCCACCCATACTGCCACCCCACCCATATGTGTCATGTTGCCTATCACTAATGCCACCTCACCCAAATGTGTCATGTTGCCTATCACTAATGCCACCCCACCCATATGTGTCATGTTGTGTATCACTACTGCCTCACCCACACATAGGGGGTCAGTGTGTTTGACAATATTGACACCCCCACCCATAGGGTGGATGATGCGCCACACATCCATCAAACATCAACCACAGGTATGTCAGCCAAATACATTTCCCCACAACATCATGCCAACAGTGTGTAGTGCCTGACAAATACCCCCAACAGTGAATTTGATTTACGACACACAATGTAACTACCATCACATGTGTGACCAACACCCGAGTGTGGGCTACACAAGTTAAGCTTCGCAATAGCACTGGGCCAATGTGTTCAAAACCCCCATCAGTGTGTACATCCAATGTAAAATGTGTGGATACAAACTGTAGCTAAATTTGAGCATTGTGGCAAAGGGTCTAAATCCCCCATCATCACAGTGACCTCAAGGTAAGTGTCATCATGGAAATAGCATGCCAAACAGTATGTATGATTCCTGGTCATGTCAGCACACTTGGTCAGTCAACCATAATTTACCACCCAATGTAAGCACTGGTGACATGCGCCTGGGTACGGTAGTGCCCCTTTAGTCACCTGCACATACACAATACATATGGCTAGCAAGTTGTACAGAGGACACAGTTGACTTTACACCAATGATGCCCACACCTGCATGTACAGTGGAGATGGGCCAACAGTCAGGGAAATTGACAAATTGTACAATGTGAAGCACATCATATGTGCATGGGTGCAAGCCACAGATGTGGCCATGCCAATGAAATGTTAACATCCCTGTGCTAAATTAGTTAATCATGACACATCCAGTCAGCTGCAAAGGATGACATGGATACCAACCTGAACAGGAAACATATCTCATGGTCCACACGGAGTACATCTCATCAACACCTCAGTATCAGAAATTTTTAAATCCTGCATCTTCACAGCAAGGTCAGGGTAAACTGCATCGACATAATGTACAGCTAAATGAAATGCACAAGGATAACAAAAAATGCTTTATTCAGCGAATTCAACGCTGAAAGGGAAAATGCAAAACAAAATTAGGTCCAATGTCCTCTCAAAATACAAAGTCCAGTGAGGGTGTGAGTGACACCTGTCACCCGTTGCTTGCCTGCACTGCTAAGGACTGGGGAAATCGACTCTGAGAGGCATACATGGGGCAGGCCAGGCACCGCAGGGACAGGATCAGGGCTCATCAGAAGGAGGCTGTGAAGGGGTGGTGGGTGCAGGAGAGTCAGTGGCAACTGCAGTCGAGGTGTCTGACATGGTTTGTGCCGTCACAACTGTGGGGCACAACTCTGATGGGGTGGGTGCTTGAACCACTGCAGTGGGCAGGTCATGTGTAGTGGACATGGTCCCCACTGCAGTGCCCATGTCAGACTGGGCGGTCGTGGACTCCACTGCAGTGCCTAACCCCATGGGAGTGGAAAGGGGTGCAGGTGAGGTTGACAGCACAGCTGGGGGGCCACGGTCCCCACACTAGTTGCACTTACAGACAGACTGGTGGTGGTGTCAGTGGAAGAGCAAGTGGGAGTTGGGGAGGGCCTGAGCATTTTGAGGATGATGTAGCTGTGGGTGGGGGAACCTGGGACAGGGAGTGGCGGGGGAACCTGTGGTGTGCTGACCCGGGAATGGAGGAATGAGACTGTGCTGTGGAGCTGGGGGTGGGGGTGGGGGTGGGGTCTTGCTCTTCCAGGTACGGGGTGACTTGCGGTGGGGGCCTCAGTCTGCCTGTGCCTGGGGGAGGGTGTCCAGGTGTGAGGGGCACTCTTCTCTGTGTATGGGGACTTCCTCTTGCCCCTGTAGTCTGGATCTGCTGGATCGGAGGGGAAGAGGCCTAGGTCACACAGGAAGAGCTTCTTAGGAGATGGGGTTGCAGGTGAGGCAAGGGAAGGGCTCTTGGAGATAGAAGGATCGGAGGACTGCGGAGTTGTTGTGGATGCCTGTGTGTGTGTTTGCGACCCATCCCCTATGTGTGTGGTATCAGTCCACTGACTTTGCTTGCGTGCATGTTTTGACTTTTGTTTGTGTGCTTGTGTGCTGTCTGTGTCTGTGTGTTTGGGTGACTGTGATGGTGTGTGTGTGCTGGGGACAGGTAGGGTGCTAGTAGTTGTTGATGGGGCAGAGGCTGAAGTGGTGAGGGACTGTTGGAGGAGGGATACTGCTGCCATCAGGGAGGAGACCATGGACTGATTGGTCCTCTGTAGAACAGACATACCCGATGAGATGCCCTCCATGAACAACGCCAGTTGTGTCAACAGGCTGGTGTGTGCATGGAGGACACTTAGCATTGATGTCTGCCCTACATGGATCTGTTTAAGCAAGTCCACAGACTCCACACTCAGGGCTGCAGGGGACACAGGGGCAGGGGGTGTGGTGCCTGGCAGGAAGGAGACATGCTCCCGAACACGGGAGCTGCCACGGACCTCTGGGATGGGAGAGGAGAGGAGGGTGGTGGTGGTGGTGGTAGCAGGAACAGCCACACTATCTGTGGTTTGCTGGCTGCTGACACCCGCACCCACAATGGAGTCATCCTCTGAGCTGCTGTGGTCCTCAGCTGAGGGGGATGGTGCTGAGGACTCCTCGGTGTGGCTCCCCTCACCCTCCATGCCACTGGGTCCCTCCGACTCCTTAGTCGCAGGCCCAGGCTGGCTCTGTGGCTCCTCCAGTTCCGTGGCACTGTCTCCTGTGCCCGTGGATGTATCTGCATATAAGTAGGAAAACAAGACCCACATTAGTCGCCTGCACTGACTGCACACAACACTGTCAATACAGCACATTACAGGGCATGCACTGGCATCCTCAGCTGATATTTGCTCAAAATGCCCACACAGGTGTACGTAGGGCAATAGCCAGTCTGAACATCAACCATGGCACCCATATCCCTCCTGGACCTGTACCCATATGTCTGTTGCATGCTGGCTGATAATACCCCAAAGTGCACACATGCACCACATACACAGTTGTTGTACATGCAAATGACCATGTAGAAGTTCATTACTATAAACATACATCACATCACATGCCAATCACTCAGTACAGGTGTCAGGATGAATGTATGCCCAGAGTCACATTTCACAATCTTGTGATGCCTAGCAGCACCACACACAATGATGTCCTCATGTCCTGAAAGTCAATGACACAATGGGGTGCATGGAACACCTCTGACTCCAATGCAGGATCCTTCTTAAGTCAATGCCCTGGCACAGACATGCATGGTAAGTCAGTCTTCACTGCCACATGTCATGAGACAATGCATCCGGACAACATCAGTCTGCACTGCGTCACATTCATACGTCATGCCCATACCAAACTCCGCAGCTGACAAGTGCACTTTTCCGTCCCCTGCCACACACTGTTCTTGGACTATGATGAACCAACATCACTAAGACTGGCATATGAGTGACTGCAAACACAACTACCTGAACATGAGCACCTCACAGTCTGCTGCTAATGACACACAGCTGTGTGAAAGTCACTGTTGCATACAACATTGTGCACAGTCAACTGACCACACCCCTATATGTTGCACAGGTATCATCCCCATTGTCACAACTGAGATGTCCTGCTGACACTAAAATCTTCAACACACCAGTTGTCACAAAAAGGAAGTCACACCACAATGACATTTCAGGAACCACAATCAGTAGGTCCATACACGTGAGTGTCTGTACAAAGTCTCCCAATGCCGTGGAGTGGGCATGACTGACCAGGTAAACCTGTAACTGTGTATTGGTCTGGACAGTAGGAAGGTGTCTGGGCTAGTGTGACATACTTCCTATACATACCCCAGAGGATACCACATGGACTGACCTGCTGCATGGGGATGTTTTAAAAAAAAAACACACAAGTTGTGAGCCAGACCAGCAATTGGAACACATATGAAAGGCACACACAGAACACATGTCAGAGACCAGGCATAGTGCACAAAATAGACCCACCCACGAAACACACACCAGAGTCCCAGTAACATATGCTGTGCAGGACCCTCAGCATAGCTGACTGAAGGGACACAGTGCCCAAGTCAAAAAAGTCACAGACTGTAGGGGCCACAACTGTGGATCCGATGAGGAGTGTGACTTACACAATTGAGGGTCATGAGTCCAGGACTCCAAGACCAATGTAATGTGGAAGTATGACCATGCCAAAAGACTGCAAATAGCATGTCAGACATGCTCACAGATCAGGCATGGACTCACCCCCTCATGCTGCTGTCTGGCCTTCAGTTGCCCATCCAGGTCCGGGAAGACCACCGCCAGAATCCGGAGCATGTGGGGGGTCAGGGTCCGTGTCTGCCCCTACGGCGAGAAGGCGACAGTTTCAGCTGGACCCTTGCGATCCTCCGGGTCCAGCCACGTAGGTCCTGCCACCTCTTCTGGCAGTTGCGGATCCGGTGCTTGTAGACCCCCACAGATCTTACTGCCCGAGTGATGGTAAGCCAGATCTCTTGCTTCTGGTGGGCATCAACCTGTGAGGATGACAAAGTGAAGAGGACATTAGCACACATGCCACATAATTGTGCTGTATACAGTTTAAAAAACATGTAGTCATCACAAAGCTAAATGAGGTACACAGGTAGTGCACACATAGAAATATGCATTTGTGCTGCCGGTCTGAGATAGTAACATTGCCTAGGAATTAAAGGCTAGCACTGCTGTCCTACTGCAGCAGGACACCTGTTCATCATATGTACCCACATAAATTGGTTGCTGAAGGTACTCAATGCATATGCCTCCCACTGCCGTGCACACTTCTATTACTGCTAGTCAGACAACTTACAGGAAATGGTAGGCAGTAGACTGAACACTCACATGCTCCCCTAGTTTCCCATACAGCTTGTTGTACTCTGGGAGGAGCCCCTCCAGCAGGGCCTGGTTCTCCTCCTCTGTGAATTCAGGGACCCTCTCCAGAGTACATGCCATTGCAGGATCCATAGGAAGTATAGACAGCAGCAGTGGAATCAGATATGTGGTCCTGTAGCATGTAGTGCAGGTACGTGAGCTCCCTGGGGGCCTGCCAGCCTTAAATCAGTGCTGCAGAGGCAGATTCTGTGACTGCCATTTCCTGATAGGCCCGACGCAGTTGCATTCTATGAATCTGTCCAATCCATGGAAATGTAAATCTCCTACACGTCTTCCGCATCGTTCAAAACTTTCACCTTCAGAACACCCTAGGATTGCAATATTGTTGTAGGCACCCAACTGAATTTCCAGCGCACGACTCAGATGATATTTGAATTCGCGTCCGTCTCCATGACAGCCCATTGCCAATGAGTGCGCACAGCTCGGTACACTGACTATATGACGCTTATTTTTTTAAACCACGCGCCTCCGTCCCAATACGATTCTATGGGCTATGCGTGCGCACGTCTCAGCCCATGCCTGTACGACACATCTGCTTAGAAGTCACCAACGTCGGTTCAGATTACAATCCGTGGCTAAACAGTGCACACGGCTCGGTCCAGAACTGCACGACGCATCTCTGTAGAAGTCACACGCATCGGGACACATTGCATACGCATCGTACATGCATGAACCGAGCCGTGCGCAAGCATAGCCCATTGTCGTCAATGTGACCCAACATGGGTGACTGTAATGCATACGCATTGTGCAGTCAATGGACAAGCTGTGGGCACTACTCTATCCATGCATGTACGGTGCATCTGCATACTAGTCACCCGCGTCGGTTCACATTGGTGTGACTTGCATATGGATCCTACACAGATTTCATTGCCATGACCACACCTTCAACACCACAGCATGTCCCCATAGATACCAAGGTTGCAGATTGCTATGTGTGACATTTTCAGAAAATCAGTGTAATTATGATTGACATGGACATGAGTCATGGACACTGTACCAGTTTGGAGATGTGCATGACCTGTCACATACACCATGAGTACAGGTTTGCTTGTTATGCACGTCTCAACAAGACCCATGGACACATTCATGATGTACACCCTCAGTCTGTGTGCATGCTGTGTCTGTGATGTTTGTGGTTCCATGTGCCCAATGGAAGCCAGTGTCCACCATGTGCTTTGTGCATCAACATTTATGCTGTGTGTGTGTGGTTCAGGGACGTCCATGTATGGCCTGTAGGGACCACAGGGGCCACTACCTGTGGGACTCATGATTGGTTGTGGGATGTCCATCATATGCCAAGTCATTCCGGTACACATGTGGCAATACAGGGACCATGGCTATCTCCCTGACATGGAGTTGTGATGCCTGTGAAACATCAGTCCTCACATGTCACTGTGTTGTGTGTTTTGAACTTGAAAGCAATACATAGGTACTGAGACACAGCCCAATGAATTGCCATTGCACTCCATGGAAACCTTGTACACATGTCTCATTGATATGTGAGATGATGGGCATGTAGGTGACATATGTGTCCATGACCAACAGCACACCTCAGTTCATTGTGTATTGTTATGATGTATCATGTGATTTTTCTCAAGGTGAGTGCCACATGGATAGATGAATGTATAATCTTAGTTTACCCATCTCTGTACTGCAGGGCACCAGTTGTCCATAGACATTTCCCGGACCTTGAGACCATGGTGGAACGCAACAGCATCCAACGGTACCGCTTCACCAGGAGACTGATCGATGAGTTGGCAGAGGAGTTGGCGCCAGATCTGCTACCTGGCCGGACATACCCGACAGCACTGACACCAAAGGTGAAGGTGATGGCAGCCCTGCACTTCTTTGCCACCGGTAACTTTCAACACACTGTTGCTAGTGCTGGTGGTATGTCACAAACTATGTTCAGCCGTGTGCTTCGTGATATCTTGGAGGGGATGTTGCATTTCCTTGACACATACATCAGGTTTCCTAGCCCTGGTGAACTCACTGACGTAAAGGATGCTTTATATAGACTGGGGAGGATGCCAAACGTCATTGGTTCTATTGATGGTACAAATGTGGCACTGATACCACCACAGACACATGAGCAGGCCTACCGCAACAGGAAACATTTCCACTCCATCAATGCTCTGGTGGTATGTATGGCGGACATGGTGCTCACACATGTGTGTGTACATTTTCCTGGTTCTGCGCACGATGCCTACGTCATGAGGAGGAGTCGCATTGCGTTGATGATGTCACAGATGCCAAACCAGCGTGCCTGGCTTGTTGGTGTGTGCTGTTTTCCATTGTGTGTGTTTGACAATGTTGTATCCCACCCTCTTACAAGACTCAACTAATGTGCTATTCTTTGTATGTAGGTGACTCTGGATACCCCAACATTCCGTGTTTGCTGACACCCCTCAGGAACCCTGTGACAGGAGCCGAGATGCGCTACAAAGAGGCACATGGTTGAACCAGGAGAGTGATTGAGCAGACCTTTGGTCTCCTGAAAAGCCGCTTCCGATGCCTGGACAAGACCAGAGGTGCCCTCCCATATGAGCCTGCAAAGGTGCGCAAAATCATCATAGTATGCTGCATGCTACACAACATGGCAGTACGGAAGGAGGTGCCTCTCATATAGGATGACGATGACCAACATCTCCAACCTGTGGAAGATCCAGGCCTGGGCCCTGAGGCCATTGATGATGATGATGAGGGTGATGTCCGCACACAGCTCATCAACAACTTCTACAGCTAATTGTGAGTTCCCAGGGTTGTTATATCAATGTCTTGACTTTGCCTGAGATGTGTGGGTGCTGCTCAGTTGCTGTTTGGGTTTGTCGGTGTGGTACTTGACGGGATGTGTGCAGTGATGTGTCCTGTCTGATGGTCTGTGATTCAAACTGTTGTTGACATGCCAATTTGTTACTGAGTGAGTTTCTTGTGACATGTTTTGTGCATGTTCATTGCATTTACATCCTGTTCTGGTGTGCTTTTGACTGTGTCTTATGTCTATCCTTTCAAAGGTACTTTGGCTGGTGCTTGGTCAACTCTTACTCCCAACAACCAGAATCCAATGCCAGGGTGGAACCTCTAGTATCCCATTATGTGATGTGACACACACCCCTGAAGCTCCAATCAACAAGACTTGGTGACCGTGTGCCCACTGTCAGGTAGACTTACCTTGCTACTGTTGTATAATAAACTTGTTGCTGATGTGTGATGGACCTGTGCTTCACTTGTTATGTGTGTTGTCTATCTTCACACATCTGATTGACCTTTAGTTACCTCACCTGTGGGCTTGTTAGCACTGACCGTGGATAGGTGTGGTATCTGTGCATTCCACTGTATTTCTGGTAGACATCTTTGTATACAATGTGTCACATGTCCATGGTGAGTATGTGTAGTGGGGCCCTATTGAAGTGTCTCCCTCATATGTGTCACATCAACATGAGTCACATAACGGTAATGATATTGCTCTAGTAGTTTGCATGCACTGTGTACTTCGGAATTTCATCAGCTCCATTACACATACAAGTTTTATTCACAACATAGGCAGATATGGTGTAAGAGTGAGTTTATTTACATACATGTGTGGAGATAGTGCTGTAAATGAGGTTTAGAATCCAAAGTTCACAGATGAGTTAGAAGTCTCGTAGATGAAATGTCCAGAGTGAAGTCCACATTCATCTCTTACATTGGAACAACATGGACCCTCCATGTCATGTTGGGGAGTTATGTCATGTGCAACAAGGTGAATGCTTTGCACACAAAGTCCAATATCCAAAACAGGTTCTGGGTTCCTGGGGGATACAGTGGTTCACTTGTCCTTCTTTGGACAACCCCTCTTCTTCTTCTGGGGGGGGGGGGGGATCCTCAAGTGCAGGCCTCGGCGGTGCATCAGACTCTCCCCCAGATTCATCCTCCCTCCTTGTGGCATTTGCAGATGTTGCAGCAACAGATGTTGCGTGCACACAGGGAGGTGTGGACATATTTCTACTGATCTGGTGGAGACAAGTCAAGATGTTGCTATGCACCGCAGTAAGTTTGTCCCACTTGGCCTCCATGCGTGCATGGTGGCCAGCCTGCTCCTGTTGCATGTCCTTGAGGATCCCCACTACCTGGCCGAATCCTCCGGTGCTATCCTGGTACGCATCTATGATGCGTAGCAGTTGTGGGTCATCAAGCAGGCCATGCTCCTCTGCAGGCCGTGACCTCTGCCTGACACCCCTCCCACCACCCCTAGCCACAGGGGCAGGACCTGCTGTGGCACTCACAGATGACCCTGGGACACCTTGGGTGTTGCTACTGGTGTTATTGTTCATTGCTTCCCGAATGGCCGGTGTCTCTGTATGGTTTAGATTTGGTGTCCTAGGTCTGTCCGTGTTGGCAGGGGTGCTCGGTCTGTTGCCAGTTGTTGTTGGCGTGGGTGCAGGGTGTGCAGATGTCAGTGCTGCAGGGGCTGCATGATGACTCACACCGGAGGTGCCAGGTTGTTGGTCGTCATCTGAAGTGGACAGAGCCATATCCACACCAAGAGCTCGTCCTCCACCAAAGTCTGGGCCAGGGACTCCTCTTCACTTGCTGCTGTGTTCCCACGAGCACCTGTGTTTGGAAGAGTAAGACATTGTCAGTTATGTTATTCAGGCATTGATGGTTCACATTTGTATTTAGCAACGGGGAGGGAGGAAGAGGTACAGATCGATTCAGCTTGCAATGGGTAGTAATGACAATGAAGGGGGGGAATGAATTACTCGTCCTGCGCAACCAGGGTATTTACGTATTTTCATTCCTTACTAAATGCCATGATATACGTACACAGGAATGGGGCGGTACATCTTGGTTCACCGGCTCAGTGTACTGTAGCTGCAATTCCATTGGGTCACCATTTGAGCAAATATGCTGTGCCTCCACCTGGAGGTGGACTGGCTGCTTCCACAAGTGTGTCTAGAGAAGAAAAAGGCTCTAGGATCACATGGGGCTGCAACATGTTGTTCAACAGTGAACAACCCTGGTGCAGTGGATCAGTAGCTGGATCCACACACGCAACAGCTTTGTTTTTAACTTTGTACATCACAATGTTCACCATTTTACCTTTGCCTTTGGGTGATGTGAGTGTTTTTAACTCACAGCACGTAACACAGACACGCACTCTAAATTATCATCTCTGTACACTGTACACTCTTGGGAAAGTTGCCAGTTTACAATCAGGTGGGAGCACAGCATATTTGCTAACATGGTGACCCAATGAAACTACTACTACTGTACACTGATGCGGGAAACAAAGATATTCCGCATTACGCATGTGTACGTATGTGAGGTTTTGAATGGAGACAACACAATATGTTATGACCCGGGTTGCACAGGACAAGTGAACCATTCCCCCTCCTCGATTTTTGGATCAATGGTTCATGTACATGACATTTGCAACAGGGCGTCAGGATGCGTGCCTGTACACTGCATTGTCTCCAGTCGTCACAGAGAGAGATTGATATTGTTGTTGCACATTGTTCAGCCATCATGACGCCAGCTCATGTATGTATTTAGATGTACATGGTCATTGGTACTCAAGGGCCATCAGGAGTGTCATTCCTGTTCAGATTTAACTCTGCTTCCCTGTGAGGGAGTGTGGCAGCAATGGCAAGATGGCTGACAGTGTTGTCCTTTTGTCTGTTAGTGCACAGTTCCCAGCAGGGCCTTGTGCTCTCCACTACATGGCCCAGTCCCAGAGTTCTTGGCAATCCATTTCAACTCCCTGTGAGGTGAGCATGGTGCAGTGTGAGCTTGCTGGGCCATGTAGGTGGCTGAGGATTGTGAGTGACTGCAACTCCCAGCATGGTCTGGGCTATACCCCCCTTCCCAGCATGCCCTCACTTCCTTCCTTTGGACCCTGCTTCCCTGTGAGGGGGTGTGCCTGTGCTGACAAGATGGCTGACAGTAGAGTTCTGGTGTTTGGTGGTGGTCAATTCTCAGCAGGGCATTGTGCTCCCCACTACAGGGCCCAGTCCCAGAGTTCTTGGCAATCTATTTCAACTCCCTGTGAGGTGAGCATGGTGCAGTGTGAGCTTGCTGGGCCATGTAGGTGGCTGAGGATTGTGAGTGACTGCACCTCCCAGCATGCTCTGGGCTACAACCCCTTCCCAGCAAACCCTCACTTCCTTCCTTTGGACTCTGCTTCCCTGTGAGGGGGTGCGCCTGTGCTGACAAGATGGCTGACAGTAGAGTTCGGGTGTTTGGTGGTGGTCAATTCCCAGTAGGGCCTTGTGCTCCCCACAACAGTGTCCAGTCCCATAGTTCCTGCAAGTACATCCCCCCCCCTTGTGAGGTGAGCATGGTTCAGGGAGGTGTTGATGGTCCAATTGGGAGGGGGAGCATTATCTGTGGCAACAACACCATCATGTTTTTGGGTACACTCACTATACCACCATACCCACTATTCATTCCTGTCAGTCACCTTCACTGTGAGGTAGTGGTTGTGGTGGCAGAAATGTCTGACACTGTTTATTTAGATTGGTTCCACTGGCTTGCTGTATTTGTGCTAGGATTGTACATGTCATGACACAGTTAGGTATCACCATGAGGTGGGCGGTATTGTGTTTGTCTGACTAGTATGCACTCCTTGGGCTGATTCACTTTTTTTTACCATGCCTTTGCTATCAGTGCATGTTTTCACTGCCCCCTTAACAGTGATGTGTGTGTATTGCAACACAATTTTGAGTATATTGGTTATGTACTCACCAGGCTCTGGTATGTCTAGTAGGCCATGGATGCTCTCTGGTGGTAGCATGTCCCGCACCTTCTCCTCCCAGGACCTGAAGTAGACTGGTTTGGCAGGAGGGTCACTGCGATGGGCCAACTCGTAGTCCTAGCGGATGAGGTTCTTGACCCTACGCACATCATACCACCTATTCTGGATGTCGGTCTTTGTGCGCAACATTGATGCCTGTGCATTCACCTTGTCCACAATCCTCTACCACATATTACTTTTCTGAGACATGGGGGTCCTTTGTACCAATGCACCAAACAAATGTGGCTCTACTCTGAGAATTTCATTTACCAATATTTCTAACTCACTGTCTGTGAACTGTGGATTCTTCTTAGGGGGCATGGTGAAGGGTGGTGGCGGTGAGTGATGTGTGTGTGTGCACAAGTGATGTCTATTTTGCTAGTTCTATGTGAGAGTGCTTTTGGAGGTGTGTTAATGGTATTAAGGTTGTTTGATTGGTGAGTTGTGTGTGTGTCTGTGTTTGCTGCCTGAAGTAGTTCTGTGCTGGCTGGTCTGTTGTATGTGCAAAGGATCATGGTAGTGAATTTTTGACTTTTTATAGGTGGAATTGTGGGTGTGTCTTTGTTGCTTCTTTTTTACTATTTATTGACTTTGTCAATGCTTGATTGGTCCTTTTTTTGTGTTTTTTTCTTGTGGCTTTGTGGGCATGTAGGAGACTTTCTTCGGACCGAGTCAGAGGCTCATGTTGGCTCATGCGGGCTGCTCCGAGTCTTTCAAGCTGGTTTTGTTCAGTGTTGCATGCAAGTCGGTAGTAGGGCTCCCTCGCTTCAGGTACCTGATTTCTGTGCGTGCCGGTCATGCGGCTTGTGCTCCGTGCTGGTCAGTCTGATTTCAGACGCATTGCATTGTACTGGCCATGTCGGACGTCGCGAGTACGTCTCGGTCGGGTTCATTCTGGGTTCGTGTTGGTCGGTACGGCTCGTGTCCATTTTCCGTCCGGATAGCTGATTTCTGTAGGGCTCGGTCATACGGCTTGTTTTCCGGACAAGTTGGTTGTAGTTCATGGGCTTCTCATCATACTAAACGGGTCATACGATGTTGTGGGTGTCGCTTTGACTCCGTTCCGGGTCCGAGTCAGTCGGTCCGATTTCCAACCGAAATCGGAATCGACCCTTAAATCTTTTATTGGCACCTACTCTCTTAGCAAATGCTTCTTCAAATTTCCTAGTACGAATTAATTTATTCAACCATTCCGAATAAGTAGGTATTTTTTTAGACCTCCAGTTCTACAGTATCAGGGAATGTGCCATGAAGGAGGCAATTGCTACAAATGTCTCACCCCTCTCAACAGTCGGCGGTTTAGTCTCTGGCTCGCAAGACCAAAGAGTGCAATTTCAGTGTCAGGATCCAGACTTTTCTGAACTCCCCGGCTTAAAGCCGAAAAGATATTCCCCCAGAATTGTCCTAGTTATGGCTGGTAAATAGAATATGGAGCCACCCTCCCCGGCCTAACATCTGGCAGCGAAAACAATTGTTCTCTAGTTATGGGCAAATCTTGTGGAGAGCTTGGGGAGTATAGTACACCACCCAGCATGACAAAAACGCCATTCTTTTAAAATTAGCTGCTCTTAGGGCCTTGCTGCCTAGCTGTGCGATGGCTTGCCAATCCCGACTTGAAAACCAACATTGAGTCTCCATTAACACTTTTTGTAAATGATTATTAACCATAATATTTTCCCCTTGAGACAGTATTCAACGATACCAATTGCTCACCCCTCTCAACTTTGCTCTAAATAAAGCAGTCACAAGTGGAGTTGGTCTGGGGCCAGATAAGAGACAGTAATTTTTTAGTAGTCTAAATCTAAATGTATTCAAAGAAGAGAGGGTTGCTTGGGGAGCCACACTTCGCTTGGACTTTTTGCCAGGTAGTGCCCTGCCAGACACTAAAAAGTGCCCTAGCTCTTTAAATCTCCAATTGGTCCGGGACCTCAGATGACTGCCCTGATTTTGAAGGCCCAAGCTCTTGCATTAGGATCATTAAAAAAAAATAAGATCCTGTGGAGCAGGTCTGTTTAAAAAAATAACTGGAGTCTGTAGGCGTACTCCTGCAGGTTCTTATACCTCGTTTTTAGGGAGCTTAGCTGTTTTAAAAAATACCCAAACCTGTAAACCTGCTTCTTGGACCATCTTCTCTGAAAATAGCTTTACTCTTGGAGCCTTCCTATTCCAAACAACCCTTCTAAACAACGTTTCTAACTCCTTAAAATAGGTTGTATTAATTATAGGGAGATTTGAGAACAAAAAGACAAGTAGTGGTAGA
Organism: Lissotriton helveticus; assembly: GCF_964261635.1. Taxonomy (NCBI): domain Eukaryota; kingdom Metazoa; phylum Chordata; class Amphibia; order Caudata; family Salamandridae; genus Lissotriton; species Lissotriton helveticus. The sequence continues at coordinate 574,936,194 of NC_136068.1, forward strand.
ATTGACATTTTTATAACAGCCACACGGCCTATCAATGTGAGTGGTAGATAATAGCGACCACTCTTCTAACAGCTTTATAAGTGTTTTCCTCGTGGCTCCATAGTTTAATTTATAAATTGCCATATATTGACTTGTGACATAGATCCCTAGATGTCAGATTGGATTGGGGTTCAGGGCTTGCTGTTTGAAACTGTTGGGGAGAAAATCATTGATAGTATTCATTGTTAAAACCTCAGTCTTATTACGATTAATTTTGTAGCCTCCAATTAATTCAAATTGTGTAAATTCGTCTAATAATAAGTCAATATTCTGTCTTCCCAGGCTAAGATAAAGGATAATATCATCAGCAAACAGTTTCATTTTAGCCATGCCTGGTATTGCTGCTTTGAACTCCATGTTGTTGCGGATTCTAGTGGCTAAGGGTTCAATAAAAAAGGTAAAAAGCGCAGGGGAAAGTGGGCACCCTTGCCTAGTCCACCGATTGATGTTGACCATCCCAGGTGGATTTGAATTAATAATCACCTGTGCCTGCGCCCCTTGATAAATATTACAAAGCATTTTTATAACCTGGGAAGGAACCCCATACCTACCCAGACCATATAAAGGGCATCCCAATTCACTAGGTCAAACTCTTTTTCTGTATCGACCATCATGATGAGAGCCGGCGTTTTATTACAGTTAAAAAAATCAAGTGCTTGGACTAAAAACCCTGTATTTGTGGACATTAACCTCCCAGCAATGAACTCTGTCTGCTCTTTATGGATGACTTTTTGTGCAAGAGGGGAAAAGTGCTGCACCCAGATTTTCATTAAGATTTTATAATCGGAGTAGAGTAGACTAATCGGTCTGGGATTATTTCCTTTCTTAACAAATCTGCCGATGATAGATTCCTTAAAAACTGTCGGAACCAGCCCACCATTTTTATATAATTAAAAAGCTCTACCAAGAAAGATGTTAATTCTTTGGCAAAGACTTTCTAAAATTCTATTTGTTAGCCCATCATTGCCACACGCCTGTTCTCCCGACATTGAGGCAAGGGCAAACTGACTTTCAGCTTCTGTAATATCAGCTTGAACATCCTCTGCCTGGCTATTTGATAGCTTCAGATGATTGATGTCCTCAAAATATTGTTGAATTGCCTCTTGCCCAACCATGTATTTAATTGCATACAACTGTACGTAATGCTTCAAAAAAACCTTTGAAGTCATTTCCTTATCAGTCACTGGGATTCCTGTTTTGTCTCAGTAGACCAAGCCAGCAGCTTTCCTACCATTTGGCTCTCTTCATAGACACGCTGCTGGAATGTCTGGGAGCTATTTATTTCTTCAAGAATAAAAAAAACTCCTTTAACTCCGTATAGCTTTTTCAAGCTGCCCTTGCCCTGGCTCGTTTCTTCCTGAAGAAGCGTTTTTCTGCAGCAAGGTGGAATCAAGCACAGACTGCAGTTCATCTATATGAGTCCTATCTGTTTTGGACTGTACGGCCATATAGGCAATCAGCCCCCCCCCAGATTGTGGCCTTAAAAGCCCCCAGACTTAAAAAAGACCCACTGTGCCCTCATTGACTTAAAAAAAATCCACTATCCATTTTCTTTATCCAATAGCCATTGTTGATTTGAAAGGAGGAGGCGATCCATCCGCCACCTGGATCTCATCCTCCTAACCTCATCCATTTCTTTTTCAACTAGACCAACGAGTGGTCTGAAAAAGAATTAGCCGGCATCTCTGATTCTGACTATTTCAAAGAATGAGATATCAAAAAGAAGTCAATGCGTGACGCTGACTGGAATTGTTGGGAACAACAAGTATATTCTTGTTCCTCGCAATGGGCTCTATGGATCTATTAGCTGATAGTCTTGTGTATAAACATCGATTTCTTTTTTTGTCTTCGGCATCAGCTGTTTTTAATTTTATTTGAGTTGCCCTTTGTCAAGTACTGAATATAATTGAAATCCCTGCCAAAAATTATTTGACCTGTAGCCCCTCTAAGTTTTTCGTTGATCTTAATCATAGCTACCTGGTCCTCAACAGTTGGACCGTAATAATCAACATTGTTCGATGAAATTTTGCCTTCGGCAAGGTATGTGAAGGGACCCGATGAGCTCATTGCTATGGTAAGATTACCTGTAAATTCTAGGAGTAGGCTCATCTTAATGAAAGATTCGACCCATTGAAGGGGTTGCGACCCTTCACTCCCTTCTTGGACCCCCACTATGCACAAATTTGCATGCTGTGAGTGGTTCTCAAGCTCCTCTACTTTACTTTCCAGGGAGGTTTTCTCTTTAGTGACCACAGTCACCTGCTTTTGAATTGTAGTCATTTGATGCTTGAGATGCGCGATCCTTGATTCTGCTTCTTGCGTTCTTGTCTGCAGACTTCCCACTGCTTCCTCGATCTTTGAGAGGTGCTGTTGAAGGGATGCTATCTTATTAACTTGTATGGTCTTGAGCTCCGTTAACTCGTCAAAGATGAGATTCCACATAGTTTACCCCCTTTGACGCTCATGACGAGCTCAGCTCGTCATGAGGTACGCCTCTCGTACGCTCATGACGAGCTGAGCTGGTCATGAACCGCGGGTTTTTTCAAAAGTCAGCGCACAGCGGGAAAACCCGCAGCGCGCATGGTGTTATATGTCACATTGTAGAAGAATTCCCTCTTCCTGAGTTTGTACCGACAGGGTGGATTGGAGTCCTTAGTTTTCTTTCAAGATCCCTCCATGCTAGCCTGCTACATCTAATCCGGTTTTACTTAGCCTCTGGAGCTGCTGTTGTTGCTGCAAGTGCAGCTGTGGATGCGGCTGTGGGGATAAAGGAGATAATGAAGCCTTCAGTTATACTGTAGAAAGGCTATTGTCCTGTTGAGGAGAACTTAGCTCAGTATATTCATCCGAGATAACTGATTGGCCCACCGAGACTTGGTCTTCCTGTGAGGAGCTACATGGTGTTTTCATGGGAAGCCCCTGAAAAAGAACTGCTGGAGCTGGAATGGCCAGATGTGTTTTGGCGTTAGAAAACAATGAATACTCCTTCCTACCTTGCTTGCTGGTATTAACAAAATTGTCTTTTCTGCTATCTTGTGAAGAATGAGAACTCATTTAACTCTTTCCATTATCCCGAGCCCCTGTTGCTAGGTCTCCTTTTTTAAAAATATTTTGTCGAATGGGCCCGGCTCTTGCTGCAGATTTGAACTAGACACCGGCTCTCCATCCACTGTGATCTCTATTGCTGCTTCCCTTGCTCCAAAGTCCTAGCTGGTTTCTGATGGGATATAAATTCGATAAATACATGTTATTGGCCTAATATATACAATATACCCTTATAACTGCATGTTAGCATTGCATTATTTCACTGTATTATTGTAGTTGGGAATGATTCACATTTGTATTGCATAAACCTATTGACGTGACCAGAGCCATTTTGTTTTGTTTGTCTATTTCAAGTATTGTTTCCCTGAAACCACATGATTAAGCTTTCTGCACGAAACCATGATGGCTGGCTGAGCTGTCTGCTCCACTTGCTAGTTTGTAGCGCAGGGAAACCCAAGGTCACACCTACCCTTCTTGTGGGATGCGCACATTCTAGCAGATCCTGTTCTTGCACTCCCCGAGCTACAGATAGAAAGGGAGGCACCTTACTGACCTGCCCCCGGAATAGCTTAAGCCTAGCTACTAGCAATCAATTGTGCCTTATATGGGTCTTCCTACTGGCTCACTGACAAGTTATATCTTTCCTAGTAAGGTGACATCGTGGGGTGTGTGAAACGTATATATGCTGTGTACCATTTGTATGTAGGGAGTCTCCTCTGCGCACCTCTGAGGGTTGTGTAGTCTGAGGCTCCCCTGTCAGGGTTCGCATTTGTAGAATAAACGATTGAACCTTCTCCATTGCCGACTGATTTATTATTCATGAATGAGGTATATGGGCTATTGGTGAGTATGGTCCACTAGTGCAATATTTTGGTTCCTTCAGTTGGCGACTCCGCCGGGACTCCGCGATAGGGTCGTCCCCTCCTGTAAACAGGAGAAAAGGGACAAGGAGGAGTTCTGGCCGAGTGGGTGGACAGAAAGAGGATCCTGATTTGAAACACCCGTTTGTGGTACGAAAACAAGCAATTCCACTCTCGAGCCCAGTATCCCTCCCAGCTGCTGAAGACCCTATGCCGGAGTCCTACGGGCTTAAACCGAGAGAAAAACAGACTGTGCCGGTCTGTTTAGTAGTCGGCAGTGGAGAATTCGCAACCGACCTGAGTGCACCAGGTGAGTGAATTTTGATTGTATTAGATGAGAAACACTTGGAGGAAGTGTCTATTTGGTAGCGGTTAACTGTTTTTTGGTGGTGGTCGGGGAATCCGGACCACGAGGAAATCTGGGGGTCTGCCGTTGCGGCGAAGTGGCTGTGTGGGTAGATACCTCACGGACTTGTTTGGTGAAAACTTGAGACCACACCTGGTGCCTTAGCGGTGTACGGAGTTACTCGCTCGGCCGAATCCTCTTCGGGAAAGCCCTGGGAGCAACTGGGTAAGCTAGGGTTCTGAGCTACGTGCCCAGACGCCCAGCCCAACCAGAACAGGACCATGGGATGGCCTGTAAGAGGGTTCATGGTTAACCTACCAGGTGATCTCAGAACAGTCTATAGACTGTTTCTTTTGTTGTTGAATTTGTTAGTCCGGAATTCTGTTGAATCGATTTCCCGAACAGGAGTCGACGGGCTCTGTTCGTTTTTGAAGACGTCATTTGCATAAAATAAGTAATTGCCTTGTGACACTTTACAGCACTTTATTGCGAGAAAATAGAAGAATACGAGAGTGTGAGTGGTGAGAAGGACGGGTCCGACTGTGAATGGTTTCTGGAGTAGAATTGTGTGAATATTATTATAATGCCTTGTTTTAGTAAAATATGTTTTGGGTGCTGCTGTCGGCGAGGTACACGGCTGGAAGAAAGACAGCCTGCCCCTCCCGAAGGCAGCCCCAGTTTTGATATGTATGTGAAACACGGTATTCAACGAATTTTACTTAATACGCTTTGGCATAAGTATACCAAAGACAATTCCAATTTGCAATGGCCTCTAACGGGGTCATTTGATGAGAAAAAGATTAATTACATCCAGAATAAGCTATTTATGAAGAAAAGCCGCCAGTCGATGTTTGATTCCTTGAACCTATGGTTGAAGGAGGCAAAACGACGACGGATAAGAGAAGAGAAATTGGCAAAGCTTAAATCAGGACAGTCAGTCACCCAGAAAGCTATAGCTTATGATAAAGGGAAGGTGGAAGAGAACATTGTACAAATGGATAGGCAGTTCCGTTTAGAGATGGACAAAAGTTATGTGGCTCGACCCGATACTGGAGACGAATTAGAGGACTTATTAGAAGCCTGACCACCCCCTCCTTATGCCCCGCAGGGCTTATACCCAGTCATGCCTTTGGTACGAGCAGACCAGCTTGGAGCAGCATCGGCCGTTGGAGCACCGGTAGGAATGGTTGCCACTGCCCCTGCTGACGGATCAGTACGGAGTGCGTTACTTCCCCCTCCCACTCTCCGACAGACTACCTCACCCTTGATATCCTTACAGCCAGATGCGGCTGTCCCCTCCCCTTCGCACCCTGCATTTCTCTCCCCTCCGACTCAGACCGCTATAGATCCCCGATATACGGCTTGCCTCGATACCACGCCCAAACGCCTTAGACCTGACTTGAGTGATCAGCGAGTCTATACTAGGTCGCTGTTGAGTACGGAAGAAAGGAGGGCCATAGTAGTGCAGGCGTCCCAGTGGATGCGAAACGTCATTTACACTCTGGAGGACATTTGGAGCACCATGAAAGATTTTGAACCAGTTGCACAGCAACTGGCTTTGGAGAACATGGCAATCCGATTAATTTCACTGTGGGAACAGTGTTTCGAAGAGGGACTCCCTCCTCAAATACTGCGTGATATAAGAGATCGAGCTCATAAATTCCAATTACAGGCTGATGAGGTATATCAGAATGTAGTAACTCTTGTACATTATCGTGAACTAATGCACAGAAAGTGTGCCGATTGGGGAGCACAGCACCCCATGAGAGAGGTGCACCCCCTCTTTTATCCCGAACTACCTGAATTAAGGGATGCCAATAACGCAATAACTAGGGCTCGCGTGGATGCTAGGCTTCAGGAACAATGGGTTTAAACTCCTTGGAAACGAAGTGAGGTCCTCACTCTAAAAGCTCATCTCCCCGACCCCAGTAAAAATCCCACTGCCTACTATAAGGAATTAACTGAGGCCGCCAATTCTGCAATCATGACGATACCTGATATTGAACTATCCTTTGGTCTCTTGATCCCGGTAGACATTTGGAGACAAATACATGACACAGACCATGTTCCCGAATTAGGAGGGACGTGAGCACAACTAAAAGCCTGGGACAAGGAGCGAAAGCCTGGAGAGAAACCTAGAGACGTAGTACTGGCCGTACCAGATAAAATTATTACTTACATGCAGACTCTCCTCCCTCCCAGAAAAGTTGATTGGGACAAATTAACAGCCGGTAAACAGAAGAAGGATGAAAGTGTGTCGGATTTCTTTACCAGATTTGAGAAAGTCTTTATAGATTTTAGTGGGCAGGACCTATCCACGGAAGGTGGGATACGGTTGTTTGTGAATAGGTTTGTTACAAATTTGCTCTTCGAAGTTATGTCCCGTCTCCAAGCAGCCGAGAGCACATGGACTACGGCTGCCCCGTCAGTAATTCTCAGTATGGCCCAATATTATAAACATCGAGAAAATGAAAGCAAAAAAAAGTCCGAAAAGAAGACTAAGGACTTAAAGACTAGAGTTCTGTTGCAGCATGTTAGTAGAGGACAGAATATAGGACGGGGAGTACGTAGCTCATTCCAGAGGGGTGCAATGACGGGAAGAGGTAGAGGAGGTCCCCCGAACATTGGTATAAATCAATGTTCATATTGCAAACAGGAAGGGCACTGGAGGACAGGTTGCCCTCTGTTGCTAGCAAGAAATGGTCCTAACAGAGGACGAGGAAGGGGTTGAGGGAATATTGACAGAAATAGCATGCGATAAGAGGAAATGCAACATGAGGGTTCTCGGAAAAATTATTTCGATGACCCCCAAAACAGACAGTACTACAACGAGACTTATAGGGATGATGGGTATGACGGACAGGATTATGCATGAGACAGCCAAGGACAGAGCGGGGGCCACTTTAAAGTACCAATTGACCAGGAGGGACCTTATGTACAAGGGGAACTGTTGGGAACATTAGGAAAATTCCTAGTGGATACTGGGGCAATGAATATCTCTATTGCCCATACGCTAGTCCTAGGGGCTGCTCTGTCTGGCCAAAATAACGTATCAGTGGGATTCTCTGGAATACCGGCGGTAAGCCCCATTTCTAAGCCTCTGCCTTTCACTATAGGCCCCATTTCTATACATTCGCCATTTCTTTAACTTCAAATTGTGGAGAAAATCTTTTGGGCCTGGACATTTTGAAAAAGTTAAATGCACAGATTTATTGTTCCCCTGATGGTGTCTACTTGACAATGCAAAAACCATCCTTGAAAGCAGCTCTATATTTTGCTAAAAACGAGAGCCTTTCCCCTGAGTTTTCTACAATTCCTCGGACACTGTGGGCTACAGGAGACACCGATGTTGGTCTATTAAGAATAGCCCCCGTGTCGATAACCTTGAAACCTAATGCCCAGCTGCCCCGCATTCCTCAGTATAAAATTTCACCAGAAGGTGAACAGGCCTTGTTGCACATTATTCGTGACCTCATTCAGAGAGGAGTAGTAGAGGAGACAGCTGCTAATGTTTGTAACAGCCCGATTTTACCGATTTTGAAGAAAACACCAATTGATGGTTCCCCCGGATTATGAAAAAACATATCATTTCGTGATTGACCTCCGAGAGGTCAACAAAATTGTGGTCCCACAATACCCAGTGGTACCCGATATGACTGCAATTCTGACAATGATTCCCCCTACAACTCAATATTTTTCATTAATCGATTTAAAAAATGCTTTCTTTAGCATCCCAATTCACCCTGATAGCAGACATATCTTCGGATTCTCATTAGCTGGCCGAAGCTTTAGATTTACTCGTGCACCTCAAGGCTATACAGAGAGTCCTAGCATTTACAGCCAAGCCTTGAAAGCAGTTCTTGATGAATGAATTTTTCCGGCAGGGAATACGATCATCCAGTATGTGGATGACATTTTGGTGGCCTCCGATACAGAGGAAGGTTGTAAGGAAGCCACGGTTAAATTGTTGAAACATTTGGCTGAAAAGGGTAATAAAGTGTCCCTTTCTAAATTTCAATATTGTCGACAGGAAGTGACCTACCTTGGCCACTTACTGTCGAAAGCGGGGAGACGATTGACTCCAGAACGGATATCTGTGATAACTAACATGTCTGTACCTCGTACTCAACGTGATGTTCGTGCTTTCTTGGCATAACCTCTTACTGTCGCCAGTTGATTCCTAACTATTCACTCCTCTCTAAACCCTTGTTGTATTTGACAACCAAAGATGTGCATGAACCCCTACCCTGGACGGATGAATGTCAAGAAGCCTTTGATTCTTTAAAGTCTGCTCTTTGTTCTGCACCTGTCTTGGGTACTCCAGATTACCGAAAGCCTTTTTCACTTTATGTGCACGAGGTGGACGGTTATTCGCTTTCAGTGTTAACGCAAGGTTTTGGCGGAAAGCAAAGACCCTGCGCATTCTTTTCATCAGTCCTGGATAATGTTGCACGGACCCTCCCGAGTTGCCTGAGGGCCACTACTGCAGTAGCGGTGGCCATCCGACAATCGGAAGGAATAGTCCTGAATACGGACCTCACAGTCATGGTACCGCATGCTGTGGATATCCTTTTGAATAGAACCAAGACCCAGCACCTTACAAGTGCTCGATTGACAGGGTATGAGTTAACTTTGTTTGCACCCGAGGGGCGTGGCCAAGCAGCATGGCCGACAGGACGTGAGCTCCACCAGCTCCGTCCCGAAGACCAACAAGATCCTGTGAATTACTCCTGCCCGGGCTGTCTCGATAACAGAGAAGCGTGTCGGAAGGTGATTTAACCCGTCTGAGACCCCTGAGCCAAAGAGGAGGTCCCGAATCCCTCCGTGAGCGGCAACGCAGATACTGCTGGAAGTGGCGACGGCGCGCTGACTTACGCGACGCCGCGGTCTGGACCCGTGCTGTGGAGCCGGACCGCGGACAGACCACCCAGGGCTGGCGAGCTGAGCGGGCCCCTGGTGAGCACCAGCGATTTCTCCGTGGCTCCCAGGGAGAAGGTGGAGAGGCGGAGAGCGGCGGCTCGGAGACCCTGATGATAGGGGGTGGAGATGGAGACGGGACGGAGACGCCATCCATCTTGCATATCGCTCCCGTGGTGGAGCTCTGATCCCTACACTGCTGCTACCGGGGACTGCTTACCTGGCCCTCGGAGAATCTGCACCCAACAGCGGAGGGAGTGAGTGCTGCTGCCCTGGCTCCTGCTTGAGGCGTGTGGTGAGTGCGGAGATCCCGGGTTGCTGGGTGCTTGGCCGGGCCTGACTCCTTCGCTGTCCCCTACGGCGGCTGAGTGCTTGCTTCCCTCCTCCCCTCGGACTGCATCCCGGTTTTGCCCTTAATCGCCCTGCCGCCTCGGAGGGAAACGGGGAGCAACGCTGCTGAAGCTACGTCTGGGCTGCGCCCTCCCCCACTCGCCCGCCATTTTGTCTACTGTACTAGGCGGCCCTCCGGTGGGGCTGTGAACGCTTGTGGCGGAGTGCACCTGTGTCCTTACCTGCCCAGGTCTTTGGGGCCTGGGAGCTGCCCTGCTGCTGAACTGGAGAGGGGGGAGTCGCGAGGTGAGGAGGTGGTTGAGCCCGCGGTCCCGCTTGCGCTGGTCCATATTGCCTCTGAGGGATCCTGGATTCTGGTCTCCACTGTGCTCCCAGTGTTGGGGGGAGACGGATGCGCACTGTTCCCGTCCTGCCTTAATTGCCGAATCGTCTGGACTGCCTTGAGCACTGCCTGCGCTACATTACCTGTGTGCCCGAGTGTGGCCTCACTGCATCTGCTGTCCCGGACCCAGGCTAGATCAGAGGGTCCTCTCTGACTGGTGGGGCTTGGGGTGCGCGCCTTGAAACATACAGACTTGTGCCAGTCGTTATGGCGGCCCGCAAAGATCGTGGTTCAAAGGCCTACCAGCCTAATACAATCGTGCAGTACACTACCCCTCGCCTGTAGCCACAAAGGATCACGCGGCAGCTGGGATCTGATGACAGGGGTGAAGATCCTGCGGAACCGTCCAGAGCTGAAATCCTCAAGGCTATTCAGGGTTCCCACTCGGCCCTGGAACGTCAGATAGAGACGGTCTCTATAGATGTTAACCTTCTGCGGACAGACCTCCGCAAAGTGGCGGACAAGGTTTCAGACGCAGAGGGCAATATCACTCAACTGCAGGGGGAGGTTGCCTCTCTGCAAAAATCGCTTGCCCAACTCACCTCTACTACCCGTGCATTGGAAAGACGCGCCGAGGATGCGGAAGGGAGAGCGCGTCGGAGCAACATAAGGGTCCTGGGTGTACCAGAACGATTGGAGGCGGGGAACCCTGAACGCTTCCTAGAGACTTGGATCCGTACACATCTATGCCCGACTGGATTGTCCAGCGTCTTCATAGTGGAGCGGGCACACAGAGCCCTGGTGCCCCCTCCGCGCCCGGGGGAGGCTCCTAGAGCCCTCATCGCAAAGATTCTGAACTATAAAGACCGCGACTGTATCCTCAGAGCAGCGAGAGAAACGGGGCCCCACATGATTGAGAACAGTCGCGTGTCAATTTACCCTGACTATACCCAACAGGTACAGGAACAAAGGAAATCCTACTTGGGAGTTAAACAAAAACTCTGTGAGATGAAGCTTCAGTATATGCTTTTGTATCCTGCCAAACTCAAGGTACTTTCCCAGGGCCGTGCGCATTTCTTTGAGATGCCAGTGGAGGTGTGGGAGTGGCTTGAAATCAGAGGGGATGACCTGCCCCCGGGTGAAAGGGGGGCTCACGTGATACTTGGGGGACCAGGCCACAGAGGAGGCCTCGTGGTAGAAGAGGTCGCCGTTCTGGGTCCCGTGGATCTCCTGAGGCTCGGCCCACGGTGGGGGCAGATGGTGCTATTCATATGGAAGCCTCGCCGACGGGGGCAAGCTCGAGCTCAGCTGGGGCTCCTGCTCCTGGTGAGATTTTGGTGCCGGACACTTTGCAGGGAACTCCGCTGAACACAGACTCTGCGGCTCCGGTGGTCCCGGAGACAGCCCTACCTGCATCGGGGTTGGAATGATTTCGTGCCTTGACTTCGATGAGCCTTCTGTAATGCCGTCCTTCAACTGTGTGACCCTACACTGACTAACAATTTGATGGCTTATCACATCCCATCCTTGTCGTTGGGGCCTTTTCGAATAATGGCTAGTGCCAGAGGACTGGCGCCCTTGGGGCCTAAACCACGGGGGGAGGGGTGACTATAGTTTTGAGTGATATCGTATCCACACTGCTGGCAAAGTTGAGAAGACAGGCCCGGGTATTTTTCTTAAGTTCATTAGGTCTTTCGGGGGGCTGGGAGGGTAGGTGGGTGGGGTTGCTTTGTTGTGTGTGAGTGTGTGTTGAGTGTGTTGTAAGGGGTGGCTGTGCACGTCCTGGCACTGGCAGGGGAAGGGCGGGGTGGCGTTTTTGTTTGTTGCTATCCTCTTGCTCGTGAGTGGGGGGGATGAGGGTGTTCTTGCAAAAGGTCTGTGTTTTGGGGCTGTTGGGGGGTGGGGTGGGGTCCGTGACGAAGGTGATACTGGCATCATGTGCACATTGTTTCCGATTTGTGGGGAGCTCATCCTGAGAGCTGCACCCTTAGATTTACGTGTGGTGGGGGCCACGTGGAGGCGGTTCAGGTTGCACCTACACTGTAGCCCGAATGGGCGTAATCATTGGCCATGGGATTTAAGTTTTTAACGTGGAATGTGCGTGGCTTGGGCACGTTCACCAAGAGACACAGGGTCCTCACCTTCCTTAAGCGCCATGGGATCTCCATTGCTTGTTTGCAGGAGACCCATTTAGACGACGACGGCGCACAACGGCTGTCCAGGAAATGGAGGGGCCAGATTTTCCATTCCTCCTACTCCACCTATGCTAGGGGGGTCCTCATTTGGGTGGCCCCAGGGATTCCTTGTGCTGTTCAATATGTAGATGCAGATGTGGAAGGCAGGTACATATTAGTGAGGCTCAGATTAGACGACAAAGAACTCCTACTCCTTAACACGTATGCCCCGAACACTGATGACCCGGCCTTCTTTTCTCAGATACAGGATCTTGTGGCTCCGAGTCTGGACGCACCCCTCCTCTGGTTTGGAGATTTGGAGATTTCAATTGCGTACTGCATCATGAGCTAGACCGACACCCGCCCAGAGCGGGCACTAAGCCCCGTATGACGGCGGGCTTACAGAATGTGATGCACAATCTCGGGGCAGTAGACGTGTGGCGTACCTGCCACCCCGCTCAGAAGCTTTACACATGCTACACTCCGACGCACGGCACGCATAGTAGACTAGACCGAGTTCTTGCGGCTAACCTTACCTCCTCTCTTACATTGAAGGTTACTCACCAGGCCTGATATCTGTCGGACCATGGCCCAGTAACATGCGTGGCGCAGTGGCCTGATCGCGCTGCATGTCCGCGCGCGTGGAGACTGCCAGCCGACCTGCTCCAGGATCAGGTGGCCAGAGACCATGTGGCGACGTCGCTGTCAGACTACTTGGAACTCAACTGGGAGGGGGATGACCTACCCTGCTCTACCAAGTGAGAGGCACTGAAGGCAGTGGTACGTGGCGCGTGTATGGGCCTGTCGTACGGGGTCAGGAAACAACTGTTGTCTGACTTACAAGTTGCGGAAGCTGCGCTCCAACGCGCCCAATCTCAATCAGATCCGGACGCGTTGGATCAGCAGGCGGAGAGAGATGCCCTGGTGTCGATACACGACATACTCACACGGCTTGACAAATTTACACTGGGCCAACACAGGCAACGTCTCCATCGTGAAGGAGATAAGTCTGGCCGCTTGTTAGCCTGGATACTTCGTCGAGAGTTCGCGCCTGAACGGATAGTAGCCCTGCGGAACCCCAGTGGCGTTATGGTCCACTCTGAAACTGATGTTCTTGCAGTACTTCGAGGCCATCTGCAAACCGTATATATGGCTGACCCTTCTATATCGGAGGATATCTATCACTCGTATCTTGAAGACCTCCGCCTTCAGACCCTACCGGAAGCTGAGACGAAGGAACTTGATGTAAAGCTAACACTGGGTGAGATTACTGCGGCGATAGCCGCCCTCCCCCGTGCCAAGACCCTGGCGGAGATGGATATCCGGCTGAGTTTTATCATACCTTCGGACATGTCCTGGCCCCCCCTCTTACAAGTCTACAATGAGGCTTTGCGTGCTGGCACCCTTCCACCCACTATGAATCAGGGAGAGGTGTGTATGATCCTGAAGCCGGGTGGTGACAAAACAGACCCCGCAGCATATCGCCCTATCACACTGATAAACACGGATGCAAAAATCCTTACTAAATTACTAGCCACTCGCCTTGCCCCACTCATGACTTGGCTCGTCCACTCCGACCAGTGTGGATTTATCCCGGGTCGTAACACGGCAATGAATTTGCGTCGCCTAAATCACATATTGCACGAGGTGCGGGGACGGGAGGGTCCTCACGTGTTGGTCTCAGTTGATTTGGCGAAAGCCTTTGATACAGTGCACTGGGGTTATCTAATGCACGTGCTTCAGAAAATGGGGTTCGGACCTGGATTTCGCGACTGGATCCGGGGGCTGTATGGGGCGCCCCGAGCCAGGGTGCGCCTGGGATCGGCCCGCTCCGACGAGTGGTCATTGGGAAGGGGCACCCGGCAGGGCTGTCCCCTTTCCCCCCTCCTATTTGCTCTTGCGATTGAGCCTCTGGTCGTTTCTGCCCGCACTGAATTGCAGGACTGGGGTATAGTAGTGGGTGACACTACCAACATAATCTCCCTCTACGCCGATGTTGCGCTTTTCTATTTGACTTCCCCAGTGGAGGCCCTCCCCGCCTTGTTGCGGCTTTTGGACCGATTTGGCGCAGCCTCTGGACTGCGTATAAATCTCAACAAGTCTTTGGTGTTTCCGCTGACGGATGCTGTCCCAGACCCGGATCCCTACTATTTGGGTCTCCGTTACAAGCGACTGGCATTCCGATACTTGGGCATTCAGGTGGCCACCTCTGAGGAGACTCTCCTGACTCACAATGTTGACAAAATACTCGCAGCCCTCAGTAAATCTATTGCTTTTTGGAATACACTTCCTCTCTCTCTCATGGGGCGGTTAGCAGTTGCCAAAATGGTGATGCTCCCTAGGGTCCTCTATGTGTTGCAGAACGCCCTATGTCCGTTACCCCCCTGAGTGTTTCGCACGTTGAACTCACTCCTCACCTCCCTACTTTGGGCGGGTGACGAGGTGTTGGGACGAAGGCGGCCTCGAAGCCCCGAGGTTTGACCTGTATTACTATGCAGCGCAGCTTCTCCCGGCCGCCAGGTGGTTCGCCGAAGACGAAAATTGGGAATTGGCACTATTGGCTGGTACGGCCAATGATAAGGACCTGCAGGAGGCCTTGATGCAAGGTCGCGGCGCCAACAGCACTCTACCATATGTGGTGCGACACACAGCTAACATTTGGCAGCGGTTTGTCGAGAAGGTGCTACGACGCGCGCTGTTCCTTAGGGAGCTCCCAATTTGGATATTGGCCCCGATACTCAAGCTGGAGGAAAATATGTCCTTTCGGGGGTGGCGCTCAGGCGGTTGTCAGACCCTTGCGGATCTTTACCCAAATGACTCCTTTGTGTCCTTTGAGGGTGCCGTGGAGTCCTTTGACCTAGGCGAGGGCCAATACCTACACTACGGAGGTCTTCGAGAGGTGGCCAGGACGACATGGCCCCAATTCCCAGAGGCGCCCCCGCTCACTAACACCCTTGACATCATTATATCCTGTTGGAGAGGTAAGTGCCTGATCTCCCTCCTTTACTCTGCCATGCGCAGAGACTCGACCCCCCCGTTAGCACCGGCCTGGGTGGCTTGGGAGGCGGATCTGGGGATGGAGCTGGAACCTGCCCAGCGAAGGCGGATTGGACTGTTGACTCGTAAGGTCTCCTGCAATGCGCGTTTTAAACTTATACACTTTATTTTTGTCCACCGCACCTACATGACACCTGTCTCCCTTCATCGTATATCGTCAGATAGACGTCATAATTGCCCTAGATGTGGGGTGGAGAGAGCGGGTTTCCTACATTTGGCGTGGGAATGTCCTTTAGTTCAAGATTTCTGGCGAAGGGTGGTAGTGTACATTGCCCGGGCCACACACCTTAGGCTTCTTCTGGACCCACTCCACTGTCTGCTGGCGTTGGTGCCTAAGCCAAAAAAGAAAGGTCTATCTTATAAACTTCTGCAACTCTTACTGGTTTTGGCGAGGAGACAGGTGGCTATTACTTGGATGGGTCAGAGGGCGTCTGAGATTTCTCACTGGTTGAGGGACGCAGGGGAATGGGCCTTAGCGGAGGAGACACACATGCAACGCTCTCGCAAAGATGAGAAGCTCCAGGATGACTTGCTCGCCTGGAGGACAATGTGCATGGAGGGACTGGAGGAGGATGATTCGGACGCCACCAGCGCTGAGTTGTTTTCTTCTGCGTCCTTGGATTCTGGCTGTGAGGGGGGGGGGACTGATGTGGGGTGTTTGGAGGCAGTGTAGGGGTCCCTTGTGGTCACGCCGATATTCCTTGATAGTTATGCCAGTGTTTAGCTGCGATTCCCATAAGTCCAAATTGCATTGTAATGTCTGCGACCTAGCTGGCCCTCACACAAATCTCCTACTTTACTCGGATCAGCACTAGAAATGCCATTCATGGGGTACTTAGTTATTGTTAAATTGTTATGTATTATAGGAGTGCAGCATAAGAAAACTGGCGAAGACACTGATAAGTTTTTAATATTACTTGGAGCACAAATGCAATTTTCTCTACTAACATACATGCTTTACTCCTGCGCCGCCCAGCCTCCCGGATGTGGGCCATACATGGCTGTGTATTGACACTGGGACTGCTTGTTCCTACCGTTTGCATATCAACAGGGTTGATGATTGTATGCCTTGTGCCTTTTTACTATCTTTGCTATAATAAAAATATGTTTAAAAAAAAAAAACTTTGTTTGCACCCCATATCACAATTAAAAGATGTGCTACTCTGAACCCAGCCACATTATTGCCTCTCCTTTCGAATGATGGAAAGGATGATGTCCATGATTGTATATTTAGATCTGAAGAGGAAACAAAGGGGCGCGTAGATCTCACTAACACCCCTTTACCAGAACCCCAAGGGGAGTTGTATGTAGATGGCTCTTGTTTTAAGTTACCAGATGGCACTGCAACAGCTGCATATGCTGTTACGACATTAAAGACTGTGGTGGAGACCGCAAGGATTTCTCATTACTCAGCCCAGGCAGCTGAACTAATAGCCTTGTTAAGAGCATGCGAAT
Source organism: Lissotriton helveticus (assembly GCF_964261635.1). Taxonomy (NCBI): domain Eukaryota; kingdom Metazoa; phylum Chordata; class Amphibia; order Caudata; family Salamandridae; genus Lissotriton; species Lissotriton helveticus. The sequence continues at coordinate 574,952,760 of NC_136068.1, forward strand.
TGAGTGAAGGGCTGAGGGTGAACATTTTTACGGACATCCAGTGATGTGGTCCATAGCTTTGGGAGGCTGTGGAGGGAGAGGGGTTTCTTTACTACACATGGTCAGAAAATTACACATGGCCCTTTAATTGACCGATTGTTATTTGCTTTGACACTACCAGAGAAAGTCGCCATCATCAAGTGTAACGCCCACAAGAAAGTCATTGACTCTACTGGAAAAGGAAATGCTTTTGCTGATTCAGTAGCGAAAGAGACAGCCCAGACTAGAATGAACCCCATGTTCCCTAGCACATCGGCCCAGTGGGTGGCAGAGACATCCCTTTTTGACAATACAATTGAAAGCGTGAGAGAACTACAGAAGGAAGCAACAATAGATGAGGTACAGAGATGGGAACAGGAAGTAGGAAAATTAGATAAGAATGAATGTTGGATAGATCTATCTGAGAAACAGCGATGGTTACTACCTAATGCCTTAGTATATGCTGTAGTGACCATGGCCGATGGTCCGGCCCACATAGGTGTGAAAGGTATTTGTGCGGTGTTAGACCCAGTATGGAACAACCCAAACATTCCCAAAACCGCAGCACATATAGTAAAATACTGCCCTGTGTGTTTACGTCATAATCCTGGGGGTAGAAAATCTGTTTTGAGTGGAAGTTTTGCCCCACCGTCTTTGCCTTTTGAGGTAATACAAATTGATTACATTCAGATGGAAAGAGTGAATAATTTGAAGTATGTACTGGTGGTGGTATGCGCTTTTAGTAAATGGGTTGAAGCCTACCCCACCAAAGAAGCCACTGCAGTTGCAACTGCCAAAGTCCTGGTTAAAGAGTACTTCCCCGATATTGTTTACCCCGGGTCATCTGGTCTGACAACGGGCCTCATTTTAATGCCCTACTAGTACAAAGTGTCTGTGATGGACTGCAGATAAAACAAAAGTTCCATGCCGCCAGACATCCCCAGTCGGCGGGTCTGGTCGAAAAGTATAATGGCACTCTGAAATTAAAAATGGCTAAAATATGTGCGAGTACTGGACTAAATTGGCCCGATGCACTCCCATTGGCATTGCTGTCCCTAAGGACAACCCCTCACACTAGAACTGGATTGTCCCCATATGAAGTGATCTTTGGTCGTGCCGCCAATGTGCGGGGAGTCCCCAGACCCCGGTCCTTTAGAGATATTGATTATCCTTTGACTAAAGATTTGCGTTCTATTCATCAACAGGTATCGGACACATTGCAGCCACTACCGGAGGGTCCTGGACATCGACTGGAGCCTGGCCAGTGGGTACTGGTGAAGAATTACAAACGGAAATCGAGTTTGGAGCCGAGGTGGTCGGACCCCTACCAAATCCTCTTGGCAACGAGAATGGCGGTGAAAGTGTATGGAAGAAAGCACTGGATCCATGCCACACATCTGAAACGCCTGCCGCTGCCTCTGCCATTTGATCTAAGGAATCGAGAAGGAATTCCAAGCCAGGAAGGAAAGCTGAATCAAAGCTTTGTGCCCTTTTCAGATGCCCAAGAAATAGGGCAACCGAGTAAGGTGTTGCCCGCAGTGGAAAGTGCGACAGCTCGACCAACGGAGGCTGTTATTCCCAGGGCACCACAGGTTTCGAATGCATCAGATGCCCTTGCAGCAGAATTGTTTTCTGACCAGGAGCAACCTGGCCATTGTAAATATGATCTGCGGCCCCGAAAACAGAGCGATACCCCAGCTTCTAATGGTAGGAGCTAGACAGAGACTTGAGTTGAGGAACATCGTATAGAATTACTGGGGTACTGAGAGAGACACTGGACTGAACTCGTTGAGAGCTTGGACCATTGTGTTAAACAGCTCTGTTCATAAAAAAAGACTGAGTTAAGGGCCGCGGTCGTACTACTGGGATATAAAAGTTGGTTCTCTTGATGAACGATAGGAGTCTACCTGTGAGGCTCTAACGGACACAGGGAGAAGATCCCTCAGTGGGAAGAAGAACCCTCTGGTGGTATGCGTGCTTTGTGGACACAAAGATTAGATTTGGACTTTTAGAGAGGAACCGAGTTAGACTTTGGACTTATAGAGAGCATGTTTCCTTTTGCCTGATTTGCGATGGAGGATGAACAACCACTTGCCCCTCGACGGTATATTGATAATATGCAATCATTTTCCGGATGGCCCACCAGAGTGATGGTGGCATTCGTTGCTTTTATTATTATAATCACTGTAATTTTGATGTGTGTATTTGTGTATTTAGAATTCCAGCACCCTGTACAAAAATTGCTAGGAACTACTCCTGCTCCAGAGGAACACCTCTTTTATTCCTTACCTCCAAATAAGGCTGGACATAGAGAAACTTATGCGAAAAATGTTTTTATCGAAATGTTACATCAGACCCATAGCACAACAAACAAGACAAATTGTTGGGTCTGTGGGTTACTCCCGTCAGTAATGCATCAGCAGGAATTGTTTATTTCCCTACCTTTGTCCCATTTAGCTATCTGTGAAGCCTGGTTTCAATTATTGTCACTGATGTATTCTCACTATGTAGCTGAACCTAAGATATATACCGAAAAAGATTATGAGGCCATTCTGAAGTATATAGAGCAGCACCAGGGATTTGATGCCGAAGGAAATGGAGGAGAGGGATCCTTGGACCCAAATGCTTGTGTGAATGTATATACTGAATATAAAAATGCTACCTGGTTACAAGAGGAAATGCAGGATTTTTAACTTTTCAACTCCGCTATGTATTTTCAGCACTTTAAAGAACGAAATGTCACCAATGACAAAGCTTTGCCAATTCCCATTATAAATGGTACTTCCCCCTTTTGCATACAGGGACGAGGTCACATTAAGGTAAGAAACAGTAGATGTAATTACACTTACACCTTGCAGACATACAGTACTCCCCCCGTGATCACTCCCCCCAATGTATATTTTGTGTGTGGTGAAAACGCCTATACATGGCTTCCCCGAGGATGGGCAGGGCGGTGTTACCTCTCATTCCTATACCCCCCAGTTTATATTGCCCCATCTGATTATCCTAAGACACATCAACTAGTTAAAAGAGAGATAGAATCTAACCGAAGTATTAGGAGTTTCGATACTGATAGTACTGATCAGACTGACACCTCCTTGCAACAGTTTGAGGATTTTGCCAAAGGTCTCACCCCTTTTTGGGGACCTATTTTGAATAGCCGTAGTATAAGACGCCTGTCAAGAATAGTGGAAAATGTGGTCCAGACCACAACTGGGAATCTGACTAATATTAATGTTGAGCTTCAGGCTACAAGGCTTGTTTCGCCTCAGAACCGAATGGTTCTTGACGTCATCCTCGCAGATAGGGGAGGAGCCTGCCGCTTGATCTGCAGCTCTTGTTGTGTCTTCATTCCTGATTCGGCCCCAACCATACATCTAGCCATTCAGAAATTACACCTGTTAGCTAGTGAAGCTCATGTTGAAAATGGTACCTGGTACCTTAGTGGATGGTTCTGGGGTCTTTTTGCTACCTGGGTTTGGAAAATATTTATGATTCTTGCTGGAGCCTTTGGAGTCATATTTACTTGCTGCCTATGTCTCCATTGCGGCCCGGCTTGCTGTTCTTTCTGTGCAGCTAGAATAACGTCTGCTTTGAATATCTCTCGTCAGGCCACAGTCGAAAAACAAATGATTCAGAAGGAGGTTTCAGATCTTATGCAGATCGATGAGGGAGTGTTTATAGAATAAATCTAGTTATATTGGCTATAGTAGGCCAAAAGGGCCGTCTGATGGGATATAAATTTGATAAGTACATGTAATTGGCCTAATATATACAATATAACCTTATAACCGCACGTTAGCATTGCATTATTTCACTGTATTATTGTGGTTGGGAATGATTCACTTTTGTACCGCTTAAACCTATTGACGTGACCGGAGCCATTTTGTTTCGTTTCTCTATTTCAAGTACTGTTTCCCTGAAACCACGTGATTAAGCTTTCTGCACGAAACCATGATGGCTGGCTTAGCTGTCTGCTCCACTTGCTAGTTTGTAGCTCAGGGAAACCCAAGGTCACACCTGCCCTTCTTGTGGGATGCGCATATTCTAGCAGATCCCGTTCTTGCACTCCCCGAGCTACAGATAGAAAGGGAGGCACCTTACTCACCTGCCCCCGGAATAGCTTAAGCCTAGCTACTAGCAATCAATTGTGCCTTATATGGGTCCTCCTGCTGGCTCATGACAAGTTGTATCTTTCCTAGTAAGGTGACATCGTGGGGTGTGTGAAACGTATTGTTAGTTCCGGCTTTTATTGTTAGTTCCGGCTTTTATAGCGCCAACTCACCGGCAGGTCTCAGGGCGCTTGTGACCGAAGGGCAACAACTACATCATTATCGGAAGGAAGGGAGCAACAGGAAGTTTAAGCTGAGCTTAGCGCATCCCTAAACAGGAAGGTTTTCAAACTTTTTCTAAAGCGAAGGAGATTACCTTCTTTTCGGAGGGTCTCAGGAAGTTTATTCCAAAATTTTGGGATCAGAGCAGAAAAGGATCTCCCCCCTTTTGTGGCCAGCCTAAACCGGGGGCACACCAACAACTGTGCGTCTGAGGACCTTAATCTTCGTTCTGGTTTGTATATCTCCAACCTTTCCTTTATGTAAGCGGGAGCTTGCCCGTAGATTGCCTTATGGGCTATACATAAACTTTTAAAAACAGACCTTTGCCCAATAGGCAACCAATGAAGGTTCTGCAGCAATGGAGAAGCATGGGATCTTCTTGGAAGCTTAAAAATAAGACGTGCGGCGTCGTTTAGGACCACCTGCAATCGACTGATCAAGGACTTTGGAAGGCCCAAGTAAAGGGCATTTCCGTAGTCCAGCCTTGAAATTATCGTGGCAGAGACTACAGTGCGAAGCATGGACTGGGATAGGAGAGGGACTAACTTTCGCAGTTGTCTAATTAGACCATTGCAGGTGCCAACTATAGAGGAGATCTGGCTACACATTGACAGTTCGCTGTCAATCTTAATCCCCAGGTATATATATGCTTTGTACCATTTGTATGTAGGGAGTCTCCTCTGCGCACCTCTGATGGTTGTGTAGACTGAGGCTCCCCTGTCAGGGTTCGCATTTGCAGAATAAACGATTGAACCTTCTCCATTGCCGACTGATTTATTATTCATGAATAAGGTATATGGGCTATTGGTTAGTATGGTCCACTGGCGTAATATTTTGGTTCCTTCAGTTTCAACTGGCTCTTCTTCTGAATTGACCAAGCTGGAGTGTCTAGTAGAGCCAGTTCATGTTTTTTGACTATACTCTGCTCCTGCTGCCGGTGCCTTCACTTGTTCTAGTCATGTTTTGGCTTTCAGGCTTTCAGCAGAGTCCATTTTAGCCATTACATTTAAATTTTTAACTGATTTCCCATTTTTCCCCCTTCATCTAAGGCAAGGACCTCCTGGTGTAAAGGTTAGGCCTCGCTGACACCTCTAAAGTCCCGCTTTCCTTTAACATTATTAGCGCCCCAAAGGAAAGCTTCTTGTCGGGGTATGGGGTCTAGAGCCACTAACCGTGCTAAAGGGTAGAAATATATGGGCCCGGTTCAACTCCCCACTACCTTTAGGACTCTTACCCCCTAACTCCTCCCTGCAGTGCACCAGAGTCAAGTCTTAGTCCATAGAGCTGCCCCAGCAGCCAGTAATTTGCCACCAACTGCTCACCTCCAATCACCAAGACTCAGTACTTCCTCAGGGTTGCTTTCAGCCTTTTATATTAATTGGCACCACAGCTCTCCACAGTCGCCTTCTTCTTACAACTTTTTTTTTTCTTTAGAACTCAAAGAGTGCAAATAGGGCAAAGAGCCCACAGGAACCAGCAAGGAGGAAGCAGTGATCCAATCTCCCCCTGCATTCAGTATTGGAATACGCCCAGCACCGAAGCCGACTGCCCAATCTGCCTGAATTACAGCAATTCACTTGGACTCCGTGGGCTTGAAAAAATGAGGAGTCCCGCAACTCTACGCTGCCGCCGTCCACACACCAGCCGCACCCCGGGAAGAGGTTGCAGACGGCGTTCTTCACCTGCCATATATTCGGGCCATCAGGAGCGGTTTCGGGGGGAGAGGAGCTAGCAGTCACTAGCCGCTACGTGCTGCAAACATCACGTAACCGCTCACCTCCCATAGCCCCTCTCTCACATACATTTAATTTGTTTTAAAGAGCTGGTAAAGGCTGGCTTTACTAATCCACTTAGCTATCCACATAAAACATAGACCTATTCTTTGCAGCAGGAGTATTAACATTTTGTGTGACTTTCTGGCATGTGAAAATTGCCACTGGACAAAACTCCAATATCTCACTCTCGAGCAGGAACATTATTCACAAGAGTTATTTTGACATTTTATTGCTGCCTGAAAGCTGGATGCAAAAGTTACTCTGCAGCAGCTGTTTTTAAATCGTAAGTTATTGCTAAACACAGTGCCCCACCTAAGGTTAGTGCTCCTCTCCAGGTCAGCGCCCATTGCAGCCTCACCAGTCACACCCCCCTAAAGCCGGCCCTGCCTGGTACATAACAGGGCATGGTGTGGCAGAGGTCTTGTCTGCTCTCCAGATTTAGTTGCCAACTCCCTGTGCTCCTTTCATTAGTACATTGCGTCATGCGTAGAAAGAAACATCACCCCACCAACCCCCACCTCCCCCTAAAAACCCACATCACACTCCTTCAGGCAGCTTTCTGGCTACCTCTAGCACCAAAGAAAAGTTGTTCCTCGGCTTTACCAATGCTTCTCCTGTTCAAGTGAGTACCCACTATTGCAAATTGGGCCCCATGCCCAGCGGCGGGAATACCCGGCATAGACCGCATTTCAGGTAAAGAGGTGAGATACTGATGATGGGAGCCCAAAATGTTTTCCAAGTTATAATTTCTTTTTGAAAAGACACTAACACTTATTTAGCATCGTTTATGAAGTTAGGTCTGGCTGAATACATGAAAATAAATATTCTTCGAATAGGGGCATCAGCTTACACTAACAAGTCTGGTTCAACATTAGAGGAGTGAGCTGTCAGTGGGTCTAACCACAGTGTAGGTTTGAAGACATGCACAAGCAGATACTGCATTACAACTACATGGACAACATTTGACTTGACTTGACTCAATGTTGACCAATGTCACTTCTTCCTTACTGGTCAAAGCTACTTGAAACATTACTCTTTTTCCAACTTCAACATTTTCTCGAAGAGAATCACATCCTCAACCCTTTTCAAGATGGGCTTTGCTTCGGCAGAAGCACTGAGTTAGTCATTGTATCAATGGTAGATTGCATCCGCAAACTGGGGCCATATTACATAATATGCCCCAGGGAGCAATGGGTGTGCAAACAGAATATCGAGTTGGAAATGTGGAACTACAGAAATATCAAATCTTAAATATCGTGAGTCAGAAATAATGACAGCAAGAATATTGTTGTCAAGAATATCGATTTTAAGGTAAGAAATATCATTTTTTTAAATTATAGAAGTCATTAATATTGTTTGCAAAAATATAGTTGTTTAAAATATCGATTTTTTTATTAGTGTTATGTATTTTAGTATATATTTTAAATGTATGTGATGTATTTTTTTGCGTTTTACTATATGTGTTGCATTTTTTGTAGTTATCAATTATATTTTAATTACATTTTGCGTTTTTTAGTTCTGTAAAGGATTGTGGGTTTATAGGGGAATAGGGTGGGAACTAATTTATTTATAAAAAATGTATGATTATTTAATAATATTTATTGAATTGAGATTTTATAGTGTTAATTGTGGGAAGTAATTCATTAATAAGTAATTATTGATTGGTTGCTGATCAATATCAATAATTAATTGCTAATTATTTATGGTAATTGTGTAATTATTTTAGGTGCGGGTTGTTATTTTTTTGGGTTAAAGGGTGGGAGGTAATTTATTTCTAATTTCTTAATAATCAGTATTAATTAATTAATTAAAAATGAAATATGGAAACTGTGTAATTAAATTTAGATGAGGGTTGTGGGATCTATAGGGGTCAAGGGTGGGAAGTAATTTATGTTTCATTAATCAATAATTAGTTCTTAATATTAATTAATTGAAAATTAAATATTGAAATTGTGTAATTAATTTTAGGTGTGGGCTGTGGGGTGAAGGGTGGTAAGTAATTTATGTTTAAATAATTAATAATTATTTGATCATTAACATTAACTAATTAATTGATATTCAGTTAGGGTAATTATTTATGTTTTTGTGTGTGGGTTTTACTTTTCTAGCGGTAAAAGGGAGAGTAAATTAATTTTACTTACTTTATAATTAGTTGTTAAATACTATTACTTTTTTATTAGAAAATAAGTTTTAACTGTGTAATTAAGTTTTTTACAGTTTAATTTTTGCTGTGGTTTGTGAGGGTTATAGGGGTAAAGTGTGGGAAGTTTATACATTTTTATGAGTTTTAATTTGAATTTTAATTAATAATATGTTATTTATGTAATTACTTTTTTAAAATTTAGATGTGGGTTGTGAATTATGTGGTGTTATAGGGTAGAAAATAAAAAAAGTAAATTTAGGTAATAATTAATGTTTTTGTTTCTAAATAATTTCTAATTAAAAATATGTATTTGTTTGAAAATGATTTTATATTCTATTTAATATAATAGTTGTAAGTATTTGTCATATGCATTTAACATTATAATATTTTTTGAAATTTGTAATATTAAATATATTTGTATTTTTATTTGTAACATATTTATGTTTATTTCTTTATTTTGTTTTTTAAATATTTATTAATTGTTATCCCTTCCCATTCCAACGCTTTTCCTACTGTTGCACTAATTGGAGTGGGAATAGTAAATTTATCACTGCCACTATCCAACACATTCCCTACTGATACACTCACTGGAGGTGGAATAGACATTTTTACTCCTCCGCTTTCCCAACTGTTGCACTCATTGGAGTGGGATAGTAATTTCTATCCCTCCGCTATTCAACACTTTCCCTACTGTTACTAATATTGAAATGGGAATAGTAACATTTATCTTGCCGCAATCCAACAGTTTATCTACTGTTGCACTCACTGAAGAGGCAATAATAATTTATACCCCTCCGCTATCTCACACTTTCCCTACTGTTGCACTCACTGGAGTGGGAATAGTAAGTTTTACCCCTCCGCTGTCCAACACTTTCCCTATTGTTGCACTCAAAGTCAAAGTCAAAAATTACTTTATGTGGTTACAATTTTAAAACCATCAAAGTATAGATCACATTTCATGCTACCTAATACCAATTATAAGCAGTACAAAAATTCATTAAAATTCATATACCATTTGCAAAAAAGACCATGGGCTAGCTTGTGGTACACAGTCCCACCAAAAAGCAACCCTTGGTATTCAAATAAATATATTAAAAAGTTTGTCACACACCAAAATCCATGAACTAAAAAACTAAATTTTACTCGGAATAGTTAAAAAGAAGAGAACCAGCGCTATTAGTGCAATTTGTTCCGTCGCCTAATTGCCCCTGTAATATAGCAGGCTACCCCGAAACACACAAACGGGGAGCCCAGCATTTGCAGATAGGCTAGCGCTGGTCTATCTTGCTCAAAGTCACCCCCTCTTAACAGTGGCAAAATTAATTTTCTGCGTAACGTAACATAAAAATCGCAGAAAAATACCATATGGAAGGTGTTCTGCTCTGAGAAGTTATCACAGGGACAGGGGCCCAATGAACCCTCTTTAAAAAAGCCTTTTGGAAACGATAGTAACCAGGGCACCATGTTATACTTAAATCTACTTAGGGCAAATAAATTATAGGGTTTATTTATGTAAGTTAGGTGCGGCTGCATCTCCCTGCCTAAACTTAACATAACAAAGCTCCTCACTGAGGGTTTGGCTACTTCCACTTCCTCCCTGAAATGACTGGCGTCGGGCAGTGTTACATAGCAAACGAGAGGGCTAGCAAGCGAGTCAGTGGAGCTGCTGGACACGAGCAGCCTGTAGCAGCAGTCTGTGGCCTGCATTCAGATTAGGCCCTCGCGAAAGACACCGATAACAAACACTGATAAAAGCAGTGTTGGCTACTGTGAAGGCAAACTGGGGGAGCAGCATGGAGGGGCGAAAGTGGGCAGTGCAGGAAGAAAAATAGGAAATAGAAAATATTATTTACCTGTTTGCCGCTGCCTGGGTGGTCTTCTACTCATCTGCTCCTGTCCACCCCCAGCAGACAATACACAGGCTCTCAGGCATTCCATGGCCAATCCAAATGCTGCTCCCATGCTGATCATACTATTACCAGCATGAGAGCAGCGCTAGGATTGGTCTGAGTGGCTCGGTTTGGAACTCAGACAGGGACTGGGAGCCTGTGTCTCTTCTCCACCCAGCTGTTCAACACAGCTCTCGTTGGAGAAAGGCTAAGTGCACATGTCAGTTTGGCTTGGCTGAGACAGTCCGTCAAACCCACATGCACACTAAAATGGGCTTATTTACAAGCCCCTTGCGCCACCAGTACGTCACTTTTTCCCATAATAAAAGTGATGCAACAGAGGCGCAAGGGTCTTGTAAATAAGCCCCTTAGTGCCTACAATTCTTCATCCCTGTTGCGAACTCTCGAGATGGTCCCGCCCCCAAGACTTGTGTGTGTGTGTGTGTGTGTGAATTTCTTATTTTGTTATAGAAAATATGAGGCTGCAAAGAACTTGAAAGGTTCTCAATACCAGACCTAAAATGATATGGAAACCGATGCCTCCTACATCTTTCCTGATTTAAATAATTTTCAACACTGAAAATATATGTTGCGCAGATATGTTTTGTTAAATAATGGAGCCACAAGAAGAACATCTATTTGTACCAGAGAATTCAATAAAATAGCCTAGAAGCGCACCAAATGTCAGGACAGTTGCCTGTCAAAACACATCCGTCCCTTTAGGAAAACAACTTGCAAATGAAAAGAGAACACATAAAGAACTTAAAACACGTGTACTAAGTAAACCAGGGAAGGTTCTATTTGCGATGTCCAATTAACTCATCCCGTTATTATATTCTGATTTGAATGTCAAAAATCCCACCTCTCTGTCGCTTGCCGGGTCCGATTTACCAGCGGAATCCATTGTCTTTGTTGTATCTTCCTGCCCCTTCTTTCCAGCGTCATCATCCTTGTTCAGATGAAGTCCAAATGTCTGGAATAGAATGTTGATAAATAATACCTGTGCTGCACACTCCAGGCAGTTAGGACACTATATATACAATGTTAAATGTTTGTTTCATTTCAGGTTTATGCTGCATGGTTAAAGACAATCCTATGAAGACTCCTTCTCGAGACCTTCTTTGAAAAGTGAATCCAGAGATTATCTCATAGCGAGGCGTGACAAACATTTACAATGTAAAATAAGTAGCTACTTTCTTTCTGCTTTTGTGGATATAAGTAAACAATTGTCTCTTGGGAACTAGATGATATTATTCTTCAAGATCCTTTTAACAACGAAACATATGACTTACAGAAAAGCATCCTAAATAAATCTGAACAAAATATGGAGATCCTAATTACAGAGGAAAATGGAAGCATTCACAAATGAAGGCTCTGATTCAGGTCTAAATTATGAGTTTGGCCGTCCGAGGACCACCAAACTCACCATAGCGCAGCGTTGGTTGTCCGGCCACTGCTGCACCTGCGGTTTGGCCTCACCATTACAACTTGGGCGGTCAAACCGCCATGGCACAGCGGTACTCACCAGGAATCAGAGATCCCTGATGTAGGTGCTGCGGTCTGAGGGCACCAATATGCTTGGTGGTGCCTTGCAGCACTACTAAGCATATTACGACTTTCCTCACTGCAAGCAGTCTCATGGAGTTTCTTAATCCATAAAACTGCTGGTGGTGAGAAAGGAAAAAGGCCCTGTTGCCCCTGTGCAAGGGGGTGAATGCAGGGCCATGTTGTGCCTCCTGTGCGCATGCACCCCAGGTCTTGCATAGCAGGGACTGCAGAGTCCATGCCATGCAGGAAATGCCTTTGGTGCTCCTATTACGGTGCCCAATTCAAAAGGCACAGCTGTTGGACTGCCAAATAAATGCCCGCCAAACACACAAAACTCATAATCTGGCAGGCAGTGCTCACATGGCTTTTGGCGGTGTGGGAGCAGGGTGGCGGCAATGCGGACCGGCTCCCAAACCACCAAAGTCGTAACCTGTGAAGAGAGTGTACACGCCTTGCATATCTAAAAGGGCTCATTTAGATCAACGGAGGAGTTCAATTTGGTTTCTACTGAAGCTCCGTCAAGTATCAAATCAAGGCCAGAAAAATCCCTGCAATAGCTTGGTTGGGTCCCCGCGTGAGCTCAGATGATTACTTGCAGTTTAGTTTGGGACCCTTAAGAGGTCAGTTAGCTCCTGCATTAGCCTGGTTGAGCTTCTGCAGGAATCTTGAGTGGATCCTTTTAAAGAATTTTAAATGGGGCCTTAAATGAGCTTAGCTAGAACATTTGTGAAGCTCAGATGGACACCAGCATCAACTCTCTTCACCTTTGTGAACGTTGACAAAACATTTTTTATGATCAGGCAGTGAGCTGCATTTAAGAAAAAAACGATTGCTTTATTTGAAAGAGATCACAGACATTGTGGTCAGCTGATCACAGCAGGTCACCATCCATGTGATACAGTAAATCATAACAATTTGCTACCTACCTCATTAATATTCATGATGTAGATCTATTTACAACCCACTACGAATCGCTAATAAAGAACTAAGGCCAGAAATAACTTTAGTACATTAGTAATAGTGATTACCAAATACTAATGTTAGTACATCTGGCCCTAAGTGGTTTGAGGAGAATCACATGTTGTTAAGCCGCTGCTGGGACTCAAACCTGGTTCCCCAGTTTCAAAGCTGGCAGCTCAGGCTGTTAGGCCACATCTCTTCCCTTTCGTGCTTTCCTTTCCCCCCATGAAGGTTAGCTATGGCCCAAGCATTGATTTTGCCTGTGAGTCTATTATAGACAGTATTGGCATCAAGATGGTGGCTTCACAATGACGTCATATCAAGCAGATACTCTAACAGGCCATACAAATACAGCGTTTCAGTGCAGCACCTCACTGTGCTCATCTGTCTCATACTTGCTCCTTCATTTAGTTTGGTAGGGCTCAACATTTGACTATAGCAAGGACACACACGAAGTGCAATTTTCTCCTAAGCACAGCCGAAGACTGCCAGGTGCTGATCTCTTAAAGTCTACCTCCCAGAAAAGCCTTGTGTGCGTTTGGCGGCTGGGCATAACACAAGATTAAAGAGGCAGATCAGAAGGACACTGTGTATGAACAGCACCTGGTACTTCTCCCACCAGAGCCTTCTACTGCAACAGCATGGTGTTCCCCAGATCCCTCTGTCCTTGTGTGTTATACCTCTTGATTACCCCTTACCATCTCTGTGTGTGGCAGATGGTGGTTGTAAAACCTTTAGCCAAGGGCATAAGTGTCCCTGCTCCAAAGCCAATACACACATTTTAAAGGGTCAATTTAAATACATTCTGGCTGCACACTTGCAGGACTTTGACCCTCAAGCTGGCCCACTTTTGCTGGAACCCACCCTATCTTTTACTACCCTATGCCAACTCCAAAACTGTGAGTGTGTGCCCATGTGTTAACAAACTTGTACCTGAGTCATGGTCCAGGAACCTCCTCTTTTCAATGTCCACCTGTAGAGTGGATTTGTAGAGTGGATTTTAAAGCTCAAGCTTGGTGTCGGGAGACAAGAGTTGAAATTTCATGTTTTCTCTTTAACTTTACTTTTCTGCTCAGGCCTCCTGTTCCTTAACATGTGCTACAGTGCATTTTTACTTCTTTTGCATTGCTCATAGAGCATCACCTGGACCTCAGCACTGTTGATCCCATCCTATATCCCTGTAGTTACTCTTTCCACAGGCAACAAGAAGCTTCCAGCAGTAGTCTGAAGGCTGTACTCAGTTTAGGCCTTCACGGCACCAAAAACGAATACTGACAGAGGCAGTGGAGGCTACTGTGAAGGCAAACGAGGAGAGCGATGCGAGGGCAGGGCAGGGGAGGAAAAGATAATATTACTTACCTGCTGGCCTCAGACTGGGTGGACTTTTGCTTATCTGCGCCTGTCAACTCCTAGCAGACAATACACAGGCTCCCAGACATCCCATGGCTAATCCAGATGTTGCTCTCCTGCTAGTAATGCTATTATCAACATGAGAGCAGCACCAGGATTGGTCTGAGTGGCCTGGTTTGGTGCTCAGACAGGGACTAGGGGCCTCATTTATGAGGCCTTGCGTGAGTTTTGCGCTTCCGATGCGTCACTTTTTGTGACGCATCGGCGGCGTAAAACATGCCTCCTGATGCGCACTATTTACAAAGTGACACATCTAAGCAGATGCGTCACTTTGTAAACCCCTGCGCTACATTACACCTGCGTCAGGTATAATGTATGCAGAGGGGGCGTTCACCCGCAAAAAGCCTCGTAATAGTGACGCAGTGAAATCTATGAGATTTCACTGCGTCACTTTTAGGATGCTGTTGCGTCAAAATCTTGCGCCTGCCTCACAGCAGGCGTAAGTCTGACACAAGCCCTTTCGAATGGGGCTTTCCCCATGTGAAAGGAAGCATTGCTGGAGTTGCGTCACTTTTGTGACACACTCCAGCAATGAGTCACTTTTGCACCTACAGACACGTCAGAAATACTGACGTATCTGTAACTCCTTGCGACATGATGCGTTATATTATAAATATGACGCATCAATCATGTCGCAGGGAGAGCGCAGTGAAAAGTGATGCATCGCTGTTTTCACGCAGCGATGCGTCACTTTTCATAAATGAGGCCCCAGGGGCCTGTGTTTTTTCACCCGGCTATACAACACATCTAGGGCTGAAGAAAGGCTAAGTGCTCATGTTGGTTTGGGGAGGCTGAGACAGCCAGCTAAACCCACATGCACAGTAAATGCTAAAGAGCAATGGGACAACGTCCCTCCCCCTTAAAGGAGTAGCCGCAGCTGGACAAAGGCTAAGGTCAAATAAAATATACATTGATCCACCCTTCCTGCGAATGGAGTGTACAACCTTTCAGGCATCCATGCACATTCGAGCAGGCAAAATTATGTCATTCACGTGGGTATTTGGGCAAAATATTGATTTTTTTATACCGGGAGACAGAAATATTGGAAAAAAAATATTGTGATAAGAATATATTGTGATGACGAAAAAATACTTACCTCTAACTACAGTTATCCTGTATTAATATCTTTCATAGATTCACATGTTTGAATCATTCCCCGTCACAAGATGGGAGTCCCACGGTGACATAATCAAGCAGTAATATACAAGTTACTTACCTTCGATAACAGAATATCTGGTAGAGGCACAGTCTAGTGACAGATTTTGTAACTTTTAAATTCTCCCAAGGCACCAACCTGGTTCTCTCCAGATATGATGTCAATGGAGCCATATAAGTCCCCTTTGGTGCGCGGACGTCAGTTTCTTGTGTGAAACTTTCAACTACAGAAATCGGAGCCACTCTAGAAACTGGCTGTAGAAACAGTGTGCCCAAAAACTATCAAAATCGTTTAAAAACACCAAATACAAACAAAATAAAATGGAATGTCAATACCACCCACAGGGTTTAAAGTAAAAAAAAAACTATTGCTTAATTATGCTTAAGCTACATTAAACCCTGCACCCTGAAGCAGAAACATCCTTAAACAGGGGAGCACCCTCCACTCTACAGACCATTCATTAATGGAAGTGGGAGGCATGAAGGACAAGTTGCTTACCTTCGGTAATGTCTTATCTGGTAGAGACATGTTCTATCTGCAGATTCCTTACCTTTGAACTTCCAGGCGTCAGGCTGGATCTGGAAGATTTTTCTTAGCAGTACTCCAGCGAACCGGTAGGTGGTGTCGGTCGACTCTGCAGGCCGCCCGACTCGTCGCCGCAGGTGACCCTCATAAGAGGGCGGACACCGTAGTGCCACAAGATGGCAGGCGCACCAGCCTTCTGGTGTCCAGTGGCTGGGGCCGATGCTGTGACGTCACTTCCGCTGGGGGAGGGGGGGGGGGGTTGGGGTATTTAGGCTTCCCCCTCCCTCCGAGCGGCCTCTTTGTGCTCTTGCTGCCCTCGATGTTGTGCCAGGAATAGGAGAACACAAGGTGAGTGTCTTCCCACTTCGTGCCCGCTCCCCCCAGTAGGGGGTCGAGCTGGGCCAGGCGGCCTGCTTAGCGTCAGGCCGATGTTGTGGAGTGTAATTATTTTTGTGTAATATTATGCAATTTTGGTGCATTTAATTGTTCCTCTTCCTGGCCCCCTTTTGTCCCGGCCTCCCTCGTGGTGCATGCAGTATGTTTCCTGGATTGGGCCGCATTGGTCATCCAGTTCACTTTTCCCTGTTCTTGGCCCATGCCTTCTTCGAAGGGGGGTTGGCTCGGAGTCGGGCGGCGCATCGGGCGGGTTTTTGAGGTGTTATTTCTTGCCCAGTCTGTTTACGGAGTGGGGCCATCCTCACTCGCCTAGGCACGAGCTGCATGGTGACGGGAGGCTGGTCCGGAGCCGGACGACGCTCCGGGTGGGAATGTGTTGTGTTTGGTCGTGCCTAGCCTGCCCTCGTTTAGCGCGGGTCCATGTTGCCCTTTCGGAGTTCTTAGCTGCCCTTCCATGCTGGGTTTAGGGTGGTGCGTGTCTCCTCCGACCGGGCGGTAAGGGGGTTCGAGGGAGCCATTTCTGTTGGAAGGTGTCCGACGGGGGGCTAGTCCGGGCAAGCGGATTAGTAGCGGAGCCCCCCCCCCTAATTTTCATGGAGTTTGTTACTGAATAGTCCTTACCCCCCAACTGGCCAGTATATTCCCTTGCTGTCCAATATGTTCTGTGTTTACCAGTGTGCCCCCTTTCTCTCTAGTTGCTGTTTGTTTTATCACGCAGCCACCAGGGCCACGTATTAGGCCGCTTGGCGACCCGAGCAGCATTAGGTCACTGCCTTCGCGGGCAGGGGCGCCTTCATCACGGCCATTTTTGTGTCCAAGGCGTTGGTCACTGCCCAAGCGCCATGGGCGGCAGGTAGCGTAGCGGCCATCTTAGCGACTAGGGAGCGCCTTCACCGCGGCCATTGTAGTGACCAAGGCAGCCGTTGGTCACTGCCCATGCGTCATGGGCGGCAGGTAGCGTAGCGGCATTCTTAGCGACTTGCACTGTACACACCTTGGGATATGGACGCTAGGTCCGGCCATCTTGACCTCTTTACAGCCGCGCCTGCCTGGAGGCTTTTTTATCTTGGAGGCATAATTTTCTTTTTAGATGTTTGCTCCTTTCTCAGTGTTTTATAGGTGCGCCACCTCCTGAGTTGTAGGACTACTTAGGTGTTCTAGGCGAGGGTATCGGGGGTCCGAGCTACTCGGAACGGAGTGGGACGTTATTAGTTGGTTCCTGCGTTATGCCGCATATTGCAATAGTTTTTTCAAACAAACAGTTGTTTCATCTGCCCCCTTTTTCGGCCCTTTCCACTCCGTATGACCTCGCACGCACCAGCCCTCTCCCCGTCCGGTTTCCTCGTATCTGTGGGCACGTTTTTGGCGCATCGGAGCACTAGCCGTGTGCTCGCGCGCTAATTTTCGCGTCGCTTCTGCTCCTTTTGGAGGGCGGGAGAGGATTCTCTCCCTGCGCCATGAGGAGGCATCACGCACAGGCCGTTGATGCCCGAGCAGGCGGGAAGCTCGCAGCTCAGCGCTGCCGGAGCATTTCAGGGCTCCTCGCTCGCCTTCTTCTCGTATTTTATGGGATGCTGGATGCTGCCTGTTGTTTCACGCCACCTGCCGCTCCATGCCAGTTCACGCTTCAGGCCCCGCATTGGACATCGCGTTACTCGAGCAGACTAGGTCCTGGCTGTACGAGCCTGGGTTTTTCCTGCCCCACTACCTGGGGAGGCTATTTACTTCAGGGGCGGCCTTTTCAGTGGCTTCCTCTTCCGAGTACTAGTAAGCAGCGCCCAATCGGGCAGGCGCATATTGGAAGACAGTGCCTCGTTATCAGATTCCACTTAGCGCACCATACGAATCAAGCATTGGCATTGCAATAGGTCCCGCATCAAGAATGTATATATGTTGAATGACACAACTTTTTGCTTGGCAGTGTATCTAGAAGGGCAATAAGGGATTACACATGTTACATATAAGTTGACACTAAAATGCGTGTACTTGCAGGACTATACGTGTACGGCTGGCGAGGACTGGCTGACTAGAAGTTGAAATACGGTGGCGGGACGCTGAAAGCAGAAGGAGCCCCACAGATTAAAGAGCGCATTTCAAAAAATTGAAGGAACATTGTGAAAATGTCTTTTATTTTTCAGGATACAAAGTAAAGTAAGCAGCCCAAAGGTCGAGGAAGCGGCACAGGGGGCAATTGGTGGGCCAGAGATAGGTATATGGCGAAGGATCAGTCTTTGGTGTGGATACAGAGGGGGGGCGCATACACACAGAATGGGAGAGGGAACACGACGGTGTGTTGTCAAAATTTTCACCTACAAGTGCCGGGCACCTCCCAGGACGCAGTGTGGGCTGACTTTATGGAACTGGCAAAGCTGAAAGGCCTTGCTTGGGCACAGAACTTGTTGAACACGCCAGAGCCGGAGGATTCTGTTTTCCCGGCTGAATCCCCTTCGTCCGACACCCAGAACAGTACCGATGCCGCTCCCTCCAGGCCCAAGCGGATCAGAAAGCCCACTGTTAAAGATTTCCCCCTGGAATCTTTGCCGCTGACACGAAGCAAATCGGTGGCGAACCCCCGTGAGGTCCCGTCACAGGGGGCAAGTGCTACGCCACCGCCTCCGGTCCTCTCCAAGGACAATCAGGCTGCCCAAGGTAATTTCGCCACCAGAGACGATCTGACTAAAGTATTGGACACTTTGAACAATTTTATGGGACGTTTCCAAGGGGGGTTTTCTGCTACTAGCTCACCACAAGCTGGGGGTAGTAGCGTGGTTAGCGGGAGTCCTGTTCCGGCAGCCTCCACTGTTTGGTCATCGGTGCAGGCTGCTAAGCAGGGGGATTCAGCACATGTTGCAACTACACCTTTGGCTCCCACTATGTCGAATGGGGGGCCGAGTGGGGCGCCACTGGGGAGCTGCCCCGCCGCGCCTTCTGCGGCCATTGCACTGGTTCCTATCACACCCTCTGCCCCCGCAAGCGTTCCCTTGGGGGTGCCTCTTGCTACCAGCCCTTTGCTTGTTCCCGTGCCTGCACCTGTCCCCGCGATCTCCACTGCACCGCTCCTTTCGGGGCGATGCTCATTGGCTTGGCAGGTACCCCAAGCTGCCAAAGAGGGCATTTGGAAAAGGGAGTTTATCGATATCTTTACCCTTCTCATGTTAGGGCAGGAAGGCATGGATGTTAGAAAGTTTGGGGCAAAAGAAGACGATAAAAAGGTAAAGTATCAGCCTTGGCGTGAGAAGAACATTGCAAATTGGCTAGAAGCTTTCTCCATTTTAGCGCCTGTCATCATGAAACGTTTTCCTGAACAGGGCCCAGGCCTGGTACAATATTCCAGGATCATCCACCATGAGGCCTTGAAATTAGGTGGTATTGGATGGATCAACTATGATAGGGAGTTCAGAAGGAAAATGTCTCAGTGCCCAGAGATGAACTGGGATCAAAAGGAGGTGCAGCTCTGGATGGAACACATGGGAGCACGGGGCCAGCTTGCAGTTGGAACAACAAGCAGTTCTCCCAGTGGGCAGTCTTCTACGGGGGATCCTCCTATTTTCGGGGCAAGGGTAAACATTCCTTTCGAGGATGCAGTAGAGGTGGTGGGGCCAGAGGTGGCTTCAAGCGATCTCCCCCTGGCACTTGTCGCCTCTTCAACAATGGGTCTTGCTCCTGGGGGAAGACATGCAAATTTGTACATGCCTGTAACACCTGTGGGGGACCCCACCCCGCAACCTCGGCCTCTTGCCACTCCAAACAGAGCTCCCAGCCAGCAAGCAAGGGGGGACAGTAAGTTGGGGACAGGCAGCAGGTCTCCGGGTTTGGCTTCTCCTTGCACGCTCTCAGTCCCTCCCCTGTTGCAGTTTAGCGATCTTTCTGGGCGCCCCCTTTCTCCAGGCTTACCCCCTCCTCTATCAAGTTCTCATCGGCTAGCGCCACTGGGAGGGTCCCCTGTGATCCTTGACAACATCACTCCTTTGCTCAGGCGTTATCCCTTAGAGGCAGACAGCCGCTTGCTTTTATTTGGTTTTCACGAAGGTTTTAGGATCCCGTTCACGGGTGCTCTGGGAAGCAGGGATGCTGACAACCTTAGATCTGCCAAGGAACAACCAGAAGTGCTGAGGGCGAAGGTGGAAAAAGAGAGATCGCTGAACAGAATAGGAGGTCCTTTCCTGCACCCACCCCTTGAGAATTTTGTTGTATCTCCCCCCGGGGTCGTGCCCAAAAAAGAACCAGGTGCCTTTAGACTTATCCACCATCTCTGCTACCTTAAAGGGACGTCAGTCAACGACGGGCTAGAAGAGGGAGCATGCTCTGTGTCTTATGCCACGCTGGATGTAGCATTGGATCTAGTCAGGAGAGCGGGCAGAGGGGCCTGGTTAGCCAAAGCAGACATTGAATCAGCTTTTAGGTTACTACCAGTCCACCCGAGCAGCTATCACCTGCTAGGGTTCAAGCTCGACGGCATATTTTACTTTGACAAATGCATGCCCATGGGTTGCGCTGTGTACTGTGCGTACTTCGAAGCTTTCAGTTGTTTCCTGCAATGGGCACTCCAAGACACTTACGGTGTAGAGGGGGTGACACATTACTTGGATGACTTTTTGTTTATCGGGAGTGACGGGACACAGCTGTGCTCACAGGCCCTGACAGATTTTGTTCTCCTTACAGACCACCTGGGGGTCCCCCTTGCCCCTGGTAAGACAGTGGGGCCAGCTCAAATCTTGACTTTCCTTGGTTTAGAGATAGACACGATTGCAGGGGAGTACAGATTACCAGAGGAGAAGGCGCGCGACCTGTCTATCAAGATTCATGCGCTGGTAGGGCTGGACAAAGCTTCCCTGGGCTGCATCCAGGGCATCCTAGGCCTGCTCAATTTTGCTGCCAGAATCATTCCAGCAGGTAGGGTCTTCGCCAGGAGACTAGCAAGGGCCACTGGGAACATTACTAAGAAACACCACATGGTGAAACTGAGCAAAGGGATACAACACGATCTGGCCATGTGGGCTGAGTTTCTGCGCAATTTCAATGGGGCAGTGATTTGGAGGGCCCCCTGGGCGGGTAGCCCTGACCTTGCCCTTTACACAGACTCCTCAGGCAGGCACGGCTTTGGGGCCATCTTAGACAGGGAATGGTGCGCAGAGAAATGGCCCAACGCCTGGATTAAGAAGAAGGTTACCTCTAAGATCACAGTCCTTGAGCTCTTCCCAATTGTGGTGGCCTTCCACTTATGGCCAGCGAACCTGTCTGCCAAAAGGGTCCTGCTGTGGTCAGACAACTTAGCAGTAGTACAGGCCATTAACTCCCACTCTGCTAGTTGCCCCCTGGTTCTATGTCCGCTGCGCGAGCTGGTGCGTACTTGCCTTTATAACAATGATGAATGCAGGGCGCGTCACATTCAGGGTATCAAGAACATCGCTGCTGACGCTCTCTCTCGTTTTCAGTGGCATGGCAACGGTTCCGAGAAGCTTGGCCGAGAGCGAGAGAGGAAGCCACCCCCTTCCCAGTGCACCTCTGGTAAGTAGTGAACAGGATGAGGGCCCTGGGGGAGATGTCACTGGCGCCGAACACTAACAATAGATACAACTCTTGTCTTAAAAAATGTTGTGCCACTGTGGGGCCTTGGGAAGACTCTAGGGAGGCAGCAGAATTGAAAGTCCAGGCCTTCATCCTGTGGGCAAAGGATAACAAAAAGAGCCATTCTTGGAATTCAGGCCACCTAGCAGCCATTAGTCACAAGGCCAAGTTGAAAGGACAGGCAGGCCCTACCAGGGCATTTGTCATTAGGGCAGCTTTAAAAGGGTGGGCTAGAGGTGAACCCAAAGTGCCTGACAGCAGATCACCTATTGATTTTATAACTATCCAGAGAATGATCTTGTGTTTACCTCAGGTCACTTCCTCCGCTCACGAGTCTGCCTTGTTTGCAACCGCTTTCAGTTTAGCATTTTTTGGCGCTTTTAAGATCTCTGAGCTGGTTGCCAAATCCAAGAATGACACGTCAGGTGTAGCTTTGTCTCTGCAGGACGTCGTGGTATTGGGGGACACGCTCAAGATCACCCTGCGCCAATCCAAAACTGATCAGAGGGGAAGGGGGATAGAACTTTGGTTACAAAGCCTAGGCTCGCCCAAGTTTTGCCCCGTGAGCCTCCTGACTGCCTACCTTGCCATCCGCCCCTCCAGTGAGGGCTATCTCCTCTTGCATTCAGATGGCACACCACTTACCAAATACCAAGTGGAACATGTCTTGCATGCTTGCTTGTTTTCGGCAGGTGTCTCAACGCTAGGCAAAAAATTCAGCACCCACTCTTTCCGCATAGGTGCAGCCACAACTGCATCCTCTGAAGGGGTGCGCGTAGAAGTCATCAAACAATTAGGGAGATGGTCTTCTGACTGTTACAAAAGGTACATCAGACCAGACAGCAGCAGGTAGTGCTCAGCGAGCACAGGATATGTGTTAAGTTTTATTTCTGGGACGTGTAGCAGCAACTGTGAATGTTGGGCCTTCTTGGCCCTGTCCCACGAACTGTGTTTTGCTGTGTTGTTTTTGCAGTGTGGTAATTTTACCACTGTGTTTTATTACATGTTTGAATAAATAAGTTACATACAACACTTCTCTTTATTTACCAGGATCAACGGTCTGGGTGCTGGGCCACGAAGGGGTCTCCAAGTTGGCCTTGTGGGCAGAAAGCAGGAAGTGGAATCATGGGTTATCTAAAACTCAGTTTGTATGGCGAGGAATTGCTGGCTTGCGGTGGAGCGGGGTGCTGGGCTTGCTAACACGAGAATTACATGGGAATGCCCACCCCCCAGACGTGCTTATCCTGCACCTGGGAGGGAATGACTTACCTATCCTAGGTAAAAGGTTCCTACTGAGGGACATGAAAGCGAACATTACCAAGATCAGCAATTTATTAGGACCTTGCGAACTATGGTGGTCTGAGATCACACCACGCTGTGTTTGGCTAGGTGCTCGCTCTGGGCAAGCGATAGAAGTGGCGCGAAGGAAGGTTAATTGCGCAATGCGGAAGTTCGCAGAGCTGATGGGTTGTGGCTTCATTCACCATGGGGAACTGCACGCCAAAGCCACTGGCTGCCTTGACGAAGAAGGAGTCCACCTTTCCAAAGTAGGCATGGATTTATTCCTGTTGGACATTCAGGAACCCTTCTCTCAGCAGGCTGTATCTATGAGGTTAGCTCTGGTGGGGGGCCCTGGCTGTGACGGTCGCCACATCCAGGGCTGTGGAAGAGTTACAGGATGATCCAGAGGCGAAAGGTACTCAGGAGTACCCTATGCAGAAGCACAAAGGGTGCTGAGGCCCAATATCCCTGGGAGATCTGTGCGGTGGACCCTGGGGGTGCGACGGCGCCCCGTTATCCTACGGGCGGTTGGTTACCTGGACAACCGGGGGTCGCTTGAACGCTCCGCCCCTCGTAGGGGGGGTGTGAGCTAGAGGGTGGACCAATGGTTCGCCGGACAGGTGAGGGGATATCCTCTCACCACAACCGCTAAGCACCGTCTGGCCAAGGCCACGGGCTACTTGGCCTATCAGGTGGCAAGCTGCGAGGGGCGGCTTGCCTTTGGATCATCTGTAAGATAACCCACCATGTTTTGGCATTTTATGCTAATAAACCTGCAGCTACTTTTTCCCAACAACAAGTTGTCTTGTCTACTTATTTACGATGTGCAACATGTATTGTTGGTGGGATGGTGTGCGGGCCGATATTGGCACTATGCAGGCCGCCCGACTCGTCGCCGCAGGTGACCCTCATAAGAGGGCGGACACCGTAGTGCCACAAGATGGCAGGCGCACCAGCCTTCTGGTGTCCAGCGGCTGGGGCCGTTGCTGTGACGTCACTTCCGCTGGGGGAGGGGGGGTTTGGGGTATTTAGGCTTCCCCCTCCCTCGGAGCGGCCTCTTTGTGCTCTTACTGCCCTCGATGTTGCCGTCCCTGCCGCTTACCCTACATCTCAGGAGGCGGGGAGGGTGTCATGCTTATAATACTTGTTATTTGTGTTGCAGGAGGAGTTACAGGATGATCCAGAGGCGAAAGGTACTCAGGAGTACCCTATGCAGAAGCACAAAGGGTGCTGAGGCTCAATATCCCTGGGAGATCTGTGCGGTGGACCCTGGGGGTGCGACGGCGCCCCGTTATCCTACGGGCGGTTGGTTACCTGGACAACCGGGGGTCGCTTGAACGCTCCGGCCCTCGCAGGGGGGGGTGTGAGCTAGAGGGTGGACCAATGGTTCGTCGGACAGGTGAGGGGCTATCCTCTCACCACAACCGCTAAGCACCGTCTGGCCAAGGCCGCGGGCTACTTGGCCTATCAGGTGGCAAGCTGCGAGGGGCGGCTTGCCTTTGGATCATCTGTAAGATAACCCACCATGTTTTGGCATTTTATGCTAATAAACCTGCAGCTACTTTTTTCCAACAACAAGTTGTCTTGTCTACTTATTTACGATGTGCAACATGTATTGTTGGTGGGATGGTGTGCGGGCCGATATTGGCACTATGCGTGACATCATCAGCATCGTGTTCGTCGTCATTGTGACGTCTACGTCAGCAATATAACTGCCACACCGGCACGCTGACATTAGTGCTTTTCACAACTTTCCACACCAGAAGCGTGGAGATATAAATTGACTGACCATGGTGTGTTAAACAAAAACAGCTAGGGCCACGGAGGCGAACATTCCTGAGCCTAAAAACAATTGCCGCAGTGCAGGGAGGAAAGATGGGCCGGTAAGGAATCTGTGGCTAGATCATGGCTCTGCCATATCAGGTATTACCGAAGGTAAGTGACTTGTCCATCTGATAGAGACATCTAGCCACAGGTTCCTTACCTTTGAACAGATACTCAAGCAATACCATCCCTGGAGGAGGGACTGCGGAAAGGTTTAGGCCATGAAGTCCTGCAAGACAGAGCAACCAAACAGGCTTTCCCTGCGTACCTGGGAATCCAGGCAGCAGTGTCTGGCAAACATGTGCAGCGATGCCCACATGGCTGCTTGGCAGACATCAGAAATGGGGACACCATGCTAAAGAGCCATGGTGGCCGCTTTTGCCCTGTTGAAATTGGCTCTAAACCATTTAGGATGATCTTTCTTCGCTAATGCATAGCAGATTTTGATACAGAGCATAACCCAGCTGGATAGTCCTCTTTTAGACAGTACGCCCTTTCTTTGCACCAACGTACCCTATAAAGAGTTGGTCATCCACCCGGAACTCTTTGGATGATCAAGATAAAATGATAACGCTCTTTTCGTGTCCAGACGATGGAGATGTTCCTCTTCCTTGGAAGGGTGCGGAGGTGCACTGTCATGGCTAAGCGTTGATAGACACTATAAAGTAGGGATACATTACACAGTATGACTGCATGCATCTAGTACACTACATCTCCCAGCATCCTCAGGTGAAGAGACAGGTCAGTTGACCTGTCTACATACGCCCCTCCCACACTTTACTCGCAGCTTGTCACACGAGTATTCCTGAGAGTGAGAGAGAGAGCGTTGTATTTTCTGACATTTAGAATTGGATTCCTTCTTGTTTTCTGCCATCGGATCCTTTCAAGGAATCAGAACTTCAGCTTGCCGTCGTATGGACACAGCTGTGGGCTTTAATTGACATCAAGCCCAGGCGGCATCTTACAGCTGGGTAATTGTTTGCTGCTATGCTGCGAGCACGCCCTTTTGCCGCAAAGACTACAGTTAACATTGAGCATTTTTTTTATTGGAGCATTCCTGCTTGCTCTGAGACAATCCTGCCGCTGGAATTATTTGTCTGCTTCACATGAGCGTCCTAGCTCCAACGGAACCACCGGCCCTGATTCAGGATATATACAACTGGTTGGAAGACTCTGCATTTCATTCCATCTAATAACAATAAACCTCTTGGCATACGCGCTATGGAAGCACTATTTATTTGTTTGAGTTGAAAGCCTCTGTACGTGCTTTTCGTGGGCACTAAGAAGTTATGATAAGCCTTCGGAACAGCTTAGAGTTATGATGCTAGATGGCGGTCTAAGCTCATAATTGCCTTACAATAGTCTCTCCAGGTTTGGATCTGTTTGGAAGTGTGGGGATATTTTGGAAACGACCTCAGAGGAAGTCTAGAGGTTTAATAACACCAGAAGGAAATACCAGAGGATTATCTGCTGTAAGATAAGTACATCTAATATATAAAACAGCAAGACTATTATTCATATTTTAATTTTGTTTCTTTATTTTTGCTATTTTTGTGACTTTTACGTTGGGAGATGTGCAGTAGCATGTTATGTAAGTACTACCAGACATAGGGGCACAGGGGGTATGGTTGTTGTGAATAAGTCTTCTTATGCGTGAATTGTGTTTCACTTACAGGGTCAGTGGGGTGGATTGTAGGAGAGCAAGGTACAACATCTCCGAAGACATCCCTCATCTGAACCTAGCGGCTGCAACTTTATTGGTTCTTTTGTCCCTTTTTTTCCCTTTCCCCGGTAGTGGTGTTATCCGTGTAGTGTTACATATTACTCATGGGTAGTACCACATAGGGGAAGGGATTTGTTAGAAATGGGATTTCCGGTTGGCTGTTGCTTGCGCCAGAGCCAGGCAGAAACCACCACTCTAGTAAGGGCAAGGGAGTTAAACGCCAAAGATAGCCCCTGCTCACCCTCTAGGCAACGTGACGCAAGCAGTAAGGCTTATCCCGGAGGCAATGTAAGTTAAGTATTTACGCACGCACCCCCAGCAACAACATCCCAGTCCCCCCACAAATGGAACTCTACAGAAGGTTATATATAAAAATAGCCTTTGTATTATACCAACACACATTAGATAGGAAACACACACTTTACAATGTGTCATAGGCACAGGCTGAATTTACAGGGGATTATATACATGGGACAGGGCCACATGGACCACTGTCAGGAATAAGCACTTTTAGAACTAGCACTTGGTAGGAATAATAATGAGCACATAGAACATATAATTGTAGCACCAAATAACACATGTAGCACACGACCAGTAACCACTGGCAAGAGGTTAGTACCACCTACGCAATCCTAACTGCATTAGGAAAATATCATGCAGGGAATCATGAACTCACTAGTAGGACCTATATTAGGAAAAGCAACCTCCTAAGCATCACATACATTCAGAGGTATAAAACATTACACATGATGCAGATATCACATTAGGCAGATAAATTACAATTGCGCAAAAGATCACATAGGGCATAAACACGTACCCCACTCAAGGGCACAACAAATGAAACTGTCCCAAGGCCAACTGGCCTCTCAGGGGCTGAAACGCCCTGTGTCCAGCAAAGTCAGGGCAGGCTGCGCAGGCAGCCAAAGAAGATTCACAAGGGGCCTAAACGTAGCAACTGCCCACTAAGTGCTGCGCAGCTGGAGAATTGAGCCTGGCACCAGCGTGCCTCCTGGCTCTCCGTAGGGCTCCAAATGAACGGTAGGGCCCCAAACAACGGGGGAGCCTCACAGGCTCTAGAAACACAGTGCCCCCTTTGAGCCTTGTGGGCTCGAGAAACAACGCTGCCCGCTGGGGGAGCAGCCCGCTGCCAACCGGGACGCTCTACCCTCAGTAATACCCACAAACGTTGGAGTCCTCCCTCTGGGGACTCGGGCCGACAAAGGCACTGGGAGTCCTTCGTGGACTCTGAGGAAATGTCCCCGCTTCGTTGGAGTCCCCCTCCTGGGGACTCAAAAAATAAATGCCCTTGGAGCCTCGTGGGCTCGAGAACTCAACTGCCCCCTTCGTTGGAGCTACGGGACTCTAATGAATAAAATTCCCTGGTGGGGCCTCTAAACAAATGTGCCCGGATGTTGGAGCCTCTCATGGGCTCTGGAGAACTGCCCCCGTAGTTGGAGTCCCGCTCGGGGGACTCGAAATACACCACAATGCCCCCTGAGCCTCTCGTGGACTCTGACACAGAGGAAGCGCCCCACGGAGCTGAGGAGCGACCCGCGGGGACGCCTGCACTCACCTGCTGGTTGGGAAGCGGCGGCTCCTCTCTGCGGCGTCTCCTCTCGGCTCCTCTCCTGGGCGGCGGGGCTCACCTGTGCCTCTCTGTCTGTGTCCTGCCTCACTCGGGGCTACTCCGACAATGGCGGCGCGCCCCGGACTTCCTCTAACAAAACCGGAAGTCCTGCCCGCCATCAGGCGCAAGGATGCCTGACTTCCGGGTCGCCGCGGGCAGCGCTGCGGCCCTCGGGGTTCCTGGTGGTCTCCTTCTGCTGAGCAATGTGGGGTAGGCACCCGCTTTAAATAATGAAAATATGGGCAAAATATGTGACAGGCAGTGTGGGGTGGGCACCTGTGCCGCAAGTTAGCAAAAGGGGGATCCCCACGCCGGGGAATCCCTCGAGGACGGCGAGTGCAGCTCAGGGCTGCAGGCTACAACCACAGCGCTCCCCCTGAAGGAGAACAAAGCGCTGCCAAGGGAGTCCAGGGAAAGTCCCAAAAGTGATGAAGGCAGGGGGGCAAAGGCTGAGCCCAGGGGCCAGCACACAGGGCCCTCCAGGCAGGGAGGCATTCCCCAGTGGCAGTCCTCCTGGTGCCCAGCAGCAGCAGGCCCCCCAGCAAGATGAACAAGTTACTTACCTTCGGTAACGATATATCTGTAAGAAACAGTAGTTAGTATTAGATTCCTTACCTTATAATATCCCCAGGTGTCAGTCTGGATCCGGAAACTTTTGCGTAGCAGTACCCCTGCGCGTCGGTAGGCGTCGTCTGCAGGCGTCCCCTGCGGCTCCGCGTCGTCGGCGTCGTGCGCCGTGATGACGTCGCTGGAGTATATAGACGCCGCCTCCGCGCGCTGACGTCAGTTCTTTGCACACAGCTTTTCCGCGCCAGAACACGCAGAGCCATGTGAGAACTAACACTGGTGCCATTTGAAACTAGGGCCCTGAAAGGGATGTCCTTAACCCTAGGTATCAGTTCGCAGAACGGGGAGGACGGGTGGGGCGGTAAGGAATCTAATACTAACTACTGTTTCTTACAGATATATCGTTACCGAAGGTAAGTAACTTGTTCATCTGAAAGAAACAGGTTAGTATTAGATTCCTTACCTTAGAATAGATACCCCAGCAATACCAACCCCGGAGGTGGGTCTGCGAACCAATACAACCTACACCAGAGAGTCCTGGAGGACCGAACGGCCAAAGAAGCCGTCCCTCCGGACTTGACTGTCCAGGCAGTAGTGCCTCGCAAAGGTGTGCAGCGAGGCCCACGTAGCCGCCTGGCAAATGTCCTGCAAGGGGACTCCCCGGCCCAGGGCAGTAGAAGCCGCCGTAGCCCGAGTGGAATGGGCCCTCAGCCCAACAGGAGGCTCCTTCCGAGCCAAAGAGTAGCATGCTTTGATGCACAGGACGACCCACCGAGAGATGGTCCGCTTCTGTACCGCCCTTCCCTTCTTCTCACCCACGTAGCCAACAAACAGTTGGTCATCCACCCGGAACTGGCGTGTGCGATCCATGTAAAATGAAAGCGCACGTTTTGGGTCCAGACGATGGAGCCGCTCTTCATCCTTCGAAGGATGCGGAGGCGGGAAGAAGGAGGGCAAGGTGATGGACTGCCCAATGTGAAAAGCAGAGACTACCTTGGGCAGGAAAGAAGGTCTAGTCCGAAGAACCACCTTGTCAGGATGAACAGACAAGAAAGGAGGTTTAACAGAAAGAGCCTGGAGCTCACTCACTCTCCTGGCAGAGGTGATGGCCACCAGGAAGGCCGTCTTTAAAGTGAGAAGACGGAGAGGACAGGAATGAAGGGGCTCAAAGGGAGCGCACATCAGGAAAGTCAGAACCAGGTTCAAGTCCCACTGAGGCATCACGAACGGAGTTGGAGGATACATGTGCGTGATGCCCTTCAAGAATCTTAACACAATAGGGGACTTGAATAAAGATGGCTGATCAGGTAGCCTCAAGAAGGCGGAAAGGGCAGAAAGATAGCCCTTGATAGTGCCCAGAGCAGAGCCCTGCTGGGCAAGGGAAAGAAGGAAGAGGAGAACCTCAGACAGAGGGGCAGAAAGGGGATCCACAGCCTTTGCTGTGCACCATGCCACAAATCTGTTCCACCGGCAGGCGTATACCGACTTTGTGGAGGGACGCCTGGCTGCCAGAATTACATCACAGACTTCAGGAGGCAAGTCAAATGGCCTCAACTGTCGCCGCTCAATCTCCAAGCATGGAGGTGGAGACTGGACAGGTTCGGGTGGAGGACCGTCCCCTGCTGCTGCGACAGAAGGTCCTCCTGAAGGGGCAGGCGGATCGAGGGACCGACTGTCATGCTGAGTAGCTCGGGATACCAGTATCTTCGAGCCCAGTCCGGAGCCACAAGGATAACTTGGGCCCGGTCGCGCCTGATCTTCTTCAGCACTCTGGGCAGAAGTGGTATAGGCGGAAAGGCGTACAACAGACCGCAACTCCACTCGCGCCGAAAGGCGTCGCCGAGCGAGTGCCGTCTTGGAAACTCCAACGCGCAGAACTGAGGACATTGCGCGTTCTCTTCTGTGGCGAATAGATCTAACCAAGGCTCTCCCCATTGCTGAAAGAGGCCTCTCGCCACGTCCGAGTTCAGACGCCATTCGTGATCCACCGAGCACCGACGGCTGAGTTCGTCCGCCCTGGCGTTCAGAGAACCTGCCAGGTGTTGAACCGTCAGAGTCACGCCCTGACGTTCCAGCCATTGCCAGAGACGCAGAGCCTCCTGGCAAAGGGTCCACGACCCCACACCGCCCTGTTTGTTGCAGTACCACATGGCGGTGGTGTTGTCCGTGAACACCTGCACTACACTCCCGTTGACAAAGGGGAGGAATGCCTTCAGTGCTAGGCGAATCGCCCGCAGCTCCAACATGTTGATATGGAGCCGGGATTCCGCCGGAGACCAGATGCCTCTGATCTCCGCCTCTCCCAAGTGGCCACCCCAGCCCTGGAGGGACGCGTCCGTCACAACCACGTGCTCCGGTTGGGGAAGGGAGAGGGATCTGCCACTGACCCAATCGCGGTCCGTAAGCCACCACTGCAACTGTCTCGCAGTGCCCTCCGAGATCAGGACATGGTCGGATAGGTTGCCCTGATGCTGGGCCCACTGAAACTTCAGGTCCCACTGCAGAGCCCGCATCCGCCACCTGGCGTGATGCACCAGTAGGATGCAGGAGGCCATCAGCCCCAGAAGCCGCAGCGTCAACCTGACCGAAACCCGGGATAACGGCTGAAAGATGGGAATCAGAGCCTGAATATCCCGGACCCGCCGTTCCGGGGGATAAACCCGAAACTGCGCCGAGTCGAGAACCGCTCCGATGAAAAGGAGCTTTTGAGAGGGACACAGGTGTGATTTCGGCACATTGATGGAAAACCCCAGCTCGTGCAGGAGGTCTGCCGTCATCTGAAGGTGGTGGACGACTGTCTGGGGCGAGCCCGCCTTCAACAACCAGTCGTCGAGGTAGGGGAAGACTGAAACCCCTAACCGGCGC
This sequence comes from Lissotriton helveticus, assembly GCF_964261635.1. Classification (NCBI taxonomy): domain Eukaryota; kingdom Metazoa; phylum Chordata; class Amphibia; order Caudata; family Salamandridae; genus Lissotriton; species Lissotriton helveticus. The sequence continues at coordinate 574,984,369 of NC_136068.1, forward strand.
AGATGAGCTGCGACCACCGCCATCACTTTCGTGAACACCCGTGGGGCGCTGGTAAGGCCGAAGGGGAGCACGATAAACTGAAAGTGCTCGTGGCCTACCGTGAACCGCAGGTAACGCTGGTGGGCCGGCAGGACGGGGATGTGAAAATACGCATCCTGCAAGTCCAACGCTACCATCCAGTCTTGTGGGTCTAGAGCAGCCAAGACCTGAGCCAAAGTCAACATCTTGAACTTCTCCTTCCGGAGGAAGCCGTTGACGTTCCGTAGGTCCAAGATAGGACGCAGGCCTCCTTTGTCCTTCTTGGGCACCAGAAAGTAGTGGGAGTAGCAACCACACCCTACTTCTGGCCCAGGAACGCGCTCGATGACCCCCTTGGCCAAGAGGGCCGTAACTTCCTCCTGCAGAAGTGTCAAGTGGTCCCCCGACACACGGTGGTTCTGCGGTGGCATGGCTGGAGGAGTGGACTCGAAGGGGAGGGCGTAGCCCCTTCGAACGAGCTGCAGCACCCACCTGTCCGATGTTATCGCGCGCCAGCGGGAGTGGTGATGGCGAACCCTGCCACCCACTGGCGTCACGTGAGCCCGAAAGCTCGGACTAGGAAGGCTTGGATGCAGCAGCGGGGGGAGGCGTGGACTGACCTCGCCGCTGGCCTCTACCGCCACCACGGCGGAAACCACGGCCGCCACCGCGCTGGGGAGCGTTCTGCGGCGCGTGGCTGGCAGCACGTGTGGGACCGCCCCTCCCTTGGCCACGAAAGGGGCGAAACGAACCCGTCTGCTGGCGCTGGGTCGAAAGACCCAAGGACTTGGCCGTGACCCTGGAGTCCTTGAAGCGCTCCAGCGCGTGGTCCGCTTTGTCACCAAACAGGCGACTGCCATCAAATGGCATGTCCATGAGTGTATTTTGGACGTCTGGCGAGAAGTTGGCAGATCTCAGCCAAGCATGGCGACGAATCGCCACCGTCGTGGACATAGCCCGTCCCAGCGAGTCGGTCGTGTCCAGACCACAACGGATCGAGTACCGCGCCGCATCCCGGCCTTCAACGAAGGCCCGGGTGAGCTTGTCCCGCACTTCCTGGGGGCATTGCGGCAAACACTCCTCGACCGTATCCCACAGGGAGTGGGTGTAGCGGCCCAAGAGGCACGCGGTATTACAAGACCGCAGTCCAGCGCTCAAAGAGGAAAAGACCTTTTTACCAAATTGGTCATACCGCTTTGATTCCCGATCGGGCGGAGCCGACGGGAACGCGGACTGCGAAGTGGAGGCCTGGATCACCAGACTCTCCGGGGAGGGATGGGTGGATAGGAAGGCAGGGTCGTCCGAGCACGGACGGTGACGCCTGGCAATGTTACGGTCAACCGGTGCACCGGAAGCGGGCCTGGACCAGGTGCCCAAAAGGACATCCGTCAGGGCCTCATTAAACGGCAGCAGAGGCTCCTGGGGGCATGACTGCGGCTTAAACACTTCGGTCAGAATGTTCGGCTTGACCTTCGCGACAGGGAGCTCAAGGCTCAGGGCCTTGGCAGCCCTCATCAGGACCACCGAATAGGCAGCACCTGCCTCAGACGCCACAGGGGTCGGGGAGACAAACCCAGGGTTGGGCGACTCGTCCAGACCACTGGCATCACCCAGATCACCTACCCAGTCCACATCATACTGGCAGGCACGGGATAAAGGGTCCTCAGACCCCTCCCAACCCTCTCCATACTCGTCCTCATCGCCGTATTCTGGATCGACGATATAGACCTCGGGGTCAATGGGCCCCATCGGCGCCGGATCCGGCGTCGGACGACGCCGGTCCGACTCCGCGTTAGGAGTCAGAGGGGAAATGGGGGTGGCGCCGCGTGGCGTCGGCGCCGGGGACCCGACGCCGGCCGGAACCGACGGCGGAGTCGCCGCACCGCGCGGAGGCGGTACCACGGGTTGGCCCAAAGGAACCGACGCCGGAGAGGCCGGTAGACCAGCCGGCGACGAACCTGAGGGGCCCAGCGGCGCCGAGGCCGGAGCCACCGGCGGCGTCGAGGCAGGAGCACCCGAACCGCTCGGGCCCCCAGACGGGACCGACGGGCCCGCGGGCGCCGTAGGCCCCGCCGGAGGAGACCTCGCCCTCATAGCGATGAGGAAGGCCTCGATCTCCTCACGCGACGCGCCTTCCCCGGGGACCGACAGGTATGGGGCAGACGGCGTCGGCAACCCACGCGGGGCCGCGGGGGTGGGGCCACCCGAGCCCCCGGCCGCATCACGCGGGCGTCGGGGGGAGTCGGGGGTACGATGACGACGCCCCGACTTCTTACGCTTACCTGACGAACTGGAGGAATGGTGGCGACTCCCGGAGCGCTCATGGCGGCTCCGCGATCGTTCCTTCGACCGCTCCCTCGACCTCCGACCGGACCGGGACCGCTCTCGACGCGGGGCCGACACACGGAGCTCGAGAAGCTTGCGGGACCGCTCCCGCCTAGCTTTACCAGTCAAGGCCCGACAGTCGACGCAGGACTCCACGTCGTGGTCCGCGCCCAGACACCGGAGGCAGAGTCGATGGTGGTCGGTGACCGACATCAGGCGGTCGCACTCGTCGCAACCCTTGAAACCGGGCATCCTACCGGCACCGTAGAAGATTAAGTAGTTAACAATAAACTTGGTCAAAAGACCGGAGTACTGCTCTTCGGATCTGCGCTAACTGGCGCGGAAAAAAGAAGAACTGACGTCAGCGCGCGGAGGCGGCGTCTATATACTCCAGCGACGTCATCACGGCGCACGACGCCGACGACGCGGAGCCGCAGGGGACGCCTGCAGACGACGCCTACCGACGCGCAGGGGTACTGCTACGCAAAAGTTTCCGGATCCAGACTGACGCCTGGGGATATTCTAAGGTAAGGAATCTAATACTAACCTGTTTCTTTCAGATAGGATCAGTCAGAGAACATTTTGTAAGGGGTCACAGCCCCTTTTTATACACTAAATCCCTTTGTCTGGGTCTGTGGGGTGGGGGGAAACCAGTTGCAGCTGGTTTTGGAGCACTCTGATGTGTTCAGCTCCTCTCTTAATTCACCAGTCAGGCTAGGGTCATCAGTCGCACCACAGGGGGTGGAGTCAGCATTGTGTGGGGAAAGCCCAGCCATATTCAGGTCCCAGGTGCACCCCTCCCTCACATTAACATGCAGATCTCCCATTCACCACCGGGGCAGACCCATCCTGACTCATGGGGCCAGGCACACCAGTCAGTCTCAGCCAATCACAAGCCAGATTGCCAATTCACATAAATTACACAGACATGCCAACTTCTAGAATTGGCACTTCCACACTAGGTACAATAACGCCGCACACATCATCGCGCAGCATTTAATAACATGAGTCTGCACATACCAAACTCGACCCTGCACTCCCCACGCATCAGGAACTACCAGGGACAAATACATTCCCCATGCATTCCTATGGGAGTGTAGGCCAACCTTACTATACACACGCACTTTACCCTGGGACACAGTGGTAAATTGTACAGAAGCCAAAAATCACTAACACCATGTCACAAGTAAAAGCAAAAAGTTTAGGGACGAACCTGCCAGAAGGGCCACGTCAAACAGGATTAATTAGCATCACATCGTTCCTGCTGTATCCGGCTATAAGGTTAGTGATAACCATCCTCTGTATGAGACAGAGTGAAAAGCCCACGCTTACTTACGGCCTGAACGATGGACACCAACACTGTACTCACTTCAGTGTTGGAAACTTTATTCGCCTTGAGAATGTAGGTAGAATGCATTCAGGGGTGAGAATCAGGAATTACGTAACAAACTGGGCGTTATGAGACGTGAGATTGCTGGATTATCCCGCTCTAGCACCACTGATACAAGGGGGGTCAGTATATCAAGCCTTGGACCTTACCTCCACCAGCACCTACTGATGCGAGTGCTAGGCAAGCAACACAAAGAGTGGGAAGGGGTGCAGATCCTTCCACCATATTGGTTATCCAGCCCGCCCAGCTACCATTAGCTCCATCAGAAAGATTTTTGGGGGATCCAAAGAAATTTGGTATATTCCTAGGGCAATGTAAATTACATTTCATGTGTAAGCCTGCAGTACTTCCCAATGATCAAACTAAAACTGCTTTTGTAATGTCATATCTTAGGGGTAATGCAGCTAGTTGGTCCTTTCCCCTTATCGAAAGAGACAACCCTGCCTTAGGTAACTTCGATACCTTCTGAGATGAAATGCACAAGTTCTTTGATAGGAAGGCACATTTACTCTCTTTAGACAGAGAATTGATTACTCTCAAACAAGGTAACCAGGACTTATTGTCGTACATTACCACTTTCAACAGGCTCATTGCTGAAACAGATTGGCCTATGGAGAAAAGAACCACTTTGTATTATCCAGGGTTCCGAAGTGAGTTGAAAGATGTCCTGGCACAAGTAGTACACATGCCCAACACATGTGATGAACTTATAGATCTCACAGTACAATTAGATCATAGACTGCAGGAAAGAAGGGGAGACAGAAATCACTTTGTACCTAGATAGGTAACCCCACGTGCAGGAGCCAGTAAAGATGGGCCTTCTCCAGCAGCAGATGGGACAGAACCCATGCAAGTTAGTGGACTAAGAAGACCATTAAATCAAGACGAATTAGAGCGAAGAAGAAAACAATGACTATGTATGTATTGTGGGAAACCGGGACACTTAATTAAGGATTGCATGCCAAAACAAGAACAACGTATAGAGAATTCAAAGGGGTTCACAAAGCATCAGTAGGGGATTACTCTTCGGAGAATTCGGAAAACTGGTATGCCCAAATGAGTCCCAGACCACTTGTTTGAGGCCACATGAAGTAGAGGTTTGTCCTGCAGTGGTTAATACTGTCCAAAATGCAGGAGCGCACATGAATGTATGTGTCACTTTGAATGTACCTTGAGCAGGATTAGTACTAGTACATGCACTTTTAGACTTCGGAGTCACTGGCAATTTCATCAACCAAAGTTATGCACAAGAAATAGGTATGCGCTGCGTGAAGAAGAAGATCCCACAACTGGTGAAGGCTGTAGATGGCACGGAACTAACGTCAGGGCCAGTACGATATCATACACAGCAAATACAGATGCAGGTGGGCCTAAGTCATCATGAGTATATCCAGTTCGATTTGAATGAACGCCCACATTTTACTCTTATGTTGGGCATGGCATGGCTCACGCTCCACGATCCCTATATGCAATGGTCAGCACGAACCGTCGCGCTGAACTCCCAGTATTGTAAAGAACACTGTACTCTGGTTAGGATACAAGAACATCCACAACAATTGAATCCTGCGCAGTTGCTGGTAAGCAGTTGTGAGACACAAATTGTGGGCTGTATCACCACATTACCCATGGAATATCAACAATACCATACTGTGTTCAGCAAGCAAGAAGCTAGTAAACTTCCTCCACACAGAGCGTATGATTGTGGTATTGAGCTAGAACTAGGAGCCAGCATCCCATGTAGCTGCATTTACGCCCTCACAGAAGCAGAAACCACATATTTACAGCAGCGTTTAAAGGAGCTATTGGCGAATGGCTTCATCCGTCCTTCATCCTCACCAGCCTCCTCGCCACTTTTCTTTATCCAGAAGGGCGAGGGAGGCTTGAGGGCTTGTATCGACTATAGGGCGATAAATCGTGTTACCAAGAAGAACAGATATCCCTTGCCCTTGATTCCGGTTTTGTTGGACCAATTAAAAGGAGCTACAGTCTTTACCAAGCTTGACCTCCGTGGGGCATACCGTCTGATGAGAGTGCGGCATGGGGATGAGTCGAAGACGGCCTTCAGAACCAAGTTCGGTCTCTACGAGTATCAAGTGATGTCTTTTGGGCTATGTAATGCCCCCGCCGCTTTCAAATATTTCATGGATGAGGTGCTGAGAGGATTACTGGACGTGTCATGCATCGTTTATATCGACGATATTCTGGTATATCCTGCTGATATGAAAGAACACATCCCTCACGTGTCAGCAGTATTGGAAATGCTGCAACAGTATTCCCTATTTGCTAAACTTGAGAAATGCTTCTTTCCCACCCAATAAGTGGAGTTCTTTGGGTATGTCATTGGCCCCAATGGATTATGCAAGGATAAAAAGAAAACTCAAGCTATTCTGAAGTGGGAATCCCCTTCTTGTATAAAGGCATTACAAAGTTTCTTGGGGTGCACAAACTTTTATAAAATATTCATAAAGAACTTCTCCAGTATCATTCAGCCTTTAACATTGTTGTTGAGGAAAGGGACCACCTTCAAGTGGACAACTTCCGCAGAAGATGCCTTTCAAACGTTAAAGCTTCAATTTACCAGTGCCCACATACTGAGATATCCTGACGCATCCCAACCATTCATACTTGAGACAGATGCCTCCTACTATGCCTTAGGGGGATCCTTTCCCAGAGACACCCTGAAACAGGCCAACTGCATCCTGTCGCATTCTTCTCTAAAAAACTCTCCAGTAGTGAAGTAAATTACAGTATAACTGATAAGGAACTATTGGCCATCAAACGTGCATGTGAAGAATGGCGACATCATTTGCTGGAGGCCAGGCACACTGTGAAAATCTGCACGGATCATCGGAACCTACTGTTTTTGAAGAGTTCTAGAGCCCTACACCTCGACAATTAAGATGGTCACTATTTTTTGCAGATTACGATTTTATCATTAAATACAGACCAGGATCCCAAAACGGAAAGGCGGACGCACTCTCCAGACCCCTGCCTACCAGTACTGAAGTTCCTGATATGGTAGAAGAATCTCCCATAATTCTGCAAAAGGATACCTTTCCTACGTACACAGTAGCCTTAATTTCTACTCAAGACTTTCTATTAGAAAGTAAAGAAACACATCACAGGCCTCGATAAAAATGTATGGGTAAAGGAGGAACCCATTCATCGATCTGTGAAGGAGGAATTGATGTTTCATCATGATAACAGGCTGTATGTGCCTGAAGGCCCCCTTCAGCAACAGGTATTGCATTGGATCCACGATACAACGCTAGGTGGCCACATTGGAAACCAAAAGACGTTCCAAACATTGACTCGTTATTTCTGGTGGGAGACACTCAGAAAAGACAAGGCTAAATATATATCTAAATGTTCCGTTTGTACACAAACCAAGGCACAACATCAGCGGCCCAGTGGTCTACTCAGACCAATACCCACACCACCAGCACCATGGCACATGGTATCTATGGACTTCATTGTAGAGATGCCTCTTAGTTCTGGTTGTGACACCATCTTGGTGGTTATTGACCACTTAATCAAAATGGGTCACTTCATTGCTCTAAGCAAACTGCCCACATCCGCAGAACTAGCCGCTGCCTTCCTACAACATATCATCAAACTACACGGAATCCCTTCAGTCGTCATCACAGACAGAGGAACTCAATTCACTTCCAGATTCTGGAAAGAACTCTGTGAGATTATGAAGATCGACATTTGCCTGTCTTCAAGCTACCATCCTCAAAAGTATGGTAAAACCGAAAGACTAAATCAGACTTTGGAACAGTATCTTAGGTGTTTCACGTTGTTACAGGAAGAAAATTGGAGCAAACTTCTGTGGACTGCAGAATTCGCCTACAACAACGCCGAACATACTTCCCTGGGATGCTCCCCCTTCTACTGTCTACATGGCTTTCATCCTAATATGCTACCTTTCGAACACCCTGTGTCCTCCAAACTACCTTCTATTCAAGAACACCATGCACACCTCAAAGTAGTATTCGATACTGCCAAAACACACCTGGAAGAAGCACGAGCAAGGGACAAATCACAGGCAGATAAGAAAAGAACACCCAAGCCCTCTTATAAAGTAGGGGATAGAGTTTGGCTTAATACCAAACATCTAAAGCTCAGAGGAAATATTAGGTTGCAGCCTAAATTTGTAGGGCCATATCCCATAGAGGAAGTGGTAAATCCTGTTGCCATGAAACTCACACTGCCTGCCACCTGGCGAATACATCCTGTATTCCATGTGTCCCTCCTGAAACCTTGTCTTCAGGGCACACATGTGCCAGTGAGGCCTCCAGCTCTAGTCATAGACGGGGATGAGGAGTATGAGGTGCAAAACATTCTGGACTCCATATACGTCAGGGGTAAAGTACACTATTTTGTCGACTGGAAGTGTTATGGCCCGGAAGAACGTTCTTGGGAACCTGTAGTCAACGTACACTGCCCTGGTCTGTTGAGACGGTTCCATGCTCGCTATCCCTCCAAGCCCAGTGATCCGCAGAGACGATGGACGTTGACTAGATGCTGTAAAGTAGGGATATATTACACTGTATGACTGCATACATCTAGTACACTACATCTCCCAGCATCCTCGGGTGAAGAGACAGGTCAGTTGACCTGTCTACATAAGCCCCTCCCACACTTTACTTGCGGCTTGTCACTCGAGTATTCCTGAGACTGAGAGAGAGAGCGTTGTATTTTCGGTCTTGCTAAGCCCTCTGACCTTTAGAATTGGATTCCTTCTTGTTTTCTGTCATCGGATCCTTCAAGGTAGCAGAACTTCAGTTTGCCGCCGTATGGACACAGCTGTGGGCGGTAATTGACATCAAGCCCAGGCCTGCGTCTTACGGCTGGGTAATTGTTTGCTGCTACGCTGCGAGCACGCTGTTTTGCCGCAAAGACTATAGTTAACATTGAGCATTTTTTTTATTGGAGCATTCCTGCTCGCTCTGAGACAATCCTGCCGCTGGAATTACTTAATCTGCGTCACACGAGCGTCCTAGCTCCAACGAAACCACCGACCCTGATTCAGGATATATACAACTGGTTGGAAGACTCTGCATTTCATTCCATCTAATAACAATAAACCTCTTGGCATACGTGCTATGGAAGCGCTATTTATTTGTTCGAGTTGAAAGCCTCTGTACATGCTTATCGTGGGCACTAACCCCCACATGCATCATTGTGACATTTTGCACTTCTTAATTTGCGAAAAATAAGGAATCGCAAATTAAGAAGTGCAAAATGCTATGCATCATTATTTTCGGTATTCATTTGTGATTCGGTAAAAATCGCAATTTTTACCGAATCCCAAATAAATACCGAATTCTTAAGTTAATTTTCGCAATTCCCATTGATTCCTATGGGCCATAGGAGTCAATGCAAATTGCGAGTGGCACTTAGAAAATTTCATGGGTGCAGGGGGGGGTCCAAAGGACCCCCCCATGCACCCCTGAAATGTATATTTCGCATCATGTTTCACACACACATGTCCTAAGGACATGTGTGTGTGAAACATGAATGTTGAAAAAAAAACATTTTCAGCTTTTTAAACACTTTTTCCAAATTTACCGAGTGGTTCAACCACTCGGTAAATTTGGCACCCTAATTGCGATTTTACAGTTTTAAATTTAATGATGCATTGCTTTTAAGAAATCGCACATCTGCGACTTCTTAAAAGCACCCGCAATTTTAGAACTCGCAAACATGTTACGAATTCTAAAATTGCTTCATGCATCCCAAAAAGCACTTTTGCATTCGCAAACGGCCGATTTTAAGGAATCGCACCGTTTGCGACTACAAAAATGCTTGATGCATGTGGGGGTAAGAAGTTATGATAATCCCTCGGAACAGCTTGGAGTTATGACACTAGATGGCGCTCTAAGCTCATAATTGCCTTACAATAGCCTCTCCAGGTTCGGATCTGTTTGGAAGTGTGGGGATATTTTGGAAACGACCTCAGAGGAAGTCTAGATGTTTTATAACACCAGAAGGAAATACCAGAGGATTGTCTGCTGTAAGGTAAGTACCTCTAATATATAAAACAGCAAGACTATTATTCATATTTTAATTTTGTTTCTTTATTTTTGCTATTTTTGTGACTTTTTAGTTGGATGATGTGCAGTAGCATGTTATGTAAGTACTACCACACATAGGGGCACAGGGAGTGTGGTTGTTGTGAAAAAGTCTTCTTCTGCGTGTATTGTGTTTCACTTACATGGCCAGTGTGGTGGATTGTAGGAGAGCAAGGTACAACATCTTCGAAGACATCCCTCATCTGAACCTAGCGGCTGCAACATTATTGTTTCTTTTGTCCCTTTTTTCGCTTTCCCCGGCAGTGGTGTTATCCGTGTAGTGTTACTTATTACTCTTGGGTAGTACCACATAGGGGAAGGGATTAATTAGCATCACATTGTTCCCGCTGTATCCGGCTATAAGGTTAGTGATAACCATCCTCTGTACAAGACAGAGTAACCAGCCTACGCTTACTTACGGCCTGAACGATGGACACCAACATTGTACTCACTTCAGTGTTGGAAACTTTAACCGTCTTGAGAATGTAGGTAGAATGCATTCAGGGGTGAGAATCAGGAATTACGTAACAAACTGGGCGTTATGAGACGTGAGATTGCTGGATTATCCCGCTCTAGCACCACTGATACAAGGGGGGTCAGTATATCAAGCCTTGGACCTTACCTCCACCAGCACCTCCTGATGCGAGTGCTAGGCAAGCAACACAAAGCGTGGGAAGGGGTGCAGATCCTTCCACCATATTGGTTATCCAGCCCGCCCAGCTACCATTAGCTCCATCAGAAAGATTTTTTGGGGATCCAAAGAAATTTGGTATATTCCTAGGGCAATGTAAATTACATTTCATGTGTAAGCCTGCAGTACTTCCCAATGATCAAACTAAAACTGCTTTTGTAATGTCATATCTTAGGGGTAATGCAGCTAGTTGGTCCTTTCCCCTTATCGAAAGAGACGACCCTGCCTTAGGTAACTTCGATACCTTCTGAGATGAAATGCACAAGTTCTTTGATAGGAAGGCACATTTACTCTCTTTAGACAGAGAATTGATTACTCTCAAACAAGGTAACCAGGACTTATTGTCGTACATTACCACTTTCAACAGGCTCATTGCTGAAACAGATTGGCCTATGGAGAAAAGAACCACTTTGTATTATCAAGGGTTCCGAAGTGAGTTGAAACATGTCCTGGCACAAGTAGTACACATGCCCAACACATGTGATGAACTTATAGATCTCACAGTACAAATAGATCATAGACTGCAGGAAAGAAGGGGAGACAGAAATCACTTTGTACCTAGATAGGTAACCCCACGTGCAGGAGCCAGTAAAGATGGGCCTTCTCCAGCAGCAGATGGGACAGAACCCATGCAAGTTAGTGGACTAAGAAGACCATTAAATCAAGAGGAATTAGAGCGAAGAAGAAAACAATGACTATGTATGTATTGTGGGAAACCGGGACACTTAATTAAGGATTGCATGCCAAAACAAGAACAACGTATAGAGAATTCAAAGGGGTTCACAAAGCATCAGTAGGGGATTACTCTTCGGAGAATTCGGAAAACTGGTATGCCCAAATGAGTCCCAGACCACTTGTTTGAGGCCACATGAAGTAGAGGTTTGTCCTGCAGTGGTTAATACTGTCCAAAATGCAGGAGCGCACATGAATGTATGTGTCACTTTGAATGTACCTTGAGCAGGATTAGTACTAGTACATGCACTTTTAGACTTCGGAGTCACTGGCAATTTCATCAACCAAAGTTATGCACAAGAAATAGGTATGCGCTGCGTGAAGAAGAAGATCCCACAACTGGTGAAGGCTGTAGATGGCACGGAACTAACGTCAGGGCCAGTACGATATCATACACAGCAAATACAGATGCAGGTGGGCCTAAGTCATCATGAGTATATCCAGTTCGATTTGAATGAACGCCCACATTTTACTCTTATGTTGGGCATGGCATGGCTCACGCTCCACGATCCCTATATGCAATGGTCAGCACGAACCGTCGCACTGAACTCCCAGTATTGTAAAGAACACTGTACTCTGGTTAGGATACAAGAACATCCACAACAATTGAATCCTGCGCAGTTGCTGGTAAGCAGTTGTGAGACACAAATTGTGGGCTGTATCACCACATTACCCATGGAATATCAACAATACCATACTGTGTTCAGCAAGCAAGAAGCTAGTAAACTTCCTCCACACAGAGCGTATGATTGTGGTATTGAGCTAGAACTAGGAGCCAGCATCCCATGTAGCTGCATTTACGCCCTCACAGAAGCAGAAACCACATATTTACAGCAGCGTTTAAAGGAGCTATTGGCGAATGGCTTCATCCGTCCTTCATCCTCACCAGCCTCCTCGCCACTGTTCTTTATCCAGAAGGGCGAGGGAGGCTTGAGGGCTTGTATCGACTATAGGGCGATAAATCGTGTTACCAAGAAGAACAGATATCCCTTGCCCTTGATTCCGGTTTTGTTGGACCAATTAAAAGGAGCTACAGTCTTTACCAAGCTTGACCTCCGTGGGGCATACCGTCTGATGAGAGTGCGGCATGGGGATGAGTCGAAGACGGCCTTCAGAACCAAGTTCGGTCTCTACGAGTATCAAGTGATGTCTTTTGGGCTATGTAATGCCCCCGCCGCTTTCAAATATTTCATGGATGAGGTGCTGAGAGGATTACTGGACGTGTCATGCATCGTTTATATCGACGATATTCTGGTATATCCTGCTGATATGAAAGAACACATCCCTCACGTGTCAGCAGTATTGGAAATGCTGCAACAGTATTCCCTATTTGCTAAACTTGAGAAATGCTTCTTTCCCACCCAATAAGTGGAGTTCTTTGGGTATGTCATTGGCCCCAATGGATTATGCAAGGATAAAAAGAAAACTCAAGCTATTCTGAAGTGGGAATCCCCTTCTTGTATAAAGGCATTACAAAGTTTCTTGGGGTGCACAAACTTTTATAAAATATTCATAAAGAACTTCTCCAGTATCATTCAGCCTTTAACATTGTTGTTGAGGAAAGGGACCACCTTCAAGTGGACAACTTCCGCAGAAGATGCCTTTCAAACGTTAAAGCTTCAATTTACCAGTGCCCACATACTGAGATATCCTGACGCATCCCAACCATTCATACTTGAGACAGATGCCTCCTACTATGCCTTAGGGGGATCCTTTCCCAGAGACACCCTGAAACAGGCCAACTGCATCCTGTCGCATTCTTCTCTAAAAAACTCTCCAGTAGTGAAGTAAATTACAGTATAACTGATAAGGAACTATTGGCCATCAAACGTGCATGTGAAGAATGGCGACATCATTTGCTGGAGGCCAGGCACACTGTGAAAATCTGCACGGATCATCGGAACCTACTGTTTTTGAAGAGTTCTAGAGCCCTACACCTCGACAATTAAGATGGTCACTATTTTTTGCAGATTACGATTTTATCATTAAATACAGACCAGGATCCCAAAACGGAAAGGCGGACGCACTCTCCAGACCCCTGCCTACCAGTACTGAAGTTCCTGATATGGTAGAAGAATCTCCCATAATTCTGCAAAAGGATACCTTTCCTACGTACACAGTAGCCTTAATTTCTACTCAAGACTTTCTATTAGAAAGTAAAGAAACACATCACAGGCCTCGATAAAAATGTATGGGTAAAGGAGGAACCCATTCATCGATCTGTGAAGGAGGAATTGATGTTTCATCATGATAACAGGCTGTATGTGCCTGAAGGCCCCCTTCAGCAACAGGTATTGCATTGGATCCACGATACAACGCTAGGTGGCCACATTGGAAACCAAAAGACGTTCCAAACATTGACTCGTTATTTCTGGTGGGAGACACTCAGAAAAGACAAGGCTAAATATATATCTAAATGTTCCGTTTGTACACAAACCAAGGCACAACATCAGCGGCCCAGTGGTCTACTCAGACCAATACCCACACCACCAGCACCATGGCACATGGTATCTATGGACTTCATTGTAGAGATGCCTCTTAGTTCTGGTTGTGACACCATCTTGGTGGTTATTGACCACTTAATCAAAATGGGTCACTTCATTGCTCTAAGCAAACTGCCCACATCCGCAGAACTAGCCGCTGCCTTCCTACAACATATCATCAAACTACACGGAATCCCTTCAGTCGTCATCACAGACAGAGGAACTCAATTCACTTCCAGATTCTGGAAAGAACTCTGTGAGATTATGAAGATCGACATTTGCCTGTCTTCAAGCTACCATCCTCAAAAGTATGGTAAAACCGAAAGACTAAATCAGACTTTGGAACAGTATCTTAGGTGTTTCACGTTGTTACAGGAAGAAAATTGGAGCAAACTTCTGTGGACTGCAGAATTCGCCTACAACAACGCCGAACATACTTCCCTGGGATGCTCCCCCTTCTACTGTCTACATGGCTTTCATCCTAATATGCTACCTTTCGAACACCCTGTGTCCTCCAAACTACCTTCTATTCAAGAACACCATGCACACCTCAAAGTAGTATTCGATACTGCCAAAACACACCTGGAAGAAGCACGAGCAAGGGACAAATCACAGGCAGATAAGAAAAGAACACCCAAGCCCTCTTATAAAGTAGGGGATAGAGTTTGGCTTAATACCAAACATCTAAAGCTCAGAGGAAATATTAGGTTGCAGCCTAAATTTGTAGGGCCATATCCCATAGAGGAAGTGGTAAATCCTGTTGCCATGAAACTCACACTGCCTGCCACCTGGCGAATACATCCTGTATTCCATGTGTCCCTCCTGAAACCTTGTCTTCAGGGCACACATGTGCCAGTGAGGCCTCCAGCTCTAGTCATAGACGGGGATGAGGAGTATGAGGTGCAAAACATTCTGGACTCCATATACGTCAGGGGTAAAGTACACTATTTTGTCGACTGGAAGTGTTATGGCCCGGAAGAACGTTCTTGGGAACCTGTAGTCAACGTACACTGCCCTGGTCTGTTGAGACGGTTCCATGCTCGCTATCCCTCCAAGCCCAGTGATCCGCAGAGACGATGGACGTTGACTAGATGCTGTAAAGTAGGGATATATTACACTGTATGACTGCATACATCTAGTACACTACATCTCCCAGCATCCTCGGGTGAAGAGACAGGTCAGTTGACCTGTCTACATAAGCCCCTCCCACACTTTACTTGCGGCTTGTCACTCGAGTATTCCTGAGACTGAGAGAGAGAGCGTTGTATTTTCGGTCTTGCTAAGCCCTCTGACCTTTAGAATTGGATTCCTTCTTGTTTTCTGTCATCGGATCCTTCAAGGTAGCAGAACTTCAGTTTGCCGCCGTATGGACACAGCTGTGGGCGGTAATTGACATCAAGCCCAGGCCTGCGTCTTACGGCTGGGTAATTGTTTGCTGCTACGCTGCGAGCACGCTGTTTTGCCGCAAAGACTATAGTTAACATTGAGCATTTTTTTTATTGGAGCATTCCTGCTCGCTCTGAGACAATCCTGCCGCTGGAATTACTTAATCTGCGTCACACGAGCGTCCTAGCTCCAACGAAACCACCGACCCTGATTCAGGATATATACAACTGGTTGGAAGACTCTGCATTTCATTCCATCTAATAACAATAAACCTCTTGGCATACGTGCTATGGAAGCGCTATTTATTTGTTCGAGTTGAAAGCCTCTGTACATGCTTATCGTGGGCACTAACCCCCACATGCATCATTGTGACATTTTGCACTTCTTAATTTGCGAAAAATAAGGAATCGCAAATTAAGAAGTGCAAAATGCTATGCATCATTATTTTCGGTATTCATTTGTGATTCGGTAAAAATCGCAATTTTTACCGAATCCCAAATAAATACCGAATTCTTAAGTTAATTTTCGCAATTCCCATTGATTCCTATGGGCCATAGGAGTCAATGCAAATTGCGAGTGGCACTTAGAAAATTTCATGGGTGCAGGGGGGGGTCCAAAGGACCCCCCCATGCACCCCTGAAATGTATATTTCGCATCATGTTTCACACACACATGTCCTAAGGACATGTGTGTGTGAAACATGAATGTTGAAAAAAAAACATTTTCAGCTTTTTAAACACTTTTTCCAAATTTACCGAGTGGTTCAACCACTCGGTAAATTTGGCACCCTAATTGCGATTTTACAGTTTTAAATTTAATGATGCATTGCTTTTAAGAAATCGCACATCTGCGACTTCTTAAAAGCACCCGCAATTTTAGAACTCGCAAACATGTTACGAATTCTAAAATTGCTTCATGCATCCCAAAAAGCACTTTTGCATTCGCAAACGGCCGATTTTAAGGAATCGCACCGTTTGCGACTACAAAAATGCTTGATGCATGTGGGGGTAAGAAGTTATGATAATCCCTCGGAACAGCTTGGAGTTATGACACTAGATGGCGCTCTAAGCTCATAATTGCCTTACAATAGCCTCTCCAGGTTCGGATCTGTTTGGAAGTGTGGGGATATTTTGGAAACGACCTCAGAGGAAGTCTAGATGTTTTATAACACCAGAAGGAAATACCAGAGGATTGTCTGCTGTAAGGTAAGTACCTCTAATATATAAAACAGCAAGACTATTATTCATATTTTAATTTTGTTTCTTTATTTTTGCTATTTTTGTGACTTTTTAGTTGGATGATGTGCAGTAGCATGTTATGTAAGTACTACCACACATAGGGGCACAGGGAGTGTGGTTGTTGTGAAAAAGTCTTCTTCTGCGTGTATTGTGTTTCACTTACATGGCCAGTGTGGTGGATTGTAGGAGAGCAAGGTACAACATCTTCGAAGACATCCCTCATCTGAACCTAGCGGCTGCAACATTATTGTTTCTTTTGTCCCTTTTTTCGCTTTCCCCGGCAGTGGTGTTATCCGTGTAGTGTTACTTATTACTCTTGGGTAGTACCACATAGGGGAAGGGATTAATTAGCATCACATTGTTCCCGCTGTATCCGGCTATAAGGTTAGTGATAACCATCCTCTGTACAAGACAGAGTAACCAGCCTACGCTTACTTACGGCCTGAACGATGGACACCAACATTGTACTCACTTCAGTGTTGGAAACTTTAACCGTCTTGAGAATGTAGGTAGAATGCATTCAGGGGTGAGAATCAGGAATTACGTTACAAACTGGGCGTTATGAGACGTGAGATTGCTGGATTATCCCGCTCTAGCACCACTGATACAAGGGGGGTCAGTATATCAAGCCTTGGACCTTACCTCCACCAGCACCTCCTGATGCGAGTGCTAGGCAAGCAACACAAAGCGTGGGAAGGGGTGCAGATCCTTCCACCATATTGGTTATCCAGCCCGCCCAGCTACCATTAGCTCCATCAGAAAGATTTTTGGGGGATCCAAAGAAATTTGGTATATTCCTAGGGCAATGTAAATTACATTTCATGTGTAAGCCTGCAGTACTTCCCAATGATCAAACTAAAACTGCTTTTGTAATGTCATATCTTAGGGGTAATGCAGCTAGTTGGTCCTTTCCCCTTATCGAAAGAGACGACCCTGCCTTAGGTAACTTCGATACCTTCTGAGATGAAATGCACAAGTTCTTTGATAGGAAGGCACATTTACTCTCTTTAGACAGAGAATTGATTACTCTCAAACAAGGTAACCAGGACTTATTGTCGTACATTACCACTTTCAACAGGCTCATTGCTGAAACAGATTGGCCTATGGAGAAAAGAACCACTTTGTATTATCAAGGGTTCCGAAGTGAGTTGAAACATGTCCTGGCACAAGTAGTACACATGCCCAACACATGTGATGAACTTATAGATCTCATAGTACAAATAGATCATAGACTGCAGGAAAGAAGGGGAGACAGAAATCACTTTGTACCTAGATAGGTAACCCCACGTGCAGGAGCCAGTAAAGATGGGCCTTCTCCAGCAGCAGATGGGACAGAACCCATGCAAGTTAGTGGACTAAGAAGACCATTAAATCAAGAGGAATTAGAGCGAAGAAGAAAACAATGACTATGTATGTATTGTGGGAAACCGGGACACTTAATTAAGGATTGCATGCCAAAACAAGAACAACGTATAGAGAATTCAAAGGGGTTCACAAAGCATCAGTAGGGGATTACTCTTCGGAGAATTCGGAAAACTGGTATGCCCAAATGAGTCCCAGACCACTTGTTTGAGGCTACATGAAGTAGAGGTTTGTCCTGCAGTGGTTAATACTGTCCAAAATGCAGAAGCGCACATGAATGTATGTGTCACTTTGAATGTACCTTGAGCAGGATTAGTACTAGTACATGCACTTTTAGACTTCGGAGTCACTGGCAATTTCATCAACCAAAGTTATGCACAAGAAATAGGTATGCGCTGCGTGAAGAAGAAGATCCCACAACTGGTGAAGGCTGTAGATGGCACGGAACTAACGTCAGGGCCAGTACGATATCATACACAGCAAATACAGATGCAGGTGGGCCTAAGTCATCATGAGTATATCCAGTTCGATTTGAATGAACGCCCACATTTTACTCTTATGTTGGGCATGCCATGGCTCACGCTCCACGATCCCTATGTGCAATGGTCAGCACGAACCGTCGCGCTGAACTCCCAGTATTGTAAAGAACACTGTACTCTGGTTAGGATACAAGAACATCCACAACAATTGAATCCTGCGCAGTTGCTGGTAAGCAGTTGTGAGACACAAATTGTGGGCTGTATCACCACATTACCCATGGAATATCAACAATACCATACTGTGTTCAGCAAGCAAGAAGCTAGTAAACTTCCTCCACACAGAGCGTATGATTGTGGTATTGAGCTAGAACTAGGAGCCAGCATCCCATGTAGCTGCATTTACGCCCTCACAGAAGCAGAAACCACATATTTACAGCAGCGTTTAAAGGAGCTATTGGGGAATGGCTTCATCCGTCCTTCATCCTCACCAGCCTCCTCGCCACTTTTCTTTATCCAGAAGGGCGAGGGAGGCTTGAGGGCTTGTATCGACTATAGGGCGATAAATCGTGTTACCAAGAAGAACAGATATCCCTTGCCCTTGATTCCGGTTTTGTTGGACCAATTAAAAGGAGCTACAGTCTTTACCAAGCTTGACCTCCGTGGGGCATACCGTCTGATGAGAGTGCGGCATGGGGATGAGTCGAAGACGGCCTTCAGAACCAAGTTCAGTCTCTACGAGTATCAAGTGATGTCTTTTGGGCTATGTAATGCCCCCGCCGCTTTCAAATATTTCATGGATGAGGTGCTGAGAGGATTACTGGACGTGTCATGCATCGTTTATATCGACGATATTCTGGTATATCCTGCTGATATGAAAGAACACATCCCTCACGTGTCAGCAGTATTGGAAATGCTGCAACAGTATTCCCTATTTGCTAAACTTGAGAAATGCTTCTTTCCCACCCAATAAGTGGGGTTCTTTGGGTATGTCATTGGCCCCAATGGATTATGCAAGGATAAAAAGAAAACTCAAGCTATTCTGAAGTGGGAATCCCCTTCTTGTATAAAGGCATTACAAAGTTTCTTGGGGTGCACAAACTTTTATAAAATATTCATAAAGAACTTCTCCAGTATCATTCAGCCTTTAACATTGTTGTTGAGGAAAGGGACCACCT
Source organism: Lissotriton helveticus (assembly GCF_964261635.1). Taxonomy (NCBI): domain Eukaryota; kingdom Metazoa; phylum Chordata; class Amphibia; order Caudata; family Salamandridae; genus Lissotriton; species Lissotriton helveticus. The sequence goes on from NC_136068.1 coordinate 575,003,725, forward strand.
TCAAGTGGACAACTTCCGCAGAAGATGCCTTTCAAACGTTAAAGCTTCAATTTACCAGTGCCCACATACTGAGATATCCTGACGCATCCCAACCATTCATACTTGAGACAGATGCCTCCTACTATGCCTTAGGGGGATCCTTTCCCAGAGACACCCTGAAAAAGGCCAACTGCATCCTGTCGCATTCTTCTCTAAAAAACTCTCCAGTAGTGAAGTAAATTACAGTATAACTGATAAGGAACTATTGGCCATCAAACGTGCATGTGAAGAATGGCGACATCATTTGCTGGAGGCCAGGCACACTGTGAAAAATCTGCACGGATCATCGGAACCTACTGTTTTTGAAGAGTTCTAGAGCCCTACACCTCGACAATTAAGATGGTCACTATTTTTTGCAGATTACGATTTTATCATTAAATACAGACCAGGATCCCAAAACGGAAAGGCGGACGCACTCTCCAGACCCCTGCCTACCAGTACTGAAGTTCCTGATATGGTAGAAGAATCTCCCATAATTCTGCAAAAGGATACCTTTCCTACGTACACAGTAGCCTTAATTTCTACTCAGGACTTTCTATTAGAAAGTAAAGAAACACATCACAGGCCTCGATAAAAATGTATGGGTAAAGGAGGAACCCATTCATCGATCTGTGAAGGAGGAATTGATGTTTCATGATAACAGGCTGTATGTGCCTGAAGGCCCCCTTCAGCAACAGGTATTGCATTGGATCCACGATACAACGCTAGGTGGCCACATTGGAAACCAAAAGACGTTCCAAACATTGACTCGTTATTTCTGGTGGGAGACACTCAGAAAAGACACGGCTAAATATATATCTAAATGTTCCGTTTGTACACAAACCAAGGCACAACATCAGAGGCCCAGTGGTCTACTCAGACCAATACCCACACCACCAGCACCATGGCACATGGTATCTATGGACTTCATTGTAGAGATGCCTCTTAGTTCTGGTTGTGACACCATCTTGGTGGTTATTGACCACTTAATCAAAATGGGTCACTTCATTGCTCTAAGCAAACTGCCCACATCCGCAGAACTAGCCGCTGCCTTCCTACAACATATCATCAAACTACACGGAATCCCTTCAGTCGTCATCACAGACAGAGGAACTCAATTCACTTCCAGATTCTGGAAAGAACTCTGTGAGATTATGAAGATCGACATTTGCCTGTCTTCAAGCTACCATCCTCAAAAGTATGGTAAAACCGAAAGACTAAATCAGACTTTGGAATAGTATCTTAGGTGTTTCACGTTGTTACAGGAAGAAAATTGGAGCAAACTTTTGTGGACTGCAGAATTCGCCTACAACAACGCCGAACATACTTCCCTGGGATGCTCCCCCTTCTACTGTCTTCATGGCTTTCATCCTAATATGCTACCTTTCGAACACCCTGTGTCCTCCAAACTACCTTCTATTCAAGAACACCATGCACACCTCAAAGTAGTATTCGATACTGCCAAAACACACCTGGAAGAAGCACGAGCAAGGGACAAATCACAGGCAGATAAGAAAAGAACACCCAAGCCCTCTTATAAAGTAGGGGATAGAGTTTGGCTTAATACCAAACATCTAAAGCTCAGAGGAAATATTAGGTTGCAGCCTAAATTTGTAGGGCCATATCCCATAGAGGAAGTGGTAAATCCTGTTGCCATGAAACTCACACTGCCTGCCACCTGGCGAATACATCCTGTATTCCATGTGTCCCTCCTGAAACCTTGTCTTCAGGGCACACATGTGCCAGTGAGGCCTCCAGCTCTAGTCATAGACGGGGATGAGGAGTATGAGGTGCAAAACATTCTGGACTCCATATACGTCAGGGGTAAAGTACACTATTTTGTCGACTGGAAGTGTTATGGCCCGGAAGAACGTTCTTGGGAACCTGTAGTCAACGTACACTGCCCTGGTCTGTTGAGACGGTTCCATGCTCGCTATCCCTCCAAGCCCAGTGATCCGCAGAGACGATGGACGTTGACTAGATGCTGTAAAGTAGGAATATATTACACTGTATGACTGCATACATCTAGTACACTACATCTCCCAGCATCCTCGGGTGAAGAGACAGGTCAGTTGACCTGTCTACATAAGCCCCTCCCACACTTTACTTGCGGCTTTTCACTCGAGTATTCCTGAGACTGAGAGAGAGAGCGTTGTATTTTCGGTCTTGCTAAGCCCTCTGACATTTAGAATTGGATTCCTTCTTGTTTTCTGCCATCGCATCCTTCAAGGTAGCAGAACTTCAGTTTGCCGCCGTATGGACACAGCTGTGGGCGGTAATTGACATCAAGCCCAGGCCTGCGTCTTACGGCTGGGTAATTGTTTGCTGCTACGCTGCGAGCACGGTGTTTTGCCGCAAAGACTATAGTTAACATTGAGCATTTTTTTTATTAAGAGCATTCCTGCTCGCTCTGAGACAATCCTGCCGCTGGAATTACTTTATCTGCGTCACACGAGCGTCCTAGCTCCAACGAAACCACCGACCCTGATTCAGGATATATACAACTGGTTGGAAGACTCTGCATTTCATTCCATCTAATAACAATAAACCTCTTGGCATACGCGCTATGGAAGCGCTATTTATTTGTTCGAGTTGAAAGCCTCTGTACATGCTTTTCGTGGGCACTAAGAAGTTATGATAATCCCTCGGAACAGCTTGGAGTTATGACACTAGATGGCGCTCTAAGCTCATAATTGCCTTACAATAGCCTCTCCAGGTTCGGATCTGTTTGGAAGTGTGGGGATATTTTGGAAACGACCTCAGAGGAAGTCTAGATGTTTTATAACACCAGAAGGACATACCAGAGGATTGTCTGCTGTAAGGTAAGTACCTCTAATATATAAAACAGCAAGACTATTATTCATATTTTAATTTTGTTTCTTTATTTTTGCTATTTTTGTGACTTTTTAGTTGGATGATGTGCAGTAGCATGTTATGTAAGTACTACCACACATAGGGGCACAGGGAGTGTGGTTGTTGTGAAAAAGTCTTCTTATGCGTGTATTGTGTTTCACTTACATGGCCAGTGTGGTGGATTGTAGGAGAGCAAGGTACAACATCTTCGAAGACATCCCTCATCTGAACCTAGCGGCTGCAACATTATTGTTTCTTTTGTCCCTTTTTTCGCTTTCCCCGGCAGTGGTGTTATCCGTGTAGTGTTACTTATTACTCTTGGGTAGTACCACATAGGGGAAGGGATTAAGTAGCATCACATTGTTCCCGCTGTATCCGGCTATAAGGTTAGTGATAACCATCCTCTGTACAAGACAGAGTAACCAGCCTACGCTTACTTACGGCCTGAACGATGGACACCAACATTGTACTCACTTCAGTGTTGGAAACTTTAACCGTCTTGAGAATGTAGGTAGATGCATTCAGGGGTGAGAATCAGGAATTACGTAATGAACTGGGCGTTATGATACGTGAGATTGCTGGATTATCTCGCCCTAGCACCACTGATACGAGGGGGGGTCAGTATATCAAGCCTTGGACCATACCTCCACCAGCACCTCCTGATGAGAGTGCTGGGCAAGCTTCACAAAGTGTGGGAGGGGGTGCAGATCCTTCCACCATACAGGTTATCCAGCCCGCACAGCTACCATTAGCTCCACCAGAAAATGTTTTTGGGGGATCCAAAGAATTTTGGTATATTACTAGGGCAATGTAAATTACATTTCATGTGTAAGCCTGCAGTACTTCCCAATGATCAAACTAAAACTGCTTTTGTAATGTCATATCTTGGGGGTAATGCAGCTAGTTAGTCCTTACCCCTTATCGAAAGAGACGACCCTGCCTTAGGTAACTTCGATACCTTCTGCGATGAAATGCGCAAGCTCTTTGATAGGAAGGCACATTTACTCTCTTTAGACAGAGAATTGATTACTCTCAGACAAGGTAACTAGGACTTATTGTTGTACGTTACCACTTTGAACAGGCTCATTGCTGAAACGGATTGGCCTATGGAGAAAAGAACCTCTTTGTATTATTAAGGGTTGCGAAGTGAGTTGAAAGATGTCCTGGCACAAGTAGAACAAATGCCCACCACATGTGATAAACTTATAGATCTCACAGAACAATTAGATCACAGACTGAAGGAAAAAAGGGGAGACAGAAATCGCTTTGTACCTAGATACGTAACCCCACGTACAGGAGCCAGTAATGATGGGCCTTCTCCAGCAGCAGATGGGACAGAACCCATGCAAGTTAGCGGAATAAGAGGACCATTAAATCAAGAAGAAAGAGAGCGAAGAAGAAAACAACAACTATGTATGTATTGTGGGAAACCAGGACACTTTATTAATGATTGCAAGGCCAAAACAAGAACAATGTATAGAGAATTCAAAGGGGTTCAGAAAGTATCAGTAGTGGATTACTCTTCTGAGAATTCGGAAAACTGGAATGCCCAAATGAATCCCAGACCCCTTGTTTGAGGCCACATGAAGAAGAGGTCTGTCCCGCAGTGGTTAAAACTGTCCAAAATGCAGTAGCGCACATGAATGTATGTGTCACTTTGGATGTACCTTGAGCAGGATTAGCACTAGTACATGCTCTTTTAGACTCTGGAGCCACTGGCAATTTCATCGACCAAAGTTATGCACAAGAAATAGGTATGCCCTGCGTGAAGAAGATCCCAGAACTGGTGAAGGCAGTAGATGGCACGGAACTAACGTCAGGGCCAGTACGATATCATACACAGCAAATACTAATGCAGGTGGACCTAAGTCATCATGAGTATATCCAGTTCGATTTGATTGATGCCCCACATTTTATCTCTTATCTTAGGCATGCCATGGCTCATGCTCCACGATCCCTGCGTGCAATGGTCGGCACGAACCGTCAAGCTGACCTCCCAGTATTGTAAAGAACACTGTACTCTGGATAGGATATAAGAACATCCACAACAAGTGAATTCTGCGGAGTTGCTGGCAAGCAGTTGTGAGACACAAAATGTGGGATGTATCACCACATTACCCATGGAATATCAACAATACCATACTGTGTTCAGAAAGCAAGAAGCTAGTAAACTTCCTCCACACAGAGCGTATGGTTGTGTTATTGAGCTAGAACCAGGAGCCAGCATCCCATATAGGCGCATTTAGGCCCTCACAGAAGCAAAAACCACGTATTTACAGCAGTATTTGAAGGAGCTATTGGGGAATGGCTTCATCCGTCCTTCATCCTCACCAGCCTCCTCGCCACTATTCTTTATTCCGAAGCATGAGGGAGGCTTAAGGGCTTGTATCGACTGTAGGGCGATAAATCGTGTTACAAAGAAGAACAGATATCCCTTCCCCTTGATTCCGTTGTTGTTGGACCAATTAAAAGGAGCTTCAGTCTTTACCAAGCTTGACCTCTGTGGAGCATACCATCTGGGGAGAGTGGGGCGGGGGGACGAGTGGAAGCCGGCCTTCAGAACCAAGTTCAGACTCTACGAGTGTCAAGTGATGCCTTTTGGGCTTTGTAATGCCCCCGCCGCTTTCCAATATTTCATGGATGAGGTGCTGAGAGGATTACTGGACGTGTCATGCATCGTTTATATCGACGATATTCTGGTATATTCTGCTAATATGGAAGAACACATCCTTCACGTGTCAGCAGTATTGGAAAGGCTGCAACAGTATTCCCTATTTGCTAAACTTGAGGAATGCTTCTTTCACACCCAATAAGTGGAGTTCTTGGGGTTTGTCATTGGCCCACCTGGATTATGTATGGATAAAAAGAAAACTCAAGCTATTCTGAAGTGGAAATATTCAGTACTGAGTCTAATTTGGTGTCTAACACCAACGAGGACACTGCATCTGGACTACTGTCTCCCCGTGGCGGAGGGATGGAAGAGGTACCTGGCTTTTGGGCACCCAAGGTGAGGGGGACCTCACTCTCGACCCTTTTCTTGAGAGTGATCCAGAGTGTCCACAGGGAGTATTAGATGAGGTCAGTGGGTGAAGGGAATCAGGTGAAGCAAGCGGTCTCCCATCTCAGTGGCGAGCACGGGGGCATGTCTTAATGTGGCAGTACATCCCATCAGTGGATCGCTTTGCTGACCCCCCCTGTCAGGGGTATGTCTAAGCCCTACATGCACCCACAGGTCTGTTGGGGCACACGCAGAGGCTGCATAGCCCCACCAAGCAGCAAACCAGGAGGGAGGTGGAGAGTCACGACAAAGGAGAGGGGATAATAGGGGAAGCCGCCTGTAGGTATGTAAGTCCAGCAAAGCAGGGTTGGCCAGACTGTGTGGCAGGGTCCCACCTTGGAGGGTGCCTCATGTCCGTGGGCCCGATCTGAACCTGTGGGCCCGGCAGAGCTGCCTCCAGGCACCACGCCACCCTAAATGTGTTAGAGGGTGCTCAGGATATATGGTGGGTAGATAGGAGACACTAATAAATGGTAAAGTCACCCAAGCAGAGGGCCCAGCCAGACTCCACAGCCAAGGTGGGCCCAGGCTCAACATTACCCCCACATTCAAGGATCCACTCTCCACTTTCCCAGCACTCTGTGTACTCAATGGGTCAGGAGGAGTGCCTAGAGTTCGGCCTGGGCCCTACGCCTGGGCAATTAAGATGGTCACTATTTTTTGCAGATTACGATTTTATCATTAAATACAGACCAGGATCCCAAAACGGAAAGGCAGACGCACTCTCCAGACCCCTGCCTACCAGTACTGAAGTTCCTGATATGGTAGAAGAATCTCCCATAATTCTGCAAAAGGATACCTTTCCTACGTACACAGTAGCCTTAATTTCTACTCAAGACTTTCTATTAGAAAGTAAAGAAACACATCACAGGCCTCGATAAAAATGTATGGGTAAAGGAGGAACCCATTCATCGATCTGTGAAGGAGGAATTGATGTTTCATGATAACAGGCTGTATGTGCCTGAAGGCCCCCTTCAGCAACAGGTATTACATTGGATCCACGATACAACGCTAGGTGGCCACATTGGAAACCAAAAGACGTTCCAAACATTGACTTGTTATTTCTGGTGGGAGACACTCAGAAAAGACATGGCTAAATATATATCTGAATGTTCCGTTTGTACACAAACCAAGGCACAACATCAGCGGCCCAGTGGTCTACTCAGACCAATACCCACACCACCAGCACCATGGCACATGGTATCTATGGACTTCATTGTAGAGATGCCTCTTAGTTCTGGTTGTGACACCATCTTGGTGGTTATTGACTACTTAATCAAAATGGGTCTCTTCATTGCTCTAAGCAAACTGCCCACATCCGCTGAACTAGCCGCTGCCTTCCTACAACATTTCATCAGACTACACGGAATCCCTTCAGTCGTCATCACAGACAGAGGAACTCAATTCACTTCCAGATTCTGGAAAGAACTCTGTGAGATTATGAAGATCGACATTTGCCTGTCTTCAAGCTACCATCCTCAAAAGTATGGTAAAACCGAAAGACTAAATCAGACTTTGGAACAGTATCTTAGGTGTTTCACGTTGTTACAGGAAGAAAATTGGAGCAAACTTCTGTGGACTGCAGAATTCGCCTACAACAACGCCGAACATACTTCCCTGGGATGCTCCCCCTTCTACTGTCTTCATGGCTTTCATCCTAATATGCTACCTTTCGAACACCCTGTGTCCTTCAAACTACCTTCTATTCAAGAACACCATGCACACCTCAAAGTAGTATTCGATACTGCCAAAACACACCTGGAAGAAGCACGAGCAAGGGACAAATCACAGGCAGATAAGAAAAGAACACCTAAGCCCTCTTATAAAGTAGGGGATAGAGTTTGGCTTAATACCAAACATCTAAAGCTCAGAGGAAATATTAGGTTGCAGCCTAAATTCGTAGGGCCATATCCCATAGAGGAAGTGGTAAATCCTGTTGCCATGAAACTCACACTGCCTGCCACCTGGCGAATACATCCTGTATTCCATGTGTCCCTCCTGAAACCTTGTCTTCAGGGCACACATGTGCCAGTGAGGCCTCCAGCTCTAGTCATAGACGGGGATGAGGAGTATGAGGTGCAAAACATTCTGGACTCCATATACGTCAGGGGTAAAGTACACTATTTTGTCGACTGGAAGTGTTATGGCCCGGAAGAACGTTCTTGGGAACCTGTAGTCAACGTACACTGCCCTGGTCTGTTGAGACGGTTCCATGCTCGCTATCCCTCCAAGCCCGGTGATCCGCAGAGACGACGGACGTTGACTAGATGCTGTAAAGTAGGGATATATTACACCGTATGACTGCATACATCTAGTACACTACATCTCCCAGCATCCTCGGGTGAAGAGACAGGTCAGTTGACCTGTCTACATAAGCCCCTCCCACACTTTACTTGCTGCTTGTCACTCAAGTATTCCTGAGACTGAGAGAGAGAGCGTTGTATTTTCGGTCTTGCTAAGCCCTCTGACATTTAGAATTGGATTCCTTCTTGTTTTCTGCCATCGGATCCTTCAAGGTAGCAGAACTTCAGTTTGCCGCCGTATGGACACAGCTGTGGGCGGTAATTGACATCAAGCCCAGGCCCGCGTCTTACGGCTGGGTAATTGTTTGCTGCTACGCTGCGAGCACGCTGTTTTGCCGCAAAGACTATAGTTAACATTGAGCATTTTTTTTATTGGAGCATTCCTGCTCGCTCTGAGACAATCCTGCCGCTGGAATTACTTTATCTGCGTCACACGAGCGTCCTAGCTCCAACGGAACCACCGACCCTGATTCAGGATATATACAACTGGTTGGAAGACTCTGCATTTCATTCCATCTAATAACAATAAACCTCTTGGCATACGCGCAATGGAAGCGCTATTTATTTGTTCGAGTTGAAAGCCTCTGTACATGCTTTTCGTGGGCACTAAGAAGTTATGATAATCCCTCGGAACAGCTTGGAGTTATGACGCTAGATGGCGCTCTACGCTCATAATTGCCTTACAATAGCCTCTCCAGGTTCGGATCTGTTTGGAAGTGTGGGGATATTTTGGAAACAACCTCAGTGGAAGTCTAGATGTTTTATAACACCAGAAGGAAATACCAGAGGATTGTCTGCTGTAAGGTAAGTACCTCTAATATATAAAACAGCAAGACTATTATTCATATTTTAATTTTGTTTCTTTATTTTTGCTATTTTTGTGACTTTTTAGTTGGATGATGTGCAGTATCATGTTATGTAAGTACTACCACACATAGGGGCACAGGGAGTGTGGTTGTTGTGAAAAAGTCTTCTTATGCGTGTATTGTGTTGCACTTACATGGCCAGTGGGATGGATTGTAGGAGAGCAAGGTACAACATCTTCGAAGACATCCCTCATCTGAACCTAGCGGCTGCAACATTATTGTTTCTTTTGTCCCTTTTTTCGCTTTCTCCGGCAGTGGTGTTATCCGTGTAGTGTTACTTATTACTCTTGGGTAGTACCACATAGGGGAAGGGATTAATTAGCATCACATTGTTCCTGGTGTATCCGGCTATAAGGTTAGTGATAACCATCCTCTGTACAAGACAGAGTAACCAGCCTACGCTTACTTACGGCCTGAACGATGGACACCAACATTGTACTCACTTCAGTGTTGGAAACTTTAACCGCCTTGAGAATGTAGGTAGATGCATTCAGGGGTGAGAATCAGGAATTACGTAATGAACTGGGCGTTATGATACGTGAGATTGCTGGATTATCTCGCCCTAGCACCACTGATACGAGGGGGGGTCAGTATATCAAGCCTTGGACCATACCGCCACCAGCACCTCCTGATGAGAGTGCTGGGCAAGCAACACAAAGTGTGGGAGGGGGTGCAGATCCTTCCACCATACAGGTTATCCAGCCCGCACAGCTACCATTAGCTCCACCAGAAAATGTTTTTGGGGGATCCAAAGAATTTTGGTATATTACTAGGGCAATGGAAATTATATTTCATGTGTAAGCCTGCAGTACTTCCCAATGATCAAACTAAAACTGCTTTTGTAATGTCATATCTTGGGGGTAATGCAGCTAGTTAGTCCTTACCCCTAATCGAAAGAGACGACCCTGCCTTAGGTAACTTCGATACCTTCTGCGATGAAATGCGCAAGCTCTTTGATAGGAAGGCACATTTACTCTCTTTAGACAGAGAATTGATTACTCTCAGACAAGGTAACTAGGACTTATTGTCGTACGTTACCACTTTGAACAGGCTCATTGCTGAAACGGATTGGCCTATGGAGAAAAGAACCTCTTTGTATTATTAAGGGTTGCGAAGTGAGTTGAAAGATGTCCTGGCACAAGTAGAACAAATGCCCACCACATGTGATAAACTTATAGATCTCACAGAACAATTATATCACAGAATGCAGGAAAAAAGGGGAGACAGAAATCGCTTTGTACCTAAATACCTAACCCCACGTACAGGAGCCAGTAATGATGGGCCTTCTCCAGCAGCAGATGGGACAGAACCCATGCAAGTTAGCGGAGTAGGAGGACCATTAAATCAAGAAGAAAGAGAGCGAAGAAGAAAACAACAACTATGTATGTATTGTGGGAAACCAGGACACTTTATTAAGGATTGCAAGGCCAAAACAAGAACAATGTATAGAGAATTCAAAGGGGTTCAGAAAGTATCAGTAGTGGATTACTCTTCTGAGAATTCGGAAAACTGGAATGCCCAAATGAATCCCAGAACCCTTGTTTGAGGCCACATGAAGAAGAGGTCTGTCCCGCAGTGGTTAATACTGTCCAAAATGCAGTAGCGCACATGAATGTATGTGTCACTTTGGATGTACCTTGAGCAGGATTAGTACTAGTACATGCTCTTTTAGACTCTGGAGCCACTGGCAATTTCATCGACCAAAGTTATGCACAAGAAATAGGTATGCCCTGCGTGAAGAAGAACCCAGAACTGGTGAAGGCAGTAGATGGCACGGAACTAATGTCAGGGCCAGTACGATATCATACACAGCAAATATTGATGCAGGTGGTCCTAAGTCATCATGAGTATATCCAGTTCGATTTGATTGATGCCCCACATTTTACTCTTATCTTAGGCATGCCATGGCTCACGCTCCACGATCCCTGCGTGCAATGGTCGGCACGAACCGTCAAGCTGACCTCCCAATATTGTAAAGAACACTGTACTCTGGATAGGATATAAGAACATCCACAACAAGTGAATTCTGCGGAGTTGCTGGCAAGCAGTTGTGAGACACAAAATGTAGGATGTATCACCACATTACCCATGGAATATCAACAATACCATACTGTGTTCAGCAAGCAAGAAGCTAGTAAACTTCCTCCACACAGAGGGTATGGTTGTGTTATTGAGCTAGAACCAGGAGCCAGCATCCCATATAGGTGCATTTAGGCCCTCACAGAAGCAGAAACCACATATTTACAGCAGTATTTGAAGGAGCTATTGGGGAATGACTTAATCCGTCCTTCATCCTCACCAGCCTCCTCGCCACTTTTCTTTATTCCGAAGCATGAGGGAGGCTTAAGGGCTTGTATCGACTATAGGGCGATAAATCGTGTTACCAAGAAGAACAGATATCCCTTGCCCTTGATTCCGTTGTTGTTGGACCAATTAAAAGGAGCTACAGTCTTTACCAAGCTTGACCTCTGTGGAGCATACCATCTGGGGAGAGTGGGGCGGGGGGACGAGTGGAAGACGGCCTTCAGGACCAAGTTCAGTCTCTACGAGTATCAAGTGATGCCTTTTGGGCTTTGTAATGCCCCCGCCGCTTTCCAATATTTCATGGATGAGGTGCTGAGAGGATTACTGGACGTGTCATGCATCGTTTATATCGACGATATTCTGGTATATTCTGCTAATATGGAAGAACACATCCTTCACGTGTCAGCAGTATTGGAAAGGCTGCAACAGTATTCCCTATTTGCTAAATTTGAGGAATGCTTCTTTCACACCCAATAAGTGGAGTTCTTGGGGTTTGTCATTGGCCCACCTGGATTATGTATGGATAAAAAGAAAACTCAAGCTATTCTGAAGTGGAAGTATTCAGTACTGAGTCTAATTTGGTGTCTAACACCAACGAGGATACTGCATCTGGACTACTGTCTCCCTGTGGCGGAGGGATGGAAGAGGTGCCTGGCTTTTGGGCACCCAAGGTGAGGGGGACCTCACTCTCGACCCTTTTCTTGAGAGTGATCCAGAGTGTCCACAGGGAGTATTAGATGAGGTCAGTGGGTGAAGGGAATCAGGTGCAGCAAGCGCTCTCCCATCTCAGTGGCGAGCACGGGGGCATGTGTTGATGTGGCAGTACATCCCATCAGTGGACCGCTTTGCTGACCCCCCCGTCAGGGGTATGTCTAAGCCCGACATGCACCCACAGGTCTGTTGGGGCACACGCAGGGGCTGCATATCCCCACCAAGCAGCAAACCAGGAGGGAGGTGGAGAGTCACGACAAAGGATGAGGGGATGATAGGGGAAGCCGCCTGTAGGTATGTAAGTCCAGCAAAGCAGGGTTGGCCAGACTGTGTGGCAGGGTCCCACCTTGGATGGTGCCTCATGTCCGTGGGCCCGATCTGAACCTGTGGGCCCGGCAGAGCTGCCTCCAGGCACTGCGCCACCCTAAATGTGTTAGAGGGTGCTCAGGATATATGGTGCGTAGAGAGGAGACACTAATAAATGATAAAGTCACCCAAGCAGGGGGCCCAGCCAGACTCCACAGCCAAGGTGGGCCCAGGCTCAACTTTACCCCCACATCCAAGGATCCACTCTCCACTTTCCCAGCACTCTGTGTACTCAATGGGTCAGAAGGAGTGCCTAGAGTTCATCCTGGGCCCGACACCGCCTCCAGGTATAGTGGCTCCACCTCACTCTGCTCCTCACATGGGCCAAAGGAGTAGACCAGCACCCCACAGCAGTCAAAGGGAAGTCCCGGCCATGCAGCCCAGTAGTGGCAGGGAGGTAGAGCACCCATGAGCTTCGGCCACAGGGCAGGCCAAGCTGAGGCAGCTAGCAAGTCACCACGCATGCTCCTTGCCTGGGCCTGACACTGCTCCCAGACCTGGAAGGATACGTTACTTAGCTGTAATCCTAGTTCTCTTCCAGGGGTATCCTCATCAAAGTCATAAGCACTTTTTAATATTCCCGCCCATGTGCGGAGACCCCGGAAAACATAAACATTACATATGAAAACATGTATATACAGCTCTATATAAATATACATATCTCAATTTTTTCTAAAAACAAACAATGCAGCCTTGCAGATACCAGCAGGCTAAGCAATGCTGTGAAATCTTGTCTTTGCACTTATACAATTAAACTAACAAGTAACTTACGTTCGGTAACAATATAGTTGTAAGAAACATAGGTTAGTTATAGATTCCTTACCTTAGAATTACCCCAGGCATCAGGCTGGATCCAGAACGTTTTTCATCAGCAGTACCTGCGCGTTGGAAGATGGCATTGTGGTCGCCAGGATGACGCCACGGTAGCTACTTAGACGCCGCCCTCGTGCACTGACGTCAGTTCTGTACATGACTTTCTGCGCTAGAAACTCAGAGCCATGTAATACACTGACCACTGGTGAACAAAACTAGGGCTCTGAAAGGATGTCCTTAATCCTAGAAATCAGTTCGCAGAACGGGGAGGATGGGTGGGGCGGTAAGGAATCTATAACTAACCTATGTTTCGTACAGATATATCCTCATCTGAAAGAAACAGTTAGTTATAGATTCCGGTAGTTTTAAATTCAGAGGAGAGTTCAATGGTTTAATGAGGAAGATTAAACTTAAGAAATATTTTGAGCGGAAGGAACAAGAGCTACCCTCAATGTTCTCGACCAATTTGCGACGTCCATCACAATTCTGCCCACCTACCAACCAAGTAGGCCCTGAGGTTTATGTGTTTGAGCAAAAGGTCATGCAGGATATTATGAGCTTGGAACTAAATATGAATGATACAGCTCATAGCAACAGACTATGAAATAGCATTACCAAGGGAGTCTCCCCCCTTTTTTATAAGCAGGTGTCTGCATAAAAATGTTTTACAAGATGCAAAGTGTTTATACCAGAGTCTTGAAAAAGATGAATTTATAAGGTTTTGTCCATCGAAACGCATCGCCGCTATATTTGTATACACAATCCGTTTAGGGGACAGTGGTGCCTAAAAAGCCAATTATAGATTGCTTAACTCCATGCCCGTAATATGACACTATAACGGATGTGTAAACTGTTAAGACTGAGTTATTTTGTCTAACTCTTGTTTTTTCGCTCTTTTTTATACCTTCATGCACACTGTGAATTATAATTTATTGTTTTTTGTGATTTTATGAATTCTTGTGATACCAAGTGTACTAATCGACAAACTATTCCTGTATTTTTAACTTGACAAATTTTGTATTGTGAACAATAAATATATGTCATATATTTTTGTACTCAGTAGTAAAGTGACTTCCCTATTATATGTGGCGGAATCTTGACATGTCTGGTGAGGAATGAATGAATACAAGAGTGGATCAGGGGAATTGAGCCCTTAAGCCAGGTTCTCTGTTAAGAAATATACCTAAGGGAAACTTTTTCTACTTACTGTGCAAGTACCCTATTCCCTTTGGTTTATAAAGGGCCCCTCTCTTTTTCCCAACACACTGCATTTATGTAGGCCAGTTTGAATCCAACTACATCAATCATTCCACCAATCTCTTCCAGAGGAACATCATCCTCTGGAACAGATATATTGAGGATGTCCTGTGTATTTGGTCAGGCACAGAAGATGAGCTCCAGAAGTTTCTGAATCGGCTTAACACCTTGGACGAGTGTCTGAAATTTACATGGATGCTGGATAGAAATACAACCACTTACCTGGACCTTGATATACAGGTGGTTAACAACAAATTGGTGACCCATGTACATCAAAAACCTACCTTTAAAAACTCACTTTTACACTACAGTTCTTATCATCCAAGGGCCCTGCGTGATAACTTACTGGTGGGTTAATTCTTGCGTTATTGCAGGAATTGCTCAACCACCCAGAGCTGTGTAGAACAGCATGAGGAATTGTCTAAAAGACTGGAGGATCGAGCATACCCCAAGAAATGTATTAGACAAGCCAGGAAAAGGGCTTTAAATACTCCCAGGGCTGCCCTTTTTGAAAGGACTAATAAAATCAGCAATGACTGCATTCCAGTGGTCACAACGTTTGGACAATTATCAACGAAAATCAGACAGACCATCAGAAAACATTGGCATTTGCTCAGTACCTCATCCATGAAAATGCCCCAACCGAGATTTGCCATCAAACGGTCTACCAATTTGCGTGACCGGTTAGTTCACACTCAGCCCACGCAGGTGCCCAGAGAAACTGGAGTGCCCCCTGGTCACTATCCATGTGGTGGATGCACAGTTTGTGAACTGACTACATCCACCAAGAGTGTCACCATGATACATGGGAAAACCTGGTACCTGAATAGGTTTAGTAATTGTAATATGGCAAACGTCATTTACAGACTTACTTGTCCGTGTGATCGTCATTATATTGGTCTCACAACACGGAAAATCAAAGTCAGAATTCAGGAACATTTGAGCACGTTCAAAGCGGGCAAGCTCACAACCAAATTGGTACAACATTTTGTTACACAGAAACATCACCACAAGGACATACAGTGTGTGGTACTAGAAAAGGTAACAGGGGACCAGACCAATATGGAGAGTAGATTGAACACGAAAGTAGCACAATGGATGTATCAAGAGGGGATGGTTCAACATGGCTTAATGACCTTATAGAATGGAATAAAGTGGTACCATTCTAGAGAGACAAGGTTATCTAATTTGATAAACGCCCAGGCACTGCCCCGGGACTAAATATATGGTTGTAGTAGCCAGTACAACACTTGGGTGGATGGTGTCGATCTGTCCACATATGCAGCATAAGAATGAAACTGGCAAGATAAACATGCTGCAACGATCTAATAAGCACCAAAGTGCTGGGGGCCGGCCCATGTCATGTGGGGTGGTCCTGTGATAAATTAAAACAGTCCAGTTAGGGAAGATATATACAGATAGGAGAGTTACATATTCATCCCCAGCCAATAATCCTCCTGCATATACCAGTGACGTTTCAGTAGCATGGTGGTAATTTTAATAGTCAGAGAAAGGACACGTGCTAATACATATGACATAATTCACGATGCATTGCATTCACGACGTGTTGACACTTTAAGATGGCCGCCGCTCTGTTCCTGTAGAATTTCATCGGATGACAGGACCGAAAGTAGGGCGGGCTTACACACGTCGATGCAGCGTGCGCTACGTTTGAAATTCTATGCCGCGAGTCCGAGACGCCGAGTTGCTGAGCAGCTGCCAGTTACTCGCAGTGCACGGTAAACTGGTTTTAGCAGATTAACGGGTGGGGAGAAAGTTCCCTAACACACGGGCCCAGGCCCGTTACTAAACAGATCAGCGGGAGCTTTTGCAGACAGGGGCCAGTGTTCACAGTGAGGTTTGACCACAGGGTACGAGCGCAAAAAAGATGCACTACCCCGAGCGAAGACAGTAGGGAATGACAGTATGCGCTGTATATGTAACAGCGACCATTTAAAAGAGGACATTTTTGGCCTCCTACATAAAATGGGAAGCATAACTACGTGCAAATAGGGGTGCTTGTAAACAACAGAGGGCGGGTACCATGGTGGTACAAACGAGAGGTAGATGTATTACCATGGGGAGAGAGGGGCATAGACACTAGTGAGTAGCAATGCCTCATTCTCGCAAAATTGACCTAAGTTAAGGTACTAGTTCACCCCCACTACGAGTGACATCAAATTCAATAGTAGAAGGGGACCCTTCTGTGTATCACGCTGGAGGGGCACAGAGTGACCTGAATGTCTGAATAACTTTTCCCCTCCTCATACAGACTGACGTATTGCAGTAAATGCGACGAGTACGCGTATGTGGACTAGTACACAGGCGCAGTTTTAAAAGGGGTTGCAGGTATGCCGATGAAGGGCAACCGCTGGGTAAATATGTTTTATGAGTTGTTGAAGATGCCCACACACATTAATGTTTTCAACTTGATGACTTGTCTGATGTCTGTGTTGACGAGATGTGTTGTGCTGTCTCTGTTTTCTGTAAGTACAACTAACAGAGAAAATTGGTGCAGTGTGGACAACTGACCCTTACTCTGAAGAAATTGCCGTAAGATTACATTGGCAATGAAACATGTCGGTTTTAATTGAGCAGATACACAGCAAGGAATAAAGTACTATAGCTAGTGTTTGTCTAGCTCGGTGGTACTCAAAGTATGGCCCGCGGGCCATTTGCGGCCCGCCAGACCTCTCCTTGCGGCCCCCCAGGGAAAACAACAACAGTCACAGACTTGCTGTTGTGATTCCTTGGGGGCCGCATTTACAGAGAATGGGCATGCACAGACAATTAGTGTCTTGCATGCTCACCTGCTTGCAGGCTTGCGTAGCTGTGGTGCCACTGGAGCCGGTGCTCATGGAGAGCAATGGCTGCTGAGAGCGTGCTGCAGGGAGCTTCGGTGTACGGGTGGCTGGCTGTGAGTCACAAGAGACCTCAAATGCACACAGGGTGCAAGTTCTGCACGGTGCCACGAAAACAGAACCAGGGCAAGCGAAGTATTGGTCCACATAGAAGAGGAGCCTAGGAGAGGAGCTGGGCAGGAGGGAAAATGTACATTAACCAGGCACAAAAAACGAGGGAAAAACAAGTGGAACATAGGGCAGAAAGGCACAAAAAACGAGGGAAAAACGAGTAGCACACAGGGCAGAAAGGCACAAAAAACGAGGGAAAAACAAGTGGAACATAGGGCAGAAAGGCACAAAAAACGAGTGGAACAGAAAGGCACAAAAAACGAGTGGAACAGAGGGCAAAAGGGCACAAAAAACGAGGGAAAAACGAGTGGAACAGAGCAGAAAGGCACAAAAACAAGTGGAACAGAAGTCAAAAGGGGCACAAAAACGAGGGGAAAACAAGTGGCACAGAGGGCAGACGGGCACAAAAAACGAATGGCACAGAGGCAAAATACAGAATACAGAAATATAGGGGCAGCTAAGAACAGAAGGCAGAACGGGCAGAGAGGCACTATGCATGTATGTGCTTTCTGAGATGTAACATGGCCGACTTATTCACCTGCAAGCAGGCGTGTGGGGGCAGGGAGCACCTATTTGTCTGCTGAGACCTTGAGAGTGTGTGTGTGTGTGTGTGTGTGTGTTTCTACCTAAGACCCCTGGGAGGGGGCGTAGTCTTCTCTGCGTGTGCACGGGGTGACAGCGTAGCTGCGCACACACGTGTACCGAGACCCTGACCCAGCGCCCAGGGGCCAAGATCGCATTGTAAAGCCACATGCAAGTCCAACAGGGTCCCCAGCACCGGAGTCCGCTAGAAAGCACAACTTGTGGGTCACTAGCAACAGAGTCCATTCCAGGGTGCCAGGTCGCTCATTTTCAGCCTTTCCCAATGTGCCCAATCCTGCACTTTCGTTTAATAAACCACTGCATTCTGGGAGTCTTTGTTTCAATTATATCAAAATAGCCCATTGCATTTGCCTTTGTACTTGCTATTCTACTTTCACTAAAGGCCTTCAAATAAAAATGTTTTATCAAAATGTGATCTTTGTAGTTACATCTGATTTTGAAATACAGCATTCTCTAATGTTTTGAAACAGGTGACCACTGACCCTGCCGAGTGGTTACTGCCAGCGTTCCTGCACTACTTGCCTTCCTGTTTGCCCGTCCGGCCACTGCGCCACGCCTTGCGGCCCCCGCTCCGCGGGTGCCGCTCGCAGGCTTGAGACTTTGTCAGCGGCAACTCCTGGGCTTCAACCCGTGCCCTAGGGCACCAACGCGCTTCGAGGGACTTCAAAGCTGACCCCAGGAACAGAGGCGGGACTGCGAGGACCAGCGTGCTCAGCGGCGCTGATCGGCCGCAGCTGGTCCTCTTCCCGCCCCCTCCTCCAGTTAAAAACAGCGCGGGGAGAGTCTTTCCTGGGATCCACCACTGACCCTGCCGAGTGGTTACTGCCAGCGTTCCTGCACTACTTGCCTTCCTGTTTGCCCGTCCGGCCACTGCGCCACGCCTCGCGGGTGCCGCTCGCAGGCTTGAGACTTTGTCAGCGGCAACTCCTGGGCTTCAACCCGTGCCCTAGGGCACCAACGCGCTTCGAGGGACTTCAAAGCTGACCCCAGGAACAGAGGCGGGACTGCGAGGACCAGCGTGCTCAGCGGCGCTGATCGGCCGCAGCTGGTCCTCTTCCCGCCCCCCTCCTCCTCCTTCACTCAGTGATAAGCAACCAGAGTAACGCGCACGCGGGACGCGCGCGGGGCTAAGGCCGGGGCGAAGACCGGGCAAAGAGCGGGCCGTTTAAGGCCGTTCAAGGACGGTAAAGGACGGCCCTGGCCCTGAACCCCTGCCTTTTTGTCTTTTTGGCCTAAATCCTATAATTGCCTAAGGTAGGCGGAACTGAGTCCTGTATTTGCTTATTGTAATACCAGTGGCCGCCTCACAGTTATATTACATCCTCCCTGTGCTATAGATGTCGGCCATGCGTAACAGAACTAGGAGTCGTACCAAAAAAGCTACGGTGGTAGCACAGGTGACTGGGCCTATAGATCTTTTTATTTCACGGGTGAATGAGACTATTGACCAAAGCATTGTATTATTGGAAAAAAGAGTCTCCATGGATCTTGCGAATGCTAAGCGCTCATCCCTGGGTTCCCTTGCAAATGCTAAGTCACCCGCTTTGCAGTTACCGAACAATTGTTCTTTACCTTTATCTATGCCTACTATTAGTGCTACGACTGTACCGAATGCTGTTGATTTATCGGTTGCCCTATCGGACTCAGACCCGTCTTTTGTCGATCTGGAGGCCACACCAGATCTAGAAGCCTGTCAGTCACCTGGCAAAGCGGTGCTGAGTCCGAGCGGGCTTAATGATGTGGTAATAGCTCCTGTACCTATAGATTCAGGAGGAAGGGTCACCTATCTTCCAAAAGTCACTTTCAAGAGTAAACATAAACCAAAAGTTGGAGTTAGGAACCATAATCTGATTTCACCCACCCCGCAATTGGCATCAGGTATTCCTTGCTGGGTGCAAAACATGGTAACCGATTTAAAATTGGACCTTGAAGCCACAATAGCAGCACAAATTAAGCCTTTAATTTCCAAACTTGATAGGCTTACGTCTCTAATTCATTTGAAATGGCCACATAAAACGAATGGGCAAGGGCCCGATCAGCCACAAGGGATCACAAAAGCGGTCCCCAAATGCTCATCCTGTGTCCAGCCCCCTAAAGAGGTATTGAATAATGCTCAAGTAACTATAGCCCCCGGTAACCCTGTTTTACCTCATTTGTCGCAAACAGGGAATAATTCTGTTCAATCTACAGTTTTACCCACTCCAAAGGCGGGGGGCCCTATTCTGCCCCACCAACATTCTGTTGTTTGTAATAAAACTACTACTCCTCAAGTAACAGACGTTGTAGAAAAATCGAACACCCCTTCAGTATGTCCTCCCACAAATAAGACCGATGGTCCTAAGTTAAAACAGGCACGTTTTAAGTCTATTAATCTGCCACCAGAAGTTTCCCCTTTTGTGGTTGTGTTGACAGCAGTTCCCCCGCTGAAGGAGGGAGCAAAAGAAAGTTTTGTTGAGCTAAGAAATAAATGTGCTCAATGGCTCCATCTACATAAACCTCTACCCAGCAATATGAATGGGGAAATTCTTACTGTGCGTAGAGGGGACTGGGTGGGTAGAAGCAAGAAAACGATTGTAGGGGATGTAATCACAGTTAACTTTAGGGATATAGGGGCAGCTAGTTATATTTGTAATGCACCTACTAGTGGTCCTGTGACCCAAATCAATCCACTCCCTCTGTCTTATTTTCTTCCGATGTCAACAAGACTGAATCCTCCTTGTTCTATTTTTCAAAGCAATGGAGGACCTGTGTATCCCCCGCAACATGCTACTAAACCCTGGCAGCAGCCATTACAGCCCTCTTCTTTTTTCCCACATTATGCTAATTTTCAGCAGCAGCCACCGCATGCTTTACCTTTTCTCCCGCACCAAGTTAATCCCCAATGGCAACAACCTCCTCATTTTTTACCACCTTTATTTCAGCCTGCCCATCAGTGGCAGCAACCTTTTCAGCCTTTACAACCAGTTAAATCCCAGCGGCAACAAATTTGGCAGGATCTGCCCCTCTCTCAAGAGCCCCAGTATTCACAATTTGCCCATCCGAATAGGTATGCCGCGTTAGACGCGGTAGATTGACTCAGTTTTACTGATGTTTGGGACTCAAACATTACTATGCCCAATTTAGATATGGAGACTGTTCCTCCAGTTACCCCTTTATCTGTGCCCCCTGAAGTGCCAATGGTGTCATCGCTAATATCCCTTTTGTATACAGGGAACAGGGATAGCCTTGATGCATGCACTCCTACTGTTACTCCCAGATTAAGCCCGGATATCAATTCCCGGGAAGGTGGTCCTACCCCATTAGGTGTAATCCAGCCAGAGTCGACCATTACTGGCGATTCTGGTAAACCAGTAGGACTCTCCCTTGTTTCCTGGAACATTGCTGGCCTTGCCAGCAAATTAGGTACACCCTTTTGGACTAGATTTATGGGGGAGGGACTGGACCTGATTTTGTTGCAGGAAACATGGTGTCCGGACCCCATTTATATCGAAGGGTACGCATCTTACTGCCTTAAAGCCACCAAATCTAGCTCGGGTAGGGCTAAGGGGGGCCTTTTGATGCTTTTATCCACTAAGCTGTGTGATTGTACAGTTAAAAGCAGTACAACAGTTGGGACCCATAGTCAAGTCTTAAGGGTGGAGTGCAGGAAAGGCATTGATTTAGTTGTAGTAAATTTCTACAACAATATTTTTGATGCTAGTAGAGGAGATATTTTACCGCCCCTGGAAAGGGAAATTACCAAGGCCTTGGGTAAATCCAAAAGAAAGGCCGAGGTTGTTTGGGCAGGGGATTTTAACTTGCAGCCTTGCCATTTGTCTAATGGGAATATTTGCGGTTTTGGAGCAGCTATGAGTAGCCAATGGGGGGGTTTGGGAGTGAGGGAGGATTCTCCTCATTTCCAACATTGCAGTTATGGTTCTATATTAAATAACATGCTAGCCACACTAGATATGACCCTGTTAAACTGCAACATAAACAACCAGGCAATAATGTGCCCTACTTTTACAGGCAGAGATGCAGGATCATTTATAGATCATATTCTTTTGTCTAGCAGTGGAGACTTTACTGATCTGTATATAAATGAAGAAAGTCTCAGCGACCATAACAGCATTCGTGTTACCCTCTTAGGGCATGGTACTTCGACAGTTTCAGGCGAAAAATGCACAACTGACCTAGTACCTATAAGACCGAAGGGTCTTAGGATTAAATGGACTGGATTTAATTCTAAGGTTAAACAGAAGGAGGTACTGACTAGTTGCAAGTATCAAATTGGTTTTTGTCTACATGATGACTGCGACCCTGGCTGTTTGGTAGCTCATTTTGTTTCCATGAACAGTATTATTGATGGTATTTTTACAAAGGCCCCGTCATCCAATAGTGGTCCGAAGCAGGGGTGGTTTGATAAGACCTGTATAGTCACCCTCCGAGAACTGAAAAAAGCTTTAGGTACCAAACCACGTGATAAGACGGAGGTACAATATTTTAGGGCTAGATATAAAAGTGCAATTAATAATAGGAAAAAGGTATTACAGACTGAGGCGTGGGACAAGCTGAAGGAAGCAGCTGAGACTAAAAACTGCAAACTTTATTGGGAAACAATTAACAGCCCTTTTCTCAATAAAGAAGTTGTTCCAGAACTCACATCTCATGTGGCGTGCAATGATTGGGTTAGTCACTTTTCAAAAATTTTTAATCCAGAAGGGTTATCCCTTGAGTCATTGCCACCTGAATCTACCCCCTGGCTTCCCCTCCCGTTGGGAATAACGCTAGAAGAAAGCCATGAAGCAATTTCTAATAGCAAAGGAGGCAAGGCCCCTGGCCCTGATGGGGTCCCGCTGGATCTATATAAAGATGAACCAGCTTTGTGGGCCCCCATCCTGGTAAGGATATTTAATTGTGCGGCAGAAACTGATTTCCCGCCTACTTGGGGTCAATCGGTTATTATCCCTTTACACAAGAAAGGTAATAAATCAGAGGCTTCTAACTATCGGCCAATTTCATTATTGGATTCCTCTGTAAAAGTAATGAGTAGGATTATGCTCAAGAGGCTGGAAGACTGGGCAACTGATTTTAATATTTTAACTAGAGTCCAGTATGGCTTTCGGAAAGGCATGGGCACATTGGATCAATGTGTCAATCTGGATCTTTTAATCAACAAATTTACTGTGGCTAAAAATGGCAACCTCTTTTTATGTTTCGCTGATTTGAGCAGCGCTTTTGATTTGGTTAACCACGCTATTCTTTGGGAGGTTCTGCTCGATGCAGGGGCTCCGAAGGAAATTGTTCATTTCTTAGCCAGACTTTATGAAAAACTCTCCTGTAAAGTCCGCTATGGCACCCTTGGCGAATGCACCCCGTTTTTTAAAGTGTCCCGGGGCATACGCCAGGGATGTGTTTTGGCCCCGCTTTTATTTTCCCTTTTTATTAATGATGTCGACCGTTCCTTGGTTGACATTCCAGCAGACGCCCCCCTGATTGGTGGTAAACCAGTTCCGCTGTTACTTTATGCGGATGACGCTGTTCTTTTATCCCGAACACAGATTGGCCTTCAGCGCCTAATCGATAATTTTATGCAGTTTATTCAAGCTAGGCAGCTTCGTGTGAATAAAACCAAGACATATGTTATGTCATGCGGACGGGCAGCTAAGCAGTCCAAACATACTTTCTTCCTCGATAAGGAAAAGTTGACTCATGTCAAGTCCTTTTGTTATCTAGGAATCACTTTCAACAATAGCGGGTCTTGGACCTCGGAATTTGATTCTATTTGTTTAAAAATGCTGCGGTCCACTAGCAGTATTTTTCGCTTTGCCTCCAAACTTGGCTCACGAAGCATTTTAGATATGATGAACATATACAATGTTTGCTGTGTCTCTTCTGCATTGTATGGGGCAGGTGTATGGGGCCACAGCGAGGGTATTTCCCTGCAGAAGGAGCAGAATAAGTTCCTAAGGAGGTTGTTGTGTGTTCCCCCTTCTGCCTCCATACAACTGATCCATGAAGAGGTTGGGGTCGAGTTTATATCTGACTTAGCAGCAGTCCGGCCACTCTTATTGTGGCGTTCTATTTGGGCTAAGCCAGAGACTCGATTTACTCAGGATATTATTCTTGATTGTATAGGCTTGGACCACTCTTTACGTATTCAGTGGCTGAGATACATCCACCATTGGTATCTTCTCCTTTTTAATATCGATGTGTTCCGTGAGCCGGAAGAAGTTGTCTCCATCTCAAAAAAGGAAATTAAGACAACATTTCTAAACTTCCGAAAGGCAGAGCGAGATAAAGTTTATAGCAATCTAATTACTGTGAAATTTTACAAAAATCTGAACTTGATTTCGGGGTTCCAACCCTATCTTACGTATGTGACCCGTCCCTCCCATCAGTATGTCTTAACGCGTGTCAGATTGGGTATTGTTCACCATCTGGTTGCATTCCCAAACACAAGAGCCAGTCCAGAGATACCCTGTCCGTGCGACAGTATTTCCCGCCAGAGTAGTTGCCATTTTTTACTCTTCTGCAAATTTTTTCATTCTTTTAGACTAAAATACCTTAAACCGATTTTTATTAAGTATAATACTCGTACTACAGAAACTGCACTGACACTTTTATCTTCATTAGAGAATGAGGAAATTTGCTTTTTTCTGGCTACTTTTATTCTGAAGTGTACAGCTGCCAGGAAAAGTATCGTACTATAACATTTTTATATACTTACCTGTCTGTACCTATGTTATACAGCTGCCAGGAATTGTATTATGCTGCTATTATCCTTCACATTCCTGTCTGTATATATATATGCATTTAAGTCTTCTATCATCAATTTTGTCATTAAGGTATTATTTTATTTATTTTATTGGTTGATGTCCACAGTATAAAATGATTATTTAAATTGTTATGTACAGTTGCCAGGAAAGGCCTATTGAGTAAAATCTTACTGTTTTCCTGTCTGTTCACATATGTATGTCCTGCATTTCTGTAACAGTATGTTGATTTAAAATGGCAAGAGTATTTTTCAATTGTTGCATCCCAGCCTTTGCACATCTCCCTACTCCCTTTCTTATAAGTGTTAGTATGGTGATTTTAAATATTTTAATCATGTATCTTTCTGCTTGTATGATTTGATGTACAAATCGAATAAAAGCTTTTTGAAATTGAAATTGAAATTGAAACAGGTTTTTTTTACTCTAGCTCCACCCCCCCCCACTGATCCCGCCCCCACTAACCCCACCCCTAATAGTGCGGCCCTCGGCCACAAAGCACACTGTAATTTTGGCCCCCGACAGAAAGTTTGTGAGTACCCATGGTCTAGCTCATTTTTAGACTAGGATCATCCGATTTCTATGTCAGATCCCGATACTCCTGATAGGGTTCACATATACCACATTGGATACGTTCTTCTTTTTCTTTATCACCTGTTTGGTTTATAAGTTGGCAGCTGCTAATGATGAGAACCTGAGGATACAGGCAAGAATCAGTCTATAAACTCCCATGGTGTTACTCCCATGAGGCACCATCAACTTTTTTCACTCCTTTTTTACTCTTCATTTCTAACTTTTGTTACAAACTTCCCCCCTGTCAGGGGGTTCCCTTCACACTTGCAGTTCATACAGTTGATAGAACAGGTCTTTTGTTGTGTTGAACTCAATGAGTGGGGGGGGCGACCTGTTCTTTTTCACTTACCTTAGAATACATACCCCAGTAGTACCAACCCCGGAGGTGGATCTGCGAACCAGGTTCACACCAGAACGTCCTGGAGAACACAACTGCCAAAGAAGCCGTCTCTCTGGACTTGACTGTCTAGGCAGTAGTGTTTTGTAAACATATGCAGCGATGCCCACGTAGCTGCTTGACAGATGTCATTCAGAGGGACTCCTTGTCCCAAAGCAGCATTGGCTGCCGTCGTCCTGGTGGAATGGGTGCGTAGCCCCACTGGGGGGCTCCTTTTTTTGATAGAAAATAGCAGGCTTTAATACACAAAATGACCCATCTAGAGATGGTCCGCTTGTGTACGGCCTGACCTTTCTTCGCACCCACGTAGTCAACAAAGAGCTGGTCATCCACCCGGAACTGTTTGGTGCAATCCAGATTGATGGAAAGTGCATGTTTTGGGCCCAGACATTGTAGCCTCTCTTTTTTTTTTTTTTTTTTTTTGAAAACCTTTATTGAACAATGAAAGCTCACAAATACTGGCCTACAACCCCACGGGCTGGCCAGAACAGAATGGTCAAATAACCAGCATACAAAAAGAAGATCTGCACAGGATATAACATCAGGAGCACTGGTGAAGCAATAAAAACCATCGAGCGTTCAGCAAGAGCAGGATGATAAAGGTTAATTTTCTAGCACGGGGAGGGGACCAAAGGAATAACGGGCCGTATATGAGAGTACAAGGGAGGGACCGCGGCAAGCCGCCATTTTATAAGCACAACGTAAGAAAATGAAGCCATATAATCAAATCTAGCAAAGGACAGAAACAGAATCAGACCATCAAATAGCGACAGTGGCAACCGTCAATCGTGCTCACTCACCTCCGCCCCTACCCGAACAAAGAAGACGTGGTCAAAAAGCCCCATCACAAAGACTATGCAATACGCACCCCAACGGAAAAAGGGGACCTCCATAAAGGAGGAAGGGAAAGAGGGAGAAAAAGACAACAAAAGGAACACCCGCCAGACCATGCACCCCCAGGGGGAAAAACAGGACAATAATACCGGCATGCGATGTAACAGAAACACGATACCAGAATAGGCAGCGAACCAAAATCAGCCACACACCGGAAGAAGGACAGAAAACCCCCGGGGGAGATACGAGGTGACAGAGTCCCGAAAAAGTGAATACACAAGAGCCATAGAACAAAAAAAAGGGGAAAATAAGGGGGGAAAAAGACCCCCCGACACAAACAGACCCCCCCCACCCACCCCTAAGCCCACCCTGCACCCCTGCAGAAGGCTACGGCCTACCCCCCCCGCAGCGTGCCTGTCGCCCTAAGTAGAACCCGAAATTTAGTGGAGCAAGAAAAGTTGGAATTAAAAGACAAAAAAGGGGGGGGGAAGGAAGGGAAGGAAAGAAGGGAGTAAAGACATACAAACATACACACGGGGGAGGGCCAAAGACAGGAGTAAACGCACCCATCCACCCGCCCGGGTTAAAGGTCCAAGTCCTCGGGAAGCCAAAGAGTATCCGGCCAAAGTCCAGGAGCACTAACCAGTTACACAGAACCATATCAGGACACAGAGATCATCCAAACCGTTCATGAGCTACCGCATATAAGAGTCAGTTTTCATCAGCCCTGACCCTTTTTATCCAAAGCAGTAAGGGTCCGATCCAACGAGGACCCTGCCAGAAAGAACAGAAGGCAGGCAGCAGGAGAGTCCAACGGCAGTCCAAAAAAGTCACAGGAAGAAAAGCACGGAAGATCCAGGAAAATCACAGAAGGTAGCAAACGATGCAGGCACAGTTCCAAGGATATATCCATGAAAACCGACCCATCCGGGCCGGCACAGGAGACGTCATCGGGCAGTGGTGATTGAGAGGGAACAGGAGAATCATGAAAGTCCGGCAAAACTAAATCCAGCTCCCGGGCCAAGGGCAGAGGAGGCAGCACAGGAGGAGAAGGCGCCATCAGGTTGCGCACCTCCGGGGCGGCAGCCGGGGCCGAGTCCGCCAGGAGAGTACCAGCCACACCCCGCGATATCAATGCCTCATCCGGTCGTGGGGGCCCGAGAGGCCCGCAGTGAGGAACCGTCTCTAGAGCCAGGAGTGGCGCGGCCATCGAGAGCCGCCAGGATAGCAGGATGTTCAAGATCCCCTTAAGTGCAGGAAAACCTTCACAGTATCCGACACCCGGGCCTTGCGGCGGGCCCCCAGTGCTCGTCCGGGCCCGGCCCAAACAAATGGGGTTGGTCGCCATCTTGAGAGTCCGAACAGGCCGCGCGGCCAACAACCTCCGCCGGGGCGGCAGTCAAGCAGATGAAGTCCCGCCGACAGGCAGAAGAACACCCCGGACAGGAAGGGGGGCCACCAGAAGAAGGGGATTCGCCGGCCCCCCAATGTCGCCAGTCCCGTTCTCCGAGTCCGGGCGGCAAAGAACAAAATGGCCGGACCGGAGAACAAAGGGGGAGGAAGCTGAACACACGAGGAACCCCAATAATGAAGGGCAGCGACACCATCCAAGGCTGCCGCCACACAGGAGTCTCTCAGCCAGGAACCTCCGGCTCACACGAACAGCGGCTCTCCAGTCACCTCCAGCGCGCCCCGAAGGGCAAGCCCGCAGGCTGCATCCGGCCCAGGAGCCGGGACGAAGAACCAGGCCAGTCCGCCCTCGAGTCCCGGGAATGGTCGGGGGCACTGCACCGGACCCACAGCAGCCAGGACAACCGGAACAAGTGGTAAGTGCCTGCAGTGCGTCGTAGCAGTACCACACAGCAAGGAGGGCTTCCCGGGGCAGGATAAATGCAGGATAAATGTGAAAAACACAGGCGGGCGAACGGAGCCGAGCTAAAGCGCGGCCATCTCGGTCGCGAGCTAGGCTCCTCCCCCATTGTAGCCTCTCTTGCTCTTTAGAAAGAAGCAGCGGCAGAAAGAAGGAGGACAAAGTAATGATTTGCCCGATGTGAAAGGAGGTGACCACCTTGGGAAGAAAGGATGGACAAGTTCTTAGGACAACCTTGTCCGAATGTACAGCCAGAAAAGGAGGCGTGGATGAAACAGCCTGGAGCTCACTCACTCTTCTGGCAGATGTGATGGCTACCAGGAATGCAGTTTTCAGAGTTAAGAGTCATAGAGGACAGTTGTGAAGTGGCTCAAAGGGAGCACACATCAAATAAGTCAAGACCAAATTCAAGTCTCACTGAAGCATTATGAAGGGAATAGGAGGAAAGAGATGAGTAATGCCTTTTAAGAAACGATTTGCGTTCGGGGACTTGAAGAGATAAGGCATATCAGGAAGCCTTAGAAAGGCAGAAATGGCTGAGAGATGGCCCTTGATAGTGTCCAGAGCAAAACCCTGCTGATCCAAAGAAAGGATGAACAAGAGAACCTCAGAAAGGAGGGCAGAAAGGGGATCCACAGCCTTTGCTGCGCACCATGCCACATACTTGTTCCATCGGCAGGCGTATACCGTCTTAGTGGAGGGATGCCTGGCTGCCAAGATTACATCACAGACTTCGGGAGGTAGGTCGAAAGCCGTCAACTGCCACCGCTCAATTTCCACGCAAGGAGGTGGAGGCTGGACAGGTTCTGGTGGAGGACCGTCCCCTGCTGCTGCGACAGAAGATCCTCCCGAAGAGG
This sequence comes from Lissotriton helveticus, assembly GCF_964261635.1. NCBI lineage: Eukaryota > Metazoa > Chordata > Amphibia > Caudata > Salamandridae > Lissotriton > Lissotriton helveticus. Next base: position 575,033,132 of record NC_136068.1, read on the forward strand.
CAGTCGGATCGGGGGATCGATGACCCTCAGTAGCTCGGGATGCCAAACTCTTCGAGCCAAGTCCGGAGCCACAAGAATGACTTCGGCCCGGTTGCGCTTGATCTTCTTCAGCAATCTGGGTAGAAGTGATATAGGCGGAAAGGCGTATAGTAGACCGCAACTTCACTTGCGATGAAAAGCGTCGCCTAGCGAGTGGCGCCTTTGAAATTCCAACGTGCAGAATTGCTGACATAGCACGTTCTCTTCGGTGGCAAATAGATCTAACCAAGGCTCTCCCCACTGCGGAAAAAGAGACCTTGCACCACCTCCGAGTGAAGACCCTATTCATGATCCATCATGCACCTGCAGCTCAGTTTGTCTGCCCTGGCATTCAGAGAATCTGCCAAGTGTTGCACCACCATGGATATGCCCTGATGTTCCAGTCATGTCCAGAGGCAGAGGGCCTCATGACATAGAGTCCACGACCCCACTCCCCCTTGTTTGTTGCAGTACCACATGGCGGTGGTGTTGTCCGTGAATACCTGCACTACTCTTCCCCAAACAGAGGGAAGGAAGGCTTTGAGTGCAAGACAGAACGCCCAAAGCTCCAGAAGGTTGATGTGGAGCCCGGACTTTGCCGGAGATCAGAGGCCTCTGATCTCCACCTCTCCGATGTGGCCGCCCCATACCAGAAGGGATACGCCTGTCACCACTGTGTATTCTGGTTGGGGAAGGGAGAGGGACCTGCCATTGAATCAATTCTGGTTAGTGAGCCACAACTGCAAATGTTGTGCAGTGGCCTCCGAGATCTGGATGCAATCGGACAGATTCCCCTGCGCCCACTGGGCCCACTGGAATTTCAGGTCCCACTGCGTAGGCCACATATGCCACCTGGCATGATCGACCAGCAAGATGCAGGAGGCCCTGAGGCCCAGCAGCCTCAGGGTCATCCCGACTGAAACCTGGGATAGAGGCTGAAAGATCAGAATCATAGCCCAAATATCCCAGACTCTCTGCTTGGGAGGATAAACCGAAACAGCATTGTGTCCAGAACCGCTCCGATGAAGAAGAGCTTCTGAGAGGGGGTCAGGTGTGACTTCTGCATGTTGATGGAGAACCCCAGCAAATTCAGGAGGTTGGCTTAGTCTGGAGGAGGGAGACGACAGCCTGGGGTGAGCCAGCCTTCAACAGCTAGTCCTCGAGATAGGGGAAGACTGGAACCCCTGATCTGCGCAGATGAGCTGCGACCACCGCCATCACTTTCGTGAACAATCAATGGGCGCTGGTAAGGCCAAAGGAGAGAATGGTAAAATGAAAGTGCTAGTGGCCTACCGTGAAACGCAGATATCGTCAGTGGGCTGGCAGGACGGGGATGTGAAAATAAGCATCCAGCAAGTCCAATGCTACCATCCAGTCTCCGGATTCAAGGGCAGTCAAGGCCTGAGCGAGCATCAACATCTTGAACTTCTCCTTCCAGGGGAAGTGGTTGACGTTCCTGAGATCCAAGATAGGACGCAGGCCCTTGTCCTTCTTGGGTACCAGAAAGTAGTGGGAATAGCAACCACAACCTAAATCTGGGGCAGGAACGTGCTCAATTGCTCCCTTGGCCAAGACAGTCATGACCTCCTGTTGGAGAAGGCCCACATGATCCTCTGACATACAATGGTACTGATGTGGCATGACTGAAGAGGTAGGCTCAAAGGGAAGGGAGGAGCTGCTTCGGACTATCTGCAAACCAACCTGTCCGACGTGATGGTGTGCCAGTGGGGGAGGCGATGGCGGATCCTGGTGCCCACTGGTGATTAATGGGCCTGAAATGTCAGACTAAGAAGGTTTGGAGGCTGAAGCATAGGTGGGTTGGTAGACTGGTCTGCCCACTGTCCCCCAGAACCACGGCGGTGGTTACCACATCCCCCGCCGTGGGAAGGTTGTGGAGCTTACAATGGTTTGTGGCTCTGGGTGGGACATAGTGGGGAACTCCTTCCGTAGCCACGAAAGGGGAAAAAATCAGACTGCGCAGGGCGGCTGGAGAGGCCCAACGACTTGGCCTTAGCCCCTGAGCCCTTGAAAAGCTCTAGAGCGTTGTCTTCTTTGTCACCAAAAAGGCGATGGCCATCAAAGGGCATGTCCATAAGGGTGTTCTGGGCATCCCCAGAAAAGCCAGTCGATCTAATTCATGCGTAGTGTTGAAGGGCTACTGACGTGGAAATCATCCTGCTCAGAGAGTTGGCGGTATCCAGCCCACAACGGATGGTAAACTTTGCTGCGTCCCACCCGGCAGCAACAGCCTGGGAGAGTACGGTATGGGCCTTTTCCAGACACTGAGGCAGCACTTGCGCAACCGTGTCCCACACAGAGTGGGAATAAAGGCCCAATAGGCATGCAGTGTTTATTGATCTCAGTCCCAAGCTGGCGGAAGAATTTTTTTTTTCTCCAAGATGATCCAGTTTTTTAGATTCCCTATCTGGTTGAGCGTTAGGCAATGCACTCTTGGAGTTAGAGGCTTGGACCACCATGCTCTCAGGGGTGGGGTGTTGGGAGAGGAAAGTGGGGTCGCCCGGTGGTGTCAGGGAATCATCCTATCCACGGGAGCCCCCGTGTTGGGCCTGGACGAGGTGCCCAAAAGGATGTCGGTTAGGGCTTCATTAAACAGCAGCAGGGGCTCCGAAGAGCCTGTTCCAGTAGAAGCGACTCTGTCAGGAGGTTAGTCCTGACCGCCTCTGTAGGGAGCTTGAGGTGGAGCGCATTGGCCGCCCTATGCAACACCACTGCATTGGCAGCTCCCTCCTCCATAGCCACAGTAGGAGGAGACAACATGCCAAGGTAAGGGGAGGTATCAAGACCACTGGCATCCCCCAGGTCCTCTCTCCAGTCAGGGTCATAATTCAACTGGTCAGTCAGAGGGTTACCTGACCCCTCCCAGTACTCGTTCTCGTCCTCTGGGTGCCAATCTGGCCTGAAAGAGACCCCTGGAGTGAACAGGGACCCCACTCAACGCCGGTGTTGGGCGATACCGGTCCGAGTCCGTGTCCACATCCGGATGGAGGCCAGGGTCGACACCGGCTGGGGGCACGACCGGGGTCGAGTGCGGGTACAGTGCTGAAGGAAGCGGCACTGGTGGAGGTGTAATGAGGTCAACTGACGCCGATCTGGATCCAGGCCTGGATCCAGAGGGGCCCTGCAACACCCGGGCCAATGCTGCTGGCAGAAATGGCCTAGGACCCCCAACCGAGTCCGTGGAGTCCGAAGGTGCGGCCCCGGAGTCAGGCTGCCCAAAAATGGCACGCATCACCTCGTAAAACTGACGGAAATGGGCAGGGGTCGCTCCAGGTCCCTGGAAGGGAGGGAAACTCGGAGTCTGCCCTTCAGGCTCTGCACGTGGAGCTGCGGAAGGGGCCCCACCTGCATCCCTGTCTCATCAGACGACCGACGGGGAGAAGTTGAAAAGCGATGATGCTTCTTCGACTTCTTCTTGTGCTTCGACTTACCTGACCCCGAATGCGAAGACTTGGATGACGAGTGGTGATGGCTCTGTGACCGGTCCCTCAACCTCCCTCACGACCGGGACCTCAAACATCACAGAGCCGACTGCCGGCACTCAAGAAGCTTTTGGGACAGTTCCCGCAAAGACTTCTGAGCCATGGTCCAGCAGTTGGAGCCCGACTTAGGGTTGTGGTAGTGCTCCAGGCAAACGAGGCACACGCAGTGCAGATCCATCACTGACATCAGTCGGGTACAGGAGCCACAAGCCTTGAAGCTGGGCATCCCTACGTGCACCAGGAGTCAGTAGGACTCAAAATGACGTGGATTAACGTTGCTCAAAAAGTTCAGTCAAAAAGTGACTAGAAGTACTGTTCTCTCCGGATCTGCACTGGCTGGCGTGGAAAAAGAAAGAACAGACATCAGCACACGAGGGCGGCGTCTAAGTAGCTACCGCGACACCATTCTGCTGACCACAATGGCAACGACTGACGCGGAGTCGACCAACGCCACCTTCTGATGCGCAGAGGTACTGCTGACGAAAAAATTTCCGGATCGAGTCTGATGTCTTGGGGTAATTCTAAGGTAAGGAATTTATAACTAACTGTTTCTTTCAGATCAGGCAGACAGCAAAAAACACTGCTTTTAATGAACAGCAGAAAAGTAGTCCTGCAAACCTTTTCTTGTCACACATTTGATCTTCACCACCTTAAGGATATCGAAGGCTTGGGTTTTTCTATTAGAATCAATGCCTCCTCCTCCTTCTCGGGGGGACTCCTATATCGTCCTCCCGGAAATCCCACTTCTTTTCTTAATTCTTTAGACGAGGCCCTGGGAGCGCTTCTGCTACAGTACCCTAATTTCACCCTTTTAGGTGATATAAACCTACATATGGAATCGCTCACTGACCCCCATACCATTTCCCTTCTACACTCCTTGAACGTCTTTGGCCTCTCCCAGCATATCACTACTGCCACTCATAGTGCTGGACACACCCTTGATGGTATTTGTTCTAACCTCACAACCCTCTCCACGTCCTCCCCACTACCTCAAATCTGGACGGACCACTATTTCATCCCGTTTAACATCACGATACCCCTTCCTACCCTACCTCGCACTAGCTTTACCCCGGCTCCATCCACAGTCAACTGGAAGAAGGTGACTGAGCGCATAAAGCTGGAATCCAATCCACTACCCTTACCCCCCATAATCTCTGGAAATGTTGAAATTGATTCCTGCAATTTCCACGTCTGGATGAACCAAATTGTCTCGGCCAATACCGAGCCCAAAAACAACCAGGGAAAAGGTCCAAAGAAAAAAAAAAAAAACGCCCCTTGGTTCACCCAGACCTTAGCCGATAGTCACCTGCGATGTCGGAAATTAGAAAGACACTGGAGGCAAACATATGATACAGTCTCCAGAGCAGGTTACGCACAACAGAGGAAACTATACCTTGCAGATATAAAATCAGCAAAAAAGGAATATTTCTCCAAACTTATAGCTGAAGCCCATCAAAATCAAAAAACCATCTTCACTATAGTCAAGTCCTTCACACATCCCAAAGCTCTTACCATTGAAATACCTCCCTCAGGTAACTTATGCAACCAAATCGCAGACTTCTTTGTCGACAAAATTGTCAACATTCAAAAAGACTTCCCCCCCCCCTGACAAAGCCCCCAGAGGTAATAGTTAATTATCCTCCTCTTTCTCGTTTTAAATCTGTATCCATGCAACAAACCAGTAAGGCAATTCAGGCCTGTAAATCTGGAGCGCCCACCGACTCCTGTCCCCCTATCATTTTGCATCACCTGATAGAGGAAGTTAATCCACTCATCAATGCCATCATCAACGAATCCCTTGATTCTGGACTCGTCCCTGATGACTGGAAGAAGGCCACCGTAAAACCCTTGCTGAAAAAGCAGAATAAATCACCAACAGACTTGACTAACATGCGCCCCATCTCCCTACTCCCTGTCCTAGGCAAAATCACGGAGTATCTAGTTCATGAGGAGCTTAAAACATTTGTAGAGTCCCACAACATCCTGCACCCTCAACAATCGGGTTTTCGCTCTGGGAACTCCACCGAAACTGCCTTGATCGAACTCACTGATTCCATTAGATTTCTGCAGGATGAGGGTAAGCAGGCTGTCCTCATCCTACTAGACCTCACAGCGGCGTTCAACACCATCTCGCATGCCATCTTAATAAACAGAATGCGAGAGATCGGTGTGTCAGACACAGCTTTAGCCTGGATTTCATCTTTCTTAGTCAACAGGTCCCAGACCGTGTCCCTTGGCCCCTTCTTATCCGACAAAAAACCCATTTCATCTGGAGTACCCCAGGGGTCCATTTTAAGTCCTCTATTTTTTAACATTTACATGGCACCCCTTTTAGCTGTGATAGAGTCACATGGGATCCTTGTCACATCCTACGCTGACGACACTCAATTAGTTGTCACCATCGACAAACACTGCACTGACGCACACCTTCAGTTTAAAAATTGTCTCTCTGATGTTTTCAAATGGCTAAATACCAACCACTTAAAATGCAACAGCGCAAAGACGGAAATTATCCCATTGGGTAAAAACCTTCGCCTTTTTGCCCAAAACACTGGTGGCCCTTAGGTTCAGAAGCCCCTCCCAGCTCAGTCTCATCAGCCCGGAACCTAGGCATACAATTTGACTCATCTCTCTCCTTTGATGACCATGTCAGGATCACGGCCGGCCGTTGCTTTGGACAAATAAAATCTCTAAAGAAATTCTTCGACTTTCTCCCAATAGCAGCTAGAAAGTCAGTCGTAGTAGCCCTCATCCTTTCCCGACTCGACTACTGCAATGGTCTTATGGCCGGAGTAAAAAAATCCACCCTCAGAAAGCTGCAGAGCATACAACATGCTGCAGCTAGGCTAGTTCTTCACCTCCCTAGGAGGTCTTCTGCGTCCGCAGCACTTCATTTGTTGCATTGGCTGCCGCTGCATAAAAGAATCCTTTTTAAATTGCTTCTAACCGTTTTTAAAACCATCCGAAATACAGGTCCCCACTACTTTGCAAACCGCTTCGTGCGCTATAACCCCCCACGCTGCTTGAGATCCTCTGGGACTAACCTTGTTATTATCCCCAAGCACAAATACAAGACCAAAGGTGGGAAATCTTTTACTGTTCTGGCAGCTAAGGCCTGGAACAACCTGCCTGTCAATCTTAGACTTGTCGAAAACGAGAACAGTTTCAGGAAACTTCTCAAGACATGGGTCTATCAACAATCTGACCCCTCTGTTTTAGCTTCCATTTAATTCCCTCCCATTGAATCCCTCTCTGCTCATTATATTAGCCTTCATCTTATTCCCTGCAGCTTGCTCAGCGCCAAGATGCTCCCTTGGGAGCGAACGCTCGCGCTTTACAAATACACACAAATATCAAATATCAAATATCAAAGAGAAAATGAGGCACTGTTAGCCCATAGGCTGCATTGTAACTTTAATAGCATAGAAACTGAAAGCAAATGTAGAGAATCAAATACTGGCACCATGCATTTAAGGCAGCCATGACCCCTAGCTTCCCATCATGCCTCAGGGGTGACAGTTAGGTCAGTTGTTTTTAGCAGAGACCCAGAGGTCAGGGCACAAAGAGATGACAATTTTGGCTCATTTGCCCGGGGAGTTGGGTGGGTTGCTTATGACTTTGATGAGGATAGCCCTGGAAGAGAACTAGGATTACAGGTAAGTAACATATCCTTCTTTTCCAGGGGATCCTCATCAATAGTCATAAGCACTGCACTTGAAATGAGTAGCAAGCCCATCTTCTCTTCCTGCGGGCAAATGAGAACTATAAAAACATAAATATTGAGAAGTCAATTCGAATATAATTAGCATTGAAACAAATTCCTCAAGGAGGCTTGACCGACTTGAGTATCTGCTCTGGAATCAGAATTGAGACAATAGTGTCTCATGAAAATACATACTGATTTCCTAGTGGCCGCTTGGCAGATCTCAGCCATTGGTAAATTGGGTAGAAAAGCCACTATGGCAGCCTTTCCCCTAGTGGCATGTGCTTTGGGAAAAGCTAGAAGGGGCTTATTTACCAATTGATATGCCAGCTTGATGCAAGACACTACCCATCTGGAGATGGAATGTTTGGAGCTAGCAAACCTGTTCTGATTGCACCATAGTTTAGAAATAACTGATGCGACTTTCTATTGGTATTGGATGTATCTAAGTATAATTTCACAACTCTCTTAATATCAAGAGAATGAAGAGATTTTTCTGCTGGCGTAGATGGATTGGGAAAAAAAGGGTAGTGAGATTGTTTGGTTGACATGGAAATCGAACACCATCTTCGGAAGGAAGGAGGGGTGGGTCATTAAAACCACTCTGTTATGATGAAAAAACGAGTAAAGTTCTTTGGAACAGAGCGCCTGAATTTTGCTTACTCTATGAGCTGAAGTAATTGCCACCAAAAAGGCAACTTTCCATGTGAGATGCTGAACGGTTGCCTTATGATTAGGTTCAAAAGGGGAACCCATCAGTTTGGAAAGAACCAGGTTCAAGTCCCGAGGAGGGGAAGGAGGTCTGACGGGGTAAACCTTTCTTTAAACCTGAAGAAAAGGTTAATTTGGAGCCTTTCTGTGGGCTGTAATGGCAGCCAAGTGCACCTAAATGGAATTAAACTTTAGACCTGATTTTGCCAAATGTAGGAGATAAGGGAAAAAAATTCCTCATTTTGACCTTTAGTAGACTGAAAACTATTACGTATACACCACAAATAACATCTTTAACCTTTAAAAGAATATGAATGTCTCGTGGAAGGTCTTTTGGATTCCCTCACAATGTTCATATAGTCCTATAGGGAGATCTAAGTGGCCGTACTGGAGGATCTCAGGAGCCATGCTGCCAAGTTCAGCAAGGGTAGGTTGGGATGATGAATCCTCCCATTCATTTTTGACAAAAGGACCGGCCTGCACGGAAGCATCCTGTGTGGACACTCGGATAGGTGTAGCATACCTGGGTACCACCACTGCCATGGCTAGTTGGGTACTTTCAGAATCATTCTCATCCTGGAGCATGAGAGTTTGGTTATTACCTTCGAGATGAGAGGAAGAGGCGGAAAAGCATAAACAAAGGTTCCTGACCAGTCGATCAAAAGGGCATTCCCTATCGAACCTGGTCAGTAAAACCTTGACGCGAGGGCAGGCATTTTTTGTTTTATTCATCTGCAAAGAGATCGATGGTTGGACGACCCCATTGTAGAAATATGTCCCCCACCACTTTGTTGTTTAATACCCACTCCTGCTTATCTTCGAAGAGGTGGCACAGGGAATCTGCCTGTGAATTTTGCCCCTCTGGCAGATGGACCGCTGGGATAGAGAGTTGTCTGGCTAGAGGCCAATGTCTGATTGCCTGAGCCTCCAGGGTTAAAGCGTGAGAGTGAGCCCTCCCTTGATTGTTTAGATAGTACATGGTGGTCGTGTTGTCTGTTTGTACTAAAATTGACATGGATTGTATCAAGGGGTAGAAAGCCTTGAGGGCTAGATCTACTGCCCACAGTTCCAGCATGTTTATATAATATGATTGTTCTTTGTCCGGCCACCTGCCCTGAGTCTGTAGAAGACACATGTGACTCCCTTCCACACGACGTGCGGTGAAAATCTGAGGAGAACTGCCTCTGCTGGGAAGGTTCTAGAGGGTGCTGACAGCTGATTGATTGGAACTACTTTCAGTTCTTTTCATATAATGAGGTAGATAGGCTGCTAAGTTTTGGGCCTTTTGGGGCCTGTAGTCTACTACAAAATTTTTCTACGGGTCTGCTTTTGTATATATTATTACCGTGGGACTCCCGCCTCAGCGTCGGGGAATGATTCAGGCATGTGAATCTATGAAAGATACCCCAATACTGGATAATCTTGTCTTCCCATTGTGCCGATGTTTGATCCCATTTATCTTAAAAGTCCTGTTGTAGCGGCCTCATTCTCAGTCTGGAGTTGGGAACCAGAAAAATGCAAGATGCCTTGGACCCCAGAAGTGATGCAACTTGTCGAACAGAGGGCTGATGATCTTGAAGAAGGAGATTGCACTTCTGCTGGATTGATAACAGCCTCTCCTCTGAAGGAAACACTTATCTTAAGCTGGATTCCAGAGCAGCCCCTAGGTAGTGAATTCTTTGAGTGTGCAGATGGATTGATATCTCCATGTTCAGAAGAAGACCCAGGCATTGCAGTAAGTTCAGGCATATTCGATAGTGGTTTCTCACCATTTGAGCAGATGAGCGCTTCAGAAGCCAGTCGTCGAGAAATGGGTAGATTAACAGACCTTGTTGACGTAAAGCCATGGCTACCTCTACCATGCATTTTGTGAATACTCGAGGTGCAGATTTTGTGCCGAATGGTAGGACTCTGTTCTGATAATGTTTCAAGCCTACTATGAAGCATCTGTGCCGTGGTGCTATCTGGACATAGCAGTAAGTGTCCTGGAGATCTATTGATCACATTCAATCCCCTTTTTGAAGATGTGGATTTATTTGATGGAGCGCCAGCATGCAACAACTTCTCTTTTTGGATGCTTTTGTTTAGGAACCGTAGATCCAGAGCAAGCCTGAAACTCTCTTTTTGACCCTTCCATTGCACCAGGAAGTACCTGAGTTATAACCCTTTTCCTCACTGTGATGAGGGAACTCTTTCTATGTCCAGTTTTTGTAGGCGAGTGGATACCTCCTGACGTAACAGCAGTAGTTGGTGAACTCTTGACTTCACTGGGAGGATGCACTTTGGGGGAGCACGAAAACATAGTGTATAACCATTTTGTAGTATATTCAGCACCCACTGATCGTTTGTTATTTGGCGCCACTCTTTTACATGTTCAGAAATACTTTTTCTCACTGTAGTGGGTGACGGTGATAGAAGAAGTCAACTTTCATTGCTTGCCGGCGTTCTTGGCAGTTGAGGAGGACTGTCTGGGGGCTTCTCTACCTCTGGCAGAGTGACGTCCTGATAGTGAGATGTGGTGTGATGGTACTCCCTATATGACCATTGAGGGGCTTGAACCCTCTGATGGAATGCCCTACAATCATAAGGCCTGTACCGCCGCCTAAAGTCTTTCTTTTTCTCTAAACTAACAGCTTTGAGAGTGTCCAGTTCAGACTTTATCCTGGCCATCTCCGCACAGTATGAGAGACGAACAATGAATTAACAGAGAAAGGAAGGTTCAGGATGCGTTGTTGGGCCTCTGATTTCAAAGCTGTAAGGAGCAACCAAGAGGATCTTCTTGTGCATACCCCATGCGAATACGAGGGAGCAGGTAAAGATGCCCCATCAGCTGCTACACTGATCATTTGGTTGGCCACGAGGTCTCCCTCCTGGAGAATCTTCCCAAAGTCTTGACGTTCTTCTTTGGGTTGTTTTTCTTTGAAGCGTTCTAGAGAGTTCCACAACGCTCTATCATAATGACCCAACAGAGCCGCCGCTCTTGAAACCTTCAAAGAAGCTGCTGCAGAGTCGCAAGTTTTTCCCCCCCAAGAATCTTGGGCTCTGCTCTCCTTGTCCGGAGGGACCATTGACAAAGAATCCACCGCATGGGTCTTACTTGCAGCCGCAATAATCACCGAGTCCGGTGGAGGATCTGACCTGAGGTACAGGGGATCTTATTCTGTTGGTCTGTATTTCTTTAATATCCTTGCTGGTGCTATTTTTATTGTAGCTGGAGTAAGGAAAACGTCCAAGACTGGTGGTAAAACACCAGAAACTAGTGGTAGTAAAAGGCCTTGACACGAACATCTGACGCAGAGTCTCAAATGTAACTGATATAGATGTCTGCGGTGCAGACATCTCCATGTTTAGCTTTTGTGCACCTCTAGCTAGGACATCATGAAAGTTGTTGATGTCATCAGCCGGTGTAACTCTGGAGGGTGGACTATCCGTAAGAGTGGGAGAATAATCACTCTTGGAGGAGTGGGTCGAGGAGGACGACCTGGAGAGTGATCTTCGTCTCCCATGACGTCCATCAGAAGCAGATTTACGTGGCGGAGACTTGTCCCTCTGGCAATCACTGGATGGTGTGGTGGGTGATCGGTCAGCTGTCTGAACCAGCTGAGCCAGAGGGGATCTATGCAGAGGGCTTGAATAGTTCAAGGGCTGTTGAACCTGTGTTGAAGGCTCTATCTGTCAATGAGTATCTGGGAGAAGCCACCTGGGAGAGAGGTGAACAGAGGGAGAACTTTGTTCTTCCCCTTGTTGTGTAGATGGAGCCCTGATCTGTGAGGTGGATTTCTGTACCCGCCATTTTGGAGATGGAGAAGATGAGCTTCTCGACGTCGAGATGGCTTGAGGGGATCCTGCAGCTGACACTGAAGTTTCTAAGGGGTCTTTTGACGTGGAGTGGAGTCTCCTTGAGGTCGAATGGTCTGACAACGTCAATAAATGTGAATGTCTCAAGCCCTAGCAACTATGCGTCACTAAGACCTGCGAGTCCAATGAAGGAGACCTCTGCCTTGACGTTGTTCGCGTGTGTTTTGACGTCAACCGAGGTCCCGTCAACGGAGACTTGTGCTTTGATGTTGGAAGAGGAGTACCCAATGGAGTACCAAATCTTGACATCGTATGTAGGAAGGTGATGGTGAAATCCTCCTGGATGTCAAACTCCTCGACTAAGCCGATTTAGGCCTCAACGTTGAGTGCTGTCTTGTGGACTGCAACGGAGGAGTCCGTCTCAAAGTCGAATCTCCCTTCGACTTCGCTGATGTTCTTTGCCCGACATTGAGCTTCTTAATGGCTGCGATGGAGAGTCTACTTCAACGGCAAATCCTTTTTCAACGTTGTCAATGACCTATGCCTCGACAATTGACCGTCGCCTGGTTGACGGTAATGGAGGGCTGTGCCTTGACATCAAACATCGTACTAACGGTGACGACAGTGAGCGGTGTTTTCCGACGTTGGGCGATCCCGCACCAACGGAGAGCGACTCCTCAACACCGACCGTTGCCCGGTTGACAGTGGCGGAGGGTTTGTCGCTGATGATATACCTCTTCTGGAAGGCTTGGGCGGCGACAGATGTTCTCTCGACAGTGAGCCCGCCGTCAATGGGATTGTCGTTGAACTTTTCTTCACCGATGAAGGCATTCTCAAAGCCGAGTCCGACGCCTATGAATAACAGACCAGAATTTTGCTTCTGGAAGATGATCTGGATCTCTTCTTCTTCTATCTCACACGAGACCTGCCTCTAGAGATAGAAGCTTTACCTTTTTCAGAAAGGCCATAAAGGCAAATCCTCTCTCTGTCCTTGAGAGTGCATCTTGATAAAGATTAGCAGTGTTGGCAAGTCTCAGGAACATGGGAATCCGGAAGGCAAAGAATACAGACAGAGTGGGAGTCTGTTTTGACCTTCTTTTTGCTACAGGAAGGACAAGGATAAAAAAGGAAAAGCATTTCTGAGAGATAGAAAATGCCAAACTCCTGAACAAATGTAGAGGAACACTCCAACAGGTGAAAAATGTCAAAGTAAAAGAGTTTTAAGTGGGAAAAGAATATAATTACTGACAGAAAAGTCAGAAATCTGTGGAGCTGATTAACCAGGGTTCTGACTGAAGGTGCCAGAAAGAACAACTGACCTAACTGTCATCCCTGAAGCATGATGGGAAGCTAGGGGTCATGGCAGCCTTAAAGGCACAGTACCAGTTTTTGGTACTCTACATTTGCTTTCAGTTCCTATGTTATTAAAGTTGCAATGCGATCTATGGGCTAACAATGCAGGCTTTTCTCTCTGCAGGACTACTTTTCTGCTGTTCGTTAAAAGCAGTTCAAGTGCTTTTTGTTGTCTTCCTGGTTTATTTGTATGAGTGCAAAGACAACATTTCACAGCATTGCTTAGCCTTTTGGTGTCTGTTAGGCTGCATTGTTTGTTTTTAGAAAAAATGTATATATGTATATATATGTTTTAATACATCATTTATTTATGTTTTCCAGGGTCCCTGTGCATGGGCGGTAATATTCTAGTGCTTATGACTATTGATGAGGATCAAATCTCATCAAAAACAAAAGGATGGGTTGAGGGTCCAAGGGAATATTTAACGACCTCAGCACAGTTACAGCCCCCTTATCAAGAATTATATTACAAAAAAGGTAACAGTGGGTCTAGAAAAAAGTGTCTATGTGTGTAATGATGACTCTATGTGTGCCTAAAACGTGAGGCATACAACCGGATATTTACACAGTGTGAAAGAATATCCATCAGTTACTTTTCCTGTACCGCCCATTTCATCATCTGGACCACTTCACAGAGTAGGGAGTCCATGTTGTAACCACCTCAAAAGGTATTATAATGAAATGGTTAACTATAATGATGTGGCTGTTGTATATATGTAACTGAAAGCAGTGCATAGAAAGATTCGTGGGAAATAAAAGTGCTCTTGTTAAAATTGGAGAGTGAACGCAATCATCACTTTATTCATGGGCCGTCCACTTCCAAAGAAATAAAAACATATGAGTGCAAATAGGTCAGTAGGTTAAACAAATGACTACTGATTAGGTTTACTGGTCGACATGTTTCTGCGGAGATTAAAGATCCGAAAAGGTATCTACCGCTTCTTCAGGACCCATTAAGTATTTGCTACTGCTCAAAAGATTAAACATACAGTGAACGTGAAAAATGATAAAGATATCACCTGTTCACTCCTGGTAATCCTCCTGATTAGATAGAAGATATGCAGATGTTGAAGTCACCAAGACACACACACTTAGATAAGGACAAAACAAATCAGGATAACAAAACCAACATTAGTATAAGTTATCACTAGCTGTAGCATTTTGTCAGGTTATTGCTCTTTTTACATGTGGGTTCAACTGAACCTGATTATGAAGAGAGTTTGACCTCAAGCTCACCTCAGGTACGAGACGAACGTGCTTCTCCTCACCTGGCATACAGCTCAGGATAATGGGGCACCGCTCTGTAGTATAGAAAATATTTAGTCATGATTGTCTTTGCAACCACTGAACAGATAGAGACTCTGTAAATAAAATTAGATAAAAGAATTGGCAGAGAACCCATCTCTCCCTTTGGGTTCTCTGTGCACAAAACCTTATATTACCCTGTCTAGGGAACTTGTTGCTGTTATAGTTTAAAACCCTCATCTTAGAGGATCATATATGCCTACCGTTATAGAAGACTAAAAACGCAAATCAGGACGCGTATGTTTGTAGTTTATATGTTGACATATCGCCCTGTTGCATCTAAACGGTGCATACGACGTCCTCCATTCAGGACTCTACTAGAAGTCGTGAAGATAAGCGTCATCTTTCAGTAATATCGTACCTCTATTACGCAACTGTTCTTGACTCAGCTTTGTACGTGAGATATGATAAGCATGGAATTTTAATAGTCAATTGCTGCGCCTAACAGTACTATCATAATGCGCAAAACAGATAAGCTCATCTCTGTTTAGATGATAAAAACTTGTGCTCGTCTTAGTTTTATTAGAAAACAACGCTCACTATCGGTTATGTCATGCTCTCGAAACAGAACCGCTCTTTAAAGTCGCTTGATGCCTAAAGCGCTTTACCGCTATATTAATTAGAGGCATAAATTAAGTTGAGATGAAAAGAGACTCTAGTGGGCAACGATAATCCTACTCTAGTCTCTCAAGAATCCAAGTGTTATACTGGGCTCAAAGGCACTACAATCATAGGGCAGAGCAGGAGAAAGTTGCATTAAGCCTCGTGCATTTTGCCGCAAGGTTGGAAAAAAGAGAGCTACGCCGTCTGTAAGAGATCTCTATTATCTGCACTCAGGGCCGGCGCTAGGCATGGGCAGTGTGGGCAGCCGCCCAGGGCCTCGCGCTCAGGGGGCCTCGCGCCCCCGTGAAAGGTCACACGTTCACAGCTACAGGGCCCCCTGCCTCACCTGATCGCGCCCCCGTGAAAGACACACATTCACAGCTCACTACAGGGCCCCCTGCCTCGCCTGATCGCGCCCCCGTGAAAGGCACACATTCACAGCTCACTACAGGGCCCCCTGCCTCGCCTGATCGCGCCCCCGTGAAAGGCACACATTCACAGCTCACTACAGGGCCCCCTGCCTCGCCTGATCGCGCCCCCGTGAAAGGCACACATTCACAGCTCACTACAGGGCCCCCTGCCTCACCTGATCACATCACATTGCAGGTGGGGGAAGGTGCAAACGGATTGGGGGCGGCATAACAGCTGGGCCAGCAATTATGTTGGCTCACAATGTCAGGGGTGGGGCAGCGCCTCGGATAAGTACCGGCCATTCTAGGCTCTGTTTCTGCATTTTGTTTCCAGGCAACGGAGGCCCCTTTGTTTCTTGGCAGCACCAGCCGGACACAGGTAAGAGGAGGTGGGTGAAGGGAGGAGGGAGCAGCCAGATCAACTGGCGTTAAGTCATTTGTTATCCTTGACAGCAGGCATGGCTGTAATTTCCTTTTGTACAACAGGAAGAAAGGTCTCATCTTGCAGTTTGTTTCCGCGCATGTGGAATAAATGCCTGACATATTTAACAAGTCAAGAAGGTGGCACCCTGTTTACCCAGTAGCCCCACCATAAAAACGTTTATGTTGTAGATATCAACGTTTGCATTCTGAAACGTGTGTTTTGTTTTTGTATGTGTGCCAACAAATTCTGGCAAGCAAAAAGCTTTAATTTATAGAGAAATGTCTGGTTTAAGGAGTCCATACGGGTCGGGCAAAGCGCTTACGTTTCATAGGGCGAGACTTAAACCTCTTTCTACCCCATGAATTTGAAAAAAAATGTTACTTTATTTGTGAGGGCTTCACTTCAGAATGTGGAGATGGTCTCTGAATAGTTGCCACTCCCCCCTCCCAAAGTTCATACACACTCCTGCTCGCATCTGCTCGCTGTCCCACGGTTTTCCGCAAAGCCCTCAAGTTTCCCTAGTCAATGCGTTAAGTATCCCATCCACTCCAGATTTGTGCTCGGTATTACCGATTTAATGGCAAAGCCAACAGGTCTTGCATTTTGTGACTTATTTGTTATTGCCAATGGCTTTTAACCCGGCTCTACAGTGCAGCATAGCTAAAGAATATTAATAATAAAATTCCTATGACGGCTCCGTCATTTTGAATGTAGGTGCACCATGCTTTTGCACACCTACAAAATGACTCAGGAACATTTTTTTAATACTTTTATTTTGCAATCCGAGTTGGAACAGGGAGGGCATGGGTAATGGAAGGAGGAAAGCAAACATGCGAGAGAGAGAGAGAGGAACAGCGAGATGGGGAGAGAAGCACACGGCTGAAAAGCAACAAGGGAGGAGAAGAGCACAATTGTGAGTGCATCACAAAAGGATGAGGGAGAGAAGCAATTGGGATTGAAAGAGCAACATCGAGCATGACAGGGGAAGAGAAGCACACTAGGGAGACAGCTTGAAAACACATGCATTCTTTTGGAGGGCTTGAGAAAAAAGAAGAAAGAAATTCCTTAAAAGTAGAAGTGGAAGGGTAAAAGTAAATTGCATATGTTCCAGGGGAGTGATAGACATAAGATGGGCAAGGCAAGCCATTCAAACGGAAGCAGGTAAACAAGAGTGACAGTAAAGCTGGCCAATGGAAATAAATGGGTGGGCTGCAAGTCCTTCTATGCTCCTTGTAATCTCACAATAAGTCTTTCACAACCAGAGAGGAATCGCCCTAAAATGTGGATCAGGAATAGCTGCTTATTGCAAATCAGGCAGTTCTTACAATACATCACAAGATTGAGCAAAAAAAAGCCCCAATAGTGACAAGTGCCATAACTATTGATGTTGACCTCTTAAAGGTAAAGCTAGCATGGCTATGCTATATAACTAAAAAAGGAGTGGTAAGGACTGGTTTTGTGGAAGTAGGAGACTGTAAGATACTTTGTGTAGATTGGAGAAAGGTACCGAGCATGCCTCTGGAACACATTCACCTCTGCCAAGTGTTTGTCATAGCAAGCTCTGTTTTTTTACCCTCGCCCTGCCTTTCCTGGCCCATTGTTCATTGGAAGGGCTGAAACTCACAGGATAACTAGGGAGTACAGAGTGACTAGGGAGTGCTAGGGAGTGCAGAGTGACTGCAGAGTGCTAGGGGGAGCTAGGGAGTGCTAGGGAGTGCAGAGTGTCTAGGGAGTGCTAGGGAGTGCAGAGGGACTAGGGAGTGCTAGGGAGTGCAGAGTGCAAGGGAGTGCAGAGTGCAAGGGAGGGCTAGGGAGTGCAGAGTGACTAGGGAGTGCAGAGTGACTAGGGAGTGCTATGGAGTGCTAGGGACTGCAGAGTGACTACAGATATTAAGCTAATGGCAATGTAAATGACGATGCCACTTTTTGTCAATGTTACTGATATCCACATTAGTTAGCTTCCGTGATGCCAAATAAGATCAATAGTACTACGATGTCGCTTTCTGTGATGTCACTTCTTGTGACGCAATATGCAATTAGGGGGGCCTCGCATCTTCCCTTTCGCCCGGGGCCTCAGAAGGCCTAGGACCGGCCCTGTCTGCACTATACGGACCTGTCCGTCGGTACTCCTGGCAGCCAACTGGGCTGTACGGGGAGGTATCAGGACAGTCTGGCATCATCTTTGTTTACTTCTGCCGTTATCTGATTGGGTAAAGATGACGTCATTGTTCCATGACACAGAATCATGGGAATTGTAGTTCCTAGCTCTAAAACGTGGTGTCTCATCTGAATCTGGTAATTATAGGCTGTCAGATGTTGTAGTATATTAAATTTTCCTACATTGTGCATTATTACGTACATTGGTGCAATTATGTAAAAACAGGTTATCGGGTCACATATGTCTGCTCATATTTTCGAATCATAGATAGGCATATCAGTGTGAACCCACTCCACGGAATCATGGGAAATGTAGTACCTGAATAAGGTACGGGGCGATCCGTGTATATCTGTCATCCAGGGGTTGTCATATGTTATAATGCATTTCCAACTTAATCCGATAGTGTGGGAAAGTGTAGTATAATAGTTTAGTTTTCCGTTCAATGATGTTGTATTCGGACTGCTTCCTCTGACCCACGCAGACCGGCAAGAACTCTTTGTGGTGTCATAATTTTTTAATAGGTCTGTAGTGGCAGATAATACTGCGCCCATTAAGCTAGAGAATTACAATACATGGATATAAAGGGAGTCTGTTACTACATAACCCCAAGAGAACAGAAAGTGAGATTCTAACCCTATTCTGCACAGTTAACAGTGCAGCAACTTCAAGGTAGCACTCATATAGTGCACTTGATAGTATCCATAAATCCTGATTCACTGTGCTTAAGTAGGCATAAGTGAACAATTTTGAAGAGTCGTATTCCTTATTCAGAGTGACATCCAAGGAATATCCTCATTAAGGCCAGCCTTGTCGCAGTTCAATTTATATACCCACTTCTGCTCTATTCTGAACAAATGTTTGGACACGTCAGTTATATGTGCTGGAATTGTCGGTTGTTCCAGTACCGTCCACTCAAAATCTGTAGGTTTGTGACCTACTTGTAAAAAGTGGTTTGTTAGTCGGGTTGCCTGTTTTTTGCACTTTATCGTGCTTTTGTGTTCAGAAATTCTAGTTCTGATTTTGCGAGTTGTCATTTCGACATACTTCAGGAGGCAGGGGCAGGTGATAAGATATATCAAATTACTGCTATTGCAATTTGTAAAGCGCCTTTGTTCCCAAGGGCGACCAGTCCCTATGTCAATACTTGTGGAGCGCTTTGTTTGTGTACAGGCTGCACAGTTCCCACAGGGATGGTGTCCAGTCACTGGCGGCATATGCCATAGTGTGCCAACTTGGTGTGTCTCTCTTGTCGGAGGTCTAGTGTGTATCAATTGATCTCTGAGACTAATACCTTGTTTGAATGCAAAGAGGAGCTTGTGAGAAGTTGGCCTGGTATATGATGCTCACTAATTCTAGTGATCACCTTGTACCATGCCAAGCAACCCTTATGATGATTGGTTGTAAGTCAACCTTAATAGACCAGCTATCCTAGTAGCGTGGACAAAGCAGTCTTAGGCTAAACTCTGTAAAGGCATGTGAAGCAAGCTGTTTTACCATACACAATCCCCTTGAATACCAAATGAAAGGACACCACACAGATATATATTGAAAATATATATAGATTTATTTCTACAAATATCCCCTATATTCTTTATGAGCACAGAAGCAAATGCGTTAAAACAAAACACAATTTGAATATACAAAAGTTGCACAATATGGATGAGCCCTAGGGGCCACCTAAACCATATACTAAAATAGTGGTATAAGAACCACTATGGGGAAAGGAAAGAGGCCTAGGGCCTGGGGAATTGCTGGAGCTGTTCGGGACTAACAGTGATGAAGTCGGGAAAGGCCTGCGGGACTCGGGTGCAGTGCTCAAAGTGCACGCATGCACCAATGTTAAGTCAATGGTGCGTAAATGTTACAAAGTTAGTGTTTTAGGAACCTTCCGATGGACCTACAAGGATAAAACTTTAGACACAGGCACTAGAGGTGTATACCAGTGTGGGAACACCGGCGTTGCTGAGTTACCTCACCCACAGGAAGCGGGTGCACAGGTGCGAAGTAGTGTCGGGTTTCGTCACGCAGGTCGATGGTGCTTGGAGCTGAAGATGCTGCAGGCGGGTCGTCGAGGAGAGTTCCGGTGGATCCAAGGGTGGATCTGAAGAGGTGAAGACCTTAAAGCAGAGGGGACAATGTTTAAAGTCACTAGCCAGTGACTACCGTGGAACCAGGATGGAACCAGGCAATGTGGGGTGCAAACAGGTGAAGAAGTGAAGATTGTCTCTGCAGCCACGTGGACACGAAGAGGTCAAGGACATCCAGGCGTTGGTCACGAGCTGTCCCACGAAGGCTCTAGCTGTTGGCGGTGTCGGCTTCTTGATCGGAGCAAACAGGCCTTGGCTAATGCAAGCCACGCAGGAATCGATGCAAGCTTCTCACTCGGACCAGCAAGGTCAGAGCGGGTGCTCCTTTTCAGGGGAGCAAGGGCCAGTCTGGAGCAACCAGACCAGTGGTGTAAGTTGTAGTTTTCGTCGCCAAGATAGCCGCTAGCCACGTGGCAAGTGGCCGGGATGGAGCGTCGAGTGGCAAAGTGCAAAAGGGCCCCACGCAGATCGTGGAGATGCTGGGGGGGTGATCTTCGGTGCAAACGCTGCTCGGTGTTGGAGCTTCTCAAACCCTAAAGCACAGCATCGAGGGTGCCTCAGGTGCTGCGCAGTCAGCTTTTTGAGGGTCTTCCGAGATGTCCGGTCCCACGTCTCTCGGTGCCTCCACGGGTCCCTTCTTTGCAGGGACTGTGGATCGGGCTCTGAGATGTCTGGGAGTCTGAGTCTCGTTGGGCTCTGGGCTCGGGCTCCGGCAGGAGGCGGTGGCAAAGCAGACATCGAGTTGCTGGTTGGTGCCTGTATTCACAGGGTGGTCACTCCTTGGCCACAAGGGAGATTCTCTTCAGTCTTCTGTGCAGCAGAATGTCGAAGTCCAGTCTTATTCTTAGTTTCAAGTCGAGTTCAGGATGATCTGAAGTCTTGGGACACAGCTCCTACTCTTATTCCAAATCTAGGGGCCGGATTACCTGCTAGGTCCCTCCTCTGGGTGGGACCAGGAAGGGGGGTGGTTACACCCCCTTTTCTTTGTCCAGTTTCGCGCCAGGACTGGGGCTGGAGAGCCCCAGCACCGGTTTGAACTGGCATATGCACAGGGACACCTTGTGTGCCCCAGGCATGTCTGATTCTATTCAGCCCTGTCCTACCCAATACCCAAAACCCTGTCTGGGGTGGTGCTAGCACCTGCCAAGGCAGCAAACCCTTTGTCCAAGCCGCCCTCGCTGGAAGGACTCCCAGCAGCAGGAGGTCAGACTTGTGTCTGTGGTGGCAGCATCCATTTTGTGATGCTGAGGCTCATGTTTAACTTTACCCGGGTTTCAGGTTATGTACATGTCGTGTCCCTCTAGAAGGGTGGAATGCTACCCCGTCACCAGAACTGGCGAGGGGGTAGTATTCCAATTCGTATGACACCTTACTCGACATGTTTTGATAAAGCCAAACCAAAGATAGCATTTAACCGCGAGGTTCATAATGCACTTAAGACTATATGGTATGGCAGTATCATGGAACAGCTAAAGAACTTGGTTCCGAAAGCTGCAGACAGGCTCAGCTCATGCCAGAGCACCATCTCACATATTTCCAAGCACTCTGCCTCCAGGATTGGTGAGGCCTTCCATAGGAGTGGCTGATAGGAACATATGTGTCCATTTAAGGTTAGGTATAGGCATACTACACCTAAGTAAGGGGTGATTACACCGACTTACCCCAGCTGAGTGATCAGCCAGTTGTGTCAAATATGGAGGCCAGGCCAGGGGTGGCACAATACGTGCTGCAGCCCCTGGTAGGCCTTGGAAGCACCTATGCCCTGGGTACCTGGGGTACACTGTTACAGGGGCCAATAAGTTGAACCAATTCCAATTGTGTATGTACCTAAGGTACATGGAGTCCATTTTAAGGAGAGAGCAATTAGCCTGGGGCCCTGAATAGCAGGATCCCAGGCAAACTAAGTCAAAAACCAGCTAAACACCAGGCAAAAAGTTTGTGGGTAACCATAGTCAGATATCCACCTTCCTACACAACCCCCCCCCAAACGAAAGGAGATAAGGCTATCCTTGACCAGGTAAGCCTATATTGCCTAAGTGGCCATATAAGGAAGTACCTGCTCTGGCTTGGTTACCCCCAGTCTCATGGTCCACTAAGCAATCCCTCACCCTAAGGGTATCTGAGGGTCTCCACCATAGGGAATCTCTACCTGTGGTGTGTTTTGGCAAAGTTAAAGGCTGATGTTGAGATGGAGTGCTGAAGTGAGATTCCTCTGTAGGACTCAGCTTCCTCCAATCACTTTCCACCATGTAGGCCTTTCTTTCATTGACTGAGTTGCACTGTGCTCTCAGGGTCAACCTCTGGCTACCTAAAGCTGGAGGCTGGGTCCCCTTGGTTGGCTTACTGGAGGGACAGTTCAGGTTTGGGCCCTTTGGGTCCCAGGTTTGGCTGTGCCCAACAGAATCCATCTGTGGGAGGTCCCTAACTAATTTTAAGGGGGATCGCTCAGGAGTTTTTAAAGTTTTCACCTGGCTAGGGCTGCTAGATTCGGTTGATGTGGGTGCTTTATTTGACAGTGGGCCCTTTGGGGCTCACTGTCCTTCTTGTCCTCTGCAGCCCTGGGCTGACTAAGGCAAGGTAGAGAGGGGCAGGATACCTGCTCCAGACTGGGTCCCACCTGAGAAGGGTCCACTGACATCAGAGGCTCTGTCAGGCTAGGCCTGACCACCTCTGGGGCAGTTCCTTTTATCAGGGGTAAGATCAGTTCCCTGAGGAGGCTGATCCTTTCCTAAAGTCTGGGGGGAGGGAGATTTCTCTTCCTCCTCAATGCTCTCTGTTTGTGTGGAGTGATCCATCTTTTCAGGCTTCACAACACATGTATCAGTTTGAGTTTGGGCTGTGGCCATCACAGCCCCACCAACCTTTTCAGGAGGAGACTCAGTTTGGGTATGGGCTGTTACCATCACAGCCCTGCTAATCTTTTCAGGAGGGAAGTTAGCTAAAGATGGGGCTGAGGTTTGCTCAGCCCTACCAACCTTTTCAGGAAGGACATCTTGGATTGGGGCTGTAGCCATCACAGCCCCACTAACCTTTCCATGGAGATTTACCATTCTAGAATGGGTTTGTTGTTCAACCTCAGCCCAGGCTGAGATTTCCAAATCATTACCAAGTAGGCAATCTACAGGCAAGTTTGCTGACACTGCCACTCTTTTTGGGCCAGTGACACCTCCCCAGCTAAGATTGACTACTGCCATGGGATGTTTGGTTTCTATTCCATCAATGTTTGTCACCTGATATCTGGCATCAGGTAAAAGTTGCCTTGAGGGGACTAGACATTCAGCCACTGTGGTGATGCTAGCCCCTGTGTCTCTAAAGGCCTCAACTTTCAAGCCATTGATGAGGGGCTCCTGTCTGTACTTGCTCAAAGTGTTTGGGCAAGCAGTGAAGTTGGCAAACCCCATGCCATTTTCATAGACAAGAGTATCTGAGGTAGGGGACCTGGTGAGGCCAGAATCCACCTGTGTTCCAAAAGTAAATCCACCCAAATTCTTGGGGGTGCTCCCACCACCTGGGGGACCACTGCTAACAGTGACAGGAGGTGTTGGAGCCTTACCTGGAGGTACATTTTCCTTATTACCATTCTTTGGACAACAGCTGTCTGTTTTCCAATGGCCAACCTGTTTACAGACATGGCAGTAAGGCTTTTTCTGTGTAGAGGAAGTGTCTTGGGACCCACCCCCATCCTTGGAGTTTTGGGGCCCTGGGGAAGTTTTCTCTTTGGTTTTATCCCCACCTTTCTCTTGAGGCTTGGTAGTCTCTTTCTTTTGATCACCACCCTGGTTCTTAGGCCTGCTCCTGGTTCTGACCCATTTGTCTGCCCCCTTACCCAATTCTTGTGGAGAGGTCAGATCAGAGTCCACCAGGTGCTGATGTAGAAGCTGATTTTGACAATTACTTAAGATTTGCTCTCTCATAATTAAATTATACAATCCTGTATAGTCTGTAACCTTACTTCCCAGCAACCAGCCCTCCAGAGCCTTAGTGGCACATTCAACAAATTCAGACCAGTCCTGAGTCTGTCTCTTCTGGGTGTCTCCGAACATTAACCTGTACTGTTCAGTGGTTAAGCCTAACCCATCAATCAGAGCACTCTTCAGGACCAGGTAGTTTCTAGAATCCCCATCACTAACTGTGAGGAGTCTGTCTCGGCCTCTACCTTCAAAGGAGAGCCACAAGATTGCTGCCCACTGCTCCTGAGGGATCTGCTGTACTCTGCAGGCTCTCTCAAGTGCAGTCATCCATTTGTGGATGTCATCCCCAGTCTTGTATGGGGGCACAATCTTACTCAGGTTTCTATTGTCATAGGACCTGTCTTTATCCTTTTGGATATTGCTGCCACCAGTGGATCCTAATCCACTCTCTCTAGGCTGTCTTTCTCTAGCAAGCTTCTCTTTGGCCAGGGCAACTTCTAATTCTTGCTTCTGGATCCTAAGTTCAGCCTCTCTCATTTTGGCCTCATGTTCCCTTCTCTGAGGGCTCGACAACTCCCTTCTGGAGTGTCCATGAGAGCCTCTAGAAGCTTGGGAGGCATTGGACTCACCTGAGTGATTCCTTCTCCTCCTTTGCTCCTGGTTAAGTCCACTTGGGGGTCTGAATGGGTTGGACCCACTTTCAGTCCCAAATAGGCTTAAGTTAGCCTGGTTAAGCCTGCTGACTAACACCTGGCTATTTTTCTCATCATCAAACCCACTTTCCTCCTCCTCTTCCTCTTCTTCCTCATCCTCTGGCTGAGTATCTCCAGTGACCTGGTCTTCCTCATCTATCTGGATGACAGGGGCAGGGGTGTCAGTGTTATCATCTCCAGTGCGAGAGCCTCCATGCCATCTCCATTCCCTGAGGGGCCTGGTTTGGAGGTCTTTAGAGTTTCAGACCTGTCTAAAAGCTCTCTGAGGTGGTCTGCTGTAGGGGTAGGACCCGTTTTGGTTCCTCGTAAGGAACACAGCTGCCTCAGTTCTTTAAAAGTAAAGATAGCAAATTTGGATGGTGCCCTTGGAGGGTCACTCTCAACAGAGATAGGTCCAGTGGATCCCTCTGCTCCAGACATTGCTCTAGTGTGGGTGGATATGTTGCAATCTACCTACACTGGTGTTTACCTACTAAACCTATCTAGTAGTTGTAGTCCGGGTGTGCTACTCCCCATCCTCTACAACAACTAAGTTCAGTAGAACTTAAGTATACTAGGCTTGTTTTAGTGTACCTATCAGGTACCTGTATGATCTTTCAAGTGATACTCTCCAAAGATTGTAATGGTAAAACAACAGCAAGCTCAAATCCCAACCGCTGCTCACCAATGTGAGAAGTTGGCCTGGTATATGATGCTCACTAGTTCTAGTGATCACCTTGTACCATGCCAAGCAACCCTTATGATGATTGGTTGTAAGTCAACCTTAATAGACCAGCTATCCTAGTAGCGTGGACATAGCATTCTTAGGCTAAACTCTGTAAAGGCATGTGAAGCAAGCTGTTTTACCATACACAATCCCCTTGAATAACAAATGAAAGGACACCACACAGATATATATTGAAAATATATATAGATTTATTTCTACAAATATCCCCTATACTCTTTATGAGCACAGAAACAAATGCGTTAAAACAAAACAGTTTAAATATACAAAAGTTGCACAATATGGATGAGCCCTAGGGGCCACATAAACCATATACTAAAATAGTGGTATAAGAACCACTATGGGGAAAGGAAAGAGGCCTAGGGCCTGGGGAATCGCTCGAGCTGTTCAGGACTAACAGTGATGAAGTCGGGAAAGGCCCGCGGGACTCTGGTGCAGTGCTCAAAGTGCACGCATGCACCAATGTTAAGTCAATGGTGCGTAAAAGTTACAAAGTTAGTGTTTTAGGAACCTTCCCATGGACCTACAAGGATACAAATTTAGACACAGGCACTAGAGGTGTATACCAGTGTGGGGACACCGGCGTTGCTGAGTTACCTCACCCACAGGAAGCGGGTGCACAGGTGCGAAGTAGTGTCGGGTTTCGTCACGCAGGTCGATGGTGCTTGGAGCTGAAGATGCTGCAGGCGGGTCGTCGAGGAGAGTTCGGTGGATCTGAAGAGGTGAAGACCTGAAAGCAGAGGGGACAATGTTCAAAGTCACTAGCCAGTGACTACCGTGGAACCAGGATGGAACCAGGCAATGTCGGGTGCAAACAGGTGAAGAAGTGAAGATTGTCTCTGCAGCCATGTGGACACGAAGAGGTCAAGGACGTCCAGGCATTGGTCACGAGCTGTCCCACAAAGGCTCTAGCTGTTGGCGGTGTCGGCTTCTTGATCAGAGCAAACAGGCCTTGGCTAATGCAAGCCACGCAGGAATCGATGCAAGCTTCTCACTCGGACCAGCCAGGTCAGAGCGGGTGCTCCTTTTCAGGGGAGCAAGGGCCAGTCTGGAGCAACCAGACCAGTGGTGTAAGTTGTAGTTTTCGTCGCCAAGATGGCCGCTAGCCACGTGGCAAGTGGCCGGGATGGAGCGTCGAGTGGCAAAGTGCAAAAGGGCCCCACGCAGATCTTGGAGATGCTGGGGGGGTGATCTTCGGTGCAAACGCTGCTCGGTGTTGGAGCTTCTCAAACCCTAAAGCACAGCATCGAGGGTACCTCAGGTGCTGCGCAGTCAGCTTTTTGAGGGTCTTCCGAGATGTCCGGTCCCACGTCTCTCGGTGCCTCCACGGGTCCCTTCTTTGCAGGGACTGTGGATCGAGCTCTGAGATGTCTGGGAGTCTGGGTCTCATCGGGCTCTGGGCTCGGGCTCCGGCAGGAGGCGGCGGCAAAGCAGACGTCGAGTTGCTGGTTGGTGCCTGTATTCACAGGGTGGTCACTTCTTGGCCACAAGGGAGATTCTCTTCAGTCTTCTGTGCAGCAGAATGTCGAAGTCCAGTCTTCTTCTTAGTTTCAAGTCGAGTTCAGGATGATCTGAAGTCTTGGGACACAGCTCCTACTCTTATTCCAAATCTAGGGGCCGGATTACCTGCTAGGTCCCTCCTCTGGGTGGGACCAGGAAGCGGGGTATTTACCCCCCCTTTCCTTTGTCCAGTTTCGCGCCAGGACTGGGGCTGGAGAGCCCCAGCACCGGTTTGAACTGGCATATGCACAGGGACACCTTGTGTGCCCCAGGCATGTCTGATTCTATTCAGCCCTGTCCTACCCAATACCCAAAACCCTGTCTGGGGTGGTGCTAGCACCCTCCCAAGGCAGGAAACCCTTTGTCCAAGCCGCCCTCGCTGGAAGGACTCCCAGCAGCAGGAGGTCAGACTTGTGTCTGTGGTGGCAGCATCCATTTTGTGATGCTGAGGCTCATGTTTAACTTTACCCGGGTTTCAGGTTATGTACATGTCGTGTCCCTCTAGAAGGGTGGAATGCTACCCCCGTCGCCAGAACTGGCGAGGGGGTAGTATTCCAATTCGTATGACATCTTACTCGACATGTTTTGATAAAGCCAAACCAAAGATAGCATTTAACCGCGAGGTTCATAATGCACTTAAGAGTATATGGTATGGCAGTATCATGGAACAGCTAAAGGACTTGGTTCTGAAAGCTGCAGACAGGCTCAGCTCATGCCAGAGCACCATCTCACATATTTCCAAGCACTCTGCCTCCAGGATTGGTGAGGCCTTCCATAGGAGTGGCTGATAGGAACATATGTGTCCATTTTAGGTTAGGTATAGGCATACTACACCTAAGTAAGGGGTGATTACACTGACTTACCCCAGCTGAGTGATCAGCCAGTTGTGTAAAATATGGAGGCCAGGCCAGGGGTGGCACAATACGTGCTGCAGCCCCTGGTAGGCCTTGGAAGCACCTATGCCCTGGGTACCTGGGATACACTGTTACAGGGGCCAATAAGGTGAACCAATTCCAATTGTGTATGTACCTAAGGTACATGGAGTCCATTTTAAGGAGAGAGCAATTAGCCTGGGGCCCTGAATAGCAGGATCCCAGGCCAACTAAGTCAAAAACCAGCTAAACACCAGGCAAAAAGTTTGGGGGTAACCATAGTCAGATATCCACCTTCCTACAGGGCTGTTGAAGGGAGTCAGTTCCAGTGTTACATATATACAACAGCCACATCATTATAGTTAACCATTTCATTATAATACCTTTTGAGGTGGTTACAACATGGACTCCCTACTCTGTGAAGTGGTCCAGATGATGAAATGGGCGGTACAGGAAAAGTAACTGATGGATATTCTTTCACACTGTGTAAATATCCGGTTGTATGCCTCACGTTTTAGGCACACATGGAGTCATCATTACACACATAGACACTTTTTTCTAGACCCACAGTAACCTTTATTGATGAGGATCCCCTGGAAGAGAATCTCTTCTTCACTCTGCCCCCCCACATGGACCAAAGCAGGAGCCCAGTACTCTACAGCGGCCGCAGATCAGCCAGCGGGTCCCAGTGTATGTTCCAGGCCTGCGCCCGATACGGCCCCTATGCCTGCCAAGATTCTCCAGCCGCGGAGGTCGGTATCACCCACCAAACGGCATGGGGTGTCTGACCTACCTCTTGATGCACTGCAGGTCAGGCCGCAGATGAGGTTACCTCCACAGATCCGTCACTTCTCCAGCTGCTGGCAGGTTGGGAAGGAAGGGAGTAGCTGCAGTACTAATCCTCAGGGCCCAGCCACTGCCGGGTCCTTCACCAAGATGGCACTGGGGAGGTGTTACCAGTGCCGGCAAACTCCACCGGCAATTGCAGCACGGTAGGCACACCAGGGTAGCTGCACATCAGTTTCGTAGGTTCTCAGTTGTAAGGGGCCTCTTGCCATAGGCCAGCCACTCAGCTGGGGTCATGGAGCATCGGAGGCCCACCAGTCCTCCGGGAGCACCACCGGTCACCTCGTTACAGCTTACATAGGGGTCACACGGACACTGTTCGGCCACAGGCAATCCCCAGCAGTGGTAGTATCTATTAGCATCAGATGGCCTTGCAGATGACAGATTACAGCCCGATTAAGGGAACCGGAGTGCAGAGCACTGTCAAAGTGTAACCATCATGTTGGGCAGTTAGCCACGCCCTACATTTAGTATTAATTATTAGTGGAATGTTTTAACTTGCGTCAGATTAAATGTATTTATTAAAATATTTATTTTCCTACTTTAAACTTTTTATATTTAAAAATGTATATTCTTGTATATTTTTTGGTGATACTAGTGTCAATGATATTTTTCTCCCAAATTTTTGTATTTAACAATATAGGTATAGGGACACAATATTTTGGTAACCTATATTTTTGACATGATATTTGCGTCAAACAATATAGTTTACCTCAATATTGTGTCAATGATCCCTCATAGTGGAAGACAGTTAATGGTTGAAGTGCGCCGGCCCATTGCCCCATGCTTCATACTATTGGTACTCTCAAACATTTTTCCAGGGGCCAAAGTCTCTACGGCATGATAACGAGTCTGGCGGTCTTCCGACCACCCGATTCGCGGTGGCGGTCAACCGCCCACCAATATTACGACTTCTAAAGTCAATATGGAAGTGGACCATCAGCTGCGCCAGGGAACAGTCGTTCCCCGGCCGCGGCACAGGAGCACCACAACACAATATGCTGAGCGGGGACTGGTGAATATTATGGAGTTCCAAGACCACCAGCCTTTTCATGGCGGCTTCCTGCCATGAAAAGGCTGGCAGTGCAGGAGCAAATGGAGCTCTACTGGGCCTCGATGGGCACCCCACCATAGGGGTACAATTAGGGGGGACAACATGTACCCCCCTGCCTGTACCCTCACAAAGTTTCGGCATGGCATGGACGTCCACGTCCATGCCGTATTGGAACTTTTTTGTTGTTCCCATTGCGGTTCTTGTTTTCCAGGCACTGCCATGAGAATAGCTAAGAACCGCAGACAGTATTACGAGTTGTGCATTTCCAACTCATAATATGGTCGGCGGTGCTTGGGCAGTTTTGCACGGGTTTGGTGCAGCGGAGGTGCCGTTGCCCCGGCTCTGCTGAGCCAAACACGTAATCAGGCCCTTAGTCTGTGGTGTGACCGATGGCCGCACTCATGCCAGCAGGGTGGAGGTCTGGGAAATGGGTGTAAGATGGATGTAGGGGAAGTGAAGCATGTAAGGCTAGTGGCTGAACTGCACAATGTGAAACCTGAAAACCTGAGATAAAATCTGGCTTAGCTACTTGACCAAATTGGGTGATTCTCTGTAATGCATTTAGTTAACTTTCTCTCCTTTTTCTCCATTATCAAATTTAAGAGGACTTAGAAATACATTGCCTCGGGGTGTGCGCTGTACAAAACACTCTCCTGTGTGTCATTTCATTAATTATAATATTATTCATACATAATAGCCACCCAGCCCACCGAAAGAGTGCACCTAACCACTGACTTAACTCTTAATTCACCATTGGCATTGTTGTCAGAGTGAGGAGAAGCATAAATAATTCTAAATTCATGTAAAAAAACTTTCACCTAAAATCACAAACTCCTCAATGCACTTTAAAAAAAAAATCTCCTCAATGCACTGCATCAAAACATTCACCTGACCTGGGGGCAGCATATAAATGTCTGGAGGGAAACATGTAACCCCTGGGACCTACTTTGAGTATCACTGCTTTAAACTATGGTAGGCTGAAGTAAAATTTGAATGACACTAACAGAGACCAATAGATAAAGACGGGAGAAAGCTTGAGAGTGTGTGTATATGAGTATTTCTTATTTTGTTTTAGAAAACATGAGGCTACCAAGAAATCTAAAGCTTTCTCTCCACCAGACCTAAAAAATATATGGTAACTGATGCCTCCTACATTCTTCCTGTTTAAATAATTTTCAACATTGAAAATATATGTTTGCAGTGTTTTGGGGGGTCCCTCGTTTGCGCAGATATGTTTTGTTGCATAATGGAGTCACAAGAAGAACATCTATTTGTTGCAGAGATTCCAATAAAATAGCCTTGGAGTGCACCAAATGTTAGGACAGTTGCCTGTCTAGACACATCCCTGCCTTAAGGAAAACAACATGCAAATGAGAAGAGAACACATAAAGAGCTTAATCACGTGTACTATGTATAGGTCAGGGTAGGTTCTATTTGCGATGTCCAATTAACTCATCCCCTTATTATATTCTGATTTGCATGTCAAAAATCCCACCTCTCTATTGCTTGTCGGGTCCGATTCAACAGCGGAATCCATTGTCTTTGTTGTATCTTTCTGCTCCTTCTCTCTAACGTCATCATCCTTGTTCAGATGAAGTTCAAATGTCTGGAATATAATGTTAATAAATAATATCTGTTCTGCACACTGCAGGCAATTAGTACACTATATATGCATAGCTACATGTTTGTTTCATTTCAGGTTTATGCTGCATGCTAAAGATAAGCCTGTGGAGACTCCTTCTCGAGGCCTTCTTTGAAAAGTGAATCCAGAGATTATCTCAAAGCGAGGTGTGACAAACATTTACAGTGCAAAATAAGTAGCCACTTTCATTCTGCTTTTGAGAATATGGGGAAACAATTGTCTTTGGGAACTAGATGATATTTGTCGTGAAGATCCTTTTAACTCGAAACATATGGCTTACAGAAAAGCATCCCAACTAAATCTGAACAAAATATGGAGATCCTAATTACATGGGGAAAATCATTTGAAAGCTTGTTCAAGAACACTGGATAATATAAAGAAAGTATAACGTATGTCTGCACCTCGAGAGAAAAATAATAACTGTGGAAAGAGAAGAATAAGGTAGAAAACTAAAGAGTGCAAACCAGAGGCAGCGCAGGAGCTACAGCCACAGGGAAAAAGGAGGAGGGTAACAGTGAGTAAAAACCTGATGTAAAAAAGAATGCATACAGAGAGGAAGGGAGAAAGAAGCAAAGCTCTAAGAAGGACAAAAAAAAACTAGTAAGAGAACGAAAAATGAAAGCAATAATAAAGTAGAAATTATAGATGGATGAAATAGAAGGAGGAAGAGAAAATCAAAGACGAAGAGAACGCAGCACAAGAAAATAGGTAAAACCAGAGTTGGAGATTTGGGAATCAGAAAGATGGATGTAGATTGGAAAATCAATAGTAAAATATCTTCTGACAGAAATATGTCACCTGCATATTGTTTACAAAAATACCATCTCATTGACAACAGATTTTCCATTATTAAGAATGGGGCAATATTCTTGTCACCGATACTCAGGAAACAATATATTTGTCAGATGATATTTTGGTTACGCTCATATTGTACCATATGAAAAGCGATGAGGGGTGATATCACATAGAAGAATAGGCCATGGCAAAAGAAAAACAGAGTACAATGTAAGCATCGAGAAATGAAGCCTCTGACTCGCTATGACTCTGACACTGCTGCACCGGCGGTCCGACACCGGATTACAACTTGGGCGGTCAAACTTCCATGGCACTGCTGCAACCGCCAGGGATCAGAGATCCCTGGTGGATGCACAGCTGTCTGAGGGCCCTGTGGCACTGCTAAGCATATTGCAACTTTCTTCCCCCTCAGCCGTTTCATGGAGGTTCTTACTCCATGAAACTGCTGGCAGTGAGGAAATAACGGGGGCTCCATTGGGCCCCCTGTTGCCCCTGTGCACGGGGGTGCAGGCAGGGCACATGTTGTGCCCCCCCTGTGTGCATGCACCTCCGTTCCTGAACACGGCATGGACTGCATCGACCATTCTGTGCAGGAACTGCCTTTGGCACTCCCATTGTGGTGCCCATTTTCAGAGGCACCGCCGTCGGACCGCCAAAGAAACAACCGCCAAACACAATAAAACTCGTAATCTGGTGCTCACAAAGCTTTATCTGTGTGGGAGCGGGGCAGCGGCGTGGCGGACCCGCTCTCACACTGCCAAAGTCGTAATTGGGCCCTCTGGGAAATGCATGTACATATCTTTCATATCTGCAGGGGCTCATTTGGATCGATGGATGAGTTCATTTTGGTTTCTACTGAAGCTCCATCAAGGACCAAATCGAGGCCAGA
The DNA here is from genome assembly GCF_964261635.1 of Lissotriton helveticus. Classification (NCBI taxonomy): domain Eukaryota; kingdom Metazoa; phylum Chordata; class Amphibia; order Caudata; family Salamandridae; genus Lissotriton; species Lissotriton helveticus. Next base: position 575,066,148 of record NC_136068.1, read on the forward strand.
AAAATCATCCCAATAGCTTAGTTGGGTCCCTGCATGCATGGGCTCAGATGATCACTTGCAATTCAGATTGGGACCCTTAGGACCTCAGTTAGCTCCTGCATAAACTTCATTGCACTTCTGCAGGAATCTAAATTGGATCCTTATAAAGAATTTCAACTGGGGCCTTAAAAGAGTTTAGCTGGATCCTTTTTTAGAAGCTCAGATGGGCCCCTGCATCAACTCCTTTCCCGTCTGTAAATGTTTACAAAACATTTTTTAAGATCAGGCAGTAGCTGCATTTAAAATAAAATGATTGCTTTATTTAAAAGCAATCACAGACATGGTGGTCCGCTGATCCTAGCAGGCCTTCATCCCAGTGATGCAGTCGATCACAGTGGGTCACAATTAGCGAACTCCCTAAATAATATTCATGATGTAGATCTATTTACATCCCTTTACGAAACGATAATTAGGAAATAAGGGTCAGATATAACTTTAGTACATTAGTAATAGCGATTACCAAAAAGCTATTTGCAAAAAATTACTATTACTAATGTTGGTACGTCTGGCCCTAAGTGATATGCTGAGAATCACAGGAAGCTGAGACGATGCCAGGACTCAACCCTGGTTATCCAGTTTCAAAGTTGACAGCTCAGACTGTAAGGGTACATCTCCCTTTCGCCCTTTCCTTTCCCTGCAGGAAGGCTAGGTAAGGCCCAAGCAGTGATTTTGATTGTGAGTCTGTTAGAGAGTATTGGCATCAAGATAGCGGCTTCACAATGAAGTCACATCAGGCAGTTACTTTAACAGGCCATACAAATGCAGCACTGCAGTGCAGCACCTCACTGTGCTCATCTGTCTCATACTTACACTTTCACTTACAAGCTGATTCAGATGCGGTTTGGAAGGCCTCTTAATGGCATTTGCTCCGTTTAAATTGGATTGGGAAAGTGTTTTTCTGCCCAAATCGGAAAGCTTTCAGACTGATCGATTATTTACCATGTGAGTTAGGCGTTAAGAATAACCCAATCCAAACACGGCGGCATTTAAAATTATCAAGTTGTATGGAGCAGACTTGTACGTCTCTAAGGGCCATGTTTCTGAATGACCGTTTGTGGTGCTGGATTCGGACAGCCTTCAGAAATCGCACAAGTTACTTACCTTCGGTAACGATATATCTGTAAGAAACAGTAGTTAGTGTTAGATTCCTTACCTTAAAATATCCCCAGGGATCAGACTGCATCTGAAAAGTTTTTGTCAGCAATACCCTTGCGCGTCAGTACGCGTCATCTGCGGCTCCGCGTCCGTCATCGGCTCCGTGATTGCCGGGATGACGTTTTCGGAGTACTTAGACACCGCCCTCGTGCGCTGACGTCCGTTCTGTACATAGCTTTCCGCGCCAGGAACGCAGAGCCATGCAAGAAACCGACACTGGTGCCATGAAACTAGGGCCCTGAAAAGGATGACCTTAACCCTAGATATCGGTTTGCAGAACGGGGAGGATGGGTGGGGCGTAAGGAATCTAACACTAACTACTGTTTCTTACAGATATATCGTTACCGAAGGTAAGTAACTTGTGCATCTGAAAGAAACAGGTTAGTGTTAGAATCCTTACCTTAGAATAGATACCCCAGCAATACCAACCCCGGTCATTACAGAAGAGCTGCAAGTTGCGAGGATTGTAGCACTCCAGAATAGCATGGTACTTGATGTGATTTTGGCTGATCGAGGTGGTGCATGTCGCATCATCGGTAGCAGTTGTTGTGTATTAATACCGGATCACTCGCCTTCAGTATATGATGCAATCTCTAAAACTGCATAAGATTGCTGCGGAGATTCACCCAGAGACTGGTACATGGACTTTTTCGAACTGGATGTGGACACTCTTTATTACTTGGGGCTGGAAGCTACTGACTGTTCTATGTATACTACTGGTGATACTATTTACATGCTGTGCATGTACACAATGTGGTCCTATGCTTTGCTCCATGTGCATCACTGCTTGACACCTACTAAAAGAAATGTTGCAGAAATGAAAGCACAACAAATGCTAAATAAAGAGGTCACTGAACTGATGAGCATCGATGTACAGGATGCATATCTAGATTACCCCAGATGAACAAATGTCTTCAGGTAATGCTAAAAGGGGAGTCTGTTGTAATTTGGCAGCAATTTGGTTAGCAGTAGCAGAATCCATCCTGTATTTAGAGACTATCTTGTCTGTTTTGTGGAATCCATTTTGAATTTCTGGCAGCCGTTTTTGTTTGCCATGTGCTACCACGTGCGTGCCATGTGCTCTGTCCTACCTTGCTGTTGTCTGCACTGGAAATCTGCCTAGAGACAGGTTATATTTAGCCTCTTCTGCTTCGCACATGCTCAGTTGAGCTTGCAGCTGTCCTTGCTGCTGTCCCTAGTCTGTAAATGTCAGGATGTTGCTGTCCCTAGTCTGTAAATGTCATTAGCAACTGTTAGCTCCTCCCACTTGTTGACTGTGCATTTTCTGTATGACCTTATATGTACCTGAAACCTTCTCTTGTACTTGTACCGCCTTCTTTTGAGCCCCTGTGTGGGTATAAAAGGACTAAGCTCCTTCCATTCAGTGTGCTACTTCATACATTGCCGAAGGGTGTTGCGTGAATGTAGTTCCACCTCATGAGGTTTAATAAATGTTGTATTGTCTATTCCAGTTTCTGTGCCAACTTCTTCCTATTGGTCTGAGGACTTGTCCAGAGACGGGCGAACCCCTAGCACTGGTAGGCCTTGCTGAGGCCCACTACCACAGATCCACAGGGGGCACTGTGTAGGGCTTGGACCAGGTGCTCATCAGAACGTCCGTGAGGGCTTTATTAAACGGCAGCATAGGCCCCGAAGAGCTTACTGGCGGCCGAAGCACCTCGGTGATGAGATTAGTCCTTACAGTTGCCGCAGGGAGCTCAAGAACCAAGGCCTTGGCTGCCCAGCGCAACACCACACCATAAGTGGCACCCTCCTCCATAGCCATGGAGGGTGGAGAGATGAATCCAGGGTCGGGCAATGTGTCCAGACCACTGGCCTCCCCCAACTCAACTGCCCAGTCCTAACTTTACTGGCACTGTTGTGCCAGAGGGTCCTCAGACCCCTCTCAGTCCTCCCCTTCATCCGTGTCCTGCAAAACAGGCAAAAATGACAGAGTCAGGTCATAGCTGAATTGCTCACCCACAGACGCCGGAGACAGCGCCGAGTGGCACCGCTCCGACTCCGGACCGGGGCTGAAACCGGGGGCGGCGTCATCCGAATATGGCACCGGGAGTGACACCAATGGGGTCGGTGCTGGCGGAGGAGTCGTAAGGTCGACCCGCGTCGAACGGGGTCCAGGCCTGGATCCCCCTGGGCCCTGTGGCGTCGGGACCGAAGTCGACGACGGCGCTGGGGCCGAAGCCGCTGGCCTGCTTAGGCCCGAAGTCAGGTCTGCGGGGTCAGAAGGCACGCTGGCAGGCCTCAACGGAGGGAAGTGAGTCCTCATGCCAAGAGGAAGTCACGTGTCTCCTCTGGCATCGCATGCAGACTAGGAACTGGAGTGTATGGGACCGGATGCGACACCCGCGACTCTGACGGAGCCACACCGGTGGTGTCACCTGGTGGAGAAGTGTGGCTCAATGGTTAGAGCGGCAGACCCTGATGCAGAGGTCTAGCCCGGGACCAGGGTTCAATTCCCGCCTCAGCGGATCTTGGGCTCAATTTCCTCGGACCTAATAATTCTCACCTCGGTGCCTATTCTAATCATGGGTCCCACTCTGCAACTCTGGGCAATAGCTTGCTTAATCTCCACAATGGCCCCCACAACGCTAGGATGCCTGGCTTCACCTTGGGGGCGCCCAGGAGTGGGCACTTCACAAGGAAAAGCCAGGAAGGGTTCCACAGCGGTATTCGTACAAGCGCTGAGATTCCCCAGCTGGGGTCGATTTGTGCGCTATACAAGTACACTACATTTACATTTACATTTACCGGGACCTCGAGCGGTGCAGAGCCGACTGCCGGATCTCGAGGAGCTTACGGGACCGCTCCCGCCTAGCTTTCGAGGTCAAGGCCCGGCAGTCGGGGCGGGACTTGTCATGTGGTCGGCCCGAGGCAGTAGAGACCCTGGCGGTGAGGGTCAGTCACCGACATCAGGTGGTGACAGGTGTCGCATGGCTTGAACACGGGTATCCCTACCGGCACCAGGAGTAGATATCGACTCGAAAAGAATAGCCAAAAATAGGCCAAAAAGTTAGACCAAAAATGACTAGGGTAACTGCTCTTCCCGGATCTGCGCTTGCTGGCATGGAAAAAAGAAGAACTGATGTCAGCGCACGAGGGCGGCGTCTAAGTACTCGGAGAACGTCATCCCGACGATCACGACGCCGACGACGGACGCGGAGCCGCAGACGACGCCTACCGACGCGCAAGGGCACTGCTGACGAAAACTTTCCGGATCCAGTCCGATGCCTGGGGATATTGTCAGGGTCTGACGTGTGCCTACCCAGTTGTGAAGGAGTGGACTACATCTCCCAGAATCCTTAGGGGCGCCAGGAAAGGGAGAGGCTTCAAATATGCGTGAGACGCTGGGGGCGGTGCACGTGATTTGTCTATGTTCGTTCTGATGAGCGAGGCAGTGGAAGCTTGTTCCCTTGGTGCCTGTCAAAGATTGCAGATTTTGATGTCCTGTTAACTCGCTGCTGTGCCTTGCCGGTCGATATCCTGAGCCGGCTCAACTGCAGTGGAGGATTTTTGTTTGGACTTTGTGGGCGCCTTCTTGCACAGAGCAGAGACGCGGGTTTCCTCTGCTTCTGTTGGCAAATGGTGAGTGCCTAGTTGTATCGCTAGGGACGCTGGATTTCCCCCCCTCGCGGTACAAGTGCTTTGTTGTGTTAACTCGGAGAGACGCCGGATTTGCCCCCTCTCGAGTTAGACAGCCTTAGCCCCGGTAGAGAGACGCTGGATTTCCCCCTCTCTAAACCGGAGGACTCATAAGGTGTGCGTGGATGTTGGAACGCTCTCTAGGAAGCGGCTGGCATCACGGTTGCTGGTAAGACCTCTGACAAGAATAATTGACAGTTACAAACTGCTGAACCACTGTGGCTTTAACGGTTTATTCCTTGGTTGTTATAGTTTATTTTCTATCGGGATTACTCGCTGAATCTTCCAAGTGGGTACCCCAGGATTTCCTTTCTGCTACGGGGCGAGAACGCATGGTATGTATGTGGTCTTGTATGTATCATGTGTTACATTGAGTGTTGTCCCAGCGAAGCTCCTGGAGTGTTGTTTATTTTGTTCATATCATTACAGACACCTATCCTTAAGAAGTGAGAGACGACATCTCATATACTTGAGTAGAAGAGGGAAGGGCCTAGCAGCATCTGAGACGTATCAGGTGGGCAACTGTCTTACGGTGGTAGAGAAGTAGGGGGGTAGGTCGAGAACACCTCTAATGCTTGTTCTCTTGTGCTTTTACAGATTACCCTTCCATGACGGTTCCCGCCCCGGCCTCTTTTTTCCCTCACCTGCTGACCACGGTGCTCTGTACCTCTGTTGAGTTGGAGCACGGGGACAGCTGGAGGTGGACCCCTTTATAGCATCTCATCGATCCTGAGGAATCGTTGGTCCGTGACAGAATCACGTGCCCAAGAATTATTCCTCCTGATCGGTGTGAGATATGGCTACTATGGATGATGTGATGGCGGCTCTGGTGCTAGTCCAACAAGAGTTGGCTACCTCCCAGGCTGAAACCGCGGCATTAAAGGAACAGGTAGAGAGACAGAATAGGAACCCTTTCAATGCCTCGGGAGGTGCTCAGCAAATCCAAGTCACTGTTCCCCCGCCTATACCTTTAGCCAGCCCTGAGAGGTACTTGGGTGACCCACGCGCTATTCAGGCTTTTCTGACCCAGGTATCGTTACATTTTTCCTGTCGTCCTGCTTCTTTTCCCACAAACCTATCTAGAGTGGCTTTTGCCATTTCGTATTTGTCAGGGGATGCGGCGAATTGGGCAGGGCCGTTGGTTCGGAACGACGATCCGCTTTTGTCGGATTGGAACGCGTTCAAAAGAGAGTTTGAGCGCGTATTCGATCGGAGGGCCACCACTCTGAGTGCGGATCGTGACCTTCTTACTTTGAAACAGGGCAGGAATGATTTGGTGACATATATGACATCATTTAATAGATTGGTCGCGGAGACGGGGTGGCCAGAAGAAAAAAGAATGGCATTGTATATCAGGGGCTGTCGGACGAAATCAAGGATGTGTTGGCACAAATCGATCCGCAGCCTACGACATGTACGGCCTTGATTAACTTAACGTTACGGTTGGATCATCGTCTCTCAGACAGAATGGGAGATAGGAGAAGAGGGAATCGTACCCATGGAGGGATGGGAGTAAGTGAGGTTGTTGGACCAGCCGACAAAGGTGGTTCGTCTGAACCCATGGAAGTTGGGGCGGTGCGGGCACCTTTGTCTAGGGCCGAAAGGGAAGCACGTCGCTCCCAAGGGCTCTGTATGTACTGCGGTAAAAAGGGCCATTATGTTAAGGATTGCACGACGACACCAAAAAGAACGCGCCCTTTTGTAGCTGGAAAAAATTACTCTTTACCGGCAGTACATACAGAGGAGAGCGAGTCTACAGACAGAACGCCTGTGGCCCTGGAAGGTGCTGGATGGCAATTACCGTCTTTGGCAGGAGCTGTGTCAGAGGGTGTGGTGTCACACATAGTGCTCTCAATGTTCTTACGGGTACGAGGAGAACATGCCGTCCACAGCATGATCGATTCAGGGGCCACCGGTAATTTCATTGATTTGGGGTTGGTTAGCCGGTTGGGGTTGGTTCGAGTGGCTATGCTGAAACCCGAAAAAGTGTTGGCAGTGGACGGCACTCTGTTGAAGTCCGGTCCGGTTACGGAAAGGACGGAAAGCGTAGAACTAAGGCTACCGGGAGTCCCCTTGGACAATGTAGAGACCATTACACTGAACATCATCGAGGCTCCTCAATACGAGGTGATCTTGGGCATGCCCTGGCTAGGGTTGCACAATCCCACGATGGATTGGAAACGTAGGACGGTTAAGTTTCTTTCGGAGGAGTGTCAGGCGACATGTTTGAGGGAGACGAACAGTCCTTTGGCTGCTTTGGCGCAAGGGTTGCAGGTGTCTACGGCAGCAGAAAAAGATGTAACCCTACCATCGGTTTACAGCGATTACAGTGAGGTGTTCAGTGAGGTCAAGGCGGCGGAGCTGCCTCCCCATCGTGAATACGACTGCCGCATTGACCTAATTGACGGGGCAGTGATGCCTTCTTGTCGAGTGTACGCACTTTCGGAACCCGAGACTGAGCACCTACAGGGGTATTTGAAACGGTTCTGTGCCATGGGATACATCCGTCCATCTAGGTCCCCTGCGGCATCGCCTCTGTTTTTCATTTCGAAAGCGAATGGCGAGCTGCGTACGTGCATCGATTACCGCATGTTAAACAAACAGACAGTGAGGAACAGGTACCCTCTTCCACTGATCCCCGTGTTACTGGACCAGGTGAGAGAGGCCCACATATACACCCGGTTGGATCTCAGAGGAGCCTATCACCTGGTGAGAGTCCGTAGTGGGGATGAGTGGAAGACGGCCTTTAAGACGAGGTATGGCCTTTTCGAATATTTGGTGATGCCGTTCGGGTTGTGTAACGCCCCGGCGGCATTCCAGTATTTTTTAAACGATGTCTTAAAAGAATACATCGATCAGTTCGTCATCGTATATATCGACGATATCTTGATATATTCGGTGTCGGTGTCACAGCATGCGAGTCATGTATGTTTGGTTCTGAAGAGACTTTTGGAGAACATTCTTTAATGTAAGCTCAGCAAGTGTGAGTTTGGAGTGAGTGAAGTGGAGTTTCTGGGCGTTATGTTGAGTCCTGAGGGTTTTCAGATGGCAGACCGGAAGGTGGATGCAGTGCAGCAGTGGCCTATTCCTAAGACCGTGAAAGAGGTACAGGGCTTTCTCGGTTTTGCGAATTATTATAGGAGATTCATAGCCCAGTTCTCCTTGGTGGCAGCTCCGATCACTCGTTTACTGAGGAAAGGTGTTCCGTTTCAATGGACCGCGGAAGCAAACAACGCTTTCGGTCTGTTGAAAACCCTGTTTAGCACAGCTCCCATACTGCGACACCCGCAAATGGATGTGCCGTTTGTAGTAGAGGCGGATGCTTCTGATACAGCGGTTGGGGCGATTCTATCTCAGAGGGACAAGGCAACAGGGCAGCTGCATCCAGTGGCGTTCTTGTCACAAAAACTCTCCTCGGCGGAACTGAATTATACGGTGGCGGAGAAGGAGCTGTTCGCCATAAAAAAGGCCTTCATGGAATGGAGACACTATCTGTGGGGTGCAAGACACACCGTAACGGTGTACTCGGATCACAGGAACCTGGTGTATATGAAGACTGCTCGTCATCTCTCACAAAGACAGATGAGATGGACACAGTTCTTTGCAGGGTATGACTTTGTCATCACGTTCCGTCCGGGGTCCGACAATAGGAAGGCTGACTCTCTATCGAGACAGGAGGAAGGCAGCGCTTCCATTCAAGAGAAACCACAGGCTATCATATCCCCTGAGAAAGTACTGTGTGCAGTCTCGGCAGACAGATTCGTGCAACAGGTTGTGGATTTCCGTAGCCCGGAACAGTGGAAGGCGTGGGCAGAGCAGGAAGGCAATCGGACTTTGAAACATGGGATTCCCCTGTGTCAGGGTAAACTGTATCTCCCTTCGCATTCGCTCAGGTTGCAGGCGTTCAATTGGTGTCACAATGCTGTCATGGCCGGTCATCCCGGTAGAAGGAAGACGCTGCTATTGCTACAGCGTCAGTTCTGGTGGGATGGCATGGCGAAAGAGGTGAACGACTGGGTACAGCAGTGTGACACGTGTGCCCGCGCCAAAGGTGAACAAAACAAGATGAAGGGAAAGCTGATCACTCTACCCACTCCTGCCCATCCATGGCATACCATCAGTATCGATTTCATAGTGGGTTTACCAACAGACCAGGGTTGTAACGCTATCCTGGTAGTTGTAGACAGCCTCACGAAAATGGGTCACTTTATTCCCTGCCGTAATCTACCCACAGCCAGTCAGACCGCCCAGCTGCTTCTAACCCATGTGGTGAGATTACATGGAATACCTCGAGTTATCATTTCCGATCGAGGGCCTCAGTTTGTGGCCCGGTTTTGGCACATGTGGTGTAAGGCCATGCACACGGAGGATGCTCTTTCTACGAGCTTTCATCCACAGACAGACGGCCAAACCGAGCGAATGAATCAAACCTTGAAGAAATATCTAAGGTGTTATGCGAAGGAAGCGGATCAGTCCTGGGTTTCTATGTTGTGGTTGGCGGAGTTGTCATATAACAACACTTGGCATAGTTCGATCAACGAGACTCCTTTTAGGGCCAACACGGGGTACCACGCCAATACTCTGCCAGTGGTGATCCCGGGGGAAATCCAGAACCACCCCTCGGTGGCAGCTCACATGAAGACTCTCCAAAGACTCCATCGTGTGGTACGGAAGTCATTGGATCAGGCCAAGGTCTCCTACAAGAAATAGGCGGATGTCCATCGGCAGGTGGGACCAGAGTACAACACAGGGGATCGGGTCTGGCTCTCCACTCGGAACATTCGTTTCCGGTACCGTAGCATCTTTCACCCACGCTTCATCGGTCCTTATGTTGTAGTACGTCGGGTCAATCCGGTGGCGTACAAACTCAAGTTGCCGGCCTCTTTGCGTATCCATCCGGTATTCCACTGCAGCCTGTTGAAACCAGCTGGCCGGTCCAGGGTTGTGGCGTCGCCTCCGGTGATGAGGGACGGTCAACTGGAGTACGAGGTTCGTAAGATCCTGGATTCCAGGTATCGGCAGGGGAAGCTGTGGTTCCTGGTCTTCTGGAAAGGGTATCAGGCGGAGGACGATTCCTGGGAGCCGAGTACGGGGGTCCATGCTCCGGAGGCTATTCGGAAGTACTTTTTTCTGCATCCGGGAAAGCCTGGAGCTAGGAGGCACCGGGGAGGGGGGCGTACTGTCAGGGTCTGACGTGTGCCTACCCAGTTGTGAAGGAGTGGACTACATCTCCCAGAATCCTTAGGGGCGCCAGGAAAGGGAGAGGCTTCAAATATGCGTGAGACGCTGGGGGCGGTGCACGTGATTTGTCTATGTTCGTTCTGATGAGCGAGGCAGTGGAAGCTTGTTCCCTTGGTGCCTGTCAAAGATTGCAGATTTTGATGTCCTGTTAACTCGCTGCTGTGCCTTGCCGGTCGATATCCTGAGCCGGCTCAACTGCAGTGGAGGATTTTTGTTTGGACTTTGTGGGCGCCTTCTTGCACAGAGCAGAGACGCGGGTTTCCTCTGCTTCTGTTGGCAAATGGTGAGTGCCTAGTTGTATCGCTAGGGACGCTGGATTTCCCCCCCTCGCGGTACAAGTGCTTTGTTGTGTTAACTCGGAGAGACGCCGGATTTGCCCCCTCTCGAGTTAGACAGCCTTAGCCCCGGTAGAGAGACGCTGGATTTCCCCCTCTCTAAACCGGAGGACTCATAAGGTGTGCGTGGATGTTGGAACGCTCTCTAGGAAGCGGCTGGCATCACGGTTGCTGGTAAGACCTCTGACAAGAATAATTGACAGTTACAAACTGCTGAACCACTGTGGCTTTAACGGTTTATTCCTTGGTTGTTATAGTTTATTTTCTATCGGGATTACTCGCTGAATCTTCCAAGTGGGTACCCCAGGATTTCCTTTCTGCTACGGGGCGAGAACGCATGGTATGTATGTGGTCTTGTATGTATCATGTGTTACATTGAGTGTTGTCCCAGCGAAGCTCCTGGAGTGTTGTTTATTTTGTTCATATCATTACAGACACCTATCCTTAAGAAGTGAGAGACGACATCTCATATACTTGAGTAGAAGAGGGAAGGGCCTAGCAGCATCTGAGACGTATCAGGTGGGCAACTGTCTTACGGTGGTAGAGAAGTAGGGGGGTAGGTCGAGAACACCTCTAATGCTTGTTCTCTTGTGCTTTTACAGATTACCCTTCCATGACGGTTCCCGCCCCGGCCTCTTTTTTCCCTCACCTGCTGACCACGGTGCTCTGTACCTCTGTTGAGTTGGAGCACGGGAACAGCTGGAGGTGGACCCCTTTATAGCATCTCATCGATCCTGAGGAATCGTTGGTCCGTGACAGATATTCTAAGGTAAGGAATCTAATACTAACCTGTTTCTTTTAGATGTGTCGTCCAACTCAAATCGGCAGTCGAAATCAGACCTTGAGGGCCCATAGCAGGCCCTCCTGCAGCCAGAGCCTTCCCAATCCGGCCCGTAGGAATACCCATGGGTCCCCTCTTATTAGCCATGCAGGGTGGCAAACACCAGGGGTGTCCGCCACAGGTTGCCTGATTTTCCCCAGCCTCCCCTTTCTTCAACAGGAGCCTTAGCATTCGGTCGGAAGATGGGCTCCCAATAAAGTCAATGGGAGTCTGGCCGAATCATATCTGGAAGCATCCGGATGCATCGTAATCGGTCAGTCGTTCTCTCCTGATCCAAGTCGGTGGGAAACCATTCCCAAACCGATTTGGGCAAAATGATTTCTAAACCGGATCAGAAACAGGCCCTTAGTTTGGTAAGGCTGGACATATGCACTAGAGCAAGGTCTCACATGCGGTGCAATTTTCTCCTAAGCACAGTGGAAGATTGCCAGGTGTTGACCACTCACGGTCTTCCTCCCAAAAGACTCGCCCTTTGTGTTTGGTGGCTGGGCATATAATAAGACTGAAGAGACAGATCAGAATGATACTGTGTAAAACAGCACTTGGTAATTCTCCCACCAAAACATTCTACTGCAGTAGCCTGGTGTTACCCAGTCCGCACTGTCCTTGTGTGTACTACCTCTTGATTACCCCTTACTATCTCTGTGATTAGCAGTTGGTGGTTGTAAAACTATCAGGCAAAGGGAGAAGGGTACCTGCTCCAAATCCAATGCACACATTTCAAAGAGTCAATTTAAGTGCATATTGGCTGTGCTGTTGCGAGACCTTGACCCTCAAGTTGGCCCACTTTTGCTGGTACCCACCCTATCATCTACTACTCTTTGCCAACTCCAAACTGGTAAGTGTAGTCCCATGGGTTAACACACCTGCATCTGAGTCATGGTCCAGGTGACTCCTTTCTTTTCAATGTCTACCTGTAGAGTGGATTTTAAAGTTCAAGCTTGGTGTTGGGAAAAAAGTGTTGAGATTTCATGATTTCCCTTTAAACTTTGCTTTTCTGCTAAGAACGTTCATTCCTTCCCATGTGCTATGGTGAATTTTAACTTGTTTTGCATTGTTCATCGGTCATCACCTGGACCGCAGCACTGTTCGTCCTATGTCCTATGTTCCTGTAGTTACTCCCTCCACAGGCCATGAGCAGCCTCTAGCAGTAGTCTGTGGGCTGCGCTCAGATTAATCCTTTACAAAAGACACCAAAAACAAACACTGAGAAACGAAGTGGCAGCTACAGTGAAGGCAAACTGGAGGAACAGCATACAGAGTGACTAGATACCACCATGCCCTGATGAAGTTCAAGTTTTAACTGAACGAAACGTGTTGGCTGCATGTGTGTATGGATATAAAGAAACAGAACTTAATAAACAAAGAATAAAAAAGAATACCTGTCCTCATGTCTACTCTCGTTTGTTGTGGATATGAAGCTTATTGGTGGACCATTCAAAAACTCAAATTTTGATAAAATATAGATTTTTTATTACCGGGAGATATAAATATCAGATAAACAATATTGTGATATGTATATATCATGATGATGGAATACCTTTGTCAAGAATATTGTTCTTTTAGGTAAGTACTAACGTTGTTATTAATATTGTTGTTTTTACTATAGTTTTTAATGATATTATTGGTAAAAATATTTTTGGGGGATTATTTTAATGTGTTTTAGTGTATATATTTATTTTATACGTTATTATTCTTTGTATAATTGTTATAATATTTTTTTAAATATAGTTTGTAATTTTAATGATTTTGAAGTTTTTTATTCAATTGCAATAGTAATTTATACTGCCTTAGCGGGTTGTTGGGTCTGTAGGGAGATACAGTGCGATACTGAATAAGTAATAATTCATTCATTAATCATTAAGTATGTGATTCGTATTAATTTTGCACATTAAGTTATACTGATTTTTTTTCTTTTATTTTAGGTATGAGTTACTAGGTTTGTAAGGATATATGGCTGGGAAGTTAATTAAATAAAAATTAAATAAAATTAGTAATTTTATGAATATTTTAATTGAGTACTAATTATGTAAATTGTTGAATAATTATATACTTACTCTATATTTAGGTTTGGGCTGCTAGGTTCCTAGGGGTACAGGAATTTAATTAAGTTATAATTAAATAACATTATTTTTCTATTAGATACTTATTAAATCATGTATTCATTATGTAAATTGTTTAGCATTTTTATATATCATTTTATTCAAATTAAAATTGTTTATATATTTTTAAATAAATTATTAGTTATTATAATATGTAATGTGTTTGAAGTGAAGTACTTTCTCTACTGATGCTCAGACAGGAGTAGGAATACGTAGTTAACAATTCCAAAGTCCTATACTTTCCTTACAGTAATACAGACTGGAGCAGAAATGGTAAACCTTACCTCTCTGAAGTCCAACACTTTTCCTACTGTTGCATAGATTGTATTGGGAATAGTAAATTTAACCCCTTCGAATTTCCAACAATTTTCCTACTGTTGCCCAGACTGGAAGTAAATTTAACCCTTCCGAAGTCCAATACTTTCCTTACTGTAGCACAGAATGGAGTGGGACTAGTACATCTTACCCATCAAAGTTCAACACTTCCCCTACTGTTGTAAAAACTAGAGTCAGAAGAAAATAAGTTACTTACCTGCAACTGCGGTTATCCAGTATTGGTAACTATCATAGATTCACATGCTTGAATCATTCCCAGTCGTTGAGATGGGAGTCCCACGGTAAATATTCAAGCAGTGCTTTAAAAGCTTTTTGGGCTGTAATGGTGTTATCCCATGTCACTAGTAGCCTATCTATGTCCTTTTTTTTTAAAAAAGGACTAGTGTTGGAACCCTGCCAATCAGCTGCCAGCACTCTCTAGAACACTAGCAGTAGGGGCAGGATCTCTCAGTTTTTCTAAGCACAAGTGGGAAGTAAGAATCCCAAAAATTAAAGAGAACTACCTCTACGGGGTGGAGAGTGGTTTGCATGTGAATCTATGAAAGATACCAATTCTGGATAACCACAGTTACAGGTAAGTCACTTATTTTCTTATCTAGTATTGGGGTATCTTTCATAGATTCACATGCCTGAATCAGAATAGCAAGGAGTACCCAGAGCCGTACTGTAGTTAGAGGAAGGAGGCAGACATGTAATTCATAATCCCCAAAGTTACTGAAATATAACAATGACATTTGTAATCATCTACATACTTTTTCAATTTCTGGAAACCTTTAAAAAGATGTCTAGGAATAAAACATGCAACCTTATACTATTTAAGATGTTTCCAATGACATGTTTATTAGAATAGAATAATAGAACAATGAGGACACTGTTGAACTTCCAGCATTATACAAAAATGTACATTAGCGACAGATAACAAGCAAAGTTATGCATGTTAAGTAGGATATATATTAAATTCCTCTTTTATAAAACAAAGAGGCCCACCTTAACTGAAGAGGTGACGCAGTACCACTTGGCTCACAGCTGCATCCTTACGTTGTGCTGATTGGAGACAGTAATGCTGCGTAAAAGTATGGCCACTTTTCCATGTTGCAGCACGGCAAATCTTTTCTAATGTTACTCAAGCTGCCAATGTAGAAACTGCCCTGATGGAGTGCACTTTAGTTCTTCTTGTTCAAGGCTTGTTAGCCTTGTTATGGCAGAAATGGATCGCATAAGAGACCCATTTGGCAACCTTGGCTTTACTTACTGCTGTTCCTTCTCTGCCTTATCTGTAAGCCACCAGCAGCTAATTTGTCTTTCTTATATCTCTTGTTTAATGTAGGTAGAATTTTAAACACCTTTTAACATCCAACGTGTATAAAGCCTGTTCTGCTGGACTAGATGGGTTTGGAAAAAATGATTTAAATATTACTGGTTTGTTGAGATGGAACTGCATTTGGCCTTTTGAGATAAAAGTCAGGTTTGTTCGCAGAGCCACATAGTTATCAATGAAATGCAGAAAAGTTTCCTTGACTGTAAAAGCTTGGATCTCACTAACCTTCCTTGCAGAAGTGAGAGCTAGTAGAAGGGCTACCTTCCAGGTGATAAACTTGAGCTCTGCTTTGTGAATTGGTTCAGAAGGCTGCCTCGTTACCTTTGCGAGGATTAAGTTGAGCTTCCATTCGGGAAGAGGCGAACGTACCAGGGGAAATGCGCGGAAGAGGCCCCTCATGAATTGTTTTATAGGATAGAAGCACAGAGAGTAGGAACTTGATGAGACCTCCTATAATGGGAAATAGCTGCCAGGTGAACCTTCACCGAAGAAAAAGTGAGACCTGACTTTGCTAAAGAGAGGGGATATGGCAAAATCTGTTCAGGAAGCACTTGAAGTGGGTGCAGGTTATTTTGTTGGCACCCGAAACAGAATTGCTTCCACTTTAGGCAGTATGTCTTGTTAGTACTGTTCGCTCTGGATTTGGCAATAACTTAGTCTGAAGAAAAGTAAGGCCCTTTACAAGATTTGTGAAAGAACTATTGCAGTGCATCTACCATCTGTGTTGTGATCTCTACTACATCCTCAAAGGACTTTGAGGCTTGATGCCATTGCTTTTGTTGCTCTTCTTGAAGAGGCCTCATTCTCAGTCTGGCTAGTTGCACCAGATCTATTGCTGAAGAACACATCCCTAGGAGCGATGTGTACATTCACACAGAAACTTACTTTTTTCTTGATATGCTCTTCACCAGTCTTTGCATGCGTATCTGCCTTTCATGAGATAGGAAGGCTTTGCATTGGATGGTATCTATGGACGCTCCCAGAAAGGATATGACTTGACTTGGATGGAATGAAGACATCTCTTTGTGTACAGTGAGTCTCAAAGTTCTGAACAATTGAAGGCAGGTGCATATAGCTTGACTTGCCTTTTGTGCTGTTGGTGCAGTGAGCAGCCAGTCGTCGAGATATGGGAATACTTGGAGCTCTTGAGATCGCAGTGCTGCTGCTATGGACGGCAGACACTTGGTAAAGATCCTTGGTGCCGATTTGAGACCAAACCAAAATACTTTGTATTGGTAGTGGGTACCAGCCACCGTGAATCTCAAGTATTTCCGATGTTTCGGATGGATGGGGTTATGAAAATATGCATCTTCCATGTTGAGCGAAGTCATGAAGTCTCCTTCATTTAGACGGCGTCGGATCTCAGAAAGTGTTACCATCCTGAATATCTGTTTCTTGAGAAACTTGCTGAGATTCCTCAGGTTCAATATCGGTCTCCATTCTCCATTCTCCTGATTTCTTTTTTATTAGGAAAAAACAAGAATAAAACCTTTTCCCTTTTGCGATATCAGCACTTTCTCTAATGCTCCCTTGGCAAGCATGACCAAAGCCTCTTTGCATAGTAAGTGAAGAGGAAGAGGAGGGGCACCCATGGATGGAGTAGTCAGTGGGCACTGAGTGAATTCTAGAGTGTGGGCAAAGGTGACAAGGTCCAGCACCCACGGATCTGGTAATATTTCGAGCCACTGGTGGACATAGCTGGAAATCTTTGTACCCACAGGTTGGGAGAAGAGGGAAGCTGGTACCCTGGTGTGATCATTGCTTCCTGTTAGAGTCATAGTCTTGTTGAGGGATGCATTTGCGGCCATCCTGTCGAGAGAAAATAGCTGTAGATGACTTTTGCAGTGTCCGTGTCAGTCTTAATCACCAACAATGCCTCATCAATGTGCTTTCGGAATAGGGACTCAGCAACGAAAGCTATGAAAAAGACATTCGTCTGCACCTCAGGTCTAAAGGTGGTTGCTTTCAGCCATCCTTATCATCTGAGCACAGCCGCTCCCACCAGTTGTCTAAAGCCAGAATTGGCTACATCAATGGCACAGTTAGTTGTTCCCAAAGCTGCATGATCCCCTTCCACAAGTATCTTATGTGTCTCTTGTCCCTTGTCGTCAGGTATAAGGTCTATTAAACCTGCCATGTCTGTCCACATCTGGCGGTTGTAGCCGGAGAAAATGGCTAATGCAGTTGCTCCCCTAATTGTAACTGCTGCCATAGAAGAGAAAAGTTTCCCTAAAATGTCTATCCTATGCCCTTCCTTATCAGGAGGAGTGGTGATAGGGGTAGCAGACTTTTTGTAACATCTTTGTGCTGCTTGAGAAATGACCGAGTCCGGCTTGAGTTGCCCAATGAGGCAAGATGAAGAGTCCTCTGGTGCCCTATACTTCTTCTTAGTACAGGGTAGCACCGGTGGTATGGATGCTGGTATATAATTGGAATGAAGGCATAATTTTGATACCTTCATGCCATATGCAATCTATAATTGGTATGAAGCGTGCCAATTTCCGAGTGTCCTCCTTAAAATCATATAAAAACTTTGGACTGCTTGACAGTAATAGGCAGATGAAAGCTGTTGACTGCCCTCAGCATTAAATTAGGAAATCCTCCAATATCCTCTGGAGGAGAATCTGATGGGAGATGCAGAGGAGGGAAGGGAGTTGGTATAACATAATCGTCCCAAGGATCAGGAGTAGAGATTGGATCCAGCAGCTCACCTTCCTCTCTATCCTCATCCGAAGAGAAGGCATCCGGTGCTCCAGGGTCTGTTGGCCCGGGGACAGGAACACTTACAGGTGTGTTTGGTGGCTGGCCTACCTGGAGGATGTGACTGAGGTACAGGCCTGTCTGGCTGATCCTGTTGAGGAAGGAACCGCTGCAGCATTCTGCCAAAATAGCCTGCAGATCCTGTATTAGTGACAGTGACAGATGGCCGATGTCCCTGGGGTGCAGCTCTGGCTGAAAACCATGTAAATGGTAACGGTGACGTGGAGCAATATACCCCTGCTGATAATATTGCGATTCGTCATGGTTGTCCTCATCATCCTGGCATTTTATGTAGAGCTCAAATGGACTGTGAGCCACACCATAAAGACCATCCTCATCATCATCATCTTCCACATAGCCCTCCAGCAGATGTGACAGGAGTAAAGGCAACACCTTAGTGAATTCCTGTATGGCTGGTCAGAGGAACGTCTTGGTCACATGGGCAACCTGAGTAACCCTTGTAGACGGGACGTCAATGGTGCAGATATCACAGGGAAATAAAATCCCATTGTCGACAGTGTCATCATCGACAGTGTCATTGATGGTGTTGTCGACGGTAAAATCATCGACGGTGTCGTCATCAACAGAAATGCAGCTATCGTCGAGGGGTCACTCGTCGATGAGTCAGTCATCGACGGGATCTTTGCTGATGGCATCTTAGTCAACGAGGGAGCATTGACTGTCTTCGACGACGAAGGAGTCCTCATCGCCGATGGGCTACTAGAGACTCTCGTAGATGGCATTGGAGCCTGGAGTGCCGTTGTTGTCACTGTTGCCGGCAACAAAGGCATAGTGGATGTGACACTCATTGTCATCGACGAGTGTGGGAACGTCATTGACGAGGATTTTTAAGAGATTTCCGTCCCACAGAATCTGAAGAGGAGGCTCTTGGGCAATCTCCTTCATTTCTAGAAGACGTAGAGGGTACAGACAAAGCCGGCTCTGAGGAGTATTTAGCTCCTTTGTCTTTTTTTGAATGCTTGGTGTCCTATGAAGGCTTATGATGTTTCATACCTTCACCTGAGGAACAGTCTTTAGATATGGTCCTCTTATGCGATGTGGAGGATCGCTCATTCTCCTCTTTCGAAGCAGGCGTCTGGTGTTTAGTGATCTGAAACCACAGTAACAACCTCCCCTCTCTGTCCGTGAGGGTTTTAGTTGAAAATGTACAGCAGATTCAGCATTCTCTCATCTCATGCCTTGGGTAAAGGCAGTAAATACACTCCTTATGTGGATCATCAACATGGACTTTTTTCTTGCCACAGGTCTTACATTGGCGGAAAAGGCCCTTATTGTCAGACATGGTGCCAAGATTTGTGAAAGTTGAAGAAACAACTGAGTAGCACTCAGGGAGACTCCCTTTCACATGACGTGCGGTGAAAATCTGAGAGAACCTGCCTCTGCTGAGAGTGTTCTAGAGGGCTAATAGAAGAGTTGGTAACCAGGTATAGGAAAAGCTATAGGCGCTCTACAAGGAGTGTTGGGGACAGTAAAAGGGGCAGTAGTTTCAATTGGAGCTTCTAGGAAAGGAAGGGTTGGTTACCAAAGACAACCCTAATGAACCCCTCAAGAGGGGAGCAAAAAGACAACAATAATCTATCCGAGCACACTTGTGTAGTCCAAAAGTCAATAATGTTGCAAAGAGAAACGTTATTGCTAGAATTTCTATAGATTCAGAGACCAGACAGAACGTCTCTTCTTGCTTAACACAACTAGGGGTAACAAAACCCTCTTGGGAGAACATTTATATTTATTAAATAAAGCCAACTAAGAAAATAAAGTGGTGCTTTTGATTACACGATTTGACTTTTAATAAGAACTTTTCAGTAACCATTGGAGACATTAGCCTTTGATCTTGTGATCATTTCGATTATGGAATAAATAAAGAGCCTTGAAGAAGTCTCGTGGAGACGAAACCCGTCGCATCGGCTATGATTTTGTACTGTGTTTTTAATACAATCGAATGAAGCATCATCCAACAAATAAAAAATAAAAGATGAATATTTTTTCATATAAGCATTTGGAGTTTGTAATAATTTTTTCTTGGGACACTATCTCTTGCTTGATCATGACGGATTTTGATTTTGTGATTTATTGATTTTGTTACCCAAATGATAAAGTATCAGTTGAAATGTATGTGCGGAGCCTTTCTGAATCTTGTGTTTTTGGCCATCCAAAATTGAGGGAACTAGGGAGGTCAGGTTCCCAGCTCTTGCACTACCATTATCACCCATACTCTAGAGAAATATATACGTACCGGTTCAGGTCTTGGGTGCCTTGACCTTTCATTTTCTGTATTTTATGAAACATTATTGATGTTCACTTTTAATCCAGAAATATCAGTTTGGATCACATGAGATCCAAAATCATTTTCATACAGCCAAAGTTCAATCCAATTCATGCAGTCAGCATATATTAGTTCAGGAGTTTTGAGTCAATGCAGCCAACACGTGTTACGTTGATCAGTAATTCATACCTCGAGTTCTTCCGCGATGTAATTTAAAAAAAAATACATAATAACAGAAGGATTATTATAACTCTAAAGAAATCGTCATCCACCATGGTGTCATACAGTAAGAAGAGATAAGAAATCTGATTCTGTCTCAGAAATTGTAAGGAAAAGAACTGGTATGTTCAACATTCATTTAGCACAAATTGTAAGGAAAAGAACTGGTATGTTCAACATTCATTTAGCACAAATTGCTGATTATCAAAGTCAGTGAGAAATGGTGATTTTCACAGTCACTAAGAAATGGTAAGTTTAACATTCATTATGCACAATTCACAGTAATTGACAAGGACAGTAAGATTGTCACAATAGTTCACAGAACCAAGGGACAGAATAATATTGGGAAATTTCCAAATACTCGATAATTTACTATTTGCAAAAGCCAGACCCGGTGGAGGGATCAAAGAAAAGAATGTAGCTTAAGAAATATTATATGGAAACTATAAGATTGTAGCTAGAGAACATAAGTAAACATAAATCCTATACGTAAAGCTGAGAGTGATAAGAAAAAAATGAGAGTAAAATGAGAAAATGAATGTGAAGGAATTATAAATATGCGTGTAAAATAAAAACCTGAAAAAAGTCTTAATTAGCTTAACCCTTTCGGTGCTCATGACGCAATGGCTCCTTCATGAGCACCAGTACTCCTGTGCTCATGACGGAACCATACAGTCATGAGTACAGGGGCACTAAATCCCTCTGCTGCAGACAGCAGAGGGAGTTATTCAATGCTATGACGATTGTTCACATGGCAAGCTGACATCATTGAATTGAAACTGAAACTTAGTTTCCATTGTTTCAGTGCTCGTGGGGCTATCTCAGCCGCAGAGCACCAAAACACTTGGGCGAGGTATCATTGGAAAGGGGAGCAGAAAGCACCCTAGATGCCAGGGATTGTTTGTTTATAGGCCAGGGGTGGGGGCTGCCCAGAATGGGCATGCCAATGCCCCCACCCTACCCCCAAAAGAAGGGAAAAGCCTTTCTGCCCCCCCCAGGAAGCAGATGGGGGCAATAGCCACTGAACTGCCCCCGGCGAGCAGAAAGTCCACTAGGCATCAGGGATTTTTAATTTTTTAATATAGGTAGGAGTGGGAGTGCCCACCCCCAAAAAATGCTACAGTCTTTCTGCCCCCACCCCTGGAAGGCAAGTGGGAGAATAGCCCCTTATCTGCTCCCGGGAGCAGAAAGCCCACTAGGCACCAGGGATTTTTTTTCAAACGTTTGGGGTGGAGGATGCCCAAAATGGACATGCCAATGCTCTGACCCCAAAATAATTGCCACAGTCTTTCTGCCCCCCTGGAGGCAGGTGGGGGCAATAGCCCCTTATCTGCATCCGGGGGGGCAGGGAATCCAGCTCATGACGGGAACATACAGTCATGAGTACAAGGGCACTAAATTCCTCTGCTGCAGACAGCAAAGGGAGTTCCTTTTTTGTTGGCCTCAGAAGGTGGGGAAGAGCTTCCACAACCTCATATTTTTATTTTCAATGCAATGATGATTAATCTCAAGGCGTGCTAACGTCATTGCATTGAAAATGAAACAGAAACATAGGTTCAGTTTCATTGTTTTGCTTCTCATGGGGCTATCTCAGCCCCCGGGCACCAAACCACTTGGGAGAGGTATCTTTGGAAAGGGGAGAATCTCCCCTTTCCAATGGTACCCTTCCATAGTGGATTACTACTTAGGGGTCGACTCAGAAGAGAGATTCCCAAGCAGTTATCCACTCACTAGCCACCAGGCAGGGAGGAGCGGCCCCTTGGGAAGGGCCTTTGCTCCCCCTATAAAATTTTATCACAGCCAGTCTTTCTGTGTGGGAAAGTAGTGGGATCACCGGGCTGACACAAATTTCCTACCACCTAGTGTTCCCCCAGGTCGCCCAATAAAAATGGTACCTCACTTGTGTGGGTAGGCTTAGTGGCTGAAAAAGGAAATGGGCCAAATCGTACTGTCAAGACTTCAAAATGACCTATCATTAAACGGGGTTAAAAACCCAGGTACCCCTCACTTGCAAAACCAGGTTGTTTTGTTTTGTTTTGTTCAGACATGGCTATATGCAAATCAGTCTGACCCTGTGCCTCATGGGAACAGTCCAGCCCGAACTGCCTTTGTCTCAACTGGGGTGGCAGAGTGGGCTAAAGAACGGTGATGGATTAAACCCAGATCTTTTGACTGGGTGTGAGTGTTTGATTGATTTAGATGCTCCGTCCATCACCACCCCCTTTTGTACCGCTTTTGGCCGCCATTAGTGTGGCAGGGTATGCTCAGACGTGAGTACATTGCTCACTTTGCCACTGGATTCAAGCAAGCCGGGCTGAAGACGGCTGGAATGACAGAAACCGGTCCTCGGAAGCTTGTTTCTGGTCCAGGAAAGACATGGCTTGGCAGTTCGGGCTGGACAGTTCCCATGAGGCACAGGGTCAGACTGATTTGCATATAGCCATGTCTCAACTGGGGTGGCAGAGTGGGCTAAAGAACGGTGATGGATTAAACCCAGATCTTTTGCCTGGGTGTGAGTGTTTGATTGATTCAGATGCTCCGTCCATAACCACCCCCTTTTGTACCGCTTTTGGCCGCCATAAGTGTGGCAGGGTATGCTCAGATGTGAGTCCCTTGCTCACTTTGCCACTGGATTCAAGCAAGCCGGGCTGAAGACGGCTGGAATGCCAGAAACCGGTCCTCGGAAGCTTGTTTCCGGTCCAGGGAAGTCATGGCTTGGCAGATCGGGCTGGACTGTTCCCATGAGGAACAGGGTCAGACTGATTTGCATATAGCCATGTCTCAACTGGGGTGGCAGAGTGGGCTAAAGAACGGTGATGGATTAAACCCAGATCTTTTGACTGGGTGTGAGTGTTAGATTGATTTAGATGCTCCGTCCATCACCACCCCCTTTTGTACCGCTTTTGGCCGCCATTAGTGTGGCAGGGTATGCTCAGACGTGAGTCCCTTGCTCACTTTGCCACTGGATTCAAGCAAGCCGGGCTGAAGACGGCTGGAAAGCCAGAAACCGGTCCTCGGAAGCTTGTTTCCAGTTCAGGGAAGACATGGCTTGGCAGTTCGGGCTGGACTGTTCCCATGAGGCACAGGGTCAGACTGATTTGCATATAGCCATGTCTCAACTGGGGTGGCAGAGTGGGCTAAAGAACGGTGATGGATTAAACACAGATCTTTTGACTGGGTGTGAGTGTTTGGTTGATTGAGATGCTCCATCCATCACCACCCCATTTGTACCGCTTTTGGCCGCCATAACTGTGGCAGGGTATGCTCAGACGTGAGTCCCTTGCTCACTTTGCCACTGGATTCAAGCAAGCCGGGCTGAAGACGGCTGGAATGCCAGAAACCGGTCCTCGGAAGCTTGTTTCCGGTCCAGGGAAGACATGGCTTGGCAGTTCGGGCTGGACTGTTCCCATGAGGCACAGGGTCAGACTGATTTGCATATAGCCATGTCTCAACTGGGGTGGCAGAGTGGGCTAAAGAACGGTGATGGATTAAACCCAGATCTATTGACTGGGTGTGAGTGTTTGATTGATTTAGATGCTCCGTCCATCACCACCCCCTTTTGTACCGCTTTTGGCCGCCATTAGTGTGGCAGGGTATGCTCAGACGTGAGTACATTGCTCACTTTGCCACTGGATTCAAGCAAGCCGGGCTGAAGACGGCTGGAATGACAGAAACCGGTCCTCGGAAGCTTGTTTCTGGTCCAGGAAAGACATGGCTTGGCAGTTCGGGCTGGACAGTTCCCATGAGGCACAGGGTCAGACTGATTTGCATATAGCCATGTCTCAACTGGGGTGGCAGAGTGGGCTAAAGAACGGTGATGGATTAAACCCAGATCTTTTGCCTGGGTGTGAGTGTTTGATTGATTCAGATGCTCCGTCCATAACCACCCCCTTTTGTACCGCTTTTGGCCGCCATAAGTGTGGCAGGGTATGCTCAGATGTAAGTCCCTTGCTCACTTTGCCACTGGATTCAAGCAAGCCGGGCTGAAGACGGCTGGAATGCCAGAAACCGGTCCTCGGAAGCTTGTTTCCGGTCCAGGGAAGTCATGGCTTGGCAGATCGGGCTGGACTGTTCCCATGAGGAACAGGGTCAGACTGATTTGCATATAGCCATGTCTCAACTGGGGTGGCAGAGTGGGCTAAAGAACGGTGATGGATTAAACCCAGATCCTTTGACTGGGTGTGAGTGTTAGATTGATTTAGATGCTCCGTCCATCACCACCCCCTTTTGTACCGCTTTTGGCCGCCATTAGTGTGGCAGGGTATGCTCAGACGTGAGTACATTGCTCACTTTGCCACTGGATTCAAGCAAGCCGGGGTGAAGACGGATGGAATGCCAGAAACCGGTCCTCGGAAGCTTGTTTCTGATCCAGAGAAGACATGGCTTGGCAGTTCGGGCTGGACTGTTCCCATGAGGCACAGGGTCAGACTGATTTGCATATAGCCATGTCTCAACTGGGGTGGCAGAGTGGGCTAAAGAACGGTGATGGATTAAACCCAGATCTTTTGACTGGGTGTGAGTGTTTGATTGATTCAGATGCTCCGTCCATCACCACCCCCTTTTGTACCGCTTTTGGCCGCCATAAGTGTGGCAGGGTATGCTCAGACGTGAGTCCCTTGCTCACTTTGCCACTGGATTCAAGCAAGCCGGGCTGAAGACGGCTGGAACGCCAGAAACCAGTCCTCGGAAGCTTGTTTCCAGTTCAGGGAAGACATGGCTTGGCAGTTCGGGCTGGACTGTTCCCAGGAGGCACATGGTCAGACTGATTTGCATATAGCCATTTCTCAACTGGGGTGGCAGAGTGGGCTAAAGAACGGTGATGGATTAAACCCAGATCTTTTGACTGGGTGTGAGTGTTTGATTGATTCAGATGCTCCGTCCATCACCACCCCCTTTTGTACCACTTTTGGCCGCCATAAGTGTGGCAGGGTATGCTCAGACATGAGTCCCTTGCTCACTTTGCCACTGGATTCAAGCATCCTGGGCTGAAGAAGGCTGGAATGCCAGAAACCGGTCCTCGGAAGCTTGTTTCCGGTCCAGGGAAGACATGGCTTGGCAGTTCGGGCTGGTCTGTTCCCATGAGGCACAGGGTCAGACTGATTTGCATATGGCCATGTCTCAACTGGGGTGGCAGAGTGGGCAAACAAACGGTGATGGATTAAACCCAGATCTTTTGACTGGGTGGGAGTGTTTGATTGATTCAGATGCTCCATCCATCACCACCCCCTTTTGTACCGCTTTTGGCCACCATAAGTGTGGCAGGGTATGCTCAGACGTGAGTCCCTTGCTCACTTTGCCACTGGATTCCATCAAGCCGGGCTGAAGGCGGCTGGAATGCCAGAAACCGGTCCTCAGAAGCTTGTTTCCGGTCCAGGGAAGACATGGCTTGGCAGTTCGGGCTGGTCTGTTCCCATGAGGCACAGGGTCAGACTGATTTGCATATGGCCATGTCTCAACTGGGGTGGCAGAGTGGGCTAAAGAACGGTGATGGATTAAACCCAGATCTTTTGACTGGGTGTGAGTGTTTGATTGATTTAGATGCTCCGTCCATCACCACCCCCTTTTGTACCGCTTTTGGCCGCCATTAGTGTGGCAGGGTATGCTCAGACGTGAGTACATTGCTCACTTTGCCACTGGATTCAAGCAAGCCGGGCTGAAGACGGCTGGAATGACAGAAACCGGTCCTCGGAAGCTTGTTTCTGGTCCAGGAAAGACATGGCTTGGCAGTTCGGGCTGGACAGTTCCCATGAGGCACAGGGTCAGAAGACTGATTTGCATATAGCCATGTCTCAACTGGGGTGGCAGAGTGGGCTAAAGAACGGTGATGGATTAAACCCAGATCTTTTGCCTGGGTGTGAGTGTTTGATTGATTCAGATGCTCCGTCCATAACCACCCCCTTTTGTACCGCTTTTGGCCGCCATAAGTGTGGCAGGGTATGCTCAGATGTGAGTCCCTTGCTCACTTTGCCACTGGATTCAAGCAAGCCGGGCTGAAGACGGCTGGAATGCCAGAAACCGGTCCTCGGAAGCTTGTTTCCGGTCCAGGGAAGTCATGGCTTGGCAGATCGGGCTGGACTGTTCCCATGAGGAACAGGGTCAGACTGATTTGCATATAGCCATGTCTCAACTGGGGTGGCAGAGTGGGCTAAAGAACGGTGATGGATTAAACCCAGATCCTTTGACTGGGTGTGAGTGTTAGATTGATTTAGATGCTCCGTCCATCACCACCCCCTTTTGTACCGCTTTTGGCCGCCATTAGTGTGGCAGGGTATGCTCAGACGTGAGTACATTGCTCACTTTGCCACTGGATTCAAGCAAGCCGGGGTGAAGACGGATGGAATGCCAGAAACCGGTCCTCGGAAGCTTGTTTCTGATCCAGAGAAGACATGGTTTGGCAGTTCGGGCTGGACTGTTCCCATGAGGCACAGGGTCAGACTGATTTGCATATAGCCATGTCTCAACTGGGGTGGCAGAGTGGGCTAAAGAACGGTGATGGATTAAACCCAGATCTTTTGACTGGGTGTGAGTGTTTGGTTGATTCAGATGCTCCATCCATCACCACCCCATTTGTACCGCTTTTGGCCGCCATAAGTGTGGCAGGGTATGCTCAGACGTGAGTCCCTTGCTCACTTTGCCACTGGATTCAAGCAAGCCGGGCTGAAGACGGCTGGAACGCCAGAAACCGGTCCTCGGAAGCTTGTTTCCAGTTCAGGGAAGACATGGCTTGGCAGTTCGGGCTGGACTGTTCCCAGGAGGCACAGGGTCAGACTGATTTGCATATAGCCATGTCTCAACTGGGGTGGCAGAGTGGGCTAAAGAACGGTGTTGGCTTAAACCCAGATCTTTTGACTGGGTGTGAGTGTTTGATTGATTCAGATGCTCCGTCCATCATCACCCCCTTTTGTACCGCTTTTGGCCGCCATGAGTGTGGCAGGGTATGCTCAGAGGTGAGTCCCTTGCTCACTTTGCCGCTGGATTCAAACAAGCCGGGCTGAAGACCGCTGGAATGCCAGAAACCGGTCCTCGGAAGCTTGTTTCCAGTCCAGGGAAGACATGGCTTGGCAGTTTGGGCTGGACTGTTCCCATGAGGCACAGGGTCAGACTGATTTGCATATAGCCATGTCTCAACTGGGGTGGCAGAGTGGGCTAAAGAACGGTGATGGATTAAACCCAGATCTTTTGACTGGGTGTGAGTGTTTGATTGATTCAGATGCTCCATCCATTACCACCCCCTTTTGGCCGCCATAAGTGTGGCAGGGTATGCTCAGACGTGAGTCCCTTGCTCACTTTGCCACTGGATTCAAGCAAGCCGGGCTGAAGACGGCTGGAATGCCAGAAAACGGTCCTCGGAAGCTTGTTTTCGGTCCAGGGAAGCCATGGCTTGGCGGTTCGGGCTGGACTGTTCCCATGAGGCACAGGGTCAGACTGATTTGCATATAGCCATGTCTCAACTAAGGTGGCAGAGTGGGCTAAAGAACTGAGATGGATTAAACCCAGATCTTTTGACTGGGTGTGAGTGCTTGATTGATTCAGATGCTCTGTCCATCACCACCCCCCTTTTGTACCGCTTTTGGCCGCTATAAGTGTGGAAGGGTATGCTCAGACGTGAGTCCATTGCTCACTTTGTCACTGGATTCAAGCAAGCCGGCTGAAGACGGCTGGAATGCCAGAAACCAGTCCTCGGAAGCTTGTTTCCGGTCCAGGGAAGACATGGCTTGGCAGTTCGGGCTGGACTGTTCCCATGAGGCACAGGGTCAGACTGATTTGCATATAGCCATGTCTCAACTGGGGTGGCAGAGTGGGCAAACAAACGGTGATGGATTAAACCCAGATCTTTTGACTGGGTGGGAGTGTTTGATTGATTCAGATGCTCCATCCATCACCACCCCCTTTTGTACCGCTTTTGGCCGCCATAAGTGTGGCAGGGTATGCTCAGACGTGAGTCCCTTGCTCACTTTGCCACTGGATTCAAGCAAGCCGGGCTGAAGACGGCTGGAATGCCAGAAACCGGTCCTCGGAAGCTTGTTTCCGGTCCAGGGAGGACATGGCTTGGTAGTTCGGGCTGGTCTGTTCCCATGAGGCACAGGGTCAGACTGATTTGCATATGGCCATGTCTCAACTGGGGTGGCAGAGTGGGCTAAAGAACGGTGATGGATTAAACCCAGATCTTTTGACTGGGTGTGAGTGTTTGATTGATTTAGATGCTCCGTCCATCACCACCCCCTTTTGTACCGCTTTTGGCCGCCATTAGTGTGGCAGGGTATGCTCAGACGTGAGTACATTGCTCACTTTGCCACTGGATTCAAGCAAGCCGGGCTGAAGACGGCTGGAATGACAGAAACCGGTCCTCGGAAGCTTGTTTCTGGTCCAGGAAAGACATGGCTTGGCAGTTCGGGCTGGACAGTTCCCATGAGGCACAGGGTCAGAAGACTCATTTGCATATAGCCATGTCTCAACTGGGGTGGCAGAGTGGGCTAAAGAACGGTGATGGATTAAACCCAGATCTTTTGCCTGGGTGTGAGTGTTTGATTGATTCAGATGCTCCGTCCATAACCACCCCCTTTTGTACCGCTTTTGGCCGCCATAAGTGTGGCAGGGTATGCTCAGATGTGAGTCCCTTGCTCACTTTGCCACTGGATTCAAGCAAGCCGGGCTGAAGACGGCTGGAATGCCAGAAACCGGTACTCGGAAGCTTGTTTCCGGTCCAGGGAAGTCATGGCTTGGCAGATCGGGCTGGACTGTTCCCATGAGGAACAGGGTCAGACTGATTTGCATATAGCCATGTCTCAACTGGGGTGGCAGAGTGGGCTAAAGAACGGTGATGGATTAAACCCAGATCTTTTGACTGGGTGTGAGTGTTAGATTGATTTAGATGCTCCGTCCATCACCACCCCCTTTTGTACCGCTTTTGGCCGCCATTAGTGTGGCAGGGTATGCTCAGACGTGAGTACATTGCTCACTTTGCCACTGGATTCAAGCAAGCCGGGGTGAAGACGGATGGAATGCCAGAAACTGGTCCTCGGAAGCTTGTTTCTGATCCAGAGAAGACATGGCTTGGCAGTTCGGGCTGGACTGTTCCCATGAGGCACAGGGTCAGACTGATTTGCATATAGCCATGTCTCAACTGGGGTGGCAGAGTGGGCTAAAGAACGGTGATGGATTAAACCCAGATCTTTTGACTGGGTGTGAGTGTTTGGTTGATTCAGATGCTCCATCCATCACCACCCCATTTGTACCGCTTTTGGCCGCCATAAGTGTGGCAGGGTATGCTTAGACGTGAGTCCCTTGCTCACTTTGCCACTGGATTCAAGCAAGCCGGGCTGAAGACGGCTGGAACGCCAGAAACCGGTCCTCGGAAGCTTGTTTCCAGTTCAGGGAAGACATGGCTTGGCAGTTCGGGCTGGACTGTTCCCAGGAGGCACAGGGTCAGACTGATTTGCATATAGCCATTTCTCAACTGGGGTGGCAGAGTGGGCTAAAGAACGGTGATGGATTAAACCCAGATCTTTTGACTGGGTGTGTGTGTTTGATTGATTCAGATGCTCCGTCCATCACCACCCCCTTTTGTACAACTTTTGGCCGCCATAAGTGTGGCAGGATATGCTCAGACATGAGTCCCTTGCTCACTTTGCCACTGGATTCAAGCATGCTGGGCTGAAGACGGCTGGAATGCCAGAAACCGGTCCTCGGAAGCTTGTTTCCGGTCCAGGGAAGACATGGCTTGGCAGTTCGGGCTGGACTGTTCCCATGAGGCACAGGGTCAGACTGATTTGCATATAGCCATGTCTCAACTGGGGTGGCAGAGTGGGCTAAAGAACGGTGTTGGCTTAAACCCAGATCTTTTGACTGGGTGTGAGTGTTTGATTGATTCAGATGCTCCGTCCATCATCACCCCCTTTTGTACCGCTTTTGGCCGCCATAAGTGTGGCAGGGTATGCTCAGAGGTGAGTCCCTTGCTCACTTTGCCGCTGGATTCAAACAAGCCGGGCTGAAGACGGCTGGAATGCCAGAAACCGGTCCTCGGAAGCTTGTTTCCAGTCCAGGGAAGACATGGCTTGGCAGTTTGGGCTGGACTGTTCCCATGAGGCACAGGGTCAGACTGATTTGCATATAGCCATGTCTCAACTGGGGTGGCTGAGTGGGCTAAAGAACGGTGATGGATTAAACCCAGATCTTTTGACTGGGTGTGAGTGTTTGATTGATTCAGATGCTCCATCCATTACCATCCCCTTTTGGCCGCCATAAGTGTGGCAGGGTATGCTCAGACGTGAGTCCCTTGCTCACTTTGCCACTGGATTCAAGCAAGCCGGGCTGAAGACGGCTGGAATGCCAGAAAACGGTCCTCGGAAGCTTGTTTCCGGTCCAGGGAAGCCATGGCTTGGCGGTTCGGGCTGGACTGTTCCCATGAGGCACAGGGTCAGACTGATTTGCATATAGCCATGTCTCAACTAAGGTGGCAGAGTGGGCTAAAGAACTGAGATGGATTAAACCCAGATCTTTTGACTGGGTGTGAGTGTTTGATTGATTCAGATGCTCTGTCCATCACCACCCCCCTTTTGTACCGCTTTTGGCCGCTATAAGTGTGGCAGGGTATGCTCAGACGTGAGTCCCTTGCTCACTTTGCCACTGGATTCAAGCAAGACGGGCTGAAGACGGCTGGAAAGCCAGAAACCGGTCCTCGGAAGCTTGTTTCCGGTCCAGGGAAGACATGGCTTGGCAGTTCGGGCTGGACTGTTCCCATGAGGGACAGGGTCAGACGGATTTGCATATAGCCATGTCTCAACTGGGGTGGCAGAGTGGGCTAAAGAACGGTGATGGATTAAACCCTGATCTTTTTACTGGGTGTGAGTGTTTGATTGATTCAGATGCTCCGTTCATCACAACCCCCTTTTGTACCGCTTTTGGCCGCCATAAGTGTGGAAGGGTATGCTCAGACGTGAGTCCATTGCTCACTTTGCCACTGGATTCAAGCAAGCCGGCTGAAGACGGCTGGAATGCCAGAAACCGGTCCTCGGAAGCTTGTTTCCGGTCCAGGGAAGACATGGCTTGGCAGTTCGGGCTGGACTGTTCCCATGAGGCACAGGGTCAGACTGATTTGCATATAGCCATGTCTCAACTGGGGTGGCAGAGTGGGCAAACAAACGGTGATGGATTAAACCCAGATCTTTTGACTGGGTGGGAGTGTTTGATTGATTCAGATGCTCCATCCATCACCACCCCCTTTTGTACCGCTTTTGGCCGCCATAAGTGTGGCAGGGTATGCTCAGACGTGAGTCCCTTGCTCACTTTGCCACTGGATTCAAGCAAGCTGGGCTGAAGACGGCTGGAATGCCAGAAACCGGTCCTCGGAAGCTTGTTTCCGGTCCAGGGAAGACATGGCTTGGCAGTTCGGGCTGGTCTGTTCCCATGAGGCACAGGGTCAGACTGATTTGCATATGGCCATGTCTCAACTGGGGTGGCAGAGTGGGCTAAAGAACGGTGATGGATTAAACCCAGATCTTTTGACTGGGTGTGAGTGTTTGATTGATTTAGATGCTCCGTCCATCACCACCCCCTTTTGTACCGCTTTTGGCCGCCATTAGTGTGGCAGGGTATGCTCAGACGTGAGTACATTGCTCACTTTGCCACTGGATTCAAGCAAGCCGGGCTGAAGACGGCTGGAATGACAGAAACCGGTCCTCGGAAGCTTGTTTCTGGTCCAGGAAAGACATGGCTTGGCAGTTCGGGCTGGACAGTTCCCATGAGGCACAGGGTCAGAAGACTCATTTGCATATAGCCATGTCTCAACTGGGGTGGCAGAGTGGGCTAAAGAACGGTGATGGATTAAACCCAGATCTTTTGCCTGGGTGTGAGTGTTTGATTGATTCAGATGCTCCGTCCATAACCACCCCCTTTTGTACCGCTTTTGGCCGCCATAAGTGTGGCAGGGTATGCTCAGATGTGAGTCCCTTGCTCACTTTGCCACTGGATTCAAGCAAGCCGGGCTGAAGACGGCTGGAATGCCAGAAACCGGTCCTCGGAAGCTTGTTTCCGGTCCAGGGAAGTCATGGCTTGGCAGATCGGGCTGGACTGTTCCCATGAGGAACAGGGTCAGACTGATTTGCATATAGCCATGTCTCAACTGGGGTGGCAGAGTGGGCTAAAGAACGGTGATGGATTAAACCTAGATCTTTTGACTGGGTGTGAGTGTTAGATTGATTTAGATGCTCCGTCCATCACCACCCCCTTTTGTACCGCTTTTGGCCGCCATTAGTGTGGCAGGGTATGCTCAGACGTGAGTACATTGCTCACTTTGCCACTGGATTCAAGCAAGCCGGGGTGAAGACGGATGGAATGCCAGAAACCGGTCCTCGGAAGCTTGTTTCTGATCCAGAGAAGACATGGCTTGGCAGTTCGGGCTGGACTGTTCCCATGAGGCACAGGGTCAGACTGATTTGCATATAGCCATGTCTCAACTGGGGTGGCAGAGTGGGCTAAAGAACGGTGATGGATTAAACCCAGATCTTTTGACTGGGTGTGAGTGTTTGGTTGATTCAGATGCTCCATCCATCACCACCCCATTTGTACCGCTTTTGGCCGCCATAAGTGTGGCAGGGTATGCTCAGACGTGAGTCCCTTGCTCACTTTGCCACTGGATTCAAGCAAGCCGGGCTGAAGACGGCTGGAACGCCAGAAACCGGTCCTCGGAAGCTTGTTTCCAGTTCAGGGAAGACATGGCTTGGCAGTTCGGGCTGGACTGTTCCCATGAGGCACAGGGTCAGACTGATTTGCATATAGCCATGTCTCAACTGGGGTGGCAGAGTGGGCTAAAGAACGGTGATGGATTAAACCCAGATCTTTTGACTGGGTGTGAGTGTTGGGTTGATTCAGATGCTCCATCCATCACCACCCCATTTGTACCGCTTTTGGCCGCCATAAGTGTGGCAGGGTATGCTCAGACGTGAGTCCCTTGCTCACTTTGCCACTGGATTCAAGCAAGCCGGGCTGAAGACGGCTGGAATGCCAGAAACCAGTCCTCAGAAGCTTGTTTCGGTCCAGGGAAGACATGGCTTGGCAGTTCGGGCTGGACTGTTCCCATGAGGCACAGGGTCAGACTGATTTGCATATAGCCATGTCTCAACTGGGGTGGCAGAGTGGGCTAAAGAACGGTGATGGATTAAACCCAGATCTATTGACTGGGTGTGAGTGTTTGATTGATTTAGATGCTCCGTCCATCACCACCCCCTTTTGTACCGCTTTTGGCCGCCATTAGTGTGGCAGGGTATGCTCAGACGTGAGTACATTGCTCACTTTGCCACTGGATTCAAGCAAGCCGGGCTGAAGACGGCTGGAATGACAGAAACCGGTCCTCGGAAGCTTGTTTCTGGTCCAGGAAAGACATGGCTTGGCAGTTCGGGCTGGACAGTTCCCATGAGGCACAGGGTCAGACTGATTTGCATATAGCCATGTCTCAACTGGGGTGGCAGAGTGGGCTAAAGAACGGTGATGGATTAAACCCAGATCTTTTGCCTGGGTGTGAGTGTTTGATTGATTCAGATGCTCCGTCCATAACCACCCCCTTTTGTACCGCTTTTGGCCGCCATAAGTGTGGCAGGGTATGCTCAGATGTGAGTCCCTTGCTCACTTTGCCACTGGATTCAAGCAAGCCGGGCTGAAGACGGCTGGAATGCCAGAAACCGGTCCTCGGAAGCTTGTTTCCGGTCCAGGGAAGTCATGGCTTGGCAGATCGGGCTGGACTGTTCCCATGAGGAACAGGGTCAGACTGATTTGCATATAGCCATGTCTCAACTGGGGTGGCAGAGTGGGCTAAAGAACGGTGATGGATTAAACCCAGATCTTTTGACTGGGTGTGAGTGTTAGATTGATTTAGATGCTCCGTCCATCACCACCCCCTTTTGTACCGCTTTTGGCCGCCATTAGTGTGGCAGGGTATGCTCAGACGTGAGTACATTGCTCACTTTGCCACTGGATTCAAGCAAGCCGGGGTGAAGACGGATGGAATGCCAGAAACCGGTCCTCGGAAGCTTGTTTCTGATCCAGAGAAGACATGGCTTGGCAGTTCGGGCTGGACTGTTCCCATGAGGCACAGGGTCAGACTGATTTGCATATAGCCATGTCTCAACTGGGGTGGCAGAGTGGGCTAAAGAACGGTGATGGATTAAACCCAGATCTTTTGACTGGGTGTGAGTGTTTGGTTGATTCAGATGCTCCATCCATCACCACCCCATTTGTACCGCTTTTGGCCGCCATAAGTGTGGCAGGGTATGCTCAGACGTGAGTCCCTTGCTCACTTTGCCACTGGATTCAAGCAAGCCGGGCTGAAGACGGCTGGAACGCCAGAAACCAGTCCTCGGAAGCTTGTTTCCAGTTCAGGGAAGACATGGCTTGGCAGTTCGGGCTGGACTGTTCCCAGGAGGCACAGGGTCAGACTGATTTGCATATAGCCATTTCTCAACTGGGGTGGCAGAGTGGGCTAAAGAACGGTGATGGATTAAACCCAGATCTTTTGACTGGGTGTGAGTGTTTGATTGATTCAGATGCTCCGTCCATCACCACCCCCTTTTGTACCACTTTTGGCCGCCATAAGTGTGGCAGGGTATGCTCAGACATGAGTCCCTTGCTCACTTTGCCACTGGATTCAAGCATGCTGGGCTGAAGACGGCTGGAATGCCAGAAACCGGTCCTCGGAAGCTTGTTTCCGGTCCAGGGAAGACATGGCTTGGCAGTTCGGGCTGGACTGTTCCCATGAGGAACAGGGTGAGACTGATTTGCATATAGCCATGTCTCAACTGGGGTGGCAGAGTGGGCTAAAGAACTGAGATGGATTAAACCCAGATCTTTTGACTGGGTGTGAGTGTTTGATTGATTCAGATGCTCCGTCCATCACCACCCCCCTTTTGTACCGCTTTTGGCCGCTATAAGTGTGGCAGGGTATGCTCAGACGTGAGTCCCTTGCTCACTGTGCCACTGGATTCAAGCAAGCCGGGCTGAAGACGGCTGGAATGCCAGAAACCAGTCCTCAGAAGCTTGTTTCGGTCCAGTGAAGACATGGCTTGGCAGTTCGGGCTGGACTGTTCCCATGAGGCACAGGGTCAGACTGATTTGCATATAGCCATGTCTCAACTGGGGTGGCAGAGTGGGCTAAAGAACGGTGATGGATTAAACACAGATCTTTTGACTGGGTGTGAGTGTTTTATTGATTTAGATGCTCCGTCCATCACCACCCCCTTTTGTACCGCTTTTGGCCGCTATTAGTGTGGCAGGGTATGCTCAGACGTGAGTCCCTTGCTCACTTTGCCACTGGATTCAAGCAAGCCGGGCTGAAGACGGCTGGAATGCCAGAAACCGGTCCTCGGAAGCTTGTTTCCGGTCCAGGGAAGACATGGCTTGGCAGTTTGGGCTGGTCTGTTCCCATGAGGCACAGGGTCAGACTGATTTGCATATGGCCATGTCTCAACTGGGGTGGCAGAGTGGGCAAACAAACGGTGATGGATTAAACCCAGATCTTTTGACTGGGTGGGAGTGTTTGATTGATTCAGATGCTCCATCCATCACCACCCCCTTTTGTACCGCTTTTGGCCACCATAAGTGTGGCAGGGTATGCTCAGACGTGAGTCCCTTGCTCACTTTGCCACTGGATTCAAGCAAGCCGGGCTGAAGACGGCTGGAATGCCAGAAACCGGTCCTCGGAAGCTTGTTTCCGGTCCAGGGAAGACATGGCTTGGCAGTTCGGGCTGGTCTGTTCCCATGAGGCACAGGGTCAGACTGATTTGCATATGGCCATGTCTCAACTGGGGTGGCAGAGTGGGCTAAAGAACGGTGATGGATTAAACCCAGATCTTTTGACTGGGTGTGAGTGTTTGATTGATTTAGATGCTCCGTCCATCACCACCCCCTTTTGTACTGCTTTTGGCCGCCATTAGTGTGGCAGGGTATGCTCAGACGTGAGTACATTGCTCACTTTGCCACTGGATTCAAGCAAGCCGGGCTGAAGACGGCTGGAATGACAGAAACCGGTCCTCGGAAGCTTGTTTCTGGTCCAGGAAAGACATGGCTTGGCAGTTTGGGCTGGACAGTTCCCATGAGGCACAGGGTCAGAAGACTGATTTGCATATAGCCATGTCTCAACTGGGGTGGCAGAGTGGGCTAAAGAACGGTGATGGATTAAACCCAGATCTTTTGCCTGGGTGTGAGTGTTTGATTGATTCAGATGCTCCGTCCATAACCACCCCCTTTTGTACCGCTTTTGGCCGCCATAAGTGTGGCAGGGTATGCTCAGATGTGAGTCCCTTGCTCACTTTGCCACTGGATTCAAGCAAGCCGGGCTGAAGACGGCTGGAATGCCAGAAACCGGTCCTCGGAAGCTTGTTTCCGGTCCAGGGAAGTCATGGCTTGGCAGATCGGGCTGGACTGTTCCCATGAGGAACAGGGTCAGACTGATTTGCATATAGCCATGTCTCAACTGGGGTGGCAGAGTGGGCTAAAGAACGGTGATGGATTAAACCCAGATCCTTTGACTGGGTGTGAGTGTTAGATTGATTTAGATGCTCCGTCCATCACCACCCCCTTTTGTACCGCTTTTGGCCGCCATTAGTGTGGCAGGGTATGCTCAGACGTGAGTACATTGCTCACTTTGCCACTGGATTCAAGCAAGCCGGGGTGAAGACGGATGGAATGCCAGAAACCGGTCCTCGGAAGCTTGTTTCTGATCCAGAGAAGACATGGTTTGGCAGTTCGGGCTGGACTGTTCCCATGAGGCACAGGGTCAGACTGATTTGCATATAGCCATGTCTCAACTGGGGTGGCAGAGTGGGCTAAAGAACGGTGATGGATTAAACCCAGATCTTTTGACTGGGTGTGAGTGTTTGGTTGATTCAGATGCTCCATCCATCACCACCCCATTTGTACCGCTTTTGGCCGCCATAAGTGTGGCAGGGTATGCTCAGACGTGAGTCCCTTGCTCACTTTGCCACTGGATTCAAGCAAGCCGGGCTGAAGACGGCTGGAACGCCAGAAACCGGTCCTCGGAAGCTTGTTTCCAGTTCAGGGAAGACATGGCTTGGCAGTTCGGGCTGGACTGTTCCCAGGAGGCACAGGGTCAGACTGATTTGCATATAGCCATGTCTCAACTGGGGTGGCAGAGTGGGCTAAAGAACGGTGTTGGCTTAAACCCAGATCTTTTGACTGGGTGTGAGTGTTTGATTGATTCAGATGCTCCGTCCATCATCACCCCCTTTTGTACCGCTTTTGGCCGCCATAAGTGTGGCAGGGTATGCTCAGAGGTGAGTCCCTTGCTCACTTTGCCGCTGGATTCAAACAAGCCGGGCTGAAGACGGCTGGAATGCCAGAAACCGGTCCTCGGAAGCTTGTTTCCAGTCCAGGGAAGACATGGCTTGGCAGTTTGGGCTGGACTGTTCCCATGAGGCACAGGGTCAGACTGATTTGCATATAGCCATGTCTCAACTGGGGTGGCAGAGTGGGCTAAAGAACGGTGATGGATTAAACCCAGATCTTTTGACTGGGTGTGAGTGTTTGATTGATTCAGATGCTCCATCCATTACCACCCCCTTTTGGCCGCCATAAGTGTGGCAGGGTATGCTCAGACGTGAGTCCCTTGCTCACTTTGCCACTGGATTCAAGCAAGCCGGGCTGAAGATGGCTGGAATGCCAGAAAACGGTCCTCGGAAGCTTGTTTCCGGTCCAGGGAAGCCATGGCTTGGCGGTTCGGGCTGGACTGTTCCCATGAGGCACAGGGTCAGACTGATTTGCATATAGCCATGTCTCAACTAAGGTGGCAGAGTGGGCTAAAGAACTGAGATGGATTAAACCCAGATCTTTTGACTGGGTGTGAGTGTTTGATTGATTCAGATGCTCTGTCCATCACCACCCTCCTTTTGTACCGCTTTTGGCCGCTATAAGTGTGGCAGGGTATGCTCAGACGTGAGTCCCTTGCTCACTTTGCCACTGGATTCAAGCAAGACGGGCTGAAGACGGCTGGAAAGCCAGAAACCGGTCCTCGGAAGCTTGTTTCCGGTCCAGGGAAGACATGGCTTGGCAGTTCGGGCTGGACTGTTCTCATGAGGGACAGGGTCAGACGGATTTGCATATAGCCATGTCTCAACTGGGGTGGCAGAGTGGGCTAAAGAACGGTGATGGATTAAACCCAGATCTTTTTACTGGGTGTGAGTGTTTGATTGATTCAGATGCTCCGTTCATCACAACCCCCTTTTGTACCGCTTTTGGCCGCCATAAGTGTGGAAGGGTATGCTCAGACGTGAGTCCATTGCTCACTTTGCCACTGGATTCAAGCAAGCCGGGTGAAGACGGCTGGAATGCCAGAAACCGGTCCTCGGAAGCTTGTTTCCGGTCCAGGGAAGACATGGCTTGGCAGTTCGGGCTGGACTGTTCCCATGAGGCACAGGGTCAGACTGATTTGCATATAGCCATGTCTCAACTGGGGTGGCAGAGTGGGCAAACAAACGGTGATGGATTAAACCCAGATCTTTTGACTGGGTGGGGGTGTTTGATTGATTCAGATGCTCCGTCCATCACCACCCCCTTTTGTACCGCTTTTGGCCGCCATTAGTGTGGCAGGGTATGCTCAGACGTGAGTACATTGCTCACTTTGCCACTGGATTCAAGCAAGCCGGGCTGAAGACGGCTGGAATGACAGAAACCGGTCCTCGGAAGCTTGTTTCTGGTCCAGGAAAGACATGGCTTGGCAGTTCGGGCTGGACAGTTCCCATGAGGCACAGGGTCAGAAGACTCATTTGCATATAGCCATGTCTCAACTGGGGTGGCAGAGTGGGCTAAAGAACGGTGATGGATTAAACCCAGATCTTTTGCCTGGGTGTGAGTGTTTGATTGATTCAGATGCTCCGTCCATAACCACCCCCTTTTGTACCGCTTTTGGCCGCCATAAGTGTGGCAGGGTATGCTCAGATGTGAGTCCCTTGCTCACTTTGCCACTGGATTCAAGCAAGCCGGGCTGAAGACGGCTGGAATTCCAGAAACCGGTACTCGGAAGCTTGTTTCCGGTCCAGGGAAGTCATGGCTTGGCAGATCGGGCTGGACTGTTCCCATGAGGAACAGGGTCAGACTGATTTGCATATAGCCATGTCTCAACTGGGGTGGCAGAGTGGGCTAAAGAACGGTGATGGATTAAACCCAGATCTTTTGACTGGGTGTGAGTGTTAGATTGATTTAGATGCTCCGTCCATCACCACCCCCTTTTGTACCGCTTTTGGCCGCCATTAGTGTGGCAGGGTATGCTCAGACGTGAGTACATTGCTCACTTTGCCACTGGATTCAAGCAAGCCGGGGTGAAGACGGATGGAATGCCAGAAACCGGTCCTCGGAAGCTTGTTTCTGATCCAGAGAAGACATGGCTTGGCAGTTCGGGCTGGACTGTTCCCATGAGGCACAGGGTCAGACTGATTTGCATATAGCCATGTCTCAACTGGGGTGGCAGAGTGGGCTAAAGAACGGTGATGGATTAAACCCAGATCTTTTGACTGGGTGTGAGTGTTTGGTTGATTCAGATGCTCCATCCATCACCACCCCATTTGTACCGCTTTTGGCCGCCATAAGTGTGGCAGGGTATGCTCAGACGTGAGTCCCTTGCTCACTTTGCCACTGGATTCAAGCAAGCCGGGCTGAAGACGGCTGGAACGCCAGAAACCGGTCCTCGGAAGCTTGTTTCCAGTTCAGGGAAGACATGGCTTGGCAGTTCGGGCTGGACTGTTCCCAGGAGGCACAGGGTCAGACTGATTTGCATATAGCCATTTCTCAACTGGGGTGGCAGAGTGGGCTAAAGAACGGTGATGGATTAAACCCAGATCTTTTGACTGGGTGTGAGTGTTTGATTGATTCAGATGCTCCGTCCATCACCACCCCCTTTTGTACCACTTTTGGCCGCCATAAGTGTGGCAGGGTATGCTCAGACATGAGTCCCTTGCTCACTTTGCCACTGGATTCAAGCATGCTGGGCTGAAGACGGCTGGAATGCCAGAAACCGGTCCTCGGAAGCTTGTTTCCGGTCCAGGGAAGACATGGCTTGGCAGTTCGGGCTGGACTGTTCCCATGAGGCACAGGGTCAGACTGATTTGCATATAGCCATGTCTCAACTGGGGTGGCAGAGTGGGCTAAAGAACGGTGTTGGCTTAAACCCAGATCTTTTGACTGGGTGTGAGTGTTTGATTGATTCAGATGCTCCGTCCATCATCACCCCCTTTTGTACCGCTTTTGGCCGCCATAAGTGTGGCAGGGTATGCTCAGAGGTGAGTCCCTTGCTCACTTTGCCGCTGGATTCAAACAAGCCGGGCTGAAGACGGCTGGAATGCCAGAAACCGGTCCTCGGAAGCTTGTTTCCAGTCCAGGGAAGACACGGCTTGGCAGTTTGGGCTGGACTGTTCCCATGAGGCACAGGGTCAGACTGATTTGCATATAGCCATGTCTCAACTGGGGTGGCTGAGTGGGCTAAAGAACGGTGATGGATTAAACCCAGATCTTTTGACTGGGTGTGAGTGTTTGATTGATTCAGATGCTCCATCCATTACCACCCCCTTTTGGCCGCCATAAGTGTGGCAGGGTATGCTCAGACGTGAGTCCCTTGCTCACTTTGCCACTGGATTCAAGCAAGCCGGGCTGAAGACGGCTGGAATGCCAGAAAACGGTCCTCGGAAGCTTGTTTCCGGTCCAGGGAAGCCATGGCTTGGCGGTTCGGGCTGGACTGTTCCCATGAGGCACAGGGTCAGACTGATTTGCATATAGCCATGTCTCAACTAAGGTGGCAGAGTGGGCTAAAGAACTGAGATGGATTAAACCCAGATCTTTTGACTGGGTGTGAGTGTTTGATTGATTCAGATGCTCTGTCCATCACCACCCCCCTTTTGTACCGCTTTTGGCCGCTATAAGTGTGGCAGGGTATGCTCAGACGTGAGTCCCTTGCTCACTTTGCCACTGGATTCAAGCAAGACGGGCTGAAGACGGCTGGAAAGCCAGAAACCGGTCCTCAGAAGCTTGTTTCCGGTCCAGGGAAGACATGGCTTGGCAGTTCGGGCTGGACTGTTCCCATGAGGGACAGGGTCAGACGGATTTGCATATAGCCATGTCTCAACTGGGGTGGCAGAGTGGGCTAAAGAACGGTGATGGATTAAACCCAGATCTTTTTACTGGGTGTGAGTGTTTGATTGATTCAGATGCTCCGTTCATCACAACCCCCTTTTGTACCGCTTTTGGCCGCCATAAGTGTGGAAGGGTATGCTCAGACGTGAGTCCATTGCTCACTTTGCCACTGGATTCAAGCAAGCCGGCTGAAGACGGCTGGAATGCCAGAAACCGGTCCTCGGAAGCTTGTTTCCGGTCCAGGGAAGACATGGCTTGGCAGTTCGGGCTGGACTGTTCCCATGAGGCACAGGGTCAGACTGATTTGCATATAGCCATGTCTCAACTGGGGTGGCAGAGTGGGCAAACAAACGGTGATGGATTAAACCCAGATCTTTTGACTGGGTGGGAGTGTTTGATTGATTCAGATGCTCCATCCATCACCACCCCCTTTTGTACCGCTTTTGGCCGCCATAAGTGTGGCAGGGTATGCTCAGACGTGAGTCCCTTGCTCACTTTGCCACTGGATTCAAGCAAGCTGGGCTGAAGACGGCTGGAATGCCAGAAACCGGTCCTCGGAAGCTTGTTTCCGGTCCAGGGAAGACATGGCTTGGCAGTTCGGGCTGGTCTGTTCCCATGAGGCACAGGGTCAGACTGATTTGCATATGGCCATGTCTCAACTGGGGTGGCAGAGTGGGCTAAAGAACGGTGATGGATTAAACCCAGATCTTTTGACTGGGTGTGAGTGTTTGATTGATTTAGATGCTCCGTCCATCACCACCCCCTTTTGTACCGCTTTTGGCCGCCATTAGTGTGGCAGGGTATGCTCAGACGTGAGTACATTGCTCACTTTGCCACTGGATTCAAGCAAGCCGGGCTGAAGACGGCTGGAATGACAGAAACCGGTCCTCGGAAGCTTGTTTCTGGTCCAGGAAAGACATGGCTTGGCAGTTCGGGCTGGACAGTTCCCATGAGGCACAGGGTCAGAAGACTCATTTGCATATAGCCATGTCTCAACTGGGGTGGCAGAGTGGGCTAAAGAACGGTGATGGATTAAACCCAGATCTTTTGCCTGGGTGTGAGTGTTTGATTGATTCAGATGCTCCGTCCATAACCACCCCCTTTTGTACCGCTTTTGGCCGCCATAAGTGTGGCAGGGTATGCTCAGATGTGAGTCCCTTGCTCACTTTGCCACTGGATTCAAGCAAGCCGGGCTGAAGACGGCTGGAATGCCAGAAACCGGTCCTCGGAAGCTTGTTTCCGGTCCAGGGAAGTCATGGCTTGGAAGATCGGGCTGGACTGTTCCCATGAGGAACAGGGTCAGACTGATTTGCATATAGCCATGTCTCAACTGGGGTGGCAGAGTGGGCTAAAGAACGGTGATGGATTAAACCCAGATCTTTTGACTGGGTGTGAGTGTTAGATTGATTTAGATGCTCCGTCCATCACCACCCCCTTTTGTACCGCTTTTGGCCGCCATTAGTGTGGCAGGGTATGCTCAGACGTGAGTACATTGCTCACTTTGCCACTGGATTCAAGCAAGCCGGGGTGAAGACGGATGGAATGCCAGAAACCGGTCCTCGGAAGCTTGTTTCTGATCCAGAGAAGACATGGCTTGGCAGTTCGTGCTGGACTGTTCCCATGAGGCACAGGGTCAGACTGATTTGCATATAGCCATGTCTCAACTGGGGTGGCAGAGTGGGCTAAAGAACGGTGATGGATTAAACCCAGATCTTTTGACTGGGTGTGAGTGTTTGGTTGATTCAGATGCTCCATCCATCACCACCCCATTTGTACCGCTTTTGGCCGCCATAAGTGTGGCAGGGTATGCTCAGACGTGAGTCCCTTGCTCACTTTGCCACTGGATTCAAGTAAGCCGGGCTAAAGACGGCTGGAACGCCAGAAACCGGTCCTCGGAAGCTTGTTTCCAGTTCAGGGAAGACATGGCTTGGCAGTTCGGGCTGGACTGTTCCCAGGAGGCACAGGGTCAGACTGATTTGCATATAGCCATTTCTCAACTGGGGTGGCAGAGTGGGCTAAAGAACGGTGATGGATTAAACCCAGATCTTTTGACTGGGTGTGAGTGTTTGATTGATTCAGATGCTCCGTCCATCACCACCCCCTTTTGTACCACTTTTGGCTGCCATAAGTGTGGCAGGGTATGCTCAGACATGAGTCCCTTGCTCACTTTGCCACTGGATTCAAGCATGCTGGGCTGAAGACGGCTGGAATGCCAGAAACCGGTCCTCGGAAGCTTGTTTCCGGTCCAGGGAAGACATGGCTTGGCAGTTCGGGCTGGACTGTTCCCATGAGGCACAGGGTCAGACTGATTTGCATATAGCCATGTCTCAACTGGGGTGGCAGAGTGGGCTAAAGAACGGTGTTGGCTTAAACCCAGATCTTTTGACTGGGTGTGAGTGTTTGATTGATTCAGATGCTCCGTCCATCATCACCCCCTTTTGTACCGCTTTTGGCCGCCATAAGTGTGGCAGGGTATGCTCAGAGGTGAGTCCCTTGCTCACTTTGCCGCTGGATTCAAACAAGCCGGGCTGAAGACGGCTGGAATGCCAGAAACCGGTCCTCGGAAGCTTGTTTCCAGTCCAGGGAAGACATGGCTTGGCAGTTTGGGCTGGACTGTTCCCATGAGGCACAGGGTCAGACTGATTTGCATATAGCCATGTCTCAACTGGGGTGGCTGAGTGGGCTAAAGAACGGTGATGGATTAAACCCAGATCTTTTGACTGGGTGTGAGTGTTTGATTGATTCAGATGCTCCATCCATTA
This sequence comes from Lissotriton helveticus, assembly GCF_964261635.1. Taxonomy (NCBI): domain Eukaryota; kingdom Metazoa; phylum Chordata; class Amphibia; order Caudata; family Salamandridae; genus Lissotriton; species Lissotriton helveticus. Next base: position 575,110,329 of record NC_136068.1, read on the forward strand.
CCACCCCCTTTTGTACCGCTTTTGGCCGCCATAAGTGTGGCAGGGTATGCTCAGACGTGAGTCCCTTGCTCACTTTGCCACTGGATTCAAGCAAGCCGGGCTGAAGACGGCTCGAATGCCAGAAAACGGTCCTCGGAAGCTTGTTTCCGGTCCAGGGAAGCCATGGCTTGGCGGTTCGGGCTGGACTGTTCCCATGAGGCACAGGGTCAGACTGATTTGCATATAGCCATGTCTCAACTAAGGTGGCAGAGTGGGCTAAAGAACTGAGATGGATTAAACCCAGATCTTTTGACTGGGTGTGAGTGTTTGATTGATTCAGATGCTCTGTCCATCACCACCCCCTTTTTGTACCGCTTTTGGCCGCTATAAGTGTGGCAGGGTATGCTCAGACGTGAGTCCCTTGCTCACTTTGCCACTGGATTCAAGCAAGACGGGCTGAAGACGGCTGGAAAGCCAGAAACCGGTCCTCGGAAGCTTGTTTCCGGTCCAGGGAAGACATGGCTTGGCAGTTCGGGCTGGACTGTTCCCATGAGGGACAGGGTCAGACGGATTTGCATATAGCCATGTCTCAACTGGGGTGGCAGAGTGGGCTAAAGAACGGTGATGGATTAAACCCAGATCTTTTTACTGGGTGTGAGTGTTTGATTGATTCAGATGCTCCGTTCATCACAACCCCCTTTTGTACCGCTTTTGGCCGCCATAAGTGTGGAAGGGTATGCTCAGACGTGAGTCCATTGCTCACTTTGCCACTGGATTCAAGCAATCCGGCTGAAGACGGCTGGAATGCCAGAAACCGGTCCTCGGAAGCTTGTTTCCGGTCCAGGGAAGACATGGCTTGGCAGTTCGGGCTGGACTGTTCCCATGAGGCACAGGGTCAGACTGATTTGCATATAGCCATGTCTCAACTGGGGTGGCAGAGTGGGTAAACAAACGGTGATGGATTAAACCCAGATCTTTTGACTGGGTGGGAGTGTTTGATTGATTCAGATGCTCCATCCATCACCACCCCCTTTTGTACCGGTTTTGGCCGCCATAAGTGTGGCAGGGTATGCTCAGACGTGAGTCCCTTGCTCACTTTGCCACTGGATTCAAGCAAGCCGGGCTGAAGACGGCTGGAATGCCAGAAACCGGTCCTCGGAAGCTTGTTTCCGGTCCAGGGAAGACATGGCTTGGCAGTTCGGGCTGGTCTGTTCCCATGAGGCACAGGGTCAGACTGATTTGCATATGGCCATGTCTCAACTGGGGTGGCAGAGTGGGCTAAAGAACGGTGATGGATTAAACCCAGATCTTTTGACTGGGTGTGAGTGTTTGATTGATTTAGATGCTCCGTCCATCACCACCCCCTTTTGTACCGCTTTTGGCCGCCATTAGTGTGGCAGGGTATGCTCAGACGTGAGTACATTGCTCACTTAGCCACTGGATTCAAGCAAGCCGGGGTGAAGACGGATGGAATGCCAGAAACCGGTCCTCGGAAGCTTGTTTCTGATCCAGAGAAGACATGGCTTGGCAGTTCGGGCTGGACTGTTCCCATGAGGCACAGGGTCAGACTGATTTGCATATAGCCATGTCTCAACTGGGGTGGCAGAGTGGGCTAAAGAACGGTGATGGATTAAACCCAGATCTTTTGACTGGGTGTGAGTGTTTGGTTGATTCAGATGCTCCATCCATCACCACCCCATTTGTACCGCTTTTGGCCGCCATAAGTGTGGCAGGGTATGCTCAGACGTGAGTCCCTTGCTCACTTTGCCACTGGATTCAAGCAAGCCGGGCTGAAGACGGCTGGAACGCCAGAAACCGGTCCTCGGAAGCTTGTTTCCAGTTTAGGGAAGACATGGCTTGGCAGTTCGGGCTGGACTGTTCCCAGGAGGCACAGGGTCAGACTGATTTGCATATAGCCATTTCTCAACTGGGGTGGCAGAGTGGGCTAAAGAACGGTGATGGATTAAACCCAGATCTTTTGACTGGGTGTGAGTGTTTGATTGATTCAGATGCTCCGTCCATCACCACCCCCTTTTGTACCACTTTTGGCCGCCATAAGTGTGGCAGGGTATGCTCAGACATGAGTCCCTTGCTCACTTTGCCACTGGATTCAAGCATGCTGGGCTGAAGACGGCTGGAATGCCAGAAACCGGTCCTCGGAAGCTTGTTTCCAGTCCAGGGAAGACATGGCTTGGCAGTTCGGGCTGGACTGTTCCCATGAGGCACAGGGTCAGACTGATTTGCATATAGCCATGTCTCAACTGGGGTGGCAGAGTGGGCTAAAGAACGGTGTTGGCTTAAACCCAGATCTTTTGACTGGGTGTGAGTGTTTGATTGATTCAGATGCTCCGTCCATCATCACCCCCTTTTGTACCGCTTTTGGCCGCCATAAGTGTGGCAGGGTATGCTCAGAGGTGAGTCCCTTGCTCACTTTGCCGCTGGATTCAAACAAGCCGGGCTGAAGACGGCTGGAATGCCAGAAACCGGTCCTCGGAAGCTTGTTTCCAGTCCAGGGAAGACATGGCTTGGCAGTTTGGGCTGGACTGTTCCCATGAGGCACAGGGTCAGACTGATTTGCATATAGCCATGTCTCAACTAAGGTGGCAGAGTGGGCTAAAGAACTGAGATGGATTAAACCCAGATCTTTTGACTGGGTGTGAGTGTTTGATTGATTCAGATGCTCTGTCCATCACCACGCCCTTTTTGTACCGCTTTTGGCCGCTATAAGTGTGGTAGGGTATGCTCAGACGTGAGTCCCTTGCTCACTTTGCCACTGGATTCAAGCAAGACGGGCTGAAGACGGCTGGAAAGCCAGAAACCGGTCCTCGGAAGCTTGTTTCCAGTCCAGGGAAGACATGGCTTGGCAGTTCGGGCTGGACTGTTCCCATGAGGGACAGGGTCAGACGGATTTGCATATAGCCATGTCTCAACTGGGGTGGCAGAGTGGGCTAAAGAACGGTGATGGATTAAACCCAGATCTTTTTACTGGGTGTGAGTGTTTGATTGATTCAGATGCTCCGTTCATCACAACCCGCTTTTGTACCGCTTTTGGCCGCCATAAGTGTGGAAGGGTATGCTCAGACGTGAGTCCATTGCTCACTTTGCCACTGGATTCAAGCAAGCCGGCTGAAGACGGCTGGAATGCCAGAAACCGGTCCTCGGAAGCTTGTTTCCAGTCCAGGGAAGACATGGCTTGGCAGTTCGGGCTGGACTGTTCCCATGAGGCACAGGGTCAGACTGATTTGCATATAGCCATGTCTCAACTGGGGTGGCAGAGTGGGCTAAAGAACGGTGATGGATTAAACCCAGATCTTTTGACTGGGTGTGAGTGTTTTATTGATTTAGATGCTCCGTCCATCACCACCCCCTTTTGTACCGTTTTTGGCCGCTATTAGTGTGGCAGGGTATGCTCAGACGTGAGTCCCTTGCTCACTTTGCCACTGGATTCAAGCAAGCCGGGCTGAAGACGGCTGGAATGCCAGAAACCGGTCCTCGGAAGCTTGTTTCCGGTCCAGGGAAGACATGGCTTGGCAGTTCGGGCTGGTCTGTTCCCATGAGGCACAGGGTCAGACTGATTTGCATATGGCCATGTCTCAACTGGGGTGGCAGAGTGGGCAAACAAACGGTGATGGATTAAACCCAGATCTTTTGACTGGGTGGGAGTGTTTGATTGATTCAGATGCTCCATCCATCACCACCCCCTTTTGTACCGCTTTTGGCCGCCATAAGTGTGGCAGGGTATGCTCAGACGTGAGTCCCTTGCTCACTTTGCCACTGGATTCAAGCAAGCCGGGCTGAAGACGGCTGGAATGCCAGAAACCGGTCCTCGGAAGCTTGTTTCCGGTCCAGGGAAGACATGGCTTGGCAGTTCGGGCTGGTCTGTTCCCATGAGGCACAGGGTCAGACTGATTTGCATATGGCCATGTCTCAACTGGGGTGGCAGAGTGGGCTAAAGAACGGTGATGGATTAAACCCAGATCTTTTGACTGGGTGTGAGTGTTTGATTGATTTAGATGCTCCGTCCATCACCACCCCCTTTTGTACCGCTTTTGGCCGCCATTAGTGTGGCAGGGTATGCTCAGACGTGAGTACATTGCTCACTTTGCCACTGGATTCAAGCAAGCCGGGCTGAAGACGGCTGGAATGACAGAAACCGGTCCTCGGAAGCTTGTTTCTGGTCCAGGAAAGACATGGCTTGGCAGTTCGGGCTGGACAGTTTCCATGAGGCACAGGGTCACAAGACTGATTTGCATATAGCCATGTCTCAACTGGGGTGGCAGAGTGGGCTAAAGAACGGTGATGGATTAAACCCAGATCTTTTGCCTGGGTGTGAGTGTTTGATTGATTCAGATGCTCCGTCCATAACCACCCCCTTTTGTACCACTTTTGGCCGCCATAAGTGTGGCAGGGTATGCTCAGATGTGAGTCCCTTGCTCACTTTGCCACTGGATTCAAGCAAGCCGGGCTGAAGACGGCTGGAATGCCAGAAACCGGTCCTCGGAAGCTTGTTTCCGGTCCAGGGAAGTCATGGCTTGGCAGATCGGGCTGGACTGTTCCCATGAGGAACAGGGTCAGACTGATTTGCATATAGCCATGTCTCAACTGGGGTGGCAGAGTGGGCTAAAGAACGGTGATGGATTAAACCCAGATCCTTTGACTGGGTGTGAGTGTTAGATTGATTTAGATGCTCCATCCATCACCACCCCCTTTTGTACCGCTTTTGGCCGCCATTAGTGTGGCAGGGTATGCTCAGACGTGAGTACATTGCTCACTTTGCCACTGGATTCAAGCAAGCCGGGCTGAAGACGGCTGGAATGCCAGAAACCGGTCCTCGGAAGCTTGTTTCCGGTCCAGGGAAGTCATGGCTTGGCAGATCGGGCTGGACTGTTCCCATGAGGAACAGGGTCAGACTGATTTGCATATAGCCATGTCTCAACTGGGGTGGCAGAGTGGGCTAAAGAACGGTGATGGATTAAACCCAGATCTTTTGACTGGGTGTGAGTGTTAGATTGATTTAGATGCTCCGTCCATCACCACCCCCTTTTGTACCGCTTTTGGCCGCCATTAGTGTGGCAGGGTATGCTCAGACGTGAGTACATTGCTCACTTTGCCACTGGATTCAAGCAAGCCGGGGTGAAGACGGATGGAATGCCAGAAACCGGTCCTCGGAAGCTTGTTTCTGATCCAGAGAAGACATGGCTTGGCAGTTCGGGCTGGACTGTTCCCATGAGGCACAGGGTCAGACTGATTTGCATATAGCCATGTCTCAACTGGGGTGGCAGAGTGGGCTAAAGAACGGTGATGGATTAAACCCAGATCTTTTGACTGGGTGTGAGTGTTTGGTTGATTCAGATGCTCCATCCATCACCACCCCATTTGTACCGCTTTTGGCCGCCATAAGTGTGGCAGGGTATGCTCAGACGTGAGTCCCTTGCTCACTTTGCCACTGGATTCAAGCAAGCCGGGCTGAAGACGGCTGGAACGCCAGAAACCGGTCCTCGGAAGCTTGTTTCCAGTTCAGGGAAGACATGGCTTGGCAGTTCGGGCTGGACTGTTCCCAGGAGGCACAGGGTCAGACTGATTTGCATATAGCCATTTCTCAACTGGGGTGGCAGAGTGGGCTAAAGAACGGTGATGGATTAAACCCAGATCTTTTGACTGGGTGTGAGTGTTTGATTGATTCAGATGCTCCGTCCATCACCACCCCCTTTTGTACCACTTTTGGCCGCCATAAGTGTGGCAGGGTATGCTCAGACATGAGTCCCTTGCTCACTTTGCCACTGGATTCAAGCATGCTGGGCTGAAGACGGCTGGAATGCCAGAAACCGGTCCTCGGAAGCTTGTTTCCGGTCCAGGGAAGACATGGCTTGGCAGTTCGGGCTGGACTGTTCCCATGAGGCACAGGGTCAGACTGATTTGCATATAGCCATGTCTCAACTGGGGTGGCAGAGTGGGCTAAAGAACGGTGTTGGCTTAAACCCAGATCTTTTGACTGGGTGTGAGTGTTTGATTGATTCAGATGCTCCATCCATCATCACCCCCTTTTGTACCGCTTTTGGCCGCCATAAGTGTGGCAGGGTATGCTCAGAGGTGATTCCCTTGCTCACTTTGCCGCTGGATTCAAACAAGCCGGGCTGAAGACGGCTGGAATGCCAGAAACCGGTCCTCGGAAGCTTGTTTCCAGTCCAGGGAAGACACGGCTTGGCAGTTTGGGCTGGACTGTTCCCATGAGGCACAGGGTCAGACTGATTTGCATATAGCCATGTCTCAACTGGGGTGGCTGAGTGGGCTAAAGAACGGTGATGGATTAAACCCAGATCTTTTGACTGGGTGTGAGTGTTTGATTGATTCAGATGCTCCATCCATTACCACCCCCTTTTGGCCGCCATAAGTGTGGCAGGGTATGCTCAGACGTGAGTCCCTTGCTCACTTTGCCACTGGATTCAAGCAAGCCGGGCTGAAGACGGCTGGAATGCCAGAAAACGGTCCTCGGAAGCTTGTTTCCGGTCCAGGGAAGCCATGGCTTGGCGGTTCGGGCTGGACTGTTCCCATGAGGCACAGGGTCAGACTGATTTGCATATAGCCATGTCTCAACTAAGGTGGCAGAGTGGGCTAAAGAACTGAGATGGATTAAACCCAGATCTTTTGACTGGGTGTGAGTGTTTGATTGATTCAGATGCTCTGTCCATCACCACCCCCCTTTTGTACCGCTTTTGGCCGCTATAAGTGTGGCAGGGTATGCTCAGACGTGAGTCCCTTGCTCACTTTGCCACTGGATTCAAGCAAGACGGGCTGAAGACGGCTGGAAAGCCAGAAACCGGTCCTCGGAAGCTTGTTTCCGGTCCAGGGAAGACATGGCTTGGCAGTTCGGGCTGGACTGTTCCCATGAGGGACAGGGTCAGACGGATTTGCATATAGCCATGTCTCAACTGGGGTGGCAGAGTGGGCTAAAGAACGGTGATGGATTAAACCCAGATCTTTTTACTGGGTGTGAGTGTTTGATTGATTCAGATGCTCCGTTCATCACAACCCCCTTTTGTACCGCTTTTGGCCGCCATAAGTGTGGAAGGGTATGCTCAGACGTGAGTCCATTGCTCACTTTGCCACTGGATTCAAGCAAGCCGGCTGAAGACGGCTGGAATGCCAGAAACCGGTCCTCGGAAGCTTGTTTCCGGTCCAGGGAAGACATGGCTTGGCAGTTCGGGCTGGACTGTTCCCATGAGGCACAGGGTCAGACTGATTTGCATATAGCCATGTCTCAACTGGGGTGGCAGAGTGGGCAAACAAACGGTGATGGATTAAACCCAGATCTTTTGACTGGGTGGGAGTGTTTGATTGATTCAGATGCTCCATCCATAACCACCCCCTTTTGTACCGCTTTTGGCCGCCATAAGTGTGGCAGGGTATGCTCAGACGTGAGTCCCTTGCTCACTTTGCCACTGGATTCAAGCAAGCTGGGCTGAAGACGGCTGGAATGCCAGAAACCGGTCCTCGGAAGCTTGTTTCCGGTCCAGGGAAGACATGGCTTGGCAGTTCGGGCTGGTCTGTTCCCATGAGGCACAGGGTCAGACTGATTTGCATATGGCCATGTCTCAACTGGGGTGGCAGAGTGGGCTAAAGAACGGTGATGGATTAAACCCAGATCTTTTGACTGGGTGTGAGTGTTTGATTGATTTAGATGCTCCGTCCATCACCACCCCCTTTTGTACCGCTTTTGGCCGCCATTAGTGTGGCAGGGTATGCTCAGACGAGAGTAAATTGCTCACTTTGCCACTGGATTCAAGCAAGCCGGGCTGAAGACGGCTGGAATGACAGAAACCGGTCCTCGGAAGCTTGTTTCTGGTCCAGGAAAGACATGGCTTGGCAGTTCGGGCTGGACAGTTCCCATGAGGCACAGGGTCAGAAGACTCATTTGCATATAGCCATGTCTCAACTGGGGTGGCAGAGTGGGCTAAAGAACGGTGATGGATTAAACCCAGATCTTTTGCCTGGGTGTGAGTGTTTGATTGATTCAGATGCTCCGTCCATAACCACCCCCTTTTGTACCGCTTTTGGCCGCCATAAGTGTGGCAGGGTATGCTCAGACGTGAGTACATTGCTCACTTTGCCACTGGATTCAAGCAAGCCGGGGTGAAGACGGATGGAATGCCAGAAACCGGTCCTCGGAAGCTTGTTTCTGATCCAGAGAAGACATGGCTTGGCAGTTCGTGCTGGACTGTTCCCATGAGGCACAGGGTCAGACTGATTTGCATATAGCCATGTCTCAACTGGGGTGGCAGAGTGGGCTAAAGAACGGTGATGGATTAAACCCAGATCTTTTGACTGGGTGTGAGTGTTTGGTTGATTCAGATGCTCCATCCATCACCACCCCATTTGTACCGCTTTTGGCCGCCATAAGTGTGGCAGGGTATGCTCAGACGTGAGTCCCTTGCTCACTTTGCCACTGGATTCAAGCAAGCCGGGCTGAAGACGGCTGGAACGCCAGAAACCGGTCCTCGGAAGCTTGTTTCCAGTTCAGGGAAGACATGGCTTGGCAGTTCGGGCTGGACTGTTCCCAGGAGGCACAGGGTCAGACTGATTTGCATATAGCCATTTCTCAACTGGGGTGGCAGAGTGGGCTAAAGAACGGTGATGGATTAAACCCAGATCTTTTGACTGGGTGTGAGTGTTTGATTGATTCAGATGCTCCGTCCATCACCACCCCCTTTTGTACCACTTTTGGCCGCCATAAGTGTGGCAGGGTATGCTCAGACATGAGTCCCTTGCTCACTTTGCCACTGGATTCAAGCATGCTGGGCTGAAGACGGCTGGAATGCCAGAAACCGGTCCTCGGAAGCTTGTTTCCGGTCCAGGGAAGACATGGCTTGGCAGTTCGGGCTGGACTGTTCCCATGAGGCACAGGGTCAGACTGATTTGCATATAGCCATGTCTCAACTGGGGTGGCAGAGTGGGCTAAAGAACGGTGTTGGCTTAAACCCAGATCTTTTGACTGGGTGTGAGTGTTTGATTGATTCAGATGCTCCGTCCATCATCACCCCCTTTTGTACCGCTTTTGGCCGCCATAAGTGTGGCAGGGTATGCTCAGAGGTGAGTCCCTTGCTCACTTTGCCGCTGGATTCAAACAAGCCGGGCTGAAGACGGCTGGAATGCCAGAAACCGGTCCTCGGAAGCTTGTTTCCAGTCCAGGGAAGACACGGCTTGGCAGTTTGGGCTGGACTGTTCCCATGAGGCACAGGGTCAGACTGATTTGCATATAGCCATGTCTCAACTGGGGTGGCTGAGTGGGCTAAAGAACGGTGATGGATTAAACCCAGATCTTTTGACTGGGTGTGAGTGTTTGATTGATTCAGATGCTCCATCCATTACCACCCCCTTTTGGCCGCCATAAGTGTGGCAGGGTATGCTCAGACGTGAGTCCCTTGCTCACTTTGCCACTGGATTCAAGCAAGCCGGGCTGAAGACGGCTGGAATGCCAGAAAACGGTCCTCGGAAGCTTGTTTCCGGTCCAGGGAAGCCATGGCTTGGCGGTTCGGGCTGGACTGTTCCCATGAGGCACAGGGTCAGACTGATTTGCATATAGCCATGTCTCAACTAAGGTGGCAGAGTGGGCTAAAGAACTGAGATGGATTAAACCCAGATCTTTTGACTGGGTGTGAGTGTTTGATTGATTCAGATGCTCTGTCCATCACCACCCCCCTTTTGTACCGCTTTTGGCCGCTATAAGTGTGGCAGGGTATGCTCAGACGTGAGTCCCTTGCTCACTTTGCCACTGGATTCAAGCAAGACGGGCTGAAGACGGCTGGAAAGCCAGAAACCGGTCCTCGGAAGCTTGTTTCCGGTCCAGGGAAGACATGGCTTGGCAGTTCGGGCTGGACTGTTCCCATGAGGGACAGGGTCAGACGGATTTGCATATAGCCATGTCTCAACTGGGGTGGCAGAGTGGGCTAAAGAACGGTGATGGATTAAACCCAGATCTTTTTACTGGGTGTGAGTGTTTGATTGATTCAGATGCTCCGTTCATCACAACCCCCTTTTGTACCGCTTTTGGCCGCCATAAGTGTGGAAGGGTATGCTCAGACGTGAGTCCATTGCTCACTTTGCCACTGGATTCAAGCAAGCCGGCTGAAGACGGCTGGAATGCCAGAAACCGGTCCTCGGAAGCTTGTTTCCGGTCCAGGGAAGACATGGCTTGGCAGTTCGGGCTGGACTGTTCCCATGAGGCACAGGGTCAGACTGATTTGCATATAGCCATGTCTCAACTGGGGTGGCAGAGTGGGCAAACAAACGGTGATGGATTAAACCCAGATCTTTTGACTGGGTGGGAGTGTTTGATTGATTCAGATGCTCCATCCATAACCACCCCCTTTTGTACCGCTTTTGGCCGCCATAAGTGTGGCAGGGTATGCTCAGACGTGAGTCCCTTGCTCACTTTGCCACTGGATTCAAGCAAGCTGGGCTGAAGACGGCTGGAATGCCAGAAACCGGTCCTCGGAAGCTTGTTTCCGGTCCAGGGAAGACATGGCTTGGCAGTTCGGGCTGGTCTGTTCCCATGAGGCACAGGGTCAGACTGATTTGCATATGGCCATGTCTCAACTGGGGTGGCAGAGTGGGCTAAAGAACGGTGATGGATTAAACCCAGATCTTTTGACTGGGTGTGAGTGTTTGATTGATTTAGATGCTCCGTCCATCACCACCCCCTTTTGTACCGCTTTTGGCCGCCATTAGTGTGGCAGGGTATGCTCAGACGAGAGTAAATTGCTCACTTTGCCACTGGATTCAAGCAAGCCGGGCTGAAGACGGCTGGAATGACAGAAACCGGTCCTCGGAAGCTTGTTTCTGGTCCAGGAAAGACATGGCTTGGCAGTTCGGGCTGGACAGTTCCCATGAGGCACAGGGTCAGAAGACTCATTTGCATATAGCCATGTCTCAACTGGGGTGGCAGAGTGGGCTAAAGAACGGTGATGGATTAAACCCAGATCTTTTGCCTGGGTGTGAGTGTTTGATTGATTCAGATGCTCCGTCCATAACCACCCCCTTTTGTACCGCTTTTGGCCGCCATAAGTGTGGCAGGGTATGCTCAGACGTGAGTACATTGCTCACTTTGCCACTGGATTCAAGCAAGCCGGGGTGAAGACGGATGGAATGCCAGAAACCGGTCCTCGGAAGCTTGTTTCTGATCCAGAGAAGACATGGCTTGGCAGTTCGTGCTGGACTGTTCCCATGAGGCACAGGGTCAGACTGATTTGCATATAGCCATGTCTCAACTGGGGTGGCAGAGTGGGCTAAAGAACGGTGATGGATTAAACCCAGATCTTTTGACTGGGTGTGAGTGTTTGGTTGATTCAGATGCTCCATCCATCACCACCCCATTTGTACCGCTTTTGGCCGCCATAAGTGTGGCAGGGTATGCTCAGACGTGAGTCCCTTGCTCACTTTGCCACTGGATTCAAGTAAGCCGGGCTAAAGACGGCTGGAACGCCAGAAACCGGTCCTCGGAAGCTTGTTTCCAGTTCAGGGAAGACATGGCTTGGCAGTTCGGGCTGGACTGTTCCCAGGAGGCACAGGGTCAGACTGATTTGCATATAGCCATTTCTCAACTGGGGTGGCAGAGTGGGCTAAAGAACGGTGATGGATTAAACCCAGATCTTTTGACTGGGTGTGAGTGTTTGATTGATTCAGATGCTCCGTCCATCACCACCCCCTTTTGTACCACTTTTGGCTGCCATAAGTGTGGCAGGGTATGCTCAGACATGAGTCCCTTGCTCACTTTGCCACTGGATTCAAGCATGCTGGGCTGAAGACGGCTGGAATGCCAGAAACCGGTCCTCGGAAGCTTGTTTCCGGTCCAGGGAAGACATGGCTTGGCAGTTCGGGCTGGACTGTTCCCATGAGGCACAGGGTCAGACTGATTTGCATATAGCCATGTCTCAACTGGGGTGGCAGAGTGGGCTAAAGAACGGTGTTGGCTTAAACCCAGATCTTTTGACTGGGTGTGAGTGTTTGATTGATTCAGATGCTCCGTCCATCATCACCCCCTTTTGTACCGCTTTTGGCCGCCATAAGTGTGGCAGGGTATGCTCAGAGGTGAGTCCCTTGCTCACTTTGCCGCTGGATTCAAACAAGCCGGGCTGAAGACGGCTGGAATGCCAGAAACCGGTCCTCGGAAGCTTGTTTCCAGTCCAGGGAAGACATGGCTTGGCAGTTTGGGCTGGACTGTTCCCATGAGGCACAGGGTCAGACTGATTTGCATATAGCCATGTCTCAACTGGGGTGGCTGAGTGGGCTAAAGAACGGTGATGGATTAAACCCAGATCTTTTGACTGGGTGTGAGTGTTTGATTGATTCAGATGCTCCATCCATTACCACCCCCTTTTGTACCGCTTTTGGCCGCCATAAGTGTGGCAGGGTATGCTCAGACGTGAGTCCCTTGCTCACTTTGCCACTGGATTCAAGCAAGCCGGGCTGAAGACGGCTGGAATGCCAGAAAACGGTCCTCGGAAGCTTGTTTCCGGTCCAGGGAAGCCATGGCTTGGCGGTTCGGGCTGGACTGTTCCCATGAGGCACAGGGTCAGACTGATTTGCATATAGCCATGTCTCAACTAAGGTGGCAGAGTGGGCTAAAGAACTGAGATGGATTAAACCCAGATCTTTTGACTGGGTGTGAGTGTTTGATTGATTCAGATGCTCTGTCCATCACCACCCCCTTTTTGTACCGCTTTTGGCCGCTATAAGTGTGGCAGGGTATGCTCAGACGTGAGTCCCTTGCTCACTTTGCCACTGGATTCAAGCAAGACGGGCTGAAGACGGCTGGAAAGCCAGAAACCGGTCCTCGGAAGCTTGTTTCCGGTCCAGGGAAGACATGGCTTGGCAGTTCGGGCTGGACTGTTCCCATGAGGGACAGGGTCAGACGGATTTGCATATAGCCATGTCTCAACTGGGGTGGCAGAGTGGGCTAAAGAACGGTGATGGATTAAACCCAGATCTTTTTACTGGGTGTGAGTGTTTGATTGATTCAGATGCTCCGTTCATCACAACCCCCTTTTGTACCGCTTTTGGCCGCCATAAGTGTGGAAGGGTATGCTCAGACGTGAGTCCATTGCTCACTTTGCCACTGGATTCAAGCAAGCCGGCTGAAGACGGCTGGAATGCCAGAAACCGGTCCTCAGAAGCTTGTTTCCGGTCCAGGGAAGACATGGCTTGGCAGTTCGGGCTGGACTGTTCCCATGAGGCACAGGGTCAGACTGATTTGCATATAGCCATGTCTCAACTGGGGTGGCAGAGTGGGCAAACAAACGGTGATGGATTAAACCCAGATCTTTTGACTGGGTGGGAGTGTTTGATTGATTCAGATGCTCCATCCATCACCACCCCCTTTTGTACCGGTTTTGGCCGCCATAAGTGTGGCAGGGTATGCTCAGACGTGAGTCCCTTGCTCACTTTGCCACTGGATTCAAGCAAGCCGGGCTGAAGACGGCTGGAATGCCAGAAACCGGTCCTCGGAAGCTTGTTTCCGGTCCAGGGAAGACATGGCTTGGCAGTTCGGGCTGGTCTGTTCCCATGAGGCACAGGGTCAGACTGATTTGCATATGGCCATGTCTCAACTGGGGTGGCAGAGTGGGCTAAAGAACGGTGATGGATTAAACCCAGATCTTTTGACTGGGTGTGAGTGTTTGATTGATTTAGATGCTCCGTCCATCACCACCCCCTTTTGTACCGCTTTTGGCCGCCATTAGTGTGGCAGGGTATGCTCAGACGTGAGTACATTGCTCACTTAGCCACTGGATTCAAGCAAGCCGAGTGAAGACGGATGGAATGCCAGAAACCGGTCCTCGGAAGCTTGTTTCTGATCCAGAGAAGACATGGCTTGGCAGTTCGGGCTGGACTGTTCCCATGAGGCACAGGGTCAGACTGATTTGCATATAGCCATGTCTCAACTGGGGTGGCAGAGTGGGCTAAAGAACGGTGATGGATTAAACCCAGATCTTTTGACTGGGTGTGAGTGTTTGGTTGATTCAGATGCTCCATCCATCACCACCCCATTTGTACCGCTTTTGGCCGCCATAAGTGTGGCAGGGTATGCTCAGACGTGAGTCCCTTGCTCACTTTGCCACTGGATTCAAGCAAGCCGGGCTGAAGACGGCTGGAACGCCAGAAACCGGTCCTCGGAAGCTTGTTTCCAGTTTAGGGAAGACATGGCTTGGCAGTTCGGGCTGGACTGTTCCCATGAGGCACAGGGTCAGACTGATTTGCATATAGCAATGTCTCAACTGGGGTGGCAGAGTGGGCTAAAGAACGGTGTTGGCTTAAACCCAGATCTTTTGACTGGGTGTGAGTGTTTGATTGATTCAGATGCTCCGTCCATCATCACCCCCTTTTGTACCGCTTTTGGCCGCCATAAGTGTGGCAGGGTATGCTCAGAGGTGAGTCCCTTGCTCACTTTGCCGCTGGATTCAAACAAGCCGGGCTGAAGACGGCTGGAATGCCAGAAACCGGTCCTCAGAAGCTTGTTTCCAGTCCAGGGAAGACATGGCTTGGCAGTTTGGGCTGGACTGTTCCCATGAGGCACAGGGTCAGACTGATTTGCATATAGCCATGTCTCAACTAAGGTGGCAGAGTGGGCTAAAGAACTGAGATGGATTAAACCCAGATCTTTTGACTGGGTGTGAGTGTTTGATTGATTCAGATGCTCTGTCCATCACCACGCCCTTTTTGTACCGCTTTTGGCCGCTATAAGTGTGGTAGGGTATGCTCAGACGTGAGTCCCTTGCTCACTTTGCCACTGGATTCAAGCAAGACGGGCTGAAGACGGCTGGAAAGCCAGAAACCGGTCCTCGGAAGCTTGTTTCCAGTCCAGGGAAGACATGGCTTGGCAGTTCGGGCTGGACTGTTCCCATGAGGGACAGGGTCAGACGGATTTGCATATAGCCATGTCTCAACTGGGGTGGCAGAGTGGGCTAAAGAACGGTGATGGATTAAACCCAGATCTTTTTACTGGGTGTGAGTGTTTGATTGATTCAGATGCTCCGTTCATCACAACCCCCTTTTGTACCGCTTTTGGCCGCCATAAGTGTGGAAGGGTATGCTCAGACGTGAGTCCATTGCTCACTTTGCCACTGGATTCAAGCAAGCCGGCTGAAGACGGCTGGAATGCCAGAAACCGGTCCTCGGAAGCTTGTTTCCGGTCCAGGGAAGACATGGCTTGGCAGTTCGGGCTGGACTGTTCCCATGAGGCACAGGGTCAGACTGATTTGCATATAGCCATGTCTCAACTGGGGTGGCAGAGTGGGCAAACAAACGGTGATGGATTAAACCCAGATCTTTTGACTGGGTGGGAGTGTTTGATTGATTCAGATGCTCCATCCATCACCACCCCCTTTTGTACCGGTTTTGGCCGCCATAAGTGTGGCAGGGTATGCTCAGACGTGAGTCCCTTGCTCACTTTGCCACTGGATTCAAGCAAGCCGGGCTGAAGACGGCTGGAATGCCAGAAACCGGTCCTCGGAAGCTTGTTTCCGGTCCAGGGAAGACATGGCTTGGCAGTTCGGGCTGGTCTGTTCACATGAGGCACAGGGTCAGACTGATTTGCATATGGCCATGTCTCAACTGGGGTGGCAGAGTGGGCTAAAGAACGGTGATGGATTAAACCCAGATCTTTTGACTGGGTGTGAGTGTTTGATTGATTTAGATGCTCCGTCCATCACCACCCCCTTTTGTACCGCTTTTGGCCGCCATTAGTGTGGCAGGGTATGCTCAGACGTGAGTACATTGCTCACTTAGCCACTGGATTCAAGCAAGCCGGGGTGAAGACGGATGGAATGCCAGAAACCGGTCCTCGGAAGCTTGTTTCTGATCCAGAGAAGACATGGCTTGGCAGTTCGGGCTGGACTGTTCCCATGAGGCACAGGGTCAGACTGATTTGCATATAGCCATGTCTCAACTGGGGTGGCAGAGTGGGCTAAAGAACGGTGATGGATTAAACCCAGATCTTTTGACTGGGTGTGAGTGTTTGGTTGATTCAGATGCTCCATCCATCACCACCCCATTTGTACCGCTTTTGGCCGCCATAAGTGTGGCAGGGTATGCTCAGACGTGAGTCCCTTGCTCACTTTGCCACTGGATTCAAGCAAGCCGGGCTGAAGACGGCTGGAACGCCAGAAACCGGTCCTCGGAAGCTTGTTTCCAGTTTAGGGAAGACATGGCTTGGCAGTTCGGGCTGGACTGTTCCCAGGAGGCACAGGATCAGACTGATTTGCATATAGCCATTTCTCAACTGGGGTGGCAGAGTGGGCTAAAGAACGGTGATGGATTAAACCCAGATCTTTTGACTGGGTGTGAGTGTTTGATTGATTCAGATGCTCCGTCCATCACCACCCCCTTTTGTACCACTTTTGGCCGCCATAAGTGTGGCAGGGTATGCTCAGACATGAGTCCCTTGCTCACTTTGCCACTGGATTCAAGCATGCTGGGCTGAAGACGGCTGGAATGCCAGAAACCGGTCCTCGGAAGCTTGTTTCCAGTCCAGGGAAGACATGGCTTGGCAGTTCGGGCTGGACTGTTCCCATGAGGCACAGGGTCAGACTGATTTGCATATAGCCATGTCTCAACTGGGGTGGCAGAGTGGGCTAAAGAACGGTGTTGGCTTAAACCCAGATCTTTTGACTGGGTGTGAGTGTTTGATTGATTCAGATGCTCCGTCCATCATCACCCCCTTTTGTACCGCTTTTGGCCGCCATAAGTGTGGCAGGGTATGCTCAGAGGTGAGTCCCTTGCTCACTTTGCCGCTGGATTCAAACAAGCCGGGCTGAAGACGGCTGGAATGCCAGAAACCGGTCCTCGGAAGCTTGTTTCCAGTCCAGGGAAGACATGGCTTGGCAGTTTGGGCTGGACTGTTCCCATGAGGCACAGGGTCAGACTGATTTGCATATAGCCATGTCTCAACTAAGGTGGCAGAGTGGGCTAAAGAACTGAGATGGATTAAACCCAGATCTTTTGACTGGGTGTGAGTGTTTGATTGATTCAGATGCTCTGTCCATCACCACGCCCTTTTTGTACCGCTTTTGGCCGCTATAAGTGTGGTAGGGTATGCTCAGACGTGAGTCCCTTGCTCACTTTGCCACTGGATTCAAGCAAGACGGGCTGAAGACGGCTGGAAAGCCAGAAACCGGTCCTCGGAAGCTTGTTTCCAGTCCAGGGAAGACATGGCTTGGCAGTTCGGGCTGGACTGTTCCCATGAGGGACAGGGTCAGACGGATTTGCATATAGCCATGTCTCAACTGGGGTGGCAGAGTGGGCTAAAGAACGGTGATGGATTAAACCCAGATCTTTTTACTGGGTGTGAGTGTTTGATTGATTCAGATGCTCCGTTCATCACAACCCCCTTTTGTACCGCTTTTGGCCGCCATAAGTGTGGAAGGGTATGCTCAGACGTGAGTCCATTGCTCACTTTGCCACTGGATTCAAGCAAGCCGGCTGAAGACGGCTGGAATGCCAGAAACCGGTCCTCGGAAGCTTGTTTCCAGTCCAGGGAAGACATGGCTTGGCAGTTCGGGCTGGACTGTTCCCATGAGGCACAGGGTCAGACTGATTTGCATATAGCCATGTCTCAACTGGGGTGGCAGAGTGGGCTAAAGAACGGTGATGGATTAAACCCAGATCTTTTGACTGGGTGTGAGTGTTTTATTGATTTAGATGCTCCGTCCATCACCACCCCCTTTTGTACCGCTTTTGGCCGCTATTAGTGTGGCAGGGTATGCTCAGACGTGAGTCCCTTGCTCACTTTGCCACTGGATTCAAGCAAGCCGGGCTGAAGACGGCTGGAATGCCAGAAACCGGTCCTCGGAAGCTTGTTTCCGGTCCAGGGAAGACATGGTTTGGCAGTTCGGGCTGGTCTGTTCCCATGAGGCACAGGGTCAGACTGATTTGCATATGGCCATGTCTCAACTGGGGTGGCAGAGTGGGCAAACAAACGGTGATGGATTAAACCCAGATCTTTTGACTGGGTGGGAGTGTTTGATTGATTCAGATGCTCCATCCATCACCACCCCCTTTTGTACCGCTTTTGGCCGCCATAAGTGTGGCAGGGTATGCTCAGACGTGAGTCCCTTGCTCACTTTGCCACTGGATTCAAGCAAGCCGGGCTGAAGACGGCTGGAATGCCAGAAACCGGTCCTCGGAAGCTTGTTTCCGGTCCAGGGAAGACATGGCTTGGCAGTTCGGGCTGGTCTGTTCCCATGAGGCACAGGGTCAGACTGATTTGCATATGGCCATGTCTCAACTGGGGTGGCAGAGTGGGCTAAAGAACGGTGATGGATTAAACCCAGATCTTTTGCCTGGGTGTGAGTGTTTGATTGATTCAGATGCTCCGTCCATAACCACCCCCTTTTGTACCGCTTTTGGCCGCCATAAGTGTGGCAGGGTATGCTCAGATGTGAGTCCCTTGCTCACTTTGCCACTGGATTCAAGCAAGCCGGGCTGAAGACGGCTGGAATGCCAGAAACCGGTCCTCGGAAGCTTGTTTCCGGTCCAGGGAAGTCATGGCTTGGCAGATCGGGCTGGACTGTTCCCATGAGGAACAGGGTCAGACTGATTTGCATATAGCCATGTCTCAACTGGGGTGGCAGAGTGGGCTAAAGAACGGTGATGGATTAAACCCAGATCCTTTGACTGGGTGTGAGTGTTAGATTGATTTAGATGCTCCATCCATCACCACCCCCTTTTGTACCGCTTTTGGCCGCCATTAGTGTGGCAGGGTATGCTCAGACGTGAGTACATTGCTCACTTTGCCACTGGATTCAAGCAAGCCGGGGTGAAGACGGATGGAATGCCAGAAACCGGTCCTCGGAAGCTTGTTTCTGATCCAGAGAAGACATGGTTTGGCAGTTCGGGCTGGACTGTTCCCATGAGGCACAGGGTCAGACTGATTTGCATATAGCCATGTCTCAACTGGGGTGGCAGAGTGGGCTAAAGAACGGTGATGGATTAAACCCAGATCTTTTGACTGGGTGTGAGTGTTTGGTTGATTCAGATGCTCCATCCATCACCACCCCATTTGTACCGCTTTTGGCCGCCATAAGTGTGGCAGGGTATGCTCAGACGTGAGTCCCTTGCTCACTTTGCCACTGGATTCAAGCAAGCCGGGCTGAAGACGGCTGGAACGCCAGAAACCGGTCCTCGGAAGCTTGTTTCCAGTTCAGGGAAGACATGGCTTGGCAGTTCGGGCTGGACTGTTCCCAGGAGGCACAGGGTCAGACTGATTTGCATATAGCCATTTCTCAACTGGGGTGGCAGAGTGGGCTAAAGAACGGTGTTGGCTTAAACCCAGATCTTTTGACTGGGTGTGAGTGTTTGATTGATTCAGATGCTCCGTCCATCATCACCCCCTTTTGTACCGCTTTTGGCCGCCATAAGTGTGGCAGGGTATGCTCAGAGGTGAGTCCCTTGCTCACTTTGCCGCTGGATTCAAACAAGCCGGGCTGAAGACGGCTGGAATGCCAGAATCCGGTTCTCAGAAGCTTGTTTCCAGTCCAGGGAAGACATGGCTTGGCAGTTTGGGCTGGACTGTTCCCATGAGGCACAGGGTCAGACTGATTTGCATATAGCCATGTCTCAACTGGGGTGGCAGAGTGGGCTAAAGAACGGTGATGGATTAAACCCAGATCTTTTGACTGGGTGTGAGTGTTTGATTGATTCAGATGCTCCATCCATTACCACCCCCTTATGGCCGCCATAAGTGTGGCAGGGTATGCTCAGACGTGAGTCCCTTGCTCACTTTGCCACTGGATTCAAGCAAGCCGGGCTGAAGACGGCTGGAATGCCAGAAAACGGTCCTCGGAAGCTTGTTTCCGGTCCAGGGAAGCCATGGCTTGGCGGTTCGGGCTGGACTGTTCCCATGAGGCACAGGGTCAGACTGATTTGCATATAGCCATGTCTCAACTAAGGTGGCAGAGTGGGCTAAAGAACTGAGATGGATTAAACCCAGATCTTTTGACTGGGTGTGAGTGTTTGATTGATTCAGATGCTCTGTCCATCACCACCCCCCTTTTGTACCGCTTTTGGCCGCTATAAGTGTGGCAGGGTATGCTCAGACGTGAGTCCATTGCTCACTTTGCCACTGGATTCAAGCAAGCCGGCTGAAGACGGCTGGAATGCCAGAAACCGGTCCTCGGAAGCTTGTTTCCGGTCCAGGGAAGACATGGCTTGGCAGTTCGGGCTGGACTGTTCCCATGAGGCACAGGGTCACACTGATTTGCATATAGCCATGTCTCAACTGGGGTGGCAGAGTGGGCAAACAAACGGTGATGGATTAAACCCAGATCTTTTGACTGGGTGGGAGTGTTTGATTGATTCAGATGCTCCATCCATTACCACCCCCTTTTGTACCGCTTTTGGCCGCCATAAGTGTGGCAGGGTATGCTCAGACGTGAGTCCCTTGCTCACTTTGCCACTGGATTCAAGCAAGCCGGGCTGAAGACGGCTGGAATGCCAGAAACCGGTCCTCGGAAACTTGTTTCCGGTCCAGGGAAGACATGGCTTGGCAGTTCGGGCTGGTCTGTTCCCATGAGGCACAGGGTCAGACTGATTTGCATATGGCCATGTCTCAACTGGGGTGGCAGAGTGGGCTAAAGAACGGTGATGGATTAAACCCAGATCTTTTGACTGGGTGTGAGTGTTTGATTGATTTAGATGCTCCGTCCATCACCACCCCCTTTTGTACCGCTTTTGGCCGCCATTAGTGTGGCAGGGTATGCTCAGACGTGAGTACATTGCTCACTTTGCCACTGGATTCAAGCAAGCCGGGCTGAAGACGGCTGGAATGACAGAAACCGGTCCTCGGAAGCTTGTTTCTGGTCCAGGAAAGACATGGCTTGGCAGTTCGGGCTGGACAGTTCCCATGAGGCACAGGGTCAGAAGACTCATTTGCATATAGCCATGTCTCAACTGGGGTGGCAGAGTGGGCTAAAGAACGGTGATGGATTAAACCCAGATCTTTTGACTGGGTGTGAGTGTTTGGTTGATTCAGATGCTCCATCCATCACCACCCCATTTGTACCGCTTTTGGCCGCCATAAGTGTGGCAGGGTATGCTCAGACGTGAGTCCCTTGCTCACTTTGCCACTGGATTCAAGCAAGCCGGGCTGAAGACGGCTGGAACGCCAGAAACCGGTCCTCGGAAGCTTGTTTCCAGTTCAGGGAAGACATGGCTTGGCAGTTCGGGCTGGACTGTTCCCAGGAGGCACAGGGTCAGACTGATTTGCATATAGCCATTTCTCAACTGGGGTGGCAGAGTGGGCTAAAGAACGGTGATGGATTAAACCCAGATCTTTTGACTGGGTGTGAGTGTTTGATTGATTCAGATGCTCCGTCCATCACCACCCCCTTTTGTACCACTTTTGGCCGCCATAAGTGTGGCAGGGTATGCTCAGACATGAGTCCCTTGCTCACTTTGCCACTGGATTCAAGCATGCTGGGCTGAAGACGGCTGGAATGCCAGAAACCGGTCCTCGGAAGCTTGTTTCCGGTCCAGGGAAGACATGGCTTGGCAGTTCGGGCTGGACTGTTCCCATGAGGCACAGGGTCAGACTGATTTGCATATAGCCATGTCTCAACTGGGGTGGCAGAGTGGGCTAAAGAACGGTGTTGGCTTAAACCCAGATCTTTTGACTGGGTGTGAGTGTTTGATTGATTCAGATGCTCCGTCCATCATCACCCCCTTTTGTACCGCTTTTGGCCGCCATAAGTGTGGCAGGGTATGCTCAGAGGTGAGTCCCTTGCTCACTTTGCCGCTGGATTCAAACAAGCCGGGCTGAAGACGGCTGGAATGCCAGAAACCAGTCCTCAGAAGCTTGTTTCCAGTCCAGGGAAGACATGGCTTGGCAGTTTGGGCTGGACTGTTCCCATGAGGCACAGGGTCAGACTGATTTGCATATAGCCATGTCTCAACTGGGGTGGCTGAGTGGGCTAAAGAACGGTGATGGATTAAACCCAGATCTTTTGACTGGGTGTGAGTGTTTGGTTGATTCAGATGCTCCATCCATCACCACCCCATTTGTACCGCTTTTGGCCGCCATAAGTGTGGCAGGGTATGCTCAGACGTGAGTCCCTTGCTCACTTTGCCACTGGATTCAAGCAAGCTGGGCTGAAGACGGCTGGAACGCCAGAAACCGGTCCTCGGAAGCTTGTTTCCAGTTCAGGGAAGACATGGCTTGGCAGTTCGGGCTGGACTGTTCCCAGGAGGCACAGGGTCAGACTGATTTGCATATAGCCATTTCTCAACTGGGGTGGCAGAGTGGGCTAAAGAACGGTGATGGATTAAACCCAGATCTTTTGACTGGGTGTGAGTGTTTGATTGATTCAGATGCTCCGTCCATCACCACCCCCTTTTGTACCACTTTTGGCCGCCATAAGTGTGGCAGGGTATGCTCAGACATGAGTCCCTTGCTCACTTTGCCACTGGATTCAAGCATGCTGGGCTGAAGACGGCTGGAATGCCAGAAACCGGTCCTCGGAAGCTTGTTTCCGGTCCAGGGAAGACATGGCTTGGCAGTTCGGGCTGGACTGTTCCCATGAGGCACAGGGTCAGACTGATTTGCATATAGCCATGTCTCAACTGGGGTGGCTGAGTGGGCTAAAGAACGGTGATGGATTAAACCCAGATCTTTTGACTGGGTGTGAGTGTTTGATTGATTCAGATGCTCCATCCATTACCACCCCCTTTTGTACCGCTTTTGGCCGCCATAAGTGTGGCAGGGTATGCTCAGACGTGAGTCCCTTGCTCAATTTGCCACTGGATTCAAGCAAGCCGGGCTGAAGACGGCTGGAATGCCAGAAAACGGTCCTCGGAAGCTTGTTTCCGGTCCAGGGAAGCCATGGCTTGGCGGTTCGGGCTGGACTGTTCCCATGAGGCACAGGGTCAGACTGATTTGCATATAGCCATGTCTCAACTAAGGTGGCAGAGTGGGCTAAAGAACTGAGATGGATTAAACCCAGATCTTTTGACTGGGTGTGAGTATTTGATTGATTCAGATGCTCTGTCCATCACCACCCCCTTTTTGTACCGCTTTTGGCCGCTATAAGTGTGGCAGGGTATGCTCAGACGTGAGTCCCTTGCTCACTTTGCCACTGGATTCAAGCAAGACGGGCTGAAGACGGCTGGAAAGCCAGAAACCGGTCCTCGGAAGCTTGTTTCCGGTCCAGGGAAGACATGGCTTGGCAGTTCGGGCTGGACTGTTCCCATGAGGGACAGGGTCAGACGGATTTGCATATAGCCATGTCTCAACTGGGGTGGCAGAGTGGGCTAAAGAACGGTGATGGATTAAACCCAGATCTTTTTACTGGGTGTGAGTGTTTGATTGATTCAGATGCTCCGTTCATCACAACCCCCTTTTGTACCGCTTTTGGCCGCCATAAGTGTGGAAGGGTATGCTCAGACGTGAGTCCATTGCTCACTTTGCCACTGGATTCAAGCAAGCCGGCTGAAGACGGCTGGAATGCCAGAAACCGGTCCTCGGAAGCTTGTTTCCGGTCCAGGGAAGACATGGCTTGGCAGTTCGGGCTGGACTGTTCCCATGAGGCACAGGGTCAGACTGATTTGCATATAGCCATGTCTCAACTGGGGTGGCAGAGTGGGCAAACAAACGGTGATGGATTAAACCCAGATCTTTTGACTGGGTGGGAGTGTTTGATTGATTCAGATGCTCCATCCATCACCACCCCCTTTTGTACCGCTTTTGGCCGCCATAAGTGTGGCAGGGTATGCTCAGACGTGAGTCCCTTGCTCACTTTGCCACTGGATTCAAGCTAGCCGGGCTGAAGACGGCTGGAATGCCAGAAACCGGTCCTCGGAAGCTTGTTTCCGGTCCAGGGAAGACATGGCTTGGCAGTTCGGGCTGGTCTGTTCCCATGAGGCACAGGGTCAGACTGATTTGCATATGGCCATGTCTCAACTGGGGTGGCAGAGTGGGCTAAAGAACGGTGATGGATTAAACCCAGATCTTTTGACTGGGTGTGAGTGTTTGATTGATTTAGATGCTCCGTCCATCACCACCCCCTTTTGTACCGCTTTTGGCCGCCATTAGTGTGGCAGGGTATGCTCAGACGTGAGTACATTGCTCACTTTGCCACTGGATTCGAGCAAGCCGGGGTGAAGACGGATGGAATGCCAGAAACCGGTCCTCGGAAGCTTGTTTCTGATCCAGAGAAGACATGGCTTGGCAGTTCGGGCTGGACTGTTCCCATGAGGCACAGGGTCAGACTGATTTGCATATAGCCATGTCTCAACTGGGGTGGCAGAGTGGGCTAAAGAACGGTGATGGATTAAACCCAGATCTTTTGACTGGGTGTGAGTGTTTGGTTGATTCAGATGCTCCATCCATCACCACCCCATTTGTACCGCTTTTGGCCGCCATAAGTGTGGCAGGGTATGCTCAGACGTGAGTCCCTTGCTCACTTTGCCACTGGATTCAAGCAAGCCGGGCTGAAGACGGCTGGAACGCCAGAAACCGGTCCTCGGAAGCTTGTTTCCAGTTTAGGGAAGACATGGCTTGGCAGTTCGGGCTGGACTGTTCCCAGGAGGCACAGGGTCAGACTGATTTGCATATAGCCATTTCTCAACTGGGGTGGCAGAGTGGGCTAAAGAACGGTGATGGATTAAACCCAGATCTTTTGACTGGGTGTGAGTGTTTGATTGATTCAGATGCTCCGTCCATCACCACCCCCTTTTGTACCACTTTTGGCCGCCATAAGTGTGGCAGGGTATGCTCAGACATGAGTCCCTTGCTCACTTTGCCACTGGATTCAAGCATGCTGGGCTGAAGACGGCTGGAATGCCAGAAACCGGTCCTCGGAAGCTTGTTTCCGGTCCAGGGAAGACATGGCTTGGCAGTTCGGGCTGGACTGTTCCCATGAGGCACAGGGTCAGACTGATTTGCATATAGCCATGTCTCAACTGGGGTGGCAGAGTGGGCTAAAGAACGGTGTTGGCTTAAACCCAGATCTTTTGACTGGGTGTGAGTGTTTGATTGATTCAGATGCTCCGTCCATCATCACCCCCTTTTGTACCGCTTTTGGCCGCCATAAGTGTGGCAGGGTATGCTCAGAGGTGAGTCCCTTGCTCACTTTGCCGCTGGATTCAAACAATCCGGGCTGAAGACGGCTGGAATGCCAGAAACCGGTCCTCGGAAGCTTGTTTCCAGTCCAGGGAAGACATGGCTTGGCAGTTTGGGCTGGACTGTTCCCATGAGGCACAGGGTCAGACTGATTTGTATATAGCCATGTCTCAACTGGGGTGGCTGAGTGGGCTAAAGAACGGTGATGGATTAAACCCAGATCTTTTGACTGGGTGTGTGTTTGATTGATTCAGATGCTCCATCCATTACCACCCCCTTTTGTACCGCTTTTGGCCGCCATAAGTGTGGCAGGGTATGCTCAGACATGAGTCCCTTGCTCACTTTGCCACTGGATTCAAGCAAGCCGGGCTGAAGACGGCTGGAATGCCAGAAAACGGTCCTTGGAAGCTTGTTTCCGGTCCAGGGAAGCCATGGCTTGGCGGTTCGGGCTGGACTGTTCCCATGAGGCACAGGGTCAGACTGATTTGCATATAGCCATGTCTCAACTGGGGTGGCAGAGTGGGCTAAAGAACTGAGATGGATTAAACCCAGATCTTTTGACTGGGTGTGAGTGTTTGATTGATTCAGATGCTCTGTCCATCACCACCCCCTTTTTGTACCGCTTTTGGCCGCTATAAGTGTGGCAGGGTATGCTCAGACGTGAGTCCCTTGCTCACTTTGCCACTGGATTCAAGCAAGACGGGCTGAAAACGGCTGGAAAGCCAGAAACCGGTCCTCGGAAGCTTGTTTCCGGTCCAGGGAAGACATGGCTTGGCAGTTCGGGCTGGACTGTTCCCATGAGGGACAGGGTCAGACGGATTTGCATATAGCCATGTCTCAACTGGGGTGGCAGAGTGGGCTAAAGAACGGTGATGGATTAAACCCAGATCTTTTTACTGGGTGTGAGTGTTTGATTGATTCAGATGCTCCGTTCATCACAACCCCCTTTTGTACCGCTTTTGGCCGCCATAAGTGTGGAAGGGTATGCTCAGACGTGAGTCCATTGCTCACTTTGCCACTGGATTCAAGCAAGCCGGCTGAAGACGGCTGGAATGCCAGAAACCGGTCCTCGGAAGCTTGTTTCCAGTCCAGGGAAGACATGGCTTGGCAGTTCGGGCTGGACAGTTCCCATGAGGCACAGGGTCAGAAGACTCATTTGCATATAGCCATGTCTCAACTGGGGTGGCAGAGTGGGCTAAAGAACGGTGATGGATTAAACCCAGATCTTTTGCCTGCGTGTGAGTGTTTGATTGATTCAGATGCTCCGTCCATAACCACCCCCTTTTGTACCGCTTTTGGCCGCCATAAGTGTGGCAGGGTATGCTCAGATGTGAGTCCCTTGCTCACTTTGCCACTGGATTCAAGCAAGCCGGGCTGAAGACGGCTGGAATGCCAGAAACCGGTCCTCGGAAGCTTGTTTCCGGTCCAGGGAAGTCATGGCTTGGCAGATCGGGCTGGACTGTTCCCATGAGGAACAGGGTCAGACTGATTTGCATATAGCCATGTCTCAACTGGGGTGGCAGAGTGGGCTAAAGAACGGTGATGGATTAAACCCAGATCTTTTGACTGGGTGTGAGTGTTAGATTGATTTAGATGCTCCGTCCATCACCACCCCCTTTTGTACCGCTTTTGGCCGCCATTAGTGTGGCAGGGTATGCTCAGACGTGAGTACATTGCTCACTTTGCCACTGGATTCAAGCAAGCCGGGGTGAAGACGGATGGAATGCCAGAAACCGGTCCTCGGAAGCTTGTTTCTGATCCAGAGAAGACATGGCTTGGCAGTTCGGGCTGGACTGTTCCCATGAGGCACAGGGTCAGACTGATTTGCATATAGCCATGTCTCAACTGGGGTGGCAGAGTGGGCTAAAGAACGGTGATGGATTAAACCCAGATCTTTTGACTGGGTGTGAGTGTTTGGTTGATTCAGATGCTCCATCCATCACCACCCCATTTGTACCGCTTTTGGCCGCCATAAGTGTGGCAGGGTATGCTCAGACGTGAGTCCCTTGCTCACTTTGCCACTGGATTCAAGCAAGCCAGGCTGAAGACGGCTGGAACGCCAGAAACCGGTCCTCGGAAGCTTGTTTCCAGTTCAGGGAAGACATGGCTTGGCAGTTCGGGCTGGACTGTTCCCAGGAGGCACAGGGTCAGACTGATTTGCATATAGCCATTTCTCAACTGGGGTGGCAGAGTGGGCTAAAGAACGGTGATGGATTAAACCCAGATCTTTTGACTGGGTGTGAGTGTTTGATTGATTCAGATGCTCCGTCCATCACCACCCCCTTTTGTACCACTTTTGGCCGCCATAAGTGTG
Organism: Lissotriton helveticus; assembly: GCF_964261635.1. Classification (NCBI taxonomy): domain Eukaryota; kingdom Metazoa; phylum Chordata; class Amphibia; order Caudata; family Salamandridae; genus Lissotriton; species Lissotriton helveticus. Next base: position 575,137,724 of record NC_136068.1, read on the forward strand.
GCAGGGTATGCTCAGACATGAGTCCCTTGCTCACTTTGCCACTGGATTCAAGCATGCTGGGCTGAAGACGGCTGGAATGCCAGAAACCGGTCCTCGGAAGCTTGTTTCCGGTCCAGGGAAGACATGGCTTGGCAGTTCGGGCTGGACTGTTCCCATGAGGCACAGGGTCAGACTGATTTGCATATAGCCATGTCTCAACTGGGGTGGCTGAGTGGGCTAAAGAACGGTGATGGATTAAACCCAGATCTTTTGACTGGGTGTGAGTGTTTGATTGATTCAGATGCTCCATCCTTTACCACCCCCTTTTGTACCGCTTTTGGCCGCCATAAGTGTGGCAGGGTATGCTCAGACGTGAGTCCCTTGCTCAATTTGCCACTGGATTCAAGCAAGCCGGGCTGAAGACGTCTGGAATGCCAGAAAACGGTCCTCGGAAGCTTGTTTCCGGTCCAGGGAAGCCATGGCTTGGCGGTTCGGGCTGGACTGTTCCCATGAGGCACAGGGTCAGACTGATTTGCATATAGCCATGTCTCAACTAAGGTGGCAGAGTGGGCTAAAGAACTGAGATGGATTAAACCCAGATCTTTTGACTGGGTGTGAGTATTTGATTGATTCAGATGCTCTGTCCATCACCACCCCCTTTTTGTACCGCTTTTGGCCGCTATAAGTGTGGCAGGGTATGCTCAGACGTGAGTCCCTTGCTCACTTTGCCACTGGATTCAAGCAAGACGGGCTGAAGACGGCTGGAAAGCCAGAAACCGGTCCTCGGAAGCTTGTTTCCGGTCCAGGGAAGACATGGCTTGGCAGTTCGGGCTGGACTGTTCCCATGAGGGACAGGGTCAGACGGATTTGCATATAGCCATGTCTCAACTGGGGTGGCAGAGTGGGCTAAAGAACGGTGATGGATTAAACCCAGATCTTTTTACTGGGTGTGAGTGTTTGATTGATTCAGATGCTCCGTTCATCACAACCCCCTTTTGTACCGCTTTTGGCCGCCATAAGTGTGGAAGGGTATGCTCAAACGTGAGTCCATTGCTCACTTTGCCACTGGATTCAAGCAAGCCGGCTGAAGACGGCTGGAATGCCAGAAACCGGTCCTCGGAAGCTTGTTTCCGGTCCAGGGAAGACATGGCTTGGCAGTTCGGGCTGGACTGTTCCCATGAGGCACAGGGTCAGACTGATTTGCATATAGCCATGTCTCAACTGGGGTGGCAGAGTGGGCAAACAAACGGTGATGGATTAAACCCAGATCTTTTGACTGGGTGGGAGTGTTTGATTGATTCAGATGCTCCATCCATCACCACCCCCTTTTGTACCGCTTTTGGCCGCCATAAGTGTGGCAGGGTATGCTCAGACGTGAGTCCCTTGCTCACTTTGCCACTGGATTCAAGCTAGCCGGGCTGAAGACGGCTGGAATGCCAGAAACCGGTCCTCGGAAGCTTGTTTCCGGTCCAGGGAAGACATGGCTTGGCAGTTCGGGCTGGTCTGTTCCCATGAGGCACAGGGTCAGACTGATTTGCATATAGCCATTTCTCAACTGGGGTGGCAGAGTGGGCTAAAGAACGGTGATGGATTAAACCCAGATCTTTTGACTGGGTGTGAGTGTTTGATTGATTCAGATGCTCCGTCCATCACCACCCCCTTTTGTACCACTTTTGGCCGCCATAAGTGTGGCAGGGTATGCTCAGACATGAGTCCCTTGCTCACTTTGCCACTGGATTCAAGCATGCTGGGCTGAAGACGGCTGGAATGCCAGAAACCGGTCCTCGGAAGCTTGTTTCCGGTCCAGGGAAGACATGGCTTGGCAGTTCGGGCTGGACTGTTCCCATGAGGCACAGGGTCAGACTGATTTGCATATAGCCATGTCTCAACTGGGGTGGCTGAGTGGGCTAAAGAACGGTGATGGATTAAACCCAGATCTTTTGACTGGGTGTGAGTGTTTGATTGATTCAGATGCTCCATCCTTTACCACCCCCTTTTGTACCGCTTTTGGCCGCCATAAGTGTGGCAGGGTATGCTCAGACGTGAGTCCCTTGCTCAATTTGCCACTGGATTCAAGCAAGCCGGGCTGAAGACGTCTGGAATGCCAGAAAACGGTCCTCGGAAGCTTGTTTCCGGTCCAGGGAAGCCATGGCTTGGCGGTTCGGGCTGGACTGTTCCCATGAGGCACAGGGTCAGACTGATTTGCATATAGCCATGTCTCAACTAAGGTGGCAGAGTGGGCTAAAGAACTGAGATGGATTAAACCCAGATCTTTTGACTGGGTGTGAGTATTTGATTGATTCAGATGCTCTGTCCATCACCACCCCCTTTTTGTACCGCTTTTGGCCGCTATAAGTGTGGCAGGGTATGCTCAGACGTGAGTCCCTTGCTCACTTTGCCACTGGATTCAAGCAAGACGGGCTGAAGACGGCTGGAAAGCCAGAAACCGGTCCTCGGAAGCTTGTTTCCGGTCCAGGGAAGACATGGCTTGGCAGTTCGGGCTGGACTGTTCCCATGAGGGACAGGGTCAGACGGATTTGCATATAGCCATGTCTCAACTGGGGTGGCAGAGTGGGCTAAAGAACGGTGATGGATTAAACCCAGATCTTTTTACTGGGTGTGAGTGTTTGATTGATTCAGATGCTCCGTTCATCACAACCCCCTTTTGTACCGCTTTTGGCCGCCATAAGTGTGGAAGGGTATGCTCAAACGTGAGTCCATTGCTCACTTTGCCACTGGATTCAAGCAAGCCGGCTGAAGACGGCTGGAATGCCAGAAACCGGTCCTCGGAAGCTTGTTTCCGGTCCAGGGAAGACATGGCTTGGCAGTTCGGGCTGGACTGTTCCCATGAGGCACAGGGTCAGACTGATTTGCATATAGCCATGTCTCAACTGGGGTGGCAGAGTGGGCAAACAAACGGTGATGGATTAAACCCAGATCTTTTGACTGGGTGGGAGTGTTTGATTGATTCAGATGCTCCATCCATCACCACCCCCTTTTGTACCGCTTTTGGCCGCCATAAGTGTGGCAGGGTATGCTCAGACGTGAGTCCCTTGCTCACTTTGCCACTGGATTCAAGCTAGCCGGGCTGAAGACGGCTGGAATGCCAGAAACCGGTCCTCGGAAGCTTGTTTCCGGTCCAGGGAAGACATGGCTTGGCAGTTCGGGCTGGTCTGTTCCCATGAGGCACAGGGTCAGACTGATTTGCATATGGCCATGTCTCAACTGGGGTGGCAGAGTGGGCTAAAGAACGGTGATGGATTAAACCCAGATCTTTTGACTGGGTGTGAGTGTTTGATTGATTTAGATGCTCCGTCCATCACCACCCCCTTTTGTACCGCTTTTGGCCGCCATTAGTGTGGCAGGGTATGCTCAGACGTGAGTACATTGCTCACTTTGCCACTGGATTCAAGCAAGCCGGGGTGAAGACGGATGGAATGCCAGAAACCGGTCCTCGGAAGCTTGTTTCTGATCCAGAGAAGACATGGCTTGGCAGTTCGGGCTGGACTGTTCCCATGAGGCACAGGGTCAGACTGATTTGCATATAGCCATGTCTCAACTGGGGTGGCAGAGTGGGCTAAAGAACGGTGATGGATTAAACCCAGATCTTTTGACTGGGTGTGAGTGTTTGGTTGATTCAGATGCTCCATCCATCACCACCCCATTTGTACCGCTTTTGGCCGCCATAAGTGTGGCAGGGTATGCTCAGACGTGAGTCCCTTGCTCACTTTGCCACTGGATTCAAGCAAGCCGGGCTGAAGACGGCTGGAACGCCAGAAACCGGTCCTCGGAAGCTTGTTTCCAGTTTAGGGAAGACATGGCTTGGCAGTTCGGGCTGGACTGTTCCCAGGAGGCACAGGGTCAGACTGATTTGCATATAGCCATTTCTCAACTGGGGTGGCAGAGTGGGCTAAAGAACGGTGATGGATTAAACCCAGATCTTTTGACTGGGTGTGAGTGTTTGATTGATTCAGATGCTCCGTCCATCACCACCCCCTTTTGTACCACTTTTGGCCGCCATAAGTGTGGCAGGGTATGCTCAGACATGAGTCCCTTGCTCACTTTGCCACTGGATTCAAGCATGCTGGGCTGAAGACGGCTGGAATGCCAGAAACCGGTCCTCGGAAGCTTGTTTCCGGTCCAGGGAAGACATGGCTTGGCAGTTCGGGCTGGACTGTTCCCATGAGGCACAGGGTCAGACTGATTTGCATATAGCCATGTCTCAACTGGGGTGGCAGAGTGGGCTAAAGAACGGTGTTGGCTTAAACCCAGATCTTTTGACTGGGTGTGAGTGTTTGATTGATTCAGATGCTCCGTCCATCATCACCCCCTTTTGTACCGCTTTTGGCCGCCATAAGTGTGGCAGGGTATGCTCAGAGGTGAGTCCCTTGCTCACTTTGCCGCTGGATTCAAACAAGCCGGGCTGAAGACGGCTGGAATGCCAGAAACCGGTCCTCGGAAGCTTGTTTCCAGTCCAGGGAAGACATGGCTTGGCAGTTTGGGCTGGACTGTTCCCATGAGGCACAGGGTCAGACTGATTTGCATATAGCCATGTCTCAACTGGGGTGGCTGAGTGGGCTAAAGAACGGTGATGGATTAAACCCAGATCTTTTGACTGGGTGTGTGTTTGATTGATTCAGATGCTCCATCCATTACCACCCCCTTTTGTACCGCTTTTGGCCGCCATAAGTGTGGCAGGGTATGCTCAGACGTGAGTCCCTTGCTCACTTTGCCACTGGATTCAAGCAAGACGGGCTGAAGACGGCTGGAAAGCCAGAAACCGGTCCTCGGAAGCTTGTTTCCGGTCCAGGGAAGACATGGCTTGGCAGTTCGGGCTGGACTGTTCCCATGAGGGACAGGGTCAGACGGATTTGCATATAGCCATGTCTCAACTGGGGTGGCAGAGTGGGCAAACAAACGGTGATGGATTAAACCCAGATCTTTTGACTGGGTGGGAGTGTTTGATTGATTCAGATGCTCCATCCATCACCACCCCCTTTTGTACCGCTTTTGGCCGCCATAAGTGTGGCAGGGTAAGCTCAGACGTGAGTCCCTTGCTCACTTTGCCACTGGATTCAAGCAAGCCGGGCTGAAGACGGCTGGAATGCCAGAAACCGGTCCTCGGAAGCTTGTTTCCGGTCCAGGGAAGACATGGCTTGGCAGTTCGGGCTGGTCTGTTCCCATGAGGCACAGGGTCAGACTGATTTGCATATGGCCATGTCTCAACTGGGGTGGCAGAGTGGGCTAAAGAACGGTGATGGATTAAACCCAGATCTTTTGACTGGGTGTGAGTGTTTGATTGATTTAGATGCTCCGTCCATCACCACCCCCTTTTGTACCGCTTTGGCCGCCATTAGTGTGGCAGGGTATGCTCAGACGTGAGTACATTGCTCACTTTGCCACTGGATTCAAGCAAGCCGGGCTGAAGACGGCTGGAATGACAGAAACCGGTCCTCGGAAGCTTGTTTCTGGTCCAGGAAAGACATGGCTTGGCAGTTCGGGCTGGACAGTTCCCATGAGGCACAGGGTCAGAAGACTCATTTGCATATAGCCATGTCTCAACTGGGGTGGCAGAGTGGGCTAAAGAACGGTGATGGATTAAACCCAGATCTTTTGCCTGGGTGTGAGTGTTTGATTGATTCAGATGCTCCGTCCATAACCACCCCCTTTTGTACCGCTTTTGGCCGCCATAAGTGTGGCAGGGTATGCTCAGATCTGAGTCCCTTGCTCACTTTGCCACTGGATTCAAGCAAGCCGGGCTGAAGACGGCTGGAATGCCAGAAACCGGTCCTCGGAAGCTTGTTTCCGGTCCAGGGAAGTCATGGCTTGGCAGATCGGGCTGGACTGTTCCCATGAGGAACAGGGTCAGACTGATTTGCATATAGCCATGTCTCAACTGGGGTGGCAGAGTGGGCTAAAGAACGGTGATGGATTAAACCCAGATCTTTTGACTGGGTGTGAGTGTTAGATTGATTTAGATGCTCCGTCCATCACCACCCCCTTTTGTACCGCTTTTGGCCGCCATTAGTGTGGCAGGGTATGCTCAGACGTGAGTACATTGCTCACTTTGCCACTGGATTCAAGCAAGCTGGGGTGAAGACGGATGGAATGCCAGAAACCGGTCCTCGGAAGCTTGTTTCTGATCCAGAGAAGACATGGCTTGGCAGTTCGGGCTGGACTGTTCCCATGAGGCACAGGGTCAGACTGATTTGCATATAGCCATGTCTCAACTGGGGTGGCAGAGTGGGCTAAAGAACGGTGATGGATTAAACCCAGATCTTTTGACTGGGTGTGAGTGTTTGGTTGATTCAGATGCTCCATCCATCACCACCCCATTTGTACCGCTTTTGGCCGCCATAAGTGTGGCAGGGTATGCTCAGACGTGAGTCCCTTGCTCACTTTGCCACTGGATTCAAGCAAGCCGGGCTGAAGACGGCTGGAACGCCAGAAACCGGTCCTCGGAAGCTTGTTTCCAGTTCAGGGAAGACATGGCTTGACAGTTCGGGCTGGACTGTTCCCAGGAGGCACAGGGTCAGACTGATTTGCATATAGCCATTTCTCAACTGGGGTGGCAGAGTGGGCTAAAGAACGGTGATGGATTAAACCCAGATCTTTTGACTGGGTGTGAGTGTTTGATTGATTCAGATGCTCCGTCCATCACCACCCCCTTTTGTACCACTTTTGGCCGCCATAAGTGTGGCAGGGTATGCTCAGACATGAGTCCCTTGCTCACTTTGCCACTGGATTCAAGCATGCTGGGCTGAAGACGGCTGGAATGCCAGAAACCGGTCCTCGGAAGCTTGTTTCCGGTCCAGGGAAGACATGGCTTGGCAGTTTGGGCTGGACTGTTCCCATGAGGCACAGGGTCAGACTGATTTGCATATAGCCATGTCTCAACTAGGGTGGCAGAGTGGGCTAAAGAACGGTGTTGGCTTAAACCCAGATCTTTTGACTGGGTGTGAGTGTTTGATTGATTCAGATGCTCCGTCCATCATCACCCCCTTTTGTACCGCTTTTGGCCGCCATAAGTGTGGCAGGGTATGCTCAGAGGGGAGTCCCTTGCTCACTTTGCCGCTGGATTCAAACAAGCCGGGCTGAAGACGGCTGGAATGCCAGAAACCGGTCCTCGGAAGCTTGTTTCCAGTCCAGGGAAGACATGGCTTGGCAGTTTGGGCTGGACTGTTCCCATGAGGCACAGGGTCAGACTGATTTGCATATAGCCATGTCTCAACAGGGGTTGCTGAGTGGGCTAAAGAACGGCGATGGATTAAACCCAGATCTTTTGACTGGGTGTGAGTGTTTGATTGATTCAGATGCTCCATCCATTACCACCCCCTTTTGTACCGCTTTTGGCCGCCATAAGTGTGGCAGGGTATGCTCAGACGTGAGTCCCTTGCTCACTTTGCCACTGGATTCAAGCAAGCCGGGCTGAAGACGGCTGGAATGCCAGAAAACGGTCCTCGGAAGCTTGTTTCCGGTCCAGGGAAGCCATGGCTTGGCGGTTCGGGCTGGACTGTTCCCATGAGGCACAGGGTCAGACTGATTTGCATATAGCTATGTCTCAACTAAGGTGGCAGAGTGGGCTAAAGAACTGAGATGGATTAAACCCAGATCTTTTGACTGGGTGTGAGTGTTTGATTGATTCAGATGCTCTGTCCATCACCACCCCCCTTTTGTACCGCTTTTGGCCGCTATAAGTGTGGCAGGGTATGCTCAGACGTGAGTCCCTTGCTCACTTTGCCACTGGATTCAAGCAAGACGGGCTGAAGACGGCTGGAAAGCCAGAAACCGGTCCTCGGAAGCTTGTTTCCGGTCCAGGGAAGACATGGCTTGGCAGTTCGGGCTGGACTGTTCCCATGAGGGACAGGGTCAGACGGATTTGCATATAGCCATGTCTCAACTGGGGTGGCAGAGTGGGCTAAAGAACGGTGATGGATTAAACCCAGATCTTTTTACTGGGTGTGAGTGTTTGATTGATTCAGATGCTCCGTTCATCACAACCCCCTTTTGTACCGCTTTTGGCCGCCATAAGTGTGGAAGGGTATGCTCAGACGTGAGTCCCTTCGCTCACTTTGCCACTGGATTCAAGCAAGCCGGGCTGAAGACGGCTGGAATTCCAGAAACCGGTCCTCGGAAGCTTGTTTCCGGTCCAGGGAAGCCATGGCTTGGCGGTTCGGGCTGGACTGTTCCCATGAGGCACAGGGTCAGACTGATTTGCATATAGCTATGTCTCAACTAAGGTGGCAGAGTGGGCTAAAGAACTGAGATGGATTAAACCCAGATCTTTTGACTGGGTGTGAGTGTTTGATTGATTCAGATGCTCTGTCCATCACCACCCCCCTTTTGTACCGCTTTTGGCCGCTATAAGTGTGGCAGGGTATGCTCAGACGTGAGTCCCTTGCTCACTTTGCCACTGGATTCAAGCAAGACGGGCTGAAGACGGCTGGAAAGCCAGAAACCGGTCCTCGGAAGATTGTTTCCGGTCCAGGGAAGACATGGCTTGGCAGTTCGGGCTGGACTGTTCCCATGAGGGACAGGGTCAGACGGATTTGCATATAGCCATGTCTCAACTGGGGTGGCAGAGTGGGCTAAAGAACGGTGATGGATTAAACCCAGATCTTTTTACTGGGTGTGAGTGTTTGATTGATTCAGATGCTCCGTTCATCACAACCCCCTTTTGTACCGCTTTTGGCCGCCATAAGTGTGGAAGGGTATGCTCAAACGTGAGTCCATTGCTCACTTTGCCACTGGATTCAAGCAAGCCGGCTGAAGACGGCTGGAATGCCAGAAACCGGTCCTCGGAAGCTTGTTTCCGGTCCAGGGAAGACATGGCTTGGCAGTTCGGGCTGGACTGTTCCCATGAGGCACAGGGTCAGACTGATTTGCATATAGCCATGTCTCAACTGGGGTGGCAGAGTGGGCAAACAAACGGTGATGGATTAAACCCAGATCTTTTGACTGGGTGGGAGTGTTTGATTGATTCAGATGCTCCATCCATCACCACCCCCTTTTGTACCGCTTTTGGCCGCCATAAGTGTGGCAGGGTATGCTCAGACGTGAGTCCCTTGCTCACTTTGCCACTGGATTCAAGCTAGCCGGGCTGAAGACGGCTGGAATGCCAGAAACCGGTCCTCGGAAGCTTGTTTCCGGTCCAGGGAAGACATGGCTTGGCAGTTCGGGCTGGTCTGTTCCCATGAGGCACAGGGTCAGACTGATTTGCATATGGCCATGTCTCAACTGGGGTGGCAGAGTGGGCTAAAGAACGGTGATGGATTAAACCCAGATCTTTTGACTGGGTGTGAGTGTTTGATTGATTTAGATGCTCCGTCCATCACCACCCCCTTTTGTACCGCTTTTGGCCGCCATTAGTGTGGCAGGGTATGCTCAGACGTGAGTACATTGCTCACTTTGCCACTGGATTCAAGCAAGCCGGGGTGAAGACGGATGGAATGCCAGAAACCGGTCCTCGGAAGCTTGTTTCTGATCCAGAGAAGACATGGCTTGGCAGTTCGGGCTGGACTGTTCCCATGAGGCACAGGGTCAGACTGATTTGCATATAGCCATGTCTCAACTGGGGTGGCAGAGTGGGCTAAAGAACGGTGATGGATTAAACCCAGATCTTTTGACTGGGTGTGAGTGTTTGGTTGATTCAGATGCTCCATCCATCACCACCCCATTTGTACCGCTTTTGGCCGCCATAAGTGTGGCAGGGTATGCTCAGACGTGAGTCCCTTGCTCACTTTGCCACTGGATTCAAGCAAGCCGGGCTGAAGACGGCTGGAACGCCAGAAACCGGTCCTCGGAAGCTTGTTTCCAGTTTAGGGAAGACATGGCTTGGCAGTTCGGGCTGGACTGTTCCCAGGAGGCACAGGGTCAGACTGATTTGCATATAGCCATTTCTCAACTGGGGTGGCAGAGTGGGCTAAAGAACGGTGATGGATTAAACCCAGATCTTTTGACTGGGTGTGAGTGTTTGATTGATTCAGATGCTCCGTCCATCACCACCCCCTTTTGTACCACTTTTGGCCGCCATAAGTGTGGCAGGGTATGCTCAGACATGAGTCCCTTGCTCACTTTGCCACTGGATTCAAGCATGCTGGGCTGAAGACGGCTGGAATGCCAGAAACCGGTCCTCGGAAGCTTGTTTCCGGTCCAGGGAAGACATGGCTTGGCAGTTCGGGCTGGACTGTTCCCATGAGGCACAGGGTCAGACTGATTTGCATATAGCCATGTCTCAACTGGGGTGGCAGAGTGGGCTAAAGAACGGTGTTGGCTTAAACCCAGATCTTTTGACTGGGTGTGAGTGTTTGATTGATTCAGATGCTCCGTCCATCATCACCCCCTTTTGTACCGCTTTTGGCCGCCATAAGTGTGGCAGGGTATGCTCAGAGGTGAGTCCCTTGCTCACTTTGCCGCTGGATTCAAACAAGCCGGGCTGAAGACGGCTGGAATGCCAGAAACCGGTCCTCGGAAGCTTGTTTCCAGTCCAGGGAAGACATGGCTTGGCAGTTTGGGCTGGACTGTTCCCATGAGGCACAGGGTCAGACTGATTTGCATATAGCCATGTCTCAACTGGGGTGGCTGAGTGGGCTAAAGAACGGTGATGGATTAAACCCAGATCTTTTGACTGGGTGTGTGTTTGATTGATTCAGATGCTCCATCCATTACCACCCCCTTTTGTACCGCTTTTGGCCGCCATAAGTGTGGCAGGGTATGCTCAGACGTGAGTCCCTTGCTCACTTTGCCACTGGATTCAAGCAAGACGGGCTGAAGACGGCTGGAAAGCCAGAAACCGGTCCTCGGAAGCTTGTTTCCGGTCCAGGGAAGACATGGCTTGGCAGTTCGGGCTGGACTGTTCCCATGAGGGACAGGGTCAGACGGATTTGCATATAGCCATGTCTCAACTGGGGTGGCAGAGTGGGCAAACAAACGGTGATGGATTAAACCCAGATCTTTTGACTGGGTGGGAGTGTTTGATTGATTCAGATGCTCCATCCATCACCACCCCCTTTTGTACCGCTTTTGGCCGCCATAAGTGTGGCAGGGTAAGCTCAGACGTGAGTCCCTTGCTCACTTTGCCACTGGATTCAAGCAAGCCGGGCTGAAGACGGCTGGAATGCCAGAAACCGGTCCTCGGAAGCTTGTTTCCGGTCCAGGGAAGACATGGCTTGGCAGTTCGGGCTGGTCTGTTCCCATGAGGCACAGGGTCAGACTGATTTGCATATGGCCATGTCTCAACTGGGGTGGCAGAGTGGGCTAAAGAACGGTGATGGATTAAACCCAGATCTTTTGACTGGGTGTGAGTGTTTGATTGATTTAGATGCTCCGTCCATCACCACCCCCTTTTGTACCGCTTTGGCCGCCATTAGTGTGGCAGGGTATGCTCAGACGTGAGTACATTGCTCACTTTGCCACTGGATTCAAGCAAGCCGGGCTGAAGACGGCTGGAATGACAGAAACCGGTCCTCGGAAGCTTGTTTCTGGTCCAGGAAAGACATGGCTTGGCAGTTCGGGCTGGACAGTTCCCATGAGGCACAGGGTCAGAAGACTCATTTGCATATAGCCATGTCTCAACTGGGGTGGCAGAGTGGGCTAAAGAACGGTGATGGATTAAACCCAGATCTTTTGCCTGGGTGTGAGTGTTTGATTGATTCAGATGCTCCGTCCATAACCACCCCCTTTTGTACCGCTTTTGGCCGCCATAAGTGTGGCAGGGTATGCTCAGATCTGAGTCCCTTGCTCACTTTGCCACTGGATTCAAGCAAGCCGGGCTGAAGACGGCTGGAATGCCAGAAACCGGTCCTCGGAAGCTTGTTTCCGGTCCAGGGAAGTCATGGCTTGGCAGATCGGGCTGGACTGTTCCCATGAGGAACAGGGTCAGACTGATTTGCATATAGCCATGTCTCAACTGGGGTGGCAGAGTGGGCTAAAGAACGGTGATGGATTAAACCCAGATCTTTTGACTGGGTGTGAGTGTTAGATTGATTTAGATGCTCCGTCCATCACCACCCCCTTTTGTACCGCTTTTGGCCGCCATTAGTGTGGCAGGGTATGCTCAGACGTGAGTACATTGCTCACTTTGCCACTGGATTCAAGCAAGCTGGGGTGAAGACGGATGGAATGCCAGAAACCGGTCCTCGGAAGCTTGTTTCTGATCCAGAGAAGACATGGCTTGGCAGTTCGGGCTGGACTGTTCCCATGAGGCACAGGGTCAGACTGATTTGCATATAGCCATGTCTCAACTGGGGTGGCAGAGTGGGCTAAAGAACGGTGATGGATTAAACCCAGATCTTTTGACTGGGTGTGAGTGTTTGGTTGATTCAGATGCTCCATCCATCACCACCCCATTTGTACCGCTTTTGGCCGCCATAAGTGTGGCAGGGTATGCTCAGACGTGAGTCCCTTGCTCACTTTGCCACTGGATTCAAGCAAGCCGGGCTGAAGACGGCTGGAACGCCAGAAACCGGTCCTCGGAAGCTTGTTTCCAGTTCAGGGAAGACATGGCTTGACAGTTCGGGCTGGACTGTTCCCAGGAGGCACAGGGTCAGACTGATTTGCATATAGCCATTTCTCAACTGGGGTGGCAGAGTGGGCTAAAGAACGGTGATGGATTAAACCCAGATCTTTTGACTGGGTGTGAGTGTTTGATTGATTCAGATGCTCCGTCCATCACCACCCCCTTTTGTACCACTTTTGGCCGCCATAAGTGTGGCAGGGTATGCTCAGACATGAGTCCCTTGCTCACTTTGCCACTGGATTCAAGCATGCTGGGCTGAAGACGGCTGGAATGCCAGAAACCGGTCCTCGGAAGCTTGTTTCCGGTCCAGGGAAGACATGGCTTGGCAGTTTGGGCTGGACTGTTCCCATGAGGCACAGGGTCAGACTGATTTGCATATAGCCATGTCTCAACTAGGGTGGCAGAGTGGGCTAAAGAACGGTGTTGGCTTAAACCCAGATCTTTTGACTGGGTGTGAGTGTTTGATTGATTCAGATGCTCCGTCCATCATCACCCCCTTTTGTACCGCTTTTGGCCGCCATAAGTGTGGCAGGGTATGCTCAGAGGGGAGTCCCTTGCTCACTTTGCCGCTGGATTCAAACAAGCCGGGCTGAAGACGGCTGGAATGCCAGAAACCGGTCCTCGGAAGCTTGTTTCCAGTCCAGGGAAGACATGGCTTGGCAGTTTGGGCTGGACTGTTCCCATGAGGCACAGGGTCAGACTGATTTGCATATAGCCATGTCTCAACAGGGGTTGCTGAGTGGGCTAAAGAACGGCGATGGATTAAACCCAGATCTTTTGACTGGGTGTGAGTGTTTGATTGATTCAGATGCTCCATCCATTACCACCCCCTTTTGTACCGCTTTTGGCCGCCATAAGTGTGGCAGGGTATGCTCAGACGTGAGTCCCTTGCTCACTTTGCCACTGGATTCAAGCAAGCCGGGCTGAAGACGGCTGGAATGCCAGAAAACGGTCCTCGGAAGCTTGTTTCCGGTCCAGGGAAGCCATGGCTTGGCGGTTCGGGCTGGACTGTTCCCATGAGGCACAGGGTCAGACTGATTTGCATATAGCTATGTCTCAACTAAGGTGGCAGAGTGGGCTAAAGAACTGAGATGGATTAAACCCAGATCTTTTGACTGGGTGTGAGTGTTTGATTGATTCAGATGCTCTGTCCATCACCACCCCCCTTTTGTACCGCTTTTGGCCGCTATAAGTGTGGCAGGGTATGCTCAGACGTGAGTCCCTTGCTCACTTTGCCACTGGATTCAAGCAAGACGGGCTGAAGACGGCTGGAAAGCCAGAAACCGGTCCTCGGAAGCTTGTTTCCGGTCCAGGGAAGACATGGCTTGGCAGTTCGGGCTGGACTGTTCCCATGAGGGACAGGGTCAGACGGATTTGCATATAGCCATGTCTCAACTGGGGTGGCAGAGTGGGCTAAAGAACGGTGATGGATTAAACCCAGATCTTTTTACTGGGTGTGAGTGTTTGATTGATTCAGATGCTCCGTTCATCACAACCCCCTTTTGTACCGCTTTTGGCCGCCATAAGTGTGGAAGGGTATGCTCAGACGTGAGTCCCTTCGCTCACTTTGCCACTGGATTCAAGCAAGCCGGGCTGAAGACGGCTGGAATTCCAGAAACCGGTCCTCGGAAGCTTGTTTCCGGTCCAGGGAAGCCATGGCTTGGCGGTTCGGGCTGGACTGTTCCCATGAGGCACAGGGTCAGACTGATTTGCATATAGCTATGTCTCAACTAAGGTGGCAGAGTGGGCTAAAGAACTGAGATGGATTAAACCCAGATCTTTTGACTGGGTGTGAGTGTTTGATTGATTCAGATGCTCTGTCCATCACCACCCCCCTTTTGTACCGCTTTTGGCCGCTATAAGTGTGGCAGGGTATGCTCAGACGTGAGTCCCTTGCTCACTTTGCCACTGGATTCAAGCAAGACGGGCTGAAGACGGCTGGAAAGCCAGAAACCGGTCCTCGGAAGATTGTTTCCGGTCCAGGGAAGACATGGCTTGGCAGTTCGGGCTGGACTGTTCCCATGAGGGACAGGGTCAGACGGATTTGCATATAGCCATGTCTCAACTGGGGTGGCAGAGTGGGCTAAAGAACGGTGATGGATTAAACCCAGATCTTTTTACTGGGTGTGAGTGTTTGATTGATTCAGATGCTCCGTTCATCACAACCCCCTTTTGTACCGCTTTTGGCCGCCATAAGTGTGGAAGGGTATGCTCAGACGTGAGTCCCTTCGCTCACTTTGCCACTGGATTCAAGCAAGCCGGGCTGAAGATGGCTGGAATTCCAGAAAACGGTCCTCGGAAGCTTGTTTCCAGTCCAGGGAAGACATGGCTTGGCAGTTTGGGCTGGACTGTTCCCATGAGGCACAGGGTCAGACTGATTTGCATATAGCCATGTCTCAACTGGTGTGGCAGAGTGGGCTAAAGAACAGTGATGGATTAAACCCAGATCTTTTGACTGGGTGTGAGTGTTTGATTGATTCAGATGCTCTGTCCATCACCACCCCCTTTTGTACCGCTTTTGGCCGCCATAAGTCTGGCAGGGTATGCTCAGACGTGAGTCCCTTGCTCACTTTGCCACTGGATTCAAGGAAGCTGGGCTGAAGACGGCTGGAATGCCAGACACCGGTCCTCGGAAGCTTGTTTCCGGTCCAGGGAAGACTTGGCTTGGCAGTTCGGGCTGGACTTTTCCCATGATGCACAGGGTCAGACTGATTTGCATATAGCCATGTCTCAACTGGGGTGGCAGAGTCGGCTAAAGAACGGTGATGGATTAAACCCAGATCTTTTGACTGGGTGTGAGTGTTTGATTGATAGAGATGCTCCGTCCATCACCACCCCCTTTTGTACCGCTTTTGGCCACCATAAGTGTGGCAGGGTATGCTCAGACGTGAGTCCCTTGCTCACTTTGCCACTGGATTCAAGGAAGCTGGGCTGAAGACAGCTGGAATGCCAGAAACCGGTCCTCGGAAGCTTGTTTCCGGTCCAGGGAAGACATGGCTTGGCAGTTCGGGCTGGACTGTTCCCATGAGGCACAAGGTCAGACTGATTTGCATATAGCCATGTCTCAACTGGGGTGGCAGAGTGGGCTAAGGAACGGTGATGGATTAAACCCAGATGTTTTGACTGGGTGTGAGTGTTTGATTGATTCAGATGCTCCGTGCATCACCCCCCCCCCTTTTGTACCTCTTTTGGCCGCCATAAGTGTGGCAGGGTATGCTCAGACATGAGTCCCTTGCTCACTTTGCCACTGGATTCAAGCAAGCCGGGCTGAAGACGGCTGGAATGCCAGAAACCGGTCCTCTGTAGCTTGTTTCCGGTCCAGGGAAGACATGGCTTGGCAGTTCGGGCTGGACTGTTCCCATGAGGCACAGGGTCAGACTGATTTGCATATAGCCATGTCTCAACTAAGGTGGCAGAGTGGGCTAAAGAACTGTGATGGATTAAACCCAGATCTTTTGACTGGGTGTGAGTGTTTGATTGATTCAGATGCTCCGTCCATCACCACCCCCTTTTGTACCGCTTTTGGCCGCCATAAGTGTGGCAGGGTATGCTCAGATGTGAGTCCCTTGCTCACTTTGCCACTGGATTCAAGCAAGCCGGGCTGAAGATGGCTGGAATGCCAGAAACCGGTCCTCGGAAGCTCGTTTCCGGTCCAGGGAAGACATGGCTTGGCAGTTCGGGCTGGACTGTTCCCATGAGGCACAGGGTCAGACTGATTTGCATATAGCCATGTCTCAACTGGGGTGGCAGAGTGGGCTAAAGAACGGTGATGGATTAAACCCAGATCTTTTGACTGGGTGTGAGTGTTTAATTGATTTAGATGCTCCGTCCATCACCACCCCCTTTTGTACCGGTTTTGGCCGCCATAAGTGTGGCAGGGTATGCTCAGACGTGAGTCCCTTGCTCACTTTGCCACTGGATTCAAGCCAGCCGGGCTGAAGACGGCTGGAATGCCAGAAACCGGTCCTCGGAAGCTTGTTTCCGGTCCAGGGAAGACATGGCTCTGCAGTTTAGGCTGGACTGTTCCCATGAGGCACAGGGTCAGACTGATTTGCATATAGCCATGTCTCAACTGGGGTGGCAGAGTGGGCTAAAGAACGGTGATGGATTAAACCCAAATCTTTTGACTGGGTGTGAGTGTTTGATTGATTCAGATGCTCTGTCCATCACCACCCCCTTTTGTACCGCTTTTGGCCGCCATAAGTGTGGCAGGGTATGCTCAGACGTGAGTCCCTTGCTCACTTTGCCACTGGATTCAAGCAAGCTGGGCTGAAGACGGCTGGAATGCCCGAAACCGGTCCTCGGAAGCTCGTTTCCGGTCCAGGGAAGACATGGCTTGGCAGTTCGGGCTGGACTGTTCCCATGAGGCACAGGGTCAGACTGATTTGCATATAGCCATGTCTCAACTGGGGTGGCAGAGTGGGCTAAAGAACGGTGATGGATTAAACCCAGATCTTTTGACTGGGTGTGAGTGTTTGATTGATTCAGATGCTCTGTCCATCACCACCCCCTTTTGTACCGCTTTTGGCCGTCATAAGTGTGGCAGGGTATGCTCAGACGTGAGTCCCTTGCTCACTTTGCCACTGGATTCAAGCAAGCCGGGCTGAAGACGGCTGGAATGCCAGAAACCGGTCCTCGGAAGCTTGTTTCCGGTCCAGGGAAGACATGGCTTGGCAGTTCGGGCTGGACTGTTCCCATGAGGCACAGGGTCAGACTGATTTGCATATAGCCATGTCTCAACTGGGGTGGCAGAGTGGGCTAAAGAAAGGTGATGGATTAAACCCAGATCTTTTGACTGGGTGTGAGTGTTTGATTGATAGAGATGCTCCGTCCATCACCACCCCCTTTTGTACCGCTTTTGGCCACCATAAGTGTGGCAGGGTATGCTCAGACGTGAGTCCCTTGCTCACTTTGCCACTGGATTCAAGGAAGCTGGGCTGAAGTTTACTGGAATGCCAGAAACCGGTCCTCGGAAGCTTGTTTCCGGTCCAGGGAAGACATGGCTCTGCAGTTTAGGCTGGACTGTTCCCATGAGGCACAGGGTCAGACTGATTTGCATATAGCCATGTCTCAACTGGGGTGGCAGAGTGGGCTAAAGAACGGTGATGGATTAAACCCAAATCTTTTGACTGGGTGTGAGTGTTTGATTGATTCAGATGCTCTGTCCATCACCACCCCCTTTTGTACCGCTTTTGGCCGCCATAAGTGTGGCAGGGTATGCTCAGACGTGAGTCCCTTGCTCACTTTGCCACTGGATTCAAGCAAGCTGGGCTGAAGACGGCTGGAATGCCCGAAACCAGTCCTCGGAAGCTCGTTTCCGGTCCAGGGAAGACATGGCTTGGCAGTTCGGGCTGGACTGTTCCCATGAGGCACAGGGTCAGACTGATTTGCATATAGCCATGTCTCAACTGGGGTGGCAGAGTGGGCTAAAGAACGGTGATGGATTAAACCCAGATCTTTTGACTGGGTGTGAGTGTTTGATTGATTCAGATGCTCTGTCCATCACCACCCCCTTTTGTACCGCTTTTGGCCGTCATAAGTGTGGCAGGGTATGCTCAGACGTGAGTCCCTTGCTCACTTTGCCACTGGATTCAAGCAAGCCGGGCTGAAGACGGCTGGAATGCCAGAAACCGGTCCTCGGAAGCTTGTTTCCGGTCCAGGGAAGACATGGCTTGGCAGTTCGGGCTGGACTGTTCCCATGAGGCACAGGGTCAGACTGATTTGCATATAGCCATGTCTCAACTGGGGTGGCAGAGTGGGCTAAAGAAGGGTGATGGATTAAACCCAGATCTTTTGACTGGGTGTGAGTGTTTTATTGATTTAGATGCTCCGTCCATCACCACCCCCTTTTGTACCGCTTTTGGCCGCCATTAGTGTGGCAGGGTATGCTCAGACGTGAGTCCATTGCTCACTTTGCCACTGGATTCAAGCAAGCCAGGCTGAAGACGGCTGGAATGCCAGAAACCGGTCCTCGGAAGCTTGTTTCCGGTCCAGGGAAGACATGGCTTGGCAGTTCGGGCTGGTCTGTTCCCATGAGGCACCGGGTCAGACTGATTTGCATATAGCCATGTCTCAACTGGGGTGGCAGAGTGGGCTAAAGAACGGTGATGGATTAAACCCAGATCTTTTGACTGGGTGTGAGTGTTTGATTGATTTAGATGCTCCGTCCATCACCACCCCCTTTTGTACCGCTTTTGGCCGCCATTAGTGTGGCAGGGTATGCTCAGACGTGAGTTCATTGCTCACTTTGCCACTGGATTCAAGCAAGCCGGGGTGAAGACGGATGGAATTCCAGAAACCGGTCCTCGGAAGCTTGTTTCTGATCCAGAGAAGACATGGCTTGGCAGTTCGGGCTGGACTGTTCCCATGAGGCACAGGGTCAGACTGATTTGCATATAGCCATGTCTCAACTGGGGTGGCAGAGTGGGCTAAAGAACGGTGATGGATTAAACCCAGATCTTTTGACTGGGTGTGAGTGTTTAGTTAATTCAGATGCTCCATCCATCACCACCCCATTTGTACCGCTTTTGGCCGCCATAAGTGTGGCAGGATATGCTCAGACGTGAGTCCCTTGCTCACTTTGCCACTGGATTCAAGCAAGCCGGGCTGAAGACGGCTGGAAAGCCAGAAACCGGTCCTCGGAAGCTTGTTTCCAGTTCAGGGAAGACATGGCTTGGCAGTTCGGGCTGGACTGTTCCCAGGAGGCACAGGGTCAGACTGATTTGCATATAGCCATTTCTCAACTGGGGTGGCAGAGTGGGCTAAAGAACGGTGATGGATTAAACCCAGATCTTTTGACTGGGTGTGAGTGTTTGATTGATTCAGATGCTCCGTCCATCACCACCCCCTTTTGTACCACTTTTAGCCGCCATAAGTGTGGCAGGGTATGCTCAGACATGAGTCCCTTGCTCACTTTGCCACTGGATTCAAGCATGCTGGGCTGAAGACGGCTGGAATGCCAGAAACCGGTCCTCGGAAGCTTGTTTCCGGTCCAGGGAAGACATGGCTTGGCAGTTCGGGCTGGACTGTTCCCATGAGGCACAGGGTCAGACTGATTTGCATATAGCCATGTCTCAACTGGGGTGGCAGATTGGGCTAAAGAACGGTGTTGGCTTAAACCCAGATCTTTTGACTGGGTGTGAGTGTTTGATTGATTCAGATGCTCCGTCCATCATCACCCCCTTTTGTACCGCTTTTGGCTGCCATAAGTGTGGCAGGGTATGCTCAGAGGTGAGTCCCTTGCTCACTTTGCCGCTGGATTCAAACAAGCCGGGCTGAAGACGGCTGGAATGCCAGAAACCGGTCCTCGGAAGCTTGTTTCCAGTCCAGGGAAGACATGGCTTGGCAGTTTGGGCTGGACTGTTCCCAGGAGGCACAGGGTCAGACTGATTTGCATATAGCCATGTCTCAACTGGGGTGGCTGAGTGGGCTAAAGAACGGTGATGGATTAAACCCAGATCTTTTGACTTGTTGTGAGTGTTTGATTGATTCAGATGCTCCATCCATTACCACCCCCTTTTGTACCGCTTTTGGCCACCATAAGTGTGGCAGGGTATGCTCAGACGTGAGTCCCTTGCTCACTTTGCCACTGGATTTAAGCAAGCCGGGCTGAAGGCGGCTGGAATGCCAGAAAACGGTCCTCGGAAGCTTGTTTCCGGTCCAGGGAAGCCATGGCTTGGCGGTTCGGGCTGGACTGTTCCCATGAGGCACAGGGTCAGACTGATTTGCATATAGCCATGTCTCAACTAAGGTGGCAGAGTGGGCTAAAGAACTGAGATGGATTAAACCCAGATCTTTTGACTGGGTGTGAGTGTTTGATTGATTCAGATGCTCCGTCCATCACCACCCCCCTTTTGTACCGCTTTTGGCCGCTATAAGTGTGGCAGGGTATGCTCAGACGTGAGTCCCTTGCTCACTTTGCCACTGGATTCAAGCAAGACGGGCTGAAGACGGCTGGAAAGCCAGAAACCGGTCCTCGGAAGCTTGTTTCCGGTCCAGGGAAGACATGGCTTGGCAGTTCGGGCTGGACTGTTCCCATGAGGGACAGGGTCAGACGGATTTGCATATAGCCATGTCTCAACTGGGGTGGCAGAGTGGGCTAAAGAACGGTGATGGATTAAACCCAGATCTTTTTACTGGGTGTGAGTGTTTGATTGATTCAGATGCTCCGTTCATCACAACCCCCTTTTGTACCGCTTTTGGCCGCCATAAGTGTGGCAGGGTATGCTCAGACGTGAGTCCCTTGCTCACTTTGCCACTGGATTCAAGCAATCCGGGCTAAAGACGGCTGGAATACCAGAAACCGGTCCTCGAAAGCTTGTTTCCAGTCCAGGGAAGACATGGCTTGGCAGTTTGGGCTGGACTGTTCCCATGAGGCACAGGGTCAGACTGATTTGCATATAGCCATGTCTCAACTGGTGTGGCAGAGTGGGCTAAAGAACAGTGATGGATTAAACCCAGATCTTTTGACTGGGTGTGAGTGTTTGATTGATTCAGATGCTCTGTCCATCACCACCCCCTTTTGTACCGCTTTTGGCCGCCATAAGTCTGGCAGGGTATGCTCAGACGTGAGTCCCTTGCTCACTTTGTCACTGGATTCAAGCAAGCCGGGCTGAAGACGGCTGGAATGCCAGAAATCGGTCCTCGGAAGCTTGTTTCCAGTCCAGGGAAGACATGGCTTAGCAGTTTGGGCTGGATTGTTCCCATGAGGCATAGGGTCATACTGATTTGCATATAGCCATGTCTCAACTGGGGTGGCACAGTGGGCTAATGAACAGTGATGGATTAAACCCAGATCTTTTGACTGGGTGTGAGTGTTTGATTGATTCAGATGCTCTGTCCATCACCACCCCCTTTTGTACCACTTTTGGCCGCCATGAGTGTGGCAGGGTATGCTCAGACGTGAGTCCCTTGCTCACTTTGCCACTGGATTCAAGCAAGCCAGGCTGAAGACGACTGGAATGCCAGACACCGGTCCTCGGAAGCTTGTTTCCGGTCCAGGGAAGACTTGGCTTGGCAGTTCGGGCTGGACTTTTCCCATGAGGCACAGGGTCAGACTGATTTGCATATAGCCATGTCTCAACTGGGGTGGCAGAGTGGGCTAAAGAACGGTGATGGATTAAACCCAGATCTTTTGACTGGGTGTGAGTGTTTGATACAGATGCTCCGTCCATCACCACCCCCTTTTGAACCGCTTTTGGCCGCCATAAGTGAGGCAGGGTATGCTCAGACGTGAGTCCCTTGCTCACTTTGCCACTGGATTCAAGCAATCCGGGCTGAAGACGGCTGGAATACCAGAAACCGGTCCTCGAAAGCTTGTTTCCGGTCCAGGGAAGCCATGGCTTGGCAGTTCGGGCTAGACTGTTCCCATGAGGCACAAGGTCAGACTGATTTGCATATAGCCATGTCTCAACTGGGGTGGCTGAGTGGGCTAAGGAACGGTGATGGATTAAACCCAGATGTTTTGACTGGGTGTGAGTGTTTGATTGATTCAGATGCTCCGTCCATCACCACCCGCTTTTGTACCGCTTTTGGCTGCCATAAGTGTGGCAGGGTATGCTCAGACGTGAGTCCCTTGCTCATTTTGCCACTGGATTCATGCAAGCCAGGCTGAAGACGGCTGGAATGCCAGAAACCGGTCCTCGGAAGCTTGTTTCCGGTCCAGGGAAGACTTGGCTTGGCAGTTCGGGCTGGACTGTTTCCATGTGGCACAGGGTCAGACTGATTTGCATATAGCCATGTCTCAACTGGGGTGGCAGAGTGGGCTAAAGAACGGTGATGGATTAAACCCAGATCTTTTGACTGGGTGTGAGTGTTTGATTGATTCAGATGCTCCGTCCATCACCACCCCCCTTTTGTACCTCTTTTGGCCACCATAAGTGTGGCAGGGTATGCTCAGACGTGAGTCCCTTGCTCACTTTGCCACTGGATTCAAGCAAGCCGGGCTGAAGACGGCTGGAATGCCAGAAACCGGTCCTCGGAAGCTTGTTTCCAGTCCAGGGAAGACATGGCTTGGCAGTTCGGGCTGGACTGTTCCCATGAGGCACAGGGTCAGACTGATTTGCATATAGCCATGTCTCAACTGGGGTGGCAGAGTGGGCTAAAGAACAGTGATGGATTAAACCCAGATCTTTTGACTGGGTGTGAGTGTTTGATTGATTCAGATGCTCTGTCCATCACCACCCCCTTGTGTACCGCTTTTGGCCGCCATAAGTGTGGCAGGGTATGCTCAGATGTGAGTACCTTGCTCACTTTGCACCTGGATTCATGCAAGCCGGGCTGAAGACGGCTGGAATGCCAGAAACCAGTCCTCGGAAGCTTGTTTCCGGTCCAGGGAAGACATGGCTTGGCAGTTCGGGCTGGACTGTTCCCATATGGCACAGGGTCAGACTGATTTGCATATAGCCATGTCTCAACTGGGGTGGCAGAGTGGGCTAAAGAACGGTGATGGATTAAACCCAGATCTTTTGACTGGGTGTGAGTGTTTGATTGATTCAGATGCTCCGTCCATCACCACCCCCTTTTGTACCGCTTTTGGCCGCCATAAGTGTGGCAGGGTATGCTCAGACGTGAGTCCCTTGCTCACTTTGCCACTGGATTCAAGCCAGCCGGGCTGAAGACGGCTGGAATGCCAGAAACCGGTCCTCGGAAGCTTGTTTCCGGTCCAGGGAAGACATGGCTCGGCAGTTTGGGCTGGACTGTTCCCATGAGGCACAGGGTCAGACTGATTTGCATATAGCCATGTCTCAACTGGGGTGGCAGAGTGGGCTAAAGAACGGTGATGGATTAAACCCAGATCTTTTGACTGGGTGTGAGTGTTTGATTGATTCAGATGCTCCGTCCATCACCACCCCCTTTTGTACCGCTTTTGGCCGCCATAAGTGTGGCAGGGTATGCTCAGACGTGAGTCCCTTGCTCACTTTGCCACTGGATTCAAGCAAGCCGGGCTGAAGACGGCTGGAATGCCAGAAACCGGTCCTCGGTAGCTTGTTTCCGGTCCAGGGAAGACATGGCTTGGCAGTTCGGGCTGGACTGTTCCCATGAGGCACAGGGTCAGACTGATTTGCATATAGCCATGTCTCAACTAAGGTGGCAGAGTGGGCTAAAGAACTGTTATGGATTAAACCCAGATCTTTTGACTGGGTGTGAGTGTTTGATTGATTCAGATGCTCCGTCCATCACCACCCCCTTTTGTACCGCTTTTGGCCGCCATAAGTGTGGCAGGGTATGCTCAGACGTGAGTCCCTTGCTCACTTTGCCACTGGATTCAAGCAAGCCGGGCTGAAGACGGCTGGAATGCCAGAAACCGGTCCTCGGAAGCTCGTTTCCGGTCCAGGGAAGACATGGCTTGGCAGTTCGGGCTGGACTGTTCCCATGAGGCACAGGGTCAGACTGATTTGCATATAGCCATGTCTCAACTTGGGTGGCAGAGTGGGCTAAAGAACGGTGATGGATTAAACCCAGATCTTTTGACTGGGTGTGAGTGTTTGATTGATTCAGATGCTCTGTCCATCACCACCCCCTTTTGTACCGCTTTTGGCCGTCATAAGTGTGGCAGGGTATGCTCAGACGTGAGTCCCTTGCTCACTTTGCCACTGGATTCATGCAAGCCGGGCTGAAGATGGCTGGAATGCCAGAAACCGGTCCTCGGAAGCTTGTTTCCGGTCCAGGGAAGACATGGCTTGGCAGTTCGGGCTGGACTGTTCCCATGAGGCACAGGGTCAGACTGATTTGCATATAGACATGTCTCAACCTAGGGTGGCAGAGTGGGCTAAAGAACGGTGATGGATTAAACCCAGATCTTTTGACTGGGTGTGAGTGTTTAATTGATTCAGATGCTCCGTCCATCACCACCCCCTTTTGTACCGGTTTTGGCCGCCATAAGTGTGGCAGGGTATGCTCAGACGTGAGTCCCTTGCTCACTTTGCCACTGGATTCAAGCCAGCCGGGCTGAAGACGGCTGGAATGCCAGAAACCGGTCCTCGGAAGCTTGTTTCCGGTCCAGGGAAGACATGGCTCGGCAGTTTAGGCTGGACTGTTCCCATGAGGCACAGGGTCAGACTGATTTGCATATAGCCATGTCTCAACTGGGGTGGCAGAGTGGGCTAAAGAACGGTGATGGATTAAACCCAGATCTTTTGACTGGGTGTGAGTGTTTGATTGATTCAGATGCTCCGTCCATCACCACCCCCTTTTGTACCGCTTTTGGCCGCCATAAGTGTGGCAGGGTATGCTCAGACGTGAGTCCCTTGCTCACTTTGCCATACGATTCAAGCAAGCCGGGCTGAAGACGGCTGGAATGCCAGAAACCGGTCCTCGGTAGCTTGTTTCCGGTCCAGGGAAGACATGGCTTGGCAGTTCGGGCTGGACTGTTCCCATGAGGCACAGGGTCAGACTGATTTGCATATAGCCATGTCTCACCTAAGGTGGCAGAGTGGGCTAAAGAACTGTGATGGATTAAACCCAGATCTTTTGACTGGGTGTGTTTGATTGATTCAGATGCTCTGTCCATCACCACCCCCTTTTGTACCGCTTTTGGCCGTCATAAGTGTGGCAGGGTATGCTCAGACGTGAGTCCCTTGCTCACTTTGCCACTGGATTCATGCAAGCCGGGCTGAAGACGGCTGGAATGCCAGAAACCGGTCCTCGGAAGCTTGTTTCCGGTCCAGGGAAGACATGGCTTGGCAGTTCGGGCTGGACTGTTCCCATGAGGCACAGGGTCAGACTGATTTGCATATAGCCATGTCTCAACTGGGGTGGCAGAGTGGGCTAAAGAACGGTGATGGATTAAACCCAGATCTTTTGACTGGGTGTGAGTGTTTAATTGATTTAGATGCTCCGTCCATCACCACCCCCTTTTGTACCGGTTTTGGTCGCCATAAGTGTGGCAGGGTATGCTCAGACGTGAGTCCCTTGCTCACTTTGCCACTGGATTCAAGCAAGCCGGGCTGAAGACGGCTGGAATGCCAGAAACCGGTCCTCGGAAGCTTGTTTCCGGTCCAGGGAAGACATGGCTTGGCAGTTCGGGCTGGACTGTTCCCATGAGGCACAGGGTCAGACTGATTTGCATATAGCCATGTCTCAACTGGGGTGGCAGAGTGGGCTAAAGAAGGGTGATGGATTAAACCCAGATCTTTTGACTGGGTGTGAGTGTTTGATTGATTCAGATGCTCCGTCCATCACCACCCCCTTTTGCACCACCCCCTTTTGTACCACATATAAAAAGCCAGCATAATCTCTGGTGTCTAGTGGACTCTCTGTCTCCCCTGGGAGGCAGATCAAGGGCTACTGCCCCCATCTGCCTCCTGGGGAGCAGAATGACTGTGGCATCTTTTTTGGTGGCGGAGTATTGATGTACCCATTCTGAGCAGCACTCACCACTGAATTTTGAAAGTTCCTGGTGCCTAGTGGGCTTTTTGCCCCACCCCCAAGGGGGCAGATAAGGAGCTATTGCCACCACCTGCCTCCCGAGGGGCGATAGAAAGACTGTGGAAATTTTTTGGGGGCGGAAGCTTTGGCATGCCCCTTTTGGGCAGCCCCCATCTAAACTTTAGAAAATAAAATTCCCTGGTGCTTAGTGGGCTTTCTGTCCCGGGGGCAGATAAAGGGCTATTGCCCCATCTGCCTCCCGGGGCGGAGATAAAGGCTGTAGAATTATTTTGGGGGATGGGGGTATTGGCATGCCCATTCTAGGCAGTCCCCCCCTACGTACATAAAAATAAATGGTGCCTAGTGGGCTTTCTGTCCCCCCAGGGGCAGATCAGTGGCCCCCATCTGCCTACTGTGGGGGCAGAAAGACTTTTCCCTTTTTTGAGTGGTAGGGTGGGGGCATTGGCATGCCCATTCTGGGCAGCCCCCCCCCGGTCTATAAAAAATAATCTCAACGGCCATCTAGGAAACCTACGATAACCCAGACGTTTCTGAAAACTAGACACCTGGGGGAGTTCAGGGAGGTATGGCTTGCGTGGATCTCCACATTTTTTCCTACCCTGAATCCCCTGCAAACCTCAAATTTAGCTAAAAAACAAATTTTCCTCATATTTCTGACTGGAATCACCGTGCTGGCACACATGACCTAATCCTCAGCTTTTCCCTCAGTCTCCTGAGTAAAATGATACCTCACTTTTGTGGGTGGGCCAAGTGCCTGTTACTGGGAAAGGCCAAAAACATAGGGATGGATGGTATAGCACTGCAAACTCTAAGCGCTATTTTTGAAAAAAATAAGTATTTATGTGATTCTGCATTGGACACCCACACAAGTGAGGCATCATTCTTATCGGGAGACCAAGGGGAATGCTGGGTGGTTTGACATTTTTGCCGGCGCTGTGATCCCACACAAAAATGTAAGGAAAATGTTATTTATTTAGCTAATTTAAGTTTTGCAGGGGATTCTGGGTAGGAAAACTTTGGGGATCCATGCAAGCCATACCTCCCTGAACTCCCCTGGGTGTCTAGTTTTCCTAAATGTCTGGGTTTGGTAGGTTTTCCTAGATGGCCATCGAGTCTGGGACCAAAAACCCAGGTGGCCCCTTTGTAAAACCAGTTAATTGTTCAATAGATAATTTTTGATGTGTCCAAAATACGTTTTGGGCCCTTCCCTGCCAAGGGTACTTAACTCGCCCACACATGTGAGGTACAATTTTAAATAGGAGACCTGGGGGTACACTGGGTGATAGTAAATTTGTATCAGCCCAGTGATCCCACAACTTTCCCACACAGAAATGTAAGAAAAATTAGATTTTTTCAGCTAATTTTGAGGTCTGCAGGGGATTCTGGGAAGGAAAACATAGGGGGATCAATGCTAGCCACATCTCCCTAGACTTCACCACGTGTCTAGTTTACAGAAATGTGTGGGTTTGATGGGTTTACTCAGATGGCAGCCGAGTGCTGGACCAAAAATGCGGGTGCCCCCCTTGCAAAACCAGGTCGTTTTCTGATAGATATGGGGCATCTGCGTTCTTAGTCCCGGGGTCGGCAACTATGTAGGTCGTTTTGTGATGGGTAATTTTGACGTCTCCAAAATACGTTTTAGGCCCTTGCCTGGTTATTCATCTAACAGCCAGGTCTTGAAGTCCTTCAGGAACTTGGGAAAAGTTGGTGTCTGGCGGAGGTGGAGAGGGAGCGGAGGTGGAGAGGGAGGGAGCTCCATGCCTTAGCCACGAGATGGGAGAAGGATCGTCCTCCTGTTCTGGTCTTCTTGATGTGTGGTGCTGTTGCGAGGGAGAGCTGGACTGAGCAGAGGGATCTTTGGGGTGTGCGGAATGAGAGGCAATGGTTCATGTAGGGTGTGACCAGTGTTGTGGAGGGCTTTGTGGGCGTGAGTGAGAAGCTTGAGGGTGATTATTTTCTTGATGGGAGCCAGAGTAGTGCCCGCAGGTGTTGGGTGATGTGGCAGTGGGGCGGTAGGTTTTGGACCTGTCTGGCTGCAGTGTTCTGGATGATCTGGAGTCTGTGGGTGAGGTTCTTGTTGATCCCAGCGTAGAGCGTGTTGCCGTAGTCCAGTCTGCTGCAGATGAGGACTTGGTAATGGTTTTCCTATGTTCAAAGGGGTTCCAGTTGAGAGTTTTACGTAGGAGGCAGTGGATGTGGAAGCAAAAAGAGGTGAAGACATTGATCTGGTGGTGCATTTTTAGTTTGGAGTCAGGATGATTCCGAGGTGCGTGCTTGGTCTTTGTGTGGGGGTGCTTTCCCGAGGGCTGGGGGCCACCAGGCGTCGCTCCTGTCATCAGGATGTGGGCCTATGATGAGGACTTCAGTTTTGTCTGTGTTTAGTTGTAGGCAGCTATTCTTCATCCATCTGGCGACGGCTTCCATTCCTTCTCGAAAGTTGTGTTGCGAGATGCTGGGTACGTTGGATAGTGAGAGGATGATTTGCATGTCATCGGCGTACGTTACAATCTTGAGTCCGTGTGATCTGATGATGGGAGCAAGAGGAGCCATGTAGACGTTGTACAGTGTAGGGCTGATGGATGATTGTTGGGGGACTCTGCAGGTGGTTAACGTGGGCTCCGAGAAGAAAGGAAGAAGTCTGGCCCACTGTGTTCTGTCGGAGAGGAATGAGCAGATCCAGTCAATGACTTTGTTTCGGATTCCTGCATTGTGGAGTCTGGGGGCTAAGGTACGGTACAAGACTGTGCCGAAGGCAGCAGAGAGGTCGAGGAGGATGAGGGCCACAGTCTCACCTTTGTTGAGGAGGGAGCGGATGTCGTAAGTTGGGGAGATGAGGTCGATCTCTGTGCGGTGTTTTTTTTTCGAAACTTGTTTAGGAGGCGAACCAGGATGTTGTTTTCGTTGATGAAGTATGCGAGGTGGCAGGTTGACCACTTTTTCGAGGGCTTTCACCAGATAGGGAAGTAGGGATACCGGTCTGTAGGTCTTGAGATTGGTGGGATCCGCCAATGGTTTCTTTAGGAGATGGTTGACCTCTGCATGTTTCCAGTCATCAGGGAAGAAGGCAGTTGATTGATGATTCTTTGTAGCTCGAGCGATGATGTCTGCGACTCTGTGGTAGATGTGGTAGAGGAAGGGGTCTGTTGAGACTTTGGAGAATGCAGGGTGGGTGGAAGTTTAAGAACCAATGCGGATTCCAGAACTTTATATCACAGAAATATGGGGAAAATGTGTATTTTTAAGTTTGAGGTTTGCAAGGGATTCAGGGTAACAGAACCTGTTGAGTGCCACACAGGTCATCCCAGCCTGGAATCCCCTGGGTGTATAGTTTTAAAACATTTATAAGTTTACTATTTTCCCTAGGGGCCAGCAGAGCTAGGGTTCAAAATCTACAGCTAAGCAATTTGCTAAAAAAGGGTTACTTTTCATTGTAAACATGTGGTGTGTCCACTTTGGTTTTAGGCCATTTCCTGTTGCGGGCACTAGGACTACCCACACAAGTGAGGTATCATTTTTATCGGAAGACGTTAGGGAATGCGGGTGGGTGGAATTTTGTGGATCCACATAGATTCCAGAACTTTCCATCACTGAAATGTGAGGAAATTGTGGTTTTTTGGACAAAGTGTGAGGTTTGCAAGGGATTCTGGGCAACAGAACCTGGTGAGAGCCACACAGGTCATCCTAGCCTAGATTCCCCTGGGTGTATAGTTTAAAAAGATTTATAGGTTTGCTAGATTACCCTGGGTGCCGGCAGAGCTAGGGTTCAACATCTACAGCTAGGCACTTTGCGAAAAAAGGGTACGTTTTCACTCTAAAGATTTGGTGTGTCCATGTTGCGTTTTGGGCCATTTCCTGTTGTAGCCCCTAGGCCTACCCACACAAGTAAGGAACTATTTTTATTGGATGACTTTGGGTAATGCAGGGTGGGTGGAATTTTCTGGATCCACGCAGATTCCAGAAATGTGAGTAACATTTCTTTTTTTTACAAAGTTTGAGGTTTGCAAGGCATTCTGGGTAATAGAACCTGGTGAGAGACACACAAGTCATCACAGCGTAGATTCCCCTAGGTGTTTAGTTTTCAAAAATGTATAGGGTTGCTAGGTTACCCTAGGTACCGGCAGCGCCAAGGATCAAAATCCACTGCTAGGCACTTTGAAAAAAGGGTCAGTTTTCACTCAAAAAATGTGGTGTGTCATTGTTGCATCATGGGCTGTTTCCTGTCGCTGGCACTAAGGCCTACCCACACAAGAGGGGTACCATTTTTATGGGAAGACTTAGGGGAATGCAGGGTAAGTGCAATGTTGTGGATCAACACATTTTTTAGGGGACAAAGTTTGAGGTTTGCAAGTGATTCTGGGTAACAGAACCTGGTGAGAGTCACACAAGTTATCCCATCCTGGATTCCCCTGGGTGTCTAGTTTGTAAAAATGTATAGGTTTGCTATGTTTCACTAGGTGCCAGCAGAGCTAGGGTTCAAAATCCACTGCTAGGTACTTTGCAAAAAAGGCTCAGTTTTCACTGTAAAATGTGGTATGTCCACGTTGTGTTTTGGGATGTTTCCTGTCGCGGGCACTAGGTCTACCCACACAAGTGAGGTACCATTTTTATGGAACCAATCTTTTTATTATTAGCATGGAGTGAGTCCCTGGAAAAGAAAACAGCCTCATGCCTACAGCCACAGGCTGGCAAAGTGTACGTCTTGCAAAAGTGCACAGCTGTATGCCTACAACCCTGGGCCTGCAGCGTCTCAGCAGGTGTGTCAGATCGTAACAAGCTTGGACTTTATAATACGAAAATAAAAATAATAAAAGATGACTTACGAAAGAACCGTATGTTTCTCCCTTGTGGTCTGCCACCAACAGCATGCATTCCATGGCTAGCACAGTACAGAGCCTATGAAGCCAAGCAGTGAATTCAAGAATCATCGGAGTCCCCCAGTGTACTAATATTGCTTGGCAGGCTGCTAAAAGCACCAGCGCCATTTGCCTGCCACTCAAGGAGTGAAGGGGGAAAGTTAGGGGATTTGAGAGCCCTAGTATAGTGTAGGCTGGGAATCTAGGTATAGAAGTGTCAAAAGCCTCATCAATATTATCTGAGATCTCATTCCAGTACCTCTGCAGTTTGGGACAGTGCCTCAGTAGATGGACTAAGGAACCTGTCATCCCACATCCCCTCCAGCATAAGGCAGATTTGCTCGTATCCCATTTATGTATGCTTGCTGCCATATAATACCTGTACGAAAAGACCTTAAAAGCAGACTCCCCACCTGCCGTATTGTGTGTTGTGCACGATATATGATGTTATCCCATTCTTTATCTGAGTGTGGCCTCTCTAACTCTGCTTCCCATCAGGTTTGCGCCTTAGTGCATCGCCTTGTATGGCTGGCATTGAGCATGGCGTACAACTCAGAGATAAGGTGCCTATCATCCTTCTAACAAACCAACCATTTTTTGAATGTCATGAGTGGTCAGGATTCCCCACTATGGTAGGAAGAAGATGTAATCCAGTGACGCAAACTCATCATCCGCTAGGAGGCCGGCCATAGTCACGTTTCAGCTGGGCAAATGGGATCATCCCCTTCGTATCAAAGAGAGATAGAAGTCTTTTGCAGCCCTCTTTTCTCCATTGTTGGAACACTGCTGAATCCCGGCCCGGTGGAAAAGTGGTCCAGCCATTTTTGCTAGCTACTGCGTCCCAAGCCTTCATCGTGGGAGACGTGACTGGGGAAGGAGTATAGACCTCAGGCCCTGTGCTTATGGGGTATCCATATCTCACGCCAAATGTTAACCCCGGCGACCGTCTGGACAATGAAGTTCCAGTGGTTACCAGACAATGGTCCTTTGCATTCTATGATGTACCGGAGGGATGACGCTTGATAGTAGCTGTGGATCAAGGGGAGCACTACTCCTCCATTTTCTTTCGGAAGTGCTATTTGGGGTAATGATATGCGGGGATGCTTCCCCCCCAGACAAACCTATTGATTAGTGTCTGCAGTTGGTCTAATGCTTTCGGTGGTGGGGCCATTGGTATGGTTTGGAATAGGTAAAGAATGCGGGGAAGCACTGTCATTTTGACTACGGCAATTCTCCCGAACCAGGCAACCGTAACCACGCCAGCTGTCTAACACTTTAGCTGTATGTTCAAGCAGGGACGTGTAATTTAAGAGCATAGTTTGGGATATGGCCGGGGCGAGTCAAATGCCTAGATAGGGCACTTCTTCCTGGTCACTTACCACAAATAAGGGGAGAGGGTCAAGCGTATCTACAACTCTACCACCCCGAACCCCCTAAATCAGGTTTATACACAGAAGGAGGGGTGGAGAGACTCAAAAACACATATATCACCACAAAACAGAAAAAATACAACTGTTTTGGAAAAACTGCCCTCACTCACACACCGAAGTGTGTGACAAGCTTCATCATCGGGTCTGCTTACAAAACGCCCTGGTGTAGCCACACTCAGGACGGAGCACTTCTTGCTGGTTCCATCGGAATGCGAGCTGATTCCAGATACTATCCACAACAGCTTGAGGGACCGACAAGTTCAGGATGTGCGATTTGGCCAAGTTGACTTTGAACCCTGCTGCATCCCTAAATTTATGTAATTCGAGGAGTAAGGCAGGTAGGGAAGTTTGGTGTTTGGTGAGTGATAGGATCACGTCATCAGCATGTAAACGACTTTATGAGTATCTTTTCCAAACCTCAGGCCTTCAATTTGGGGGTTGTCCCTTAGGCATTGGGCGAAAGGCTCCATATGCAGAGCGAATAAAAGGGGGGACAGAGGGCATCCTTGCCTTCTCCCCCGGGAGATCGGAAATGCAGCTAACTTTGTTCCATTTACCCGTACAAACGCTCTTGGAGCCCTGTAGATGCAGTTAATTCATTTGATGTAGTTCTCTCCAAACCCAAAGTATCATAGAGTATCAAACAAGTAGGCCCAGCTCACTCTATCAAAGACCTTCTCCGCATTATGGATAAAAATAGTGCCTGCCTGCATGATATTTGCACACTATCCATAAGGTGGAAAAGGGGCTTTGTATTGTCTCCCTCTTGTCTGGTAGGGATAGAGCCCGCTTAGTCGGGATCAATTAGGTCTGCCATTAGGGGGTTAAGGCAGGCCGCTAAAATATTGGCGAAAGTTTTCACATCAATGTTCGGTAAAGAGATAGGCCTGTAGGATCCGCATTCCAACGGATCTTTGGAGGGTTTCAAAATAACAGAGATGGCCGCCTCTGACATGGAATCTGTCACCGCCCCTGACTCTGGGAATTAATTAGATAATTTTGTCAAAAAGGAGCCAGCTCCTGACTGAAGGACTTATAAAAAATGGCTGAGAAGCCATCCGCGCCCGGCGATTTCCCCAGTTTTAAGCAGGAGATTGCGGAGATTACCTCTTCGATGCATACGTGCTGGTCAAGCTGATCCGCCGTAGCTTTTGGCAGAGAGGAAATGGTGCAATTTTCTAAGTAAGAGAGAGGGTCTAGCACCTGTGGGCCCTGGCCTGCGTAAAGGGTCTGGTAAAAAGCTCTAAAGGCATCTACTATCTGCGTATTTGCACTGACCTCTTCCCCCGCAGATCCTCTGATCACCTGAATCTTGGATGTCTGCATTTTAGCCCTTAGCCATTGAGCCAGAAGGTTTCCACACTTGTCACTGCTAAGATAGAATGTATGGCGCAATCTGAGAAGCGAATGCTCCATCCTATTAAGGTCTAATCATTTCAGTAGTAACCTTTTTGTTTTCCAGTTCTCTCCATACCCTCGGCCCCTGTTCTTTTGTGAATGGATTTCAACTCTGACACCCCCTGCTCCAGCTCTTGTTGTTTTTCTTTACGTGCCTTATTCGGTGCTACCGAGGTTGCTATGAATTCTCCCCTCATGGCCAACTTTAAGGCTTCCCTGACCGCCGGCAAGGACGCAGTTCCCACATCATTGAGCTGCAGATATTCTGTTAACTTACTTTTGATCGCTGCCACCTTCGCTTGTGAGTGTAGGAGGGAGTCCTTCAAGTGCCAGCCCGGGGGGGATGTCTGGGCTAGTTGCGAGTGTATGCTAACCGCAATTACCGCATGATCAGAGAGACTGTGGCTCGATAGAAGCGTCTATTAGCTGACGGGCCAATGTGTTGGAAGCGAGAAAGTGGTCTATCCGTGCATACGTTTTGTGAGCTACAGAGTAGTAAGTATAATCTTTGATTCCGGGATTTTGTGCTCACCATACGTCTCGCATCCCATTGTCTACTAACCACCCCAGTCCCCGGGAGGAGAAAGCCCCAGACTGGACCACCCGCTGCCCCGACCTATCCACATCTGTGTCCATCACCAAATTAAAATCCCCCCACCAATTTAACTGCGTCTGGGGATGTCAGGACCTCCGTCAAGGCTTTGATAATAAATGGTTCTTGTTGGATGTTAGGCGTATAGATAGAGGGCACTGTGAAGCATGTACCCTCCCATAATATCCTAATTGCTAGCAGGCATCCCTTCATTTCTATATTAGTAGCTACCACCTTACCAGGAAAGTGCGCTCGTATTAGGATTGCCACCCCATTTTTCTTGGACGGGCCTGAGGACCGAAATTGTTGCAGGAAGCATTGTGTGTGCATGCGTGGAGTATCCTTCGAGAGGAGATGAGTCTCTTGCAAGAGACAAATGTCGCCCCCTGAATTCTCTAGCAGGGAGAGGATCACCAAACTCTTGACCGGGTTATTCAATCCCCGAACATTAAGGCTTATGACCTTCAGATTCTTACCCATAGTGGAAGACTGAGTGTGCATCGTTATCTAGTGTACTGTCTTTGCTCCTTAGACTCCCATCATTTCGTGGGCCGATGCCATCTGGTGGGGGTAGGTCGGGAGATCTATAAAGACTGGTGCGGAGACCCCAAAGAAGAAACATAACAACATTAAAAAAACAACAAGAACCCCCTAGCCCCTCGAACATGTGTAACTTAGAGAGACAAAGGTTTGTCAACTACAGGAGAATCATGGAGGCCATGGCACACTTGATGACTCATGTGACAAGGTACTTGAACATTGCTGATCATCACAAAAACCTCTTCAGCGGGGGTCATGGACTGACTTCGCCTGTCCCCCCGGTTGCTCGACCAACAGCCCATACCAGAGAATCATTACCAATAGGATCAAGGAGGGATTGTGTGTTCCAGGGGCTGAGATAGTGTAGTGAGTATCGCCTCTCTTTTTTTGGCCATCGTCTCAGGGCCCAGCTTGAGCTTGGATGCTGGCCCACCAACCTGCTGCCAATGTGAGAGCCGCCGTGCAGAGCTCGCCCGGAAACTCTCTTCATGCTCTGGTTTTGAAGGACTGTCCAACACCAGCACTTCAAGCGCATCTTTGAGGGAGCGGGGCTGCCTCAAACGCCCCTGGTACTAAAAGATGATGCGAAAGGGATGGCCCCAGGAGTTGAGAATTCCCTTTTCACAAAGATGAGAGGTCACTGCTCTGAATTCTCGCCCCTTCTACAAGGTAGACGCTGACAGGTCCTGGAAGAGTGCAGGTGTATGACCACGAAATTGGATGGGCTGGGACTCTCCGTCCTTGCGAATTATCGACTCCTTCAACTGAAAATTATTAACACAAACAAGGATATCCGGTGGTGGAGCCTTATCGCCTCTGGGCTGGCCCACTCTGTGCACCCGATCCATCTGAATGTCTCTTGTGTCATTATAACCAAGAACATGTCGAAAGAGGGACAGGACATAGGACATAAGATCGTCTTCCTCAGCTCGCCATGGTAACCCCGTATTCGTACATTGTTTCTTCTAGAGTGATTCTTAAGGTCCTCGGCGTGCGCCTGCAGGTCGAGGTGCTGCTCTTGAAGATGGATCATGTCCTGTTGCATCATGTAGATTTCCTCCTCCCTGCTCAAGTCGTGCTCCTCTAGAGTGGCCACTTGTTCGCCTACCTCCTCCTTATTGCGGGGAAGCTCCTTGAGATCAGCGGAGAGTTGACCCTTCAGCTCTTGAATGTCTTCTTTAAGACAGGAGAACAACTCCAACATGAAAGCCTTGGTGGCCTGTCCGTCGCCACCCTCAACTGACTCCAGTGGGCTCTCATCTGCATGTGAGGTGGTCGTCAAACTTGAAGCTCCAGTTTGCTTTAGCAGCATTTCTTTCACAGTCCTGTCCTTCTTCGTGTGTGCTGCAGCCATGAATCTGACTCAGCGCTACCAGAGCTCGGTGAATGACCCTTCAGATGCCAGGCCAGGAGACCGATGGATGATTTGCGCTCGAACCCCTCTTCTGAGTCCTCCAGGAAGAAAGGGGCTTTTTTTGGGGGGCCCCACTGTGTTCTCCTATGCCGCAGCCTGTCGTGACTCACCAATTGTGCCCACAGTGTAAGTATGGAAAGGCAGCATCATGGCTTTAAAGCCCACCGGGTTAAGATAACATGCACAGTGCGGGCTCTGTGCCCGTGCTTACAGGTATATCGATGGCTTCCAGGCCCTTCGTTGATTGTCCGCAGATCACAGGAGACCACTGACCAGTCTGGGATCACCTTTAGAGGGTTCTGTGGGCCAGCACTATGTACGGGAGGCAGGGCAGTTATGGGTCTGAAGCTTTGTCTGTGCTGCAAGTGAGAGGCCCCGAGCCCTTTCTTCTCTTGCCTCCGAAATCCTGCCTCACACAAATGGCCTTAGCACGAAAGGGACCCGTATCCCCAGGGTCCAGGAGCACAGATGCAGTCACTTTAATGGCCACTCCCTGTTCTCCCGATGCCTGGGAGTCTCACCTTATCCAATGCTTCAACCAGGGCCCTCCACTCTAGGAGTGTCTGCCGCCAAAAACTGAGCACTGCTTTCAGGCCTTCAGGCTGCACATACGTTTTTCGCTGGGTCCTGAATATCTAATGTCCCATCTCTGGTGCCTGTGCATTCATTGCTCCGCAGCTCAGGCTCAGTCCGCAACCCTGCTTCAGAGACCGCAAAGCACGGCAGGAAATGTGCATTTGGGCTGTCTGGTCGCCGCTGCTCCTACAGGAATTCCAATACAGCTTTCTGCAGGACAAAGATGGGTGCCTGCCTCCGTCTCTGTGTGCCGCAGTGTCTGGTCCCTACAATCTCTGCTCTCGTAGCGTCGCCTCAACACCGGATGCCTCAAGGATGTGCAAGCACCTGCAGCTTTCAGGTCCGGGCTTCGGAAGCAGAAGGGGGACAACGCTCCTCCCCACGGCACTCTTCACAGCAGCCTCACCAGGAACTAAATGGTGGCCATTGAGGCTCACTCGACTGCTGGGTCTTCCATGGGTTCTGGTCACCTTCCGGGAGTGATGCCCGCAGCCTGGTAAGATTCTGGTCAGTCCCCTCAATTGTGTGAACACAGCACCACTGTGAGGGCCTGCCCCACCGCTGTACCACCAGCAGTGCGGCCAGCTCGATCACCGAACCCGCAGCCTTACTGACCGGGATAGCTGGGTCAATATCGCCACCTTTTAGGTGCAATCTGGGTGCTCCTTTGGCTTCCCCTAATCCCGAAGTCTCCCAAATTGTTCTTTGGGACCGAGTATTTGCCGCAATACAAAGCTTCAAAGTGGCGAAGATGGAGGGACACAAATGCACGTCCTATCCAGCCACCATCTTGGCCACGCCCCAGGTACCATTTTTATGGGAAGACTTTGGGGAATTCGGGTGGGTGAAATTTTGTTCATCCACGTAGATTCCAGAACTTTCCATCACAGAAATATGAGGAAAATGTGTTTTTTGGCAAAGTTTGAGGTTTGCAAGCGATTCTGGGTAAAAGAATCTGGTGAGAGCTACAAAAGTCATCCCAGCCTGTATTCCCCTGGGTGTCTAGTTTTCACAAATGTATAGGTTTGCTAGGTTTCCCTAGGTATCGGCAGAGCTAGGGTTAAAAACTATAGCTAAGCATTTTGCAAAGAAAAGGGTTTGTTTTCACAGTAAAGATTTGGTGTGTCCACGTTGCGTTTTGGGCCGTTTCCTGTCGCTGGCACTAGGCCTACCCACACAATTGAGGTACCATTTTTATCCAAACACTTTGGGCATTGCAGGGTAGGGGGAAATTTGTGAATCCACTCAAATTCCAGAACTTTCCATCACAGAAATGTGAGGAAAATTTGTTGTTTTAACAAAGTTTGAGGTTTGCAAGGAATTCTGGGTAACAGAACCTGGTGAGAGCCACACAAGTCATCCCAGCCTGGATTCCCCTGGGTGTCTAGTTTTCAAACGTGTAGTTTTTCTAGGTTTCCCTAGGTGCCAGCAGAGCTAGGTTTCAAAATCCACTTGCCTATGCACTTTGAAAAAAAGGGTCAGTTTTCACTGTCAAATGTGGTGTGTCCACGTTGCATTATGGGCTTTTTCCTGCCACGGGCACTAGGTTTACCCACACATGTGAGGGACCATTTTTAT
Organism: Lissotriton helveticus; assembly: GCF_964261635.1. Classification (NCBI taxonomy): domain Eukaryota; kingdom Metazoa; phylum Chordata; class Amphibia; order Caudata; family Salamandridae; genus Lissotriton; species Lissotriton helveticus. Next base: position 575,175,990 of record NC_136068.1, read on the forward strand.
CAGAAGACTTTGGGGAATGTGGGGTGGGTGGAATTTTTTTGATCCACTTAAATTCCACAAAATTCATCACAAAAATGTGAGGAAAAAGTTTTTTTGACAGAGTTTGAGGTTTGGAAAGGATTCCCGGGTAACAGACTCTTGTAAGAGCCACACAAGTCACCCCTTCCTGGGTTACCCTGGGTGTCTAGCTTTCAAAAATGTATAGGTTTGCTAGGATTCCCTAGGTGCCGGCAGAGCTAGGGTTAAAAATCTACAGCTAGGCATTTTGCAAAAAAGGGTCAGTCTTCACTGTAAAAATGTGGTGTGTCCACGTTGCGTTTTGGGGGTTTCCTCTTGCGTGCACTGGGCCTACTCACTCAATTGAGGTACTGCATTTATCAGAAGACTTTGGGAAATGCAGGGTGGGTGGAATGTTGTGCATCCACGTAGATTCCAGAAGTTTTTTTACAAAGTTTCAGGTTTGCAAGGGATTGTGGGCAGCAGAAACTGGCGAGAGCCACACAAGTCATCCCAGCCTGGAATCCTCTGAGTGTCTGGCTTTTAAAAATGTATAGGTTTGCTAGGTTTCCCTAGGTGTAGGCAGAGCTAGGTTTCAAAATCTACAGCTAAGCATTTAGCAAAAAAAGGGTTAGTTTTCACAGTAAAAAGTTTGTGTGTCCACATTGCATTTTGGGCTGCTTCCTGTCGCTGGCACTAGGCCTACCCACACAAGTGAGGTACTATTTTTATAGGAAGACATTGGGGAATACAGGGTGCATGGAAATGTATGTATCCACGCAGATTCTAGAACTTTCCATCATTGAAATGTGAGGAAAATGTGTTTTTCTGACAAAATTTGAGGTTTGCAAGGGGTTCTGGGTAACAGAACCTGGTGAGAGTCACACAAGTCACCCCATCCTGTATTCCCCTTGGTGTCGAGTGTTGCAAATGTTATAAGTTTGCTAGGTTTCCCTAGGTGTTGGCAGAGCCAGGGTTCAAAATCCACAGCTAGGCAGTTTGAAATAAAGGGTCAGTTTTCACTGTAAAATGTGGTATGTCCACGTTGCGTATTAGGCTGTTGCTGTCGCGGACACTAAGCTTACCCACACAAGTGAGATACCATTTTTATCGGAGGTTTTTGGGGAATGCTCGGTGAGTGGAATTTTGAACATCCACGTAGATTCCAGAACTTTCCATCACAGAAATAAGAGGACATATTTTTGGGGACAAAGTTTAGGGTTTGCAAAAAAATGTATATGTTTGCTAGGTTTCCCTAGGTATCTGCAGAGCTAATGTTCAAAATCCACAGCCAGGCACTTTGAAAAAAAGCGTCAGTTTTCACTGTAAAATGTGGTGTGTTCATGTTACGTTTTGGGCTGGTTCCTGTGAGGGCACTAAGCCTACCCACACAAGTGAGGTACCACTTTTTATCTGAAGACTTTGGGGAATGCACGGTGGGTGGAATTGTGTGTATCCACATAGATTCCAGAACTTTCCATCACAGAAATATGAGGAAAATCTGTTTTTTGACAAAGTTTTAGGTTTGCAAGGGATCTGGGTAACAGAACCTGGTGACACCCCAATAAGTCACCCCCCTGGATTCCCCTGGCTGTCTAGTTTTTAAAAATGAATAGGTTTGCTAGGTTTCTCTTGGTGTCAGTCGAGCTTGGGTTAAAAAACTACAGCTAGGTACTTTGGAAAAACAGGGTCGGTTTTCACTATAAAAATGCTGTGTGTCCACAATGCGTTTTGGACCGTTTCCTCTTGTAGGCACTAGGCCTACCCACGCAAGTGAGGTACCATTTTTATTGGAAGACTTTGGGGAATGCAGGGTGGGTGGAATTATGTGGATTCACAGAGATTCCACAAGTTTCCATCACAGAAATGTGAGGAAAATGTGTTTTTTACAAGGTTTGAGGTTTGCAAGGGATTCTGAATAACAGAACCTGGTGAGAGCCATGCAAGTGACCACATCCTGGATTTCCCTGGGTGACTAGTTTTAAAAAATGTATTGGATTGCTAGGTTTCACCAGGTGCTTGCTGAGCTGGGGCTCAAAATCCACAGCTAGGCAATTCGCAAAAAAAGGGTCTGTTTTCACTGTAAAAATGTGAAGTGTCCACGTTGCGTTTTGGGCCGTTTTCTGTCGGCAGCACTAGGCATACCAACACAAGTGACATACCATTTTTATTGGGAGACTTAGGGAACACAGAATGGTTGAGCAACTGTTATTACCTCTTGACTTTCGATGCATTTCTGCCATCCAAATGTAAGACTGTGTAAAAAAGAAGTCCCTTTAAAAAATATCCTATAATTTACATGCTAGTATGGTACACACAATTTTGGAGATGTGCAAATAGCTACTGTTTCTAAACTCTGTATTTTGTTCCCATTTCAGAAATACATAGGTGTCTTTCATACCGATTTTTCACTGTTTTTATTTTCCCAAATTAATTGCTATATACACAGTTCACAATAAAACAAACATTGCAGTTATTAGCTCTGCGTTCCTCGGGATCCTAGTAAACCTACAAGTCCTATATATCCCCACAACCAGAAGGGTCTAGCAGATGTAATGGTATATTGTTTAAAAAAATCTATCATACTTAGAAGAAGTTACAGGTGAAAACGTTGGCACACATGGCTCTTTTTACAACTCATTTTCAATTTTTCAGCTGTTAGTTTCTTTTTAAAAAAACCTTGAAGGGCCTACACAAATGAGCCCTTGCTAAATGTTGTCTACTTTTCTGAAATGTATAGCTTCCCAGGATCCATTATTGTTTTCATAGCCATTTCTACCATTAACTGGAAGGAGGTTGAAAGCACCAAAAATAGCAAAAATAGGCTATGTCCCAGTAAAATGCCAAAACTGTGTAAAACATTTTGGTTTTCTGACAAAAGTTGGTCAGTCCCTGAAAGCTGGGAAGATGGTAATGTCAGCACCCAAACCCTTTGTTGATACCATTTTCAGGGAAAAGAAAAGACGCTCTCTTCTGCAGCAATTTTTTCCGATTTTTTCAAAAAACAAACAAAATGTAGCTGTATTTTTGCTAATATCTGGATCCCCTCCAGGGGATTCAACAACCCCTGTGTACCTTTAAAATTCCCATGATGTTGGAGGAAAAGGACGCAAATTTGGCGTGGATACCTTATGGGGTCAAAAAGGTACAGGGGCTAAGAGCGAACTACTCCAAATAGCCAAAAATGGCTTAGGACAGAGGGGGGGGAAGACCTAGCAGCGAAAGAGTTAAGGTGTGTGTTCCATCCGCTTAATAGGTTCCGTATGATTGATATCAGAGCATAATATCAGTATTCTACCTAAAATAAAATGAGAAAAAATTAACTACAATGAAAGTAAAAAGAGTACTTCATTAACAATGTGAAAGACATTATTATTATAAACCGACTAACAAGCAAGTAAAGTAGTAGCGTTATCGTTTGAGGTCACCATCCCCTTCAATACCATATAAGAAGCAACCAAAAATGTGTGGGAAAGTATATAAAGAGACTCTCTGCAAGTTTGACAGAGCAAAATGTTAAGTGCACCAAACCTAGATATCGGCTACTGCTTAATCATTAACAATTGAAGAAATTAAATAAAGAGACTCTCTGCAGGTTTGACTATGCAAATTGTTGAGCGCCCTAAACCTAAATATCGTATATTACACATTCAATAACAATTTAAAGAAAGGGGCAACATAGACCTAATAGGCTGGATGTTACCTGTTACATACCTAAAATACATGCATCAAATATGGTTAGAGGTCACTACCCCACAGAGTTCGATGTAAGTAATAGTCCCTCTTTAAATCTTACGTGCCTCAACAGATCCGCCACAGTAACTTGTAATATAAAAGGGCGTATACAAACCATTAGAGTATAAATCACATCAAAAGCCAACATAACGTACTAAAGAACACAGTAGCAAAATGCAGAGAGTATTCCCGGCGTCTCCATGGTATGCCATCTTGGGAGCCCCATATGTTTCGTAGCAACAATCACATGTAAAGCGTCAGCGTAGAAGTACACACCATCTAAACACTATGTAGTATTAACTAGAAGAAAGTACGAGATCCGTAAGTAAGGATCTATGAAGTACGATCATGATATCATATCAAAAATGACAAGAATGGAAAAAAAGGGGGGGCGATGAGTGTATGAAAAATAATTCAGCAAAAAGTAATGATAATGTTTGTAATTATAGCGAACATGCAATGGCCATCTTGAAGTGGAGAGTGTCAATAATAATGGTGTATAGTATAGAGTGAATCATCAACAGTCCACACACAAATGTGGTATAATCGTAACCCTGCACAAATCGTGTTACTACAGTAAAAGAGATAGATCAAGGAAGGAAAAAAAAAGGGAGTAAGGAGAAGATCCCGGAAAGAGTAAAATGGACTGGGAACTTGCACTAAAACATATATATAACCCGTGCAATATACTGAAAAAAATTCAATAAAAAGAACCCGTATATATCTAAACTGAACCATTCACGTAGGTGATATAGTATATAATCATCGAAGGTTCAAATGATCCACATTGATCGTACATGTTAGAATTATTGTGTCTCTTTACTAACCATTGACATAAGTAGTGTAGCGCATATTTATATCAGAAGGTCTACATGAACTGTATAGATCATACATGTTAAAGATATTATAGAGGGCCCTGGTATAATGCAAAGTTAGGCCGGTTAGTCAAGTCAGACAATCTATATGCATAGTCATAAATAAATTGTTACAGAAAGTACCGGGTCAAGCCCTGTATTAGCTCTAAAGGCAGTAATCCCCAATAGGGAACAAGGATACGAAATCTCAATATTAATTCCAAGCTCCATGGACACTTAGTCCCCAAGGAAGTATTGCATCTCATTTTCAATATTAATACCAAGCTCCATAGCTCGAAGTTTCATTATCAAGGTAGCCACCCTTCGTCTTAGTTTGAGTTCTCTGTTGCTGCCACATACATCATTTTTGACATGAACAAATCCCATGAAAGCTATATTTGTGGGTTTGTGCCTCAAGGACACTATCAAGGGTATACAATACAATCGGATAATTCAAGTCATTATTTTTCTGTGCCCTAAAATGTTCGGCAATTCATTTCCACAATGGCCTGATGGTGCTCCCAACATCATTTTTCTTACATGTACATATGATTAAGGGTGGGCGGAGTTGGCGGAGTGCCACTTTGCAGAATTCCACGGAGTTGGGTAAAAACTTAGTGGAATTCTGCTCCACTCTGCCCCCTGCTGCCACCAACCCAGAGGCCGCCGCAGACTTACCTACTCACGCTGGTGCTTCTGTGCCCTGCCCAGGCTGTCCTCCTGGCTGTCTCCTCCCTCCACTCTAGAACCGTCTGACTCCCCATGCAAAATTAAACTCCTATGCTCTATATTCTTCTTGGGTGGACTGTGCATGGATACGCAGTCCTCCCAAGAGTGACGTAGATAGTCTGGGGAGGCAGATGAGCCTGGAGTGGAGAGGACTGGGGACAGCTAGGAGGAGGAGGACAGCCCTGGCAGGGTACAGAAGCACCGTCAAGACCAGGTAAGTCTGCGGCGAGTCTCCTCTGGGTGGGTGGCAGGGCAAACTCCGCAACGCAGCGGAGTCAGAGTTTTTTGGTAAACTCCGTGTTCCCAGCGGAGCACTGAGTTGGGAAATCTCTGCATACTCCACTGGCGTAGCGGAGCTCTGTGCCCATGGTTACATATGATCACGTAAACAACAAATCTTGTGTCACAATTGTTGTAAGTAAAGTATAATCACCTGTGTTGTTAAAATTGAAATGTGACACCTTATCAACTGCGCACCTGCATGTATTGCAACATCCACATTTGAAAAAAACCTTGGTACGGTCACTCAAGCAGTTACCACATCTAATAGCTTGTGGGTAGTTGGGGCTCATCAGGTTAGCTAGAGTAATATCTATCCTAAAGGTCAGGCTTGGGGATGAAGTCAAAAAATGAGATGTGATTTATCTGATGTCAGAATGTACCAATATTTATGTAATGCACAATACAATTTACTCGTGTCAGAGTGAAAATTAGTTACCGGTCTGACTTTTTCAGTCAATTTTTATCTCTTTTTATGCATTGGTTTCAGTGTACATTAACGTGTTTAGCATTGTGCATGAAATGATGCTTTATCAATAGTCTGTTGTATCCCCTCTGTGCAAACCTGATTTCCATTTCTTATAGTTTTCACAAACTCTGTGTTCTTGCTACAATTTCTCCGAGCCCTGACAATTTCCACAAAGGGGAATGCATTTATCTGGCATTTGAGGTGCCAACTTGATGCATGCAGTAAGGCATTACTGGATGTGCTTTTCCTATACATTTCACTACAAATACTATCTCCAGAGATGTAAAGTTTTATGTCCAAAAAAGCAATATGATCTTTGCTATGCTGAAAAGTAAATAAAAGAATGTAGTCATTGGAGTTAAGATACACAAAGAAATCATCCAATTGTTATATAGAGCCTGTCCAGATTAAAAGACAGACGTCCATATATCTTCCCCAATAATGTATATATTCGATCCAGGAAAATCCATGTGGTCCCAGATCCGCTCTGCCTCGAACCGTCCCATAAAGAGATTGGTGAAAGACCGGCCAAATCTCGAACCCATAGCAGTCCCATGCAATTGTTTGTACCAAATACCGTTGAACAAAAACACATTGTTCTCAAGTTTAAGATTTGTCTTTTTCAAAACAAATTCTGTTTGTTCAAAATATTCAATTGGTCTGCTGTGTAAAAAGGATCATTAGAATGATATCCACAAATTGTGATAATCTTTCCATAGGTGCACCTCCTATGGACACAGTGGATCTCCCGGGCAGCATTAGGGGATCTTTGTGTATCTTGGGGAGAGTATATAGGCAAAGAAACTGTGGATAGTCACTGAGATGATAGAGGTACTCCTCACTACTAAGCAAACCCAAGTTACACCAGTGTTTAAGTTCTTTGTTAATCATCATTGTCATTGCAGGTGTAGGATTTCTATCCAGACTTTTGTAGTAGATGTTGTTAAGCTGTGAAAGCACTTCATTATCGTAGTCAGTCTTGTTCATCAGAACAATATTTACTCTTTATCAGCTTTTATTAATATTATTAAATCTTTGTTAGTCCGTAAGATTTTTAAGGCGTGCCTTTTTATTTTGTCGTCAAATTATCATGAAAAAGGGTCTGGTTCTTTTGCCTGTCTGTATCTATCATTTTGTCAATTTTATGCATTATCGCCTTATGAAAAATATCTATGTTGTTACCTGTTGTTAACTGTGACGTCCATTTAGATTTGTTCTTAAGTCCACAGTCTTTACTAAAGTCTGTATTAAGTTCAAGATCTTGTAAGAGTTTATTCTATGTCATGGGGTCATCCTCAATAACAGTCAATGATAAAAGTGTTTCTGTATCATAAACATCTCCAGCCACCTGAGGAACCTGCACTGGCTCCCCGTCGACAAAAGGATCACGTTCCGGCTCCTCACCCACGCACACAAGTCTCTCCACGACCTGGGCCCCAAGTACCTCAACGACCGCCTGACCTTCTACACGCCCACCCGCCAGCTACGGTCCACCAGCCTCGCCCTCGCAGCCGTACCACGCATCCAAAGAGCCACCGCCGGAGGAAGATCCTTCTCTTACCTGGCTGCCAAGACTTGGAACTCCCTCCCCATCCACCTTCGGCTGACCCAGGACCATCTCGCCTTCAGGAAACAACTCAAGACCTGGCTGTTCGAGCAGTAGCATACCCCTCCCCCCAAGCGCCTTGAGACCCTCCCGGGTGAGTAGTGCGCTATACAAATGTCATGATTGATTGATTGATTGATTGATATATTGTTAGATTGCTCATTTCTGTTGTTACTCTCAATTGAGAAACTTCCTTGGGATTTGAAGCAAAGAACGTTTTTAATTTGATTGATCTAACAAATTTATGTAAATCAAACCTTGCCATATACCAATCACATCTAGTTACAGGACAAAAGCCCAAACCACGTCTCAAAAGAGAATTCATATCCGGGGTTAGAGAAATATTACAGAGACAAAACAACATTGATTTCTTGGCCTAAGTTTTCAGAAAATCCAATAGTCATTGCTTCTTCTATGAGCGTGTCTGTATACCCTTTTTTTCTTTTGCAAGACCCGTGACCTGGTATACCTCTTCTATTTTTGTGTATCTATAGCCCTGCATCTTGTACCAGTATCTCGATTGCCCATCCTTATACATCTCACTTCCTTTAAAAAACTATTTTCTACAGTTTGGCTAGAAGTACCCTCTCCTGGATCTTCACTTTCACTGCTAGATAGATTGTTGGAGGATGTGGAAATTTCACTGACGACCGAGGAGCCCCCATTCCCGTCTGAGCTTAAGTCTTTCATTTCTTCTCATTTTATTGTAGATAGAATACTGATATTATGCTCTGATATCAATCATACAGAACCTATTAAACTGATGGAATGCACTCCTTAAGCTAATTGAGACTTTTTTCAGGTTTTTATTTTACTCGCATATTTATAATTCTCTCACATACATTTTCTCGTTTCACTCTCATTTCCTTCACATCACTCTCGGCTTCAAGTATAGGATTTACGTTCACTTATCTTCTCTTGCTACCATCTCATAGTTTTCCTATAATATTTCTTAATCTACATTCTTTTCTTTGATCCCTCCACCGTGTCATGCTTTTGCAAATAGTATATTATCGAGTATTGGGAAATTTCCCAATATCATTCTGTCCCTTGGTTCTCTGAACTATTGTGACAATCTTACTGACCTTGTCAATTACTGTGAACTGTGCTTAATGAATGTTAAACTTACCCTTTCTTAGTGACTTTGAAAATCACCATTGCACTCTGACTTTGATAATCACAGCAATTTGTGCATAATGAATGTTGAACATACTAATTCTCTTTCCCTTACAATTTTTCTGAGGCAGATTCAGATTTCTTATCTGTTCTTACTGTGTGGCACCATGGTGGGAAAAGTAGAGGTATAAATTACCGATTGACGAAACACATGTTGGCTGTATTGAATAAAAACTGCTGACCTAATATATGCTGACTGCATGAATTGGATTGAACTTTGGTTGTATGAAAACGATTTTGGATCTCATGTGACCCGAACTGATGTTTCTGGATTAAAAGTGGACATTAATAACGTTTCTATTCACAACATGGTTTACTTTTGGACTACATAAGTGTGCTTGTATTGGATTCTTGTTGTGTGTTCTAGAGGGTGATGGCAGCTGATTGGCTGGGTTCCAACATTAGGTCCTTTTTAAAAAGGCCATAGATATGGCACTTTTGACATGGCTTCAGGCAATTTTAGCCTATGAAGCTTTTAAAGCACTGCTTGAATATTATAAATGGGACTCCCATCTCGACGACGGGGAATGATTCAAGCCTATGAATCTAGGAAAGATACCCCATTACTGGATAATAGTATATCTTTCCCCCTCTGAAGTTCGACGCTGTCCCCACTGTTACGCAGACTGAAAAGGGAATAGTAAATTTGATCCCTTCGAAGTTCAAAGCTTTTTCTAGTGTTGCACATGCTGGAGTGGGAATAGTACATTTTACCCCATGGGAGTCCAATTCTTTCCCTAATGTGGTACAGACTGCAGTTAGAATAGCAAATCTTATGCCTCTGAAGTCCAGAGTTTTCCCCACTGTTCTATAGAGTGGAGTAGGAATAGCAAATTTAACCCGGCCAAAGTCCAATGCCTTCCCTACTGTTTTATAGACTGGAGTAAGAAGAGTAAATGTATTCCCTCCAAAGTCCAAAGCTGCTCTTAATAGTATTTTTAGTATATATGTTTTTTGGGGGTATTAAATTTGTAATATTTAATTTATTGTCTAAATTATATATTTTTGATTTGGAATTGTTTATATTTGTTATGGTTTTATTGTGGATGCAATATGTTATATATATATATATATATATATATATATATATATATATATATATATATATATACATATATATATATATATATATATATATATATATATATATATATGTATATTACCTACTGGCGATAGCCAGTAGGTATATATAGTTAGGATTTTTTTCCTATGGGATTTTTGAAAATTCTATGTCGAATAACTTTGGCGTTTGAGGACAGAATTGGCTTATATTTTCAGGAAAATGGAACATTTTGTTTCTGAGCAGCCCCTGAAAATTTGGGGGGGTTTCGTCAAGGGGGGGCCGAGAAAAAAGGGGGGTCCCAAAACGTGTTTTTCCCATGCAATTTTCCATAGGGCGGTTGGCCTCACTTTTAGCCTGAACGGCTGAATGGATTTACACCAAACTTGGCAAAATTGTAGGGACTGGTAGCCCGATGTGCCTTTGCTATGTCTCAAGATATAGGCTCCAGTGGTTTTTACGAAAATTAACTTTGAAAAATATATATTGGGCTACATTGGGCTATATATATGTTGGAGCCCAAATGTAGCCCAATGTAGCCCAATGTAGCCCAATGTAGCCCAATGTAGCCCAAAGATGGCCACCAGAGACCAAAAAAAACCAAATGTAGCCCAAATATCAGCCAGATGTAGCCCAACTATAGCCCAATGACAGAATGTCCCAGAGTGTTCTAAAGAACAACTAGAGTGCTAACAGTCCTACTTATTACAAAGGTATGGCACACCTGAAGCCATCTTGATTGGAATAAAGTGGTAACTCTTAAAACATTTAATTTAAAAAGGAACAAAATGAGGGGGTTCATTTTGCCATAGAAAGTATGATTAGCGAATATATGACGAAATCCCGCATACCATCAGTCCGCAAAAAAAATCCCGCATGTACTATTAGGCCGCAAATTAAAATAACGAAAACTTTTAGAACGAATATGCCTTTAGCATACACTAAACAACTAAACTACCCTAAACCCTAAAACACTACCCCCAGCATGACCCTACACTACACAAACAGTACAACACTACCCTAAACCCTAAAACACTACCCCCAGCATGACCCTACACTACACAAACACTACAACACTACCCTAAACCCTAAAACACTACCCCCAGCATGACCCTACACTACGCAAACACTACAACACTACCCACAACCCTAAAACACTACACCCCAGCATGACCCTACACTACGCAAACACTACAACACTACCCTAAACCCTAAAACACTACCCCCAGCATGACCCTACACTACGCAAACACTACAACACTACCCAAAACCCTAAAACACTACACCCCAGCATGACCCTACACTATGCAAACACTACAACACTACCCTAAACCCTAAAACACTACCCCCAGCATGACCCTACACTACGCAAACACTACAACACTACCCTAAACCCTAAAACACTACCCCCAGCATGACCCTACACTACGCAAACACTACAACACTACCCTAAACCCTAAAACACTACCCCCAGCATGACCCTACACTACGCAAACACTACAACACTACCCTAAACCCTAAAACACTACCCCCAGCATGACCCTACACTACGCAAACACTACAACACTACCCAAAACCCTAAAACACTACCCCCAGCATGACCCTACACTATGCAAACACTACAACACTACCCAAAACCCTAAAACACTACCCCCCAGCATGACCCTACACTACGCAAACACTACAACACTACCCAAAACCCTAAAACACTACCCCCAGCATGACCCTACACTACGCAAACACTACAACACTACCCAAAACCCTAAAACACTACCCTCAGCATGACCCTACACTACGCAAACACTACAACACTACCCAAAACCCTAAAACACTACACCCCAGCATGACCCTACACTACGCAAACACTACAACACTACCCAAAACCCTAAAACACTACACCCCAGCATGACCCTACACTACGCAAACACTACAACACTACCCAAAACCCTAAAACACTACCCCCAGCATGACCCTACACTACGCAAACACTACAACACTACCCAAAACCCTAAAACACTACCCCCAGCATGACCCTACACTACGCAAACACTACAACACTACCCTAAACCCTAAAATACTACACCCCAGCATGACCCTACACTACGCAAACACTACAACACTACCCAAAACCCTAAAACACTACCCCCAGCATGACCCTACACTACGCAAACACTACAACACTATCCTAAACCCTAAAACACTACGCCCAGCATGACCCTACACTACGCAAACACTACAACACTACCCTAAACCCTAAAACACTAGCCCCAGCATGACCCTACACTACGCAAACACTACAACACAACCCTAAACCCTAAAACACTACCCCCAGCATGACCCTACACTACGCAAACACTACAACACTACCCTAAACCCTAAAACACTACCCCCAGCATGACCCTACACTACGCAAACACTACAACACAACCCTAAACCCTAAAACACTACCCCCAGCATGACCCTACACTAAACAACCACCACAACTCTACACTACACTAACACAACACTACACTACACAACACTACACTACACTACACAATCACTAACCCACGAAAAAATTAATACAAACCCACTTACCTCTCTCGTCATCGTGGTTTTCACAACGCAAATGCATTTACCATACATGCCTTTAAAACGTAATTCTTTGTAAAGGCATGCGCGATAAATGCACATGCGTTTTGAAAAAATGCGGGATAATGGTATGCGAGGTCAATGACCTTGCGGGATAATGGTATGCGGACTGAAAGTCTGCGGGATAAAAAATGCGGGAAAATGGCTGCAAACCATGATTAGCAGCAGACTTCCCTGGTGAGCACTAGCTTTACTACTAACGTTCAGAATTTATGGCAAATGTGTGACACATCTGAATGCCTTCTTGATAGAACCAAAGTAAACAAGCATTGAAAATGCAATAGATCTTGCCCTCGTTTAAGTTAAAGCCATTCTGTTTGTAATGAGGTGGCTTTTTAGCTTTGCTTTTATTAGTGTTTTTAAGACTTTCATGTAAATAACATGCATATGTATGCATATATGTATATGTATGCATGCATTTATATTTATATAGATATGCAGATTATATATGTTTATATATGTATATTACCTACTGGCGATAGCCAGTGGGTATATATAGTTAGGATTTTTTCTCTATGGGATTTCTGAAAATTCTATGTCGAATAACTTTGGCGTTTGAGGACAGAATTGGCTTATATTTTCAGGAAAATTGAACATTTTGTTTCTGAGCAGCCCCTGAAAATTTGGGGGGGTTTCGTCAAGGGGGGGCCGAGAAAAAAGGGGGGTCCCAAAACGTGTTTTTCCCATGCAATTTTCCATAGGGCGGTTGGCCTCACTTTTAGCCTGAACGGCTGAATGGATTTACACCAAACTTGGCAAAATTGTAGGGACTGGTAGCCCGATGTGCCTTTGCTATGTCTCAAGATATAGGCTCCAGTGGTTTTTATGAAAATTAACTTTGAAAAATATATATTGGGCTACATTGGGCTATATATATGTTGGAGCCCAAATGTAGCCCAATGTAGCCCAATGTAGCCCAATGTAGCCCAAAGATGGCCACCAGAGACCAAAAAAAACCAAATGTAGCCCAAATATCAGCCAGATGTAGCCCAACTATAGCCCAATGACAGAATGTCCCAGAGTGTTCTAAAGAACAACTAGAGTGCTAACAGTCCTACTTATTACAAAGGTATGGCACACCTGAAGCCATCTTGATTGGAATAAAGTGGTAACTCTTAAAACATTTAATTTAAAAAGGAACAAAATGAGGGGGTTCATTTTGCCATAGAAATTATGATTAGCGAATATATGACGAAATCCCGCATACCATCAGTCCGCAAAAAAAATCCCGCATGTACTATTAGGCCGCAAATTAAAATAACGAAAACTTTTAGAACGAATATGCCTTTAGCATACACTAAACAACTAAACTACCCTAAACCCTAAAACACTACCCCCAGCATGACCCTACACTACACAAACAGTACAACACTACCCTAAACCCTAAAACACTACCCCCAGCATGACCCTACACTACACAAACACTACAACACTACCCTAAACCCTAAACACTACCCCCAGCATGACCCTACACTACGCAAACACTACAACACTACCCAAAACCCTAAAACACTACACCCCAGCATGACCGTACACTACGCAAACACTACAACACTACCCTAAACCCTAAAACACTACCCCCAGCATGACCCTACACTACGCAAACACTACAACACTACCCAAAACCCTAAAACACTACACCCCAGCATGACCCTACACTACGCAAACACTAAAACACTACCCTAAACCCTAAAACACTACCCCCAGCATGACCCTACACTACGCAAACACTACAACACTACCCTAAACCCTAAAACACTACCCCCAGCATGACCCTACACTACGCAAACACTACAACACTACCCTAAACCCTAAAACACTACCCCCAGCATGACCCTACACTACGCAAACACTACAACACTACCCTAAACCCTAAAACACTACCCCCAGCATGACCCTACACTACGCAAACACTACAACACTACCCAAAACCCTAAAACACTACCCCCAGCATGACCCTACACTACGCAAACACTACAACACTACCCTAAACCCTAAAATACTACACCCCAGCATGACCCTACACTACGCAAACACTACAACACTACCCAAAACCCTAAAACACTACCCCCAGCATGACCCTACACTACGCAAACACTACAACACTATCCTAAACCCTAAAACACTACGCCCAGCATGACCCTACACTACGCAAACACTACAACACTACCCTAAACCCTAAAACACTAGCCCCAGCATGACCCTACACTACGCAAACACTACAACACAACCCTAAACCCTAAAACACTACCCCCAGCATGACCCTACACTACGCAAACACTACAACACTACCCTAAACCCTAAAACACTACCCCCAGCATGACCCTACACTACGCAAACACTACAACACAACCCTAAACCCTAAAACACTACCCCCAGCATGACCCTACACTAAACAACCACCACAACTCTACACTACACTAACACAACACTACACTACACGACACTACACTACACTACACAATCACTAACCCACGAAAAAATTAATACAAACCCACTTACCTCTCTCGTCATCGTGGTTTTCACAACGCAAATGCATTTACCATACATGCCTTTAAAACGTAATTCTTTGTAAAGGCATGCGCGATAAATGCACATGCATTTTGAAAAAATGCGGGATAATGGTATGCGAGGTCAATGACCTTGCGGGATAATGGTATGCGGACTGAAAGTCTGCGGGATAAAAAATGCGGGAAAATGGCTGCAAACCATGATTAGCAGCAGACTTCCCTGGTGAGCACTAGCTTTACTACAGTGATCTAATGAGCAACTAGAGTGCTAACGTTCAGAATTTATGGCAAATGTGTGACACATCTGAATGCCTTCTTGATAGAACCAAAGTAAACAAGCATTGAAAATGCAATAGATCTCGCCCTCGTTTAAGTTAATGCCATTCTGTTTGTAATGAGGTGGCTTTTTAGCTTTGCTTTTATTAGTGTTTTTAAGACTTTCATGTAAATAACATGCATATGTATGCATATATGTATATGTATGCATGCATTTATATTTATATAGATATGCAGATTATATATGTTTATATATGTATATTACCTACTGGCGATAGCCAGTGGGTATATATAGTTAGGATTTTTTCTCTATGGGATTTCTGAAAATTCTATGTCTAATAACTTTGGCGTTTGTGGACGGAATTGGCTGAAATTTTCAGGAAAATGGCACATTTTGTTTCTGAGCAGCCCCTGGGGGCCGAGAAAAAAGGGGGGTCCCAAAACGCGTTTTTCCCATTCATTTTTCCATAGGGCGGTTGGACTCACTTTTAGCTCGAACGGCTGAATAGATTTACATGAAACTTGGCAAAATTGTAGATATGGTTTGCCTGACGTGCCTTTGCTATGTCTCAATATATGTGCTCCAGTGGATTTTGAGAAATTGACGTTTAAAAAAATATATATATCTGTGACAGCGCTCCGGTTAGCGCCCCGGTTCGCGTACCTGACGCGTAACGGAACTTCGCGAAGCGAAGCTGATTGGCTCTCCGGTGTCTGTCAACATTCTAAACAGTCCGGAGCGGCCTCCATCTTGTCTCTCGGTACGATCGGGAGACAAGATGTGGTGAAAAACGAAGGGGGAAATGAAGGAAAGGGGGCAAGGTAGACCACTCCTGACCCCCTAGGATTGCTGAGGGGGATATTAAAGTGCCCTGCGATTTTACGCCGTAGAGGCGCGTCCCGGTACGCGAACCGGGCAGCTAACCGGCAGCGTAACGGGAGTCCGCCATCTTGTGTTTTTGGAGCGTCCGGTTCGCGTACCGGGTAGCGTCCCGGTAAGCGTAACAAGGGGAAAACCAAGAGAAACAGTAAAAAAAAAATTAAGGGAATAGATTTCCAGCAAACTTGGCAAAATTGTAGGGACTGTTTGTTTGATGTGCCTTTGCAAGGCCTCAAGATATGTGCACGTGTGGATTTTGTCTAATTAATGTTAAAAAAAATATATATATCTGTAAGCGTGCTCCGGCACGCTTACGTTACGGGTTTTGTTTGCGCTGCAGAGCCGATACGTCACGGTTATGCGACGCGTCATGAGGCGTCTCACGTGGCTACGTGATACGTCACGTAATAAAGAATATATTTTACAGCTATAGATATTAGCTTTTAAAAAACCAATGAAATTCACTGAAAAAACCATTGGTTATAGACCATATATAGTTAGGAATTTGCATTTACAAAACCTTGAAAATTCACTGAAAAAACCATAGGTTAGAGACTATATATAGTTAGCTGGACATTTTATTGACATAAAACCAATGAAATTCCATATATAGTTAGTTGCACTAACTATATATCGCGCACCTGCAATCCACTGCTGATGATGTCACATATTACATCATTCATGACATGGTCAGTGACATCAATGATGACATCACTGATGACATCTCAAATGACATCACTGATGACATCACTGATGACATCTCAAATGACATCACTGATGACATCATGACACACCAATACCAGTTACTACATACGCACTCACTGATTCCTACGTCTACACACACATTCACTCATTCACCCATACAATCACTCATACATACAGTCACTCATTATTACAACACTATCATATGCACTCATACACCTATGCAGACACTCACACACTGCCACTCATCCATGGAGTTACTCACACACCTAGTCAGTCCTGTAAAGAATCAATCACACTTCCATTTCCTCATCTATACAGTTAAACACAGAACACCATACTTCAGTGACATCACTGATGACATCACTGATGACATCTCAAATGACATCACTGATGACATCTCAAATGACATCACTGATGACATCATGACACACCAATACCAGTTACTACATACGCACTCACTGATTCCTACGTCTACACACACATTCACTCATTCACCCATACAATCACTCATACATACAGTCACTCATTATTACAACACTATCATATGCACTCATACACCTAGTCAGTCCTGTGAAGAATCAATCACACTTCGATTTCCTCATCTATACAGTTAAACACAGAACACCATACTTTTCACACATATACTAACACATACTTACTCTCTTATACAATCACTGATACAAGTACACATTGATATGCACAGAGTCACACACCTCCCAGCCAGCCACACACACACTCAGTCTTCCATACATCCACTCATTCTTCAATATGTAAAACATATTTAAACTTTACAAAAACACACAGACACTAGATGATGTCATCAGTGATGTCATTTGAGATGTCATCAGTGATGTCATTTGAGATGTCATCAGTGATGTCATCAGTGATGTCACTGACCATGTCATGAATGATGTAATATGTGACATCATCAGCAGTGGATTGCGGGTGCGTGATATATAGTTAGTGCAACTAACTATATATGGAATTTCATTGGTTTTATGTCAATAAAATGTCCAGCTAACTATATATAGTCTCTAACCTATGGTTTTTTCAGTGAATTTTCAAGGTTTTGTAAATGCAAATTCCTAACTATATATGGTCTATAACCTATGGTTTTTTCAGTGAATATATATATATATATATATATATATATATATATATATATATATATATATATATATATATATATAAAATATAATATTAAAATGTATACTCTTACATAAAAAAATTATATTCTTCTTTATTTTTTTATGGTTTTTGTGCCAGCGATATGTCTTTCCTGATATTTTTGTACTCAACAATATAAGTATAGGGACACGATATTTTAGTAATCCATATTTTGACGAGATATTTGTGTAAAACGATATTGTTTACCTCGATTTTGAGTCAATGATCCTTCAGAGTGGAAGACAGTTATAAGCGGTGAAGGACACCCTAGTTACTTCCTTTCTTTATCTTCAAATAACCATTACCTAATTATTTGCCGTCTATTTAACATATTTTTCATGTTATATTGCTTAGTCGAGAAAACAGCAGCCCGGGTGCTGCTGATCACCAGGGGCCGCATAAAAAGGTCAGGAGGGTGCACATCTGTGTATGTGTGTGTATAGGTATTTTTTTTTATTTGGTTTTAGAAAAAATGAGGCTGCCAAGAACTCTAAAGCTTTCTCTAAACCAGACCCAAAAATGATAGAGATAATGATACCTCCTACATCCTTCGTGATTTACCTAATTTTCAACATTAAAAATATATGTTTGCAGAGTGTTCGGGGGACCCTCGCTTGTGCAGAGATGATTTGTTGAATAATGGAGTCATGAGAAGAACATCTATTTGCACCAGAGATTCCAACAAAATAGCCTAAGTGTGCACCAAATGTCAGGATAGTTGCCTGTCTAAACACATCCCTCCCTTAAGGTGAACAACTTGCAAATGAGAAGAGAACACACAAACAGCTTAAAACCCGTGTACTATGTGTGTAGGCCAGGAAAGGTTTTATTTGCGATGTCCAATTAACTCATCTCAGACCGTGTTATATTCTGAAATGAATGTTAAAAATCCCACCTCTCTGTCGCTTGTCGGGTCCGATTCAACAGAGGAATCCATTGTCTTTGTTGTATCTTTCTGCTCCTTCTTTCCAGCGTCATCATTCTCGTCCACATAAAGTTCAAATATCTGGAATAGAGAGTTAATTAATAATATCTGTTCTGCACACTCCAGGCAGTTAGGACACTATATATACAATGCTACATGTTTGTTTCATTTCAGGTTTATGCTGCATGCTAAAGATAAGCCTGTGGAGACTCCTTCTCGAGGCCTTCTTTGAAAAGTGAATCCAGAGATTATCTCATAGCAAGGTGTGACAGCCGTTTACAGTGCAAAATAAGTAGCCACTTTCATTCTGCTTTTGAGAATATGAGGAAACAATTGTCTTTAGGAACTATATGATATTTGTTTTGAAGATCCTTTTAACTCGAAACATATGGCTTACAGAAAAGCATCCCAACTAAATCTGAACAAAATATGGAGATCCTAATTACATGGGGGAAATCATTTGAAAGCTTGTTCAAGAACACTGGATCATAAAAAGAAACTATGGCGTATGACTGCACCTGGAGAGAAAAATAATAAATGTGGAAAAATAAGAATAAGGTAGAAAACAAAAGAGTGCAACTACGGCAGCGCACGAGCTACAATCACCGGGAAAAAGGAAGAGGGTACCAGCGAGTAAAAAACCTGACGAAAAAGAATGCATACAGGGAGGAAGGGAGAAAGAAGGAGAGGGAAGCAAAACTCTAAGAGGAACGAAAAAGAAGCCAAGTAAGAGAATGGAAAATGAAACCAATAATGAATTAGAAATTATGGATGGATGAAAGGGAAAGAGAAGGAGGAAGAGAAAATTAAAGAGGAAGAGAAGACCGCAAAAGAAAATGGGAAAACCAGAGTTAGAGATGTGGAAATGAGGGAATAAGAAAGATGGTGGTACCTTGGAAAATCGCTAATAAAAAATCTCCTACATACCGTTTACAAAAATATCATCTGATTGACAGCAGATTTTCTATTATTAACAATGGGGCAATATTTCTGTCAACAATAATTAGGACACGATATTTTTCTCAGATGGTATTTTGGTTAAGCTCAACTTATTATATATAAAGTGCGTGGAGGTGTGCTATCACATACAACAATAGGCCACGGCAAAGAAAAAAGGAGGAACATTTAAGTATCAAGAAATGAAGCCTCTGAATCTGGGCTTAATTACGAGTTTGACAGTATGAGGACCGCCAAAATCACGGTGGGGCAGCAGTGGCGATCCGGCCCCTGCTGCACCAGCAGTCCGACCGCTGGATTACATCTTGAGTGGTCAGACCACCATGGCACCGCCGCCACTGTTCTATTGGTGGCACAACAGTCTGAGGGCCTAAATATGTCTAGTGGAGCCCTGCAGCACTGCCAAGCATATTACATCTCTCCTCACCACCAGCAGTCTCATGGTGGTTCTTATTCCATTAAACTTCAGGTGGTGAGAAAAAAAGGGGGCCCTGCAGAGTCCATGCCGTGCAGGAACTGTCGTGGCTCCCAGTGCAGGGCCCATTTTCAGAGGCACTGCCGTGGGACCCCCAAAAAACACCTGCCAAACATGAGAAAACTCGTACTCTGGCAGGCAGTGCCAAGAGCGGGACGGGCGGCATAGCGAACCTGCTACCACACAGTCTATGGGGCAGATTTATGATGACTGGCGCATCCCCAGGGATGCGCCACTCATCCTGCGCCGCTGCTCCGCCACCCATGGTGCGCCGCATTTACAATGCGGCGCACCATGGGGCAAAACGGCACAGATGCGTGACGCATCTGTGCCGAAAAGGTGGCGCATTGCTGGAGCTGCGTCGCAAGCGCGACGCAGCTCCAGCAAGGCTCGGGGGTGCCCCATCTCCACAATGCTGCGTCAAGACCTACGCCTGCTTCAAGCAGGCGCAGGCTTTTGACGCAGCATTGTCCTGAAAGTGACTGAGTGAAATCTTATAGATTTCACTCAGCCACTTTTGCGAGGAGCACCTGCCCCGGAACGCCCACCCTGCGCCGGAACGCCTCCTGATGGCGCAGGGCTTTACAACGTGACGCATCTCCTAGATGCGTCACGTTGTAAATAGGGCGCATTGCTTGCGCCGCCGTTGCGTCAAATAAAGTGACGCACCGGCGGCGCATGGCCTTCATAAATCTGCCCCAAAGTTCTAATCGGGCCCTCTGTGAAAAGAGTGTACACTACTTGCATATCTGCAGGGGCTCATTTGGATAGATGTAAGAGTTCAGTTTATTTTCTAACGAAGTGCCATCAAGCATTAAATCAAGGCCAGGAAATCTCTGCAATAGTTTGGTTGGCCCTCTGCATGAGCTCAGATGATTCCTTGCAGTTCAGTTTGGGGCTCTTAGAAGCTCAGTTAGCTCCTGCATGAACCTGCGTGTGCTTCTGCAGGACTCTAGATTGGACCTGTTTAAAGGATTTGAAACTGGGGCCTTAAAAGAGCTCAAATGGATTCCTGGAGAAGCTCAGAGGGGCACCAGCATCAATTCCCTTACGTTGTCAAAACATTTTTTACGATGATACAGTTGGCTGCATTTAAGAAAAAATGATTGCTTTATTTAACGCCTTAACCGCGGCTATTTTTTCGCCGCGGTGCGGTCGTTCTAAAGGGTGGGCGGGGTTGCGTCGGCCGGTGGCCGACGGCAGCACTAGGGAGGTAGTGCTCCCGTCGGCCAATGGCTGGTGGCAGCACGGAACGGGATAAAAGCGATCACAGACAGGGTCACCATCCCTGTGATGCAATCAATCATAGTGGGTTACAATTTGCGAACTGTCTCCTTAAAATTCATGATGTAGATCTATTTACAACCCCCTATGAATCACTAATTATGAAATAAGGCTCAGTTATAACTTTAGTACATAAGTAATAGAGCTTAAAAAATAGGTATTTGCAAAATAATGCTCTTACTAATGTTACTACAACTGGCCCTAAGTGATTTACGGGGAATCACAGGGCGGTGAGACAATGCCGGGACTCAAACCCGGTTCCCCAGAATCAAAGCCAAAATCTCATGCTGTTAGGCCACATCTCTTCCATTTCGCCCTTTCCTTTCCTCGCAGGGAGGCTAGCTAAGGCCCAAGCATTGATTTTTCCTGTGAGCGAGCCCTTAATAGCATTTTTTACTGAATCGCTATTAAGGACTCGCTAAATTGAATGTAGGTAGGAATCGCTAAAATATTAGCGATTTATCAAAATTCCTTAATAACAAATCGCAAATTGAGATTCGTTAATAAGGAATACCTACCCATTCATTCCTATGGGCTAAGAGGCCCATAGGAATGAATGGGAAGATATTCACTACTTGGGGGGGCAGAGCTAGCCGTGCTTGGAAATGGCTGCGCTGTAGGCGAGCTCTCCGGATCAAGCAACGATCCTGCAAGTAATCCTGGGTTATAACGTGCCACAGCACGCAGAATAGGCTCACCTGCTAAACGGTTAGACTCCGCTGCCGGCTGGTGCCATCCTTGGGAGAAACGACCGACATTGAAGCAGGGACACCGACGCGGCCCGGGAGTGAGGCGGTGCCGTCCCTGCCCGTGCCTGAACACATACGAGCTACGCAAGCCCGCGGCTGTGAAGGGGCGCTGTAGGGCGCGGCGGCCAGGGGCGACTGCGGTGATCTGCGATCACTCTGCACCAGTGGCCCTCCGGAGGATCGTGCAGTACTCCTGCAACACGCTCCTGAAACGAAGGGCTGCGCAGGAGGCATCGAAATCGAGGTGAGGAAGCACTGCAGAACCAACCGAACTTAGCCCCACCATTTCTCCCGCCGTTTCTCCCCAACAAAGCGATACAAAAGGGGATGATGGTCGGAGCGTTTGAGCAAATCAAACACTCACCCCCAGTCAACTGATCTGGGTTTAATCCATCACCATTCTTTAGCCCACTCAGCCACCCCATTTCAGACATGGCTATATGCAAATCAGTCTGACCCTTTGCCTCATGGGAAAAGTCCAGCCCGAACTGCCAAGCCATGTCTTCCATGGACCGGAAACAAGCATCCTGGGACCGGTTTCGGATTCATAATCCTCATCAGCCAGGCTATCTTGAATCCAGTGGCCAAGTGAGCAAGGGACTCACGTCTGAGCATACCCGCCACACTTAGGGCGAACAAAGCGATAAAAAGCCGCACAGCCAAAAATAACCGCCGCACGCATGCGGTTAAATTCACCTACATTGCTCTCAGCCAAATACCGATCACAAACGCAGCAATCGGTATTTGGCCACCTACATCAGGCCCTGAGTCTGCTAGACAGTGTTGGCATTAAAATGGTGGTTTCACAATAATGTCAAAACAAACAGCTACTCTAACAGGCCATACAAATGAGGCGTTGCAGCGCAGCACATCACTGTACTTATCTGTCTCATACTTGCAATTTCACTTAGTTTGGTAGGGTTGGACATGTGCACTATAGCAGGGACACACATGCAGTGCAATTTTCTCCTAAGCACAGCCAAAGACTGCCAGGTGCTAACATCTCACAGTCTACCTACCAAAAGACCCTTTTGTACCTCTCGCCCTTTGCAATTGTTGGCTGGGCATTTAATTAGACTGACACTATATATGAACAGCACCTGGTACTTCTCCCACCAAAGCTTTCTATTGCAGCAGCATGATGTTCCCCAGATCGCTCTGTCCTTGTGTGTTCTACCTCTTGATTACTCCTTACCATCTCTGCAAGTGGCAGTTGGTGGTTGTAAAACCTTGAGCCAAAGGTAGAAGGGTGCCTGCTCCAAATCCAATACAGGTACAAAAGGGGGTGGTAATGGACGGAGCATCTGAACCAATCAAACACTCACACCCAGTCAAAAGCTCTGGGTTTAATCCATCACCGTTCTTTAGCCCACTCTGCCTCCCCTGTTCAGACATGGCTATATGCAAATCAGTCTGACCCTGTGCCTCATGGGAACAGTCCAGCCCGAACTGCCAAGCCAAATCCATTACCACCCCCTTTTGTACCGCTTTTGGCCGCCATAAGTGTGGCAGGGTATGCTCAGACGTGAGTCCCTTGCTCACTTGGCCACTGGATTCAAGATAGCCTGGCTGATGAGGATTATGAATCCGAAACCGGTCCCAGGATGCTTGTTTCCGGTCCATGGAAGACATGGCTTGGCAGTTCGGGCTGGACTTTTCCCATGAGGCAAAATGTCAGACTGATTTGCATATAGCCATGTCTGAAATGGGGTGGCTGAATGGGCTAAAGAATGGTGATGGATTAAACCCAGATCAGTTGACTGGGGGTGAGTGTTTGATTTGCTCAAACGCTCCGTCCATCATCCCCTTTTGTATCGCTTTGTTCGCCCTAAGTGTGGCAGGGTATGCTCAGACGTGAGTCCCTTGCTCACTTGGCCACTGGATTCAAGATAGCCTGGCTGATGAGGATTATGAATCCGAAACCGGTCCTAGGATGCTTGTTTCCGGTCCATGGAAGACATGGCTTGGCAGTTCGGGCTGGACTTTTCCCATGAGGCAAAGGGTCAGACTGATTTGCATATAGCCATGTTTGAAATGGGGTGGCTGAGTGGGCTAAAGAATGGTGATGGGTTAAACCCAGATCAGTTGACTGGGGGTGAGTGTTTGATTTGCTCAAACGCTCCGTCCATCATCCCCTTTTGTATCGCTTCGTTCGCCTTAAGTGTGGCAGGGTATGCTCAGACGTGAGTCCCTTGCTCACTTGGCCACTGGATTCAAGATAGCCTGGCTGATGAGGATTATGAATCCGAAACCGGTCCCAGGATGCTTGTTTCCGGTCCATGGAAGACATGGCTTGGCAGTTCCGGCTGGACTTTTCCCATGAGGCAAAGGGTCAGACTGATTTGCATATAGCCATGTCTGAAATGGGGTGGCTGAGTGGGCTAAAGAATGGTGATGGATTAAACCCAGATCAGTTGACTGGGGGTGAGTGTTTGATTTGCTCAAACGCTCCGTCCATCATCCCCTTTTGTATCGCTTTGTTCGCCCTAAGTGTGGCAGGGTATGCTCAGACGTGAGTCCCTTGCTCACTTGGCCACTGGATTCAAGATAGCCTGGCTGATGAGGATTATGAATACAAAACCGGTCCCAGGATGCTTGTTTCCGGTCCATGGAAGACATGGCTTGGCAGTTCGGGCTGGACTTTTCCCATGAGGCAAAGGGTCAGACTGATTTGCATATAGCCATGTCTGATATGGGGTGGCTGAGTGGGCTAAAGAATGGTGATGGATTAAACCCAGATCAGTTGACTGGGGGTGAGGGTTTGATTTGCTCAAACGCTCCGTCCATCATCCCCTTTTGTATTGTTTCTCCCCAACAAAGCGGACGGCGCCCGGGCTCTGCTTACACCACATATTGGGACACCCTTACCTGCCCACTCCTCCAAGGGACCGCGTTGGGGGACTACGCACAAGAGACTTGTCTACTGCCTGACCTGCCTGCCATACCCTCATTGCCAGGCGCCGGCTGTCTGCTGCGTCTGCTGCCCGATAGAGCGCCATCTTGTGCGGACCCTGCTGGTTGCAGCTGACTGAAGCGCTTTTCCAGACCTGCCCTTCGTCCCTGTCGCTAGCAGCCTGAGCAGGGTCGGCGCTCTGACACCAGCTAACACCGGAGTAGGTCACTGACCGGTTCACGTGGACTCGCACCAGCTCGGAGGGCTACCCCCCCTCCTCCCACCGGGCCATGGTCTTGCCCGCGGGGCGCGCACGGCTGGGACGGACGGTGGTGACTCAAGCCGACACCATGGGTAAACCAGAGAAAACACAAACGAAAATACAGTTTGATAGCCAGCGGAAGCTGCACACATCATCCGCCGACCGCCAGACGCCACCCCGGGACTCTATGCCCTCTTCTACGGCTCAGACAGCGGTGGATGTACAGGCGATGTTTACCGCCATTCAGTCCACCCTGACCAACATAGACGGCAAGATTGACACACTCACTTATCGGGTGGACCGCATGTCGGAGCACTTGGATAAACAGGCAGAACGTGTGGACATGGCAGAATGCCGCATATCAGAGAATGAGGATGCAACACACCAGCTTGAACTGAAACACAAAAAGGCGGACGTGCTCTTGCAAGGCCTTGCGGCTAAGACGGAGGATTTAGAAGCACGTTCGCGGCGCTGCAATCTACGAATCCTGGGTATTGCGGAGACGACTCATATAAACAATATGGAGGCGTATGTTGAGACTCTCCTAACCACCATTCTGGGCAAAGACATCTTTTCTGCGGTATTCATTGTGGAGCGGGCGCATCGCACTTTGGCGCCCAAACCAGCGGTTGGAGCTAAGCCGCGCCCTATCATAGCTAAACTGCTGAACTATAGAGATAGGGACGCCGCGCTGTGGAAAGCTCGCGAGCTCGGATCTCTCACACATGAGGGCATGAATATCTCAATATACCCGGACTTTACGTCTCAGGTACAGGAACCCAGGAAACAATATATGGACATCAAACGGAAGCTGAGAGAACATGATGTTCCATATGCAATGCTGTATCCGGCGCGTTTCAAGGTGACTCTGGATGGGAAAAGTATGATCTGTAACACGCCGAGAGAAGTCATTAAATATTTGCAGGCCAATCATCCACATGTACTGAGACGCAAATCACCACGGGGTCAACAACACGAACAAGATCCCCCTTCAGATGCAGAATAACTGTTGCCTATTCGCTGGCAGTCAATAGCTCGATGCCACTGCCATATACAAGTGGACAGGACTGCACACATACGCATACTGGTACACTGTTAACGGATTATCTAAGCGTAATACATTTGCTGCAGCGCTTACGGTATCCTACCTGCACTGTCAATTTTGTCTGGTTGTGGGTGGGGATATTTATCAGGACTAGACTACTCGCTGTGTGCGCCGAGACCTAACTATTACTGACTCGCACTGATGCAAGTGGCTTGATCACCCGGCATAATAATGCTGGGCCTTTGGCGGGCTGCGACCGCCCCCCCTGTGTGATCCACATTTTCTGCCCTGTTTGGGGTTCCAAGTTTGAGAGCACCCAGAAGATGTGGATGCTTACTTGTGTTTTTTTTTGTTTTGGGCAGTCTGCTTTGGGTACAGGCTTTGTCATGATTGGGATGACGGAGTGGGTGGGGGGTGGGGGAGAGGGTTGTTTTATAGTTCATGCTGCCACAAGTTGTTTCTGCCAAACCAGCGTTCTAGGTTATGGGTACTCCTATCTTGGTCTCAGTGATACACTATACTTACGTGTTAGGCGAAAATGCTCAGATGGCTATGGGTAGACGCTTAAAGTTGTTGACGTGGAATGTCAGGGGCTTCAACAGTCCTAAGTAAATTAGGCAGGTATTTGCTTATTTGGATCGCCATGCTATTGATCTGGCGCTCCTGCAAGAAACCCACCTTCTCCCTGGGAAGGCTAAGACACTGGGATACCGATGGGCTGAACACTCTGTCTCTGCCACATACTCCTCCTATGCTCGAGGGGTGGTGGTCATGGTGCGACGGGGGGTCCAGTTTCACTTGGAAAGCACAGAAGTGGATCAAAATGGTAGGTTTGTCATCGTTACTGGTACACTGCGCGCCACAAGAGTGGGAATTGTTAATATATATGGCCCAAATACGGATGACCCTGATTTTTATTTGTCTCTGTTCACCACACTGCGCAACCGTCCCCCGGTAGAATGGAT
Organism: Lissotriton helveticus; assembly: GCF_964261635.1. Lineage (NCBI taxonomy): Eukaryota > Metazoa > Chordata > Amphibia > Caudata > Salamandridae > Lissotriton > Lissotriton helveticus. Next base: position 575,203,619 of record NC_136068.1, read on the forward strand.
CTGGGGTGGAGATCTAAATGTTGCACTGGATCCTGCTCTAGATCGTTCACATGACACATTCGAACACCATAAACGCACAGCGGACGCTCTCCTTCATGTCATTGACGAATTTAATTTACGAGATGTCTGGAGAGACCGTCACCCTACCCAACGGGAAAGCACACACTCCTCTACAGCGCACGCCAGTTGGTCACGGCTGGATTATTGGCTGCTGTCAGAACGGGCCTCTACGTGGGCCACTGATGTCACACATCTCCCCAAAACGCTATCAGATCATAAACCGGTGGTCCTGACCCTGGATGTCCCAACATACACCCCCCCGTTCACATGGCGCTTCAATGCCTCAGCGCTTGTTGACCCTCTGTATAAGGAAACACTACACAAGGCAATAGAGGAATTCTTTGCTATCAACAGCAAGTCTGTAGATTGTGCTGGTACGCTTTGGGAGGCTTTTAAGGTGACGCTTCGTGGGGTATGTATTTCTACTACTGTGGGAATCCTGAAAGATATCAGAACACAACTACAGAACTGCGAGAACGATATTCGACGACTGGAGTCGGAGTTCGACTCCACGCAAGATACAGGGAAACTAGCTGACATACGGGAGGCAACCACACGATACAGTGAATTGGCGGATGACGAAATAAAATACATGTCCAAGAGGCATAGAGCACGCAGATTGGGAGAAGGAGGGCGCCCTGGCCAGGTACTGGCACAAAAGGTATGCACGCAACATAAGCAACAATTAATCACACAACTAAAAGATGACCAGGGAGACTTGCACTTTGACACCCCTAGCATATTACACGCGTTTGTCACCACATACTGCGAATTCTACACTACACAGCACATGGCCACCGAGTCGGAAATATTAGACTACATTGCAGATGTGGCACTGGTGTGGCCGTCAGACTCACACCAAGCATTCTTGGCATCACCCATAACGGAGGAGGAAACTCTTACAGCTATTAAATCCCTACCAAATGGGAAAGCCCCAGGCCCTGATAGGTTTACAGCAGAATTTTATAAGGCATATGCGGAGGACATTATTCCACATCTCCTCGATATGTATGATGAAGCCCACACTAACGGTATTCTCCCGCAATCGTTGAGAGAGGCCATTATAGTAGCGTTCCTCAAGCCTGATAAAGACGCCACAAGGGCAGACTCCTATCGACCCCTATCACTAATTAACACGGATGTCAAAATACTAGCGAAAATAATCACTGCAAGATTGCAACCACTCATGCCCGTGATCGTGCTTCCTGATCAGTGGGGCTTCATCCCCGACAGGTCTACCACACACAACCTCCGCACGATCTTTGCGTTAATGTACCAATTGAGGCCAGACCTGCGTGCCTTGGCGGTGCTGCTGGATGCAGCAAAGGCCTTCGACTCGGTGGAGTGGACATACATGTTCGTGATACTGAGACAGATAGGCCTACCCCTACGTCTGCTAACCTGGATCAAGTTGCTGTACACACACCCCACGGCCCCAGTGAAGGTCAACGGTTATATCTCAGAGTCCCTACCCGTACAACGGGGCACCAGGCAGGGGTGTCCACTCTCCCCGTTACTCTTCTCGATCGTACTAGAGCCACTGGCCTGTAAAATTCGCCAGACATATGCTCACACTGCGCTCGGCTTCCGCCTCTGACCTATCAGCATCTCGCTATATGCGGATGATATGGTCCTCTACCTTCGAGACCCAGATACTAACCTATCTCCTGTGCTCCGTGAGTATGTGAAATTCGGCAGGCAGTCTGGCCTCACTATTAACTGGTCCAAATCCGCCGTGATACCGTTGACCACATGCACAAGTCCTCCGCAGCTGGATTTCCCTCTAGTGTGGCAGGATGACCCAATTAAATACCTGGGTGTCTGGGTGCACAGAGATGTGGAACTAGTTATCCGGCATAATTATGGCACAGTGGTTGACCACATTGAAACGCAGATAAAGAGGTGGACGACACGCCCACTCTCTCTGGCTGGCAGAATTTATTTATTGAAAATGGTGGTGCTCCCAAAGTTACTGTACCTCTTTGTTAACATACCGCTCACTCCTCCCCCCTCAGTCTTTGCTAGACTCCGCACAGCATTTATACAGCTTATCTGGACAGGGAAGCAAGCGAGAATCAGTCTCCGCACTCTCACCCTTCCATATAGTGCAAGCGGCTTCACGGTTCCTGATGCTTACATCTACTACCTATGCGCACAGGCGCAATTTGCATACTACTGGCACCACCCGGTACGGTATTTGCCACATCTAGCGGTCGAGGAGGGTGACGCACACCCGATACCACTCACCAGCATTTTATCCCACAATAGACCTCACCTCGCGGCACGGGAGATAAACACCCTCCGCACCACGACTCATGCTTGGGAACGACTTAGCACATTGGCTCATAAATCCCCTATCTATGCCCCAAACCTCCCATTGGCGTGGCATTCCGGCCTCTCCGTCATGAGGGAACGGAATAACATGTCTATACTAGAGCAGGCGGGCTTCTCGACCCTGGGAGACCTCTATCCCAACGGTTCGTTCATTGCACAGGAGGATCTGGCATATATTAGTAATCAAACCCCACTCTTCCGTTTCCTATACTATAGACTGCGAGCCGCGGCTCGAGAGTTCTACCCCTCCTTCCCAGATGAACCCCCGACTCTTCACTTTCTGCAATTGCTAATCACTACACCCACTCGCGCTCACATTCTATCCAAACTGTACAGACAGGCACAGGATGAAATTGGTGCTAACACCGACTCGATGAGAGCTAAATGGTCTACAATGCTGGAAGCCCCCCTCACGGAGGAGGACTAGAAGACTGCCTGCACACTGACATCACTCCTCAACCCAAATGGGAACCTGCACATCATTCGTTATAAATATCTCCACCAGGTATATCACACCCCCCTAAAGATGTATAAACTTAAACTGCGTGATGATGCAAAATGTAGACGGTGTAATATGGATGATGCAGACTTTGCGCACCTAGCCTGGGGCTGTGCGACGGTACAGCGGTACTGGACAAAGGTCACTGCCCATTTGATGAAACTGCTGCTGTGTGAAGTCCCGTGTAATCCCAGGGTGTGTCTGTTGGGCCTAGATGTTCCACTTAGGGCGCAAGGCAAGAAGCTTATGGCTCTATTACTGCTAATGGCGAAACGTAGACTCTCTATACACTGGGGCGGCAGGCGCACCCCACAGATTAAAGACTGGTTGATGCATGCTGTCTATGAACAATAGTTACTTACCTGTAAACAGGTGGTTCTCCAGTATTGGTGTCTTTCATAGATTCACATGCCTGAATCATTCCCCGTCGTCGGAGTGGGAGTCCCACGGTATATATAAAAGCAATAAATGCCATAAAACTTATAGCAAATATCAGAGATACCAAACCAGGAAGTAAAGTAGCACCAGCTACAGTAGAAAAAACTTCCACATTAGTGACTATCCTAGTCGTTATGTATTAGTCCAAACTGCGGCCAATCAGGCGACAGCACCCACCAGAATGTCCTCCCCAGAGGCTCAGGCTCTCAGATTTTCTCGCACGGGAGTGAAACCCATAAATGCCTGAGTGAGTCTCTGGGGGGAGGCGGGCGGGTTGCATGTGAATCTATGAAAGACACCAATACTGGAGAACCACCTGTTTACAGGTAAGTAACTATTGTTCTTCTCCAGTATTAGGGGTGTCTTTCATAGATTCACATGCCTGAATCAGAATAGTAAGCAGTACTCCTAACATAAGGCTCGTAGACGTCAGAGTATCAAATGCAGATATATATACATATATATATATAACAGAATACCAGTTATACCCTAAGCATCGAATCTGAAAGAACGTCTAAAGAGCATATAGGAGGAGGAGGAAACAGAGGCTCACCTTATTTGAAAAGATAACGCAGCACTGCTCTTCCAACCGAAGCATCTGCGTCGTCTGTTGAATCTAGACAATAGTATCTAGTAAAGGTGTGCCTGCTAGACCACGTAGCAGCTCTGCAGATCTGTCGAAGAGGCACACCAGCAAAAAGGGCAGTGGAAGAGCTAACCGCCCTTGTAGAATGAGCTCTAGGCAAGGCCTGTAAGGGTCTACCAGCCTGCTGATGACAAAGTCCAATTGTAGAGGAGACCCATCTAGCATTGGTCTGTTTTGAAACTGCACAGCCCTGGCGTTGCCGCCCATAAGCCACGAACAGCTGGTCTGTCTTGTGGATGGTAGAGGTTCTTGATAGGTAAAACTTGAGGCATCTCTTAATATCCAACGAATGCAGTGCTCGTTCAGCCGGAGACTGTGGGGTTGGAAAGAATGTCTTGAGAACAACCGGCTCATTCAGATGAAAATCCAAAGGCACTTTTGGCATGTACATTGGATTAGTACGTAGTACTACCGAGTCAGTGGTAAATTGGATGAAAGGCGATTTAGATGTGAATGCCTGAATATCGCTAACCCTTCTAGCAGATGTTAAAGCTAGTAACAATGACACTTTCCATGTTACAAATTTCAGGTCCACCTTATGGATCGGCTCGAAAGGGTGACGCATGAGCTGAGTTAGTACGACATTCACATGCCATGTAGGAGGAGGTTTCCGCACCGGCGGAAACATACGAAACAATCCTTTGAAGAATTGCTGTATAATCCGCACAGAGTTATCGTGAACTGTATGAAAAGGCTAAAGAACCAAAAGACCTGAACCTAACTGACTCTAATAGAGGAATGTCAAAGCCAATAAAAAAGAAAATGACACCTTTCTAAATCATCTTAGATCATCACTGAGGATAGGTTCAAAGGATAGCACATGAACTGCGCTATGACCACATTGAGATGTCTCGACGGTAATGGACGAACTGGCGTAGAAAAAACATTCTGAAAATTCCTTTGAAGGATTGATTTATATATATATTTTTTTTTTTGAAGAATAAAAAGATGTGGTCCCATCTCGTCGGCATCTGGAGCTGCTGCCAGTAAAAAACTAGTAGAGTTGCATGAGGCAATCCTAGTAAAAGGATGAAGTACAACCGAACAATATCAGATACCGCAAAAAACATTTCCATTTGAGACCTTGTCCCTGTTATGGCTAACACTTCCTTGCAAACCGCAGGGATGTTTAGATGGCCGAACCAAAGGTAATCAGGCCGCTGACCTCAAAAATGGCTGTTCCGGGTGATAAACCTGGCCGCTCTGGAAGAAAAATAGATCCGGAGGTGGACACGACCGAATTGATTCGCACTCCGACTGGAAAAAAGAGAAACTCAGTAAACCAGTCTTGGCGAAGCCATCAAGGGTAAAGAGGAACCCTCAACACCACTCTATCTTGTTCTTCCGCAGAACTTTGAGACCCAAAGGTATCGGTGGAAAATGGAAGCAGATTGAGATCAGTTGGACGACAAACGCATATCCCTGTAAATCCTTGTGGGGATGCCAACTTGAAAAGAACCAGTATGTGCTGTTCCTCTTGGTCGCGAAAAGACCAGATCTGGATGCACCCCTCTGCCGAAAATTGAATCCACCGTACGTAGAAGAAAACTCACTCGAGAGCGGAAATTGTCGTCCTGCTGAGAGTGCCTGCCAGACTGTTTCTTGTACCAGGAACATGCAATCGCCAGAAAGTTGAGTGTGCGTTGTATCGCTCATGCCCATAGATCACAGGCTTCCTGAGGCAACAAAGCTGATCTAGCCCCTTGTGTTTAGTGACATAGTGCATACCAGTTGTATTGTCTATGCGCCACAGTACAGTTGTCTCCTTGAAATTATTGCGTAACAAAATTGGAGGACAAGGAATATGGCTCTTCGCTCAGCAGAGTGATGTACCAAGCCCCTTATATGAGGGCTCCCTTTCCCGTAGACCTTCAGCCCCTAAAAGAGTGCTCCCCAATTCCCGAGGGATGCGTCTATGGTGATTGTGCAATGTAAAACTTTTTGAAGGAAAAAACACACCTTGTGTACAAATTTCTGTCTTGGATTCACCCAAGAAAAAACCTCTCGCATCGAGGAGTGATTGTAATGAGATCCTCAGATGAATCAGAGACCTGAAACCACTGCTTATGCAGTTGCTTTAGCAGCTTTATCCTGTGCAGAAGGACACCAACAGGATGCAGGTGGAGGTCATGGCCAGTTGAAATTTCGAGAATCTAACGAAATAGGCTGTAATGTACGTAAAAGAAACAGCAAGAAAGAGCTGCAGGCTTCTCATTCGCAAGAGACAAAATACCCTTGCTGGATTTGCATTGATTGTTGTTCCTAGAAAATCCTGTGTCGTAACTAGGAATAATTAGGACTTGACATGGTATATTGATAAAAACCAGGCATTGAAACAGTGACTGCAAAGTCTGGAAGCACTGGATTGCTTATTAAGAAGAGTGATCCTTCTTAAATAAACTTGTCTCAGAAATGATGAATGCGTATGTATTGCAGACACAGATAGGCTGCCAGAATCTAGATAAGAATCACGTGGAGTGGACCGAGAGTCCTAAAAAGATAGGCCTGTGATAGAAAATGATTATAACTTAGAGGAAAGAGCAGCCACGTCCCGTGCTGTGGAAGGATTGGCACCTGAACCTTGACACTCTGGAGGTCGAGTGCACTTGTCAGGTCCTCTGGCAGTAACATTTGAAAAACCCTTTTGAGGTACAACATTTGAAAAATTTTGCGCAGAGATGACAAAAATCCGGCGCTACATTTCTGACCAGCTAGTTGATGAGGAACTGAGAGGAAAAAACCTAACTCCTTATTAGATTCAGAACCACTCCGACGGTCCCTGATGTATCCATAAGTCAATTTGAGAATGACTCACGTAGATGAGGTGAATGCGGTCACTATGAAGGCGTAGCAGAAAAGAAATAGCCAAATTCTAGAGCATGCCCTTATGGCATAACAATTAGAATTCCCCACAGATACATGGCATCGGTGACCAAATTAAATCCCAGAGATATTCCACCCTTATCCCACTTGGAATGGACTAAGGGTGGGCTCTAAAGTAAGTCGTAGTTTCCTGGAAAAACGACTTCCTGTATACGATTTAGAGTCGAATAATACAGTTGTATACCAGATACTGGGTGGAACTTCTTGGAATAAAATGTGAAAACTGTCCTCGGGCACCACGAAAGGGTTGATCCCCGTACTGTAGAGAACCGAAGGCGCGGTATTGTCTGGCCAATATGATGGCCCAGAAGTAACATCTATAAAAAGGTACGGCCATTATCTCAGTTTGAACTTGTGGGCGAGGAACCACGGGTTCTTCCAACCCTAACTTCGCAACACAATACTGCAAAACTTGGGGATGCAATGTGCACTGCACGTTGTCTTGTTGACGATGATCTCCTTCCATTCTTTTTGTTAAAAATTCTAGAAGCGTCAGTTTAGGGGTATTCATGGATACGCACATTCTGTGCCCCTATGTCAAAATTGATCGTGTCCAGAGAGCTAAAAGATTGCCAGAGAGCCACCAGCTCCGATCTTTGGCTTAAGCAGAGCTCAAAATCTCTGCCAATCTAAAATTAAAAGAGAAAAAACCTTCCGCCTCTATCCTGGTGACAAGGGCTTGACGAAAGCGTGTCACCGTTCCTTACATGAGGAGGGTAAATCCGTCAAAATCCGCCGGAGGATAGAATAATAAAGATTCATGCAAGATCTCGTCAAAGGACAGGACATGGCATCCCAAAGAAACCAAGGCTAAGAGTCTGGCTAAGTCTTAAGCCATTCCAAGAAAATATGGCGTCGAGTAAAAAGACATCACTCCATCCGGAGGATCTTGCTGAAAGGAGGCTACGACTAATAAGTAGGCTAAAGGAACACTGTACATAAACCCCAACTGAATCAAGCGTCGGCGAACCTAACCATGGACTGGGTACAGCATCAGAGAGGTCAACCAAAACGTGACCCTCAGTGTCCGCATAGGAAAACTGTTGCAGACTTAAACTACTATGGATGTGACCGCTGACGCTGTCAGTCTACAAACCCTCCGTAGACGTACTACTTGTTGTCCACGAAACTGATCCTTAACTTGGCCAACATTCAACAATAAAACTCACCATCACTGAGGATGTTTGATGAACAGAGCATTTTGTCGACTTAGAATGTCGCCGACGAGCCTGCTATTGACTAAGCTGAACTGTCGTCAATGGGCCAACTGTTTACGGACCTAAAGCCTGCGGGCCAACTGCCGATGTGCCCACTGTTAATGGCCCAAACTGCACTGTTTATAGGTCCACTGTTGACAGCCAAGAGATGCTGGGTGCCAATGGCCAACTGCCGATGGACCACATGTCAGAAGGGCCACTGTCAGTGGCCCACTGGTATTGAGCCAACCGTCGCCAAAGCCTTCAGTTGACTATTTCAGCTGAATAGGCTCTCGAACGTCGACGAGACTCTTCACCGTCGACGAGGCACCTCCCCGTCGACGAGGCATCTCACCGTCGACGAGGCTCCTCACCGTCGACGATTGCTCTTCACCGTCGACGAATGCTCTTCAGCGTCGACGAGGGACACCCTGCACCGTCAACGAGGCCCGTCGTCGACGGAGCTCCCTCGTCGTCGACGAGGCTCGTCGTCGACGAAGCCCCCTCGCCGTCGACGATGCTTCCCGTCGACGATGCCACCATCACGGTCGACGAGGCTTGTCGTCGACGAGGCTAAACTCGTCGACGACGAGGCTCACCATCGACGAGGCAAAATTGCACTCGGTTATGAGGCTGTTTGTCGACGAAGCTCCTTGTCGGTTGTGCAGCTCCCTGCGACTTACAACCAGTGCATACGAGGGCACTGTCAACAGGATCCTGTAGCCCTGTGACACCGTAGAGCACCAGTGACGGCAGATATTGTCGTCGTAGAATACAAAGAGCGTCTTGTCAACCAGCTGGCACGTTCTCAGAAGAAAAGTGCGCAGAACGAGTCTAAACGCCTGAGAGTAAATCTCGTGGGCGTAGATGTGGGAGGCAGACTCAGAGTAGGTCAAAGACCCTTTACTTTTGAAGCAACCTCAGCTGGTGAAGTAAAGCCAAAAACATCACTGCAACATAAAGGCGCCATATAAATAAAGAAAATCCTCCCCCATCAGAAGGGGGGTAGCCAAATCACAAGAACATCCCCTTCTCATCCTACCATGTCAGCGACAGGCAGAGAAAATGATCCATATATTCGTGAAGATAACCGGAAACGGTCTCAGCTTTCCACAAGTGACACAGGGTCAACAAACAGACTTCATGTAAGAAGACATCACAAAATTTAACATAAATGAAGTAAATGAAGAAACTGAGCAGAGCTCAGGGAGACTCCCTTCACACGACGTGCGGTAAAAAATCTGAGAGCCTGAGCCTCTGGGGAGGACATTCTGGTGGGTGCTGTCGCCTGATTGGCCGCAGTTTGGACTAATACATAACGACTAGGATAGTCACTAATGTGGAAGTTTTTTCTACTGCAGCTGGTGCTACTTTACTTCCTGGTTTGGTATCTCTGATATTTGCTATAAGTTTTATGGCATTTATTGCTTTTATATATACCGTGGGACTCCCACTCCGACGACGGGGAATGATTCAGGCATGTGAATCTATGAAAGACACCCCTAATACTGGAAAATGCAGGGACAATTTCATGGTATACGCAGAGGAGCTACCAACTGCATCCAAACCCTCTGATATTTGGGGCCCGCTTTCTGAGTACCTACGCACTAACCCAGAACTAACGGAAGAGACTCCTGGCACTGCGAACTGTCACTGAGGCTTCCCTTATGCCATTCCTAACAGTAAGGTATTGACATCAACGAGTATTGTATGTAATGTTTCCATGAGATCATAATGATTGCTAACTTGAGATTATGGATGTAGTACTCTGTATCTTTTTCGGATAATGCTGGTGTCTGTAATGTGGCATGTAACTGTTAACCGTGTTATATGATAAAACTGATAAATAAAATAAAAAAATAAAAAAAAGAAGATATTCACTTGCGATTCAGTATTAAAGAATCGCAAATAGCGGGAGCTATTTCAAGGGTGGCAGGGTGTCAAAAGGACACCCTGTTGCACCAATGAAATGTGCATATGTGTACAAGTGGCGCACATACATGCTCTAAGGGCATGAATGTGTGCCACATGGCACTTTGAAAAAAGCAAAAAAGTGCTTTTTTACAGGAAATCGCAAATTACCACCAACTTGAAGTTGGTGGTAATTAGCGATTCCTTAAGTCTAAAGTGCACTTTCTTTTTCACTACCTACATTGCATTTAAGGAATCGCAACTAGCGATTCCTTAAATGCAAGAGCAAAATAAGGAATCGCACATTTTGCAAATCCTTATTTTGCTAGTAGGTTTAACCCCTTTCACGCTCATGACGAGCTGAGCTCGTCATGAGTTGCGCCGCTTGCATGCTCATGACGAGCTCAGCTCGTCATGTAACGCGGCTTTTAGAAAAAAGCCGCACAGCGCAAAAATAACCGCCGCACGCATGCGGTTAAACTCACCTACATTGCTCTCAGCAAAATACCGATCACAAACGCAGCAATCGGTATTTGGCCACCTACATCAGGCCCTGAGTCTGCTAGACAGTATTGGCATTAAAATGGTGGTTTCACAATAATGTCAAAACAAACAGCTACTCTAACAGGCCATACAAATGAGGCGTTGCAGCGCAGCACATCACTGTACTTATCTGTCTCATACTTGCAATTTCACTTAGTTTGGTAGGGTTGGACATGTGCACTATAGCAGGGACACACATGCAGTGCAATTTTCTCCTAAGCACAGCCAAAGACTGCCAGGTGCTAACATCTCACAGTCTACCTACCAAAAGACCCTTTTGTATCTCTCGCCCTTTGCAATTGTTGGCTGGGCATTTAATTAGACTGACACTATATATGAACAGCACCTGATACTTCTCCCACCAAAGCTTTCTATTGCAGCAGCATGATGTTCCCCAGATCGCTCTGTCCTTGTGTGTTCTACCTCTTGATTACTCCTTACCATCTCTGCAAGTGGCAGTTGGTGGTTGTAAAACCTTGAGCCAAAGGTAGAAGGGTGCCTGCTCCAAATCCAATACAGGTACAAAAGGGGGTGGTAATGGACGGAGCATCTGAACCAATCAAACACTCACACCCAGTCAAAAGCTCTGGGTTTAATCCATCACCGTTCTTTAGCCCACTCTGCCTCCCCTGTTCAGACATGGCTATATGCAAATCAGTCTGACCCTGTGCCTCATGGGAACAGTCCAGCCCGAACTGCCAAGCCAAATCCATTACCACCCCCTTTTGTACCGCTTTTGGCCGCCATAAGTGTGGCAGGGTATGCTCAGACGTAAGTCCCTTGCTCACTTTGCCACTGGATTCAATCAAGCCGGGCTGAAGACAGCTGGAATGCCAGAAACCGGTCCTCGGAAGCTTGTTTCCAGTCCAGGGAAGGCATGGCTTGGCAGTTCGGGCTGGACTGTTCCCATGAGGCACAGGGTCAGACTGATTTGCATATAGCCATGTCTGAACTGGGGTGGCAGAGTGGGCTAAAGAACGGTGATGGATCAAACCCAGATCTTTTGACTGGGTGTGAGTGTTTGATTGGTTCTGATGCTCTGTCCATCACCACCCCCTTTTGTACGCTTTGGCCGCCATAAGTGTGGCAGGGTATGCTCAGACGTGAGTCCCTTGCTCACTTTGCCACTGGATTCAAGCAAGCCGGGCTGAAGACGGCTGGAATGCCAGAAACCGGTCTTTGGAAGCTTGTTTCCGGTCCAGGGAAGGCATGGCTTGGCAGTTCGGGCTGGACTGTTCCCATGAGGCACAGGGTCAGACTGATTTGCATATAGCCATGTCTGAACTGGGGTGGCAGAGTGGGCTAAAGAACGGTGATGGATCAAACCCAGATCTTTTGACTGGGTGTGAGTGTTTGATTGGTTCTGATGCTCCATCCATCACCACCCCCTTTTGTACCGCTTTGGCTGCCATAAGTGTGGCAGGGTATGCTCAGACGTGAGTCCCTTGCTCACTTTGCCAGTGGATTCAAGCAAGCCGGGCTGAAGACGGCTGGAATGCCAGAAACCGGTCCTCGGCAGCTTGTTGCCGGTCCAGGGAAGGCATGGCTTGGCAGTTCGGGCTGGACTGTTCCCATGAGGCACAGGGTCAGACTGATTTGCATATAGCCATGTCTGAACTGGGGTGGCAGAGTGGGCTAAAGAACGGTGATGGATCAAACCCAGATCTTTTGACTGGGTGTGAGTGTTTGATTGGTTCTGATGCTCCGTCCATCACCACCCCCTTTTGTACGACTTAGTTGATTGAGCACACAGTTTTCTAGTATTTTGGCTAGTAGGGGAATGGTTGTTACTGGACAAAAGTTGTTTGGGTCGGATGCGTTCTCCGTAGGTTTCTTTAGGAGAGGGATGACCTGACCTATTTTTAGGCATTCCCGAATTGAACCTTGGGCAAGCGATTCATTAATTATCTTAGTCCAGTAGGGAATGACCATGTGGTTGCAGTAGAGCCAGCATTTTGATGGTAGAGGGTCACTGTAATGATTATTTGGTTTCAGAGATAGTACTATTTTGGTGATGTCATGCTGATCATATAGTTTGAAGGTAAACCACTGGGCATTATTTTGGGGCATTATTTGTGTTGGTAGGGTATTGTTCCTCCCTTTATCATTTCTTAGAGTTGATGCATTTTCTGTGTTATTCTTGAGCTCTCTCTCCTATGCGCTGGCTTTATCAGTAAAGAATGTTGAAATATCTTCACAGTTCAGATCTGATTTAGATGTTAATATGGAGGTTTTGGCTAATTTGTTTGATTGTTCTATTAGTAGATCGACGAGTTGCCTCGGTCTGTTGTTTGCGTTTTCAAGTTCATTTCTAAAAAATTCTTTTTTTGATTTAGGTACGCATTTATTGTAGGTTTTCCTGGTCATTCTTAGTTGTGTTAAGTGGGGGGACGACAGAGTTTATCTCCACTTTCGTTCTATTATTCTGAGTTTACGTCTTTTAAGTTTTAAGGGGGCAATATCGGCAATTATTTTAGATATTGTACTATTGTAGTTGTCTGCAAGTTCGCTGATGTCCAATAGATCAGAAGGGGGTTGAAGTTTATTCTCACCCTGCATTGTAAGAGTCTCTAAATTCAGGTTTCCCATGTCTCTCATCCACTGTTTGGGTTTGATTGGTTGCTAGATTGATTTCTTTTTTTTTACTGGTATTTGGAAAGTAATGACGTGGTGATCAGACCAGTCGCACGGAACAATTGAAATTGCTTGGATCATATTTTCTTTGGAGATGATCCAGTCTAATGTAGCTCCTTTTGAGTGTGTTGGTAGGACACATGCTTGTACTTTTGATTGGTCTGCTAGAAACTCTTTAAGAATGTTGATCTGATTATCTTGGATGTCGTTCCAGTGAAGATTGAAGTCTCCTAGGAAAATATAATTGGAGTGAGGTTCTGAGTTAGTTATAATCATTTCCAGTAGACGGTCTATGAAAGATAGGTTTTTACCTGGGGGGTGATAGAATGTGTGTAGTTTGTACACTTGGTTGTTTGTGAATCATGCTGTGAGTCCCAGGTATTCACATGAATCTAAAGGGTCTGAGAGAACTTTAGAGATGGTGATATTAGATCGGTGGATACTGGCCACTCCTCCTCCCCATTTGTATAGCCTATTGAGTCTAACAATGTTATAGTTAGGTGGCACCAGCAGGTCTAGTCATGGGGAGGATAATTCAGATAGCCATGTTTCAGTTAGAATAGCCACGTCAGAATGTTGATTCAAGATTAGTTCGGCAATGTCATCTGCATGTTTCATGGCTGAGCGGCAGTAGGCAAGATATATTCTTTGAAGGTTTTTCTCAGTGCGTATTGGCGTCCAAACCCTCTGGGCTTAGCGTTATTTCTTTCAGGTTATCAGCGTTTGCTTTTCTTTGATTTGTGTGTGATATTCTGTTGATATTAATTGGGACCACCTGAATCTTATGGTCGCTTGTCTTTTCAGGAAGGTTGTGGGTCGTATCGTAAGAAAGTTGTAGGTCTTATATGTCCGACAAATATCTAAGGAACATACTAAAGCGGCATTGGAGTTGTGTTGAGCTTACTGTGAAGATTGAGTGCCGTTTTTTGCCTCTGAATAATTCTGGAGAGATAACTTTCTGATAATAGTAGCGCTTTCTTCATGTTTCTAATGGTGTTTCGCATGTCTGTAGCTATCCTGTCTGTCTGGGCGCTGAGCATTTCTAATACCTTTCCTGATGGAGAGCGTTGGTGATTTTGTGACTGGATTGCTAACAGGTGGAGAGATACGTTGGTGGGTTCATCTTCCGGCTGTTTGTTTATATCTTTTGTTCTTTCTGGATTTATTTTATTGCTTTGAAGGGTAGATCCTGTATTATTATCTGAGGAGTGATTATTCGTCTCAGCCACTGATTGATGGGTGCTGTGACTAGTAGATCAGTGATTTGTCCTGCTGCGGAGGTCTTGGTATTTGATGTGTGCTGATTGGGAGGCTTTATAGATTATGATTGGATTGCTGCAATGCGATTATTGCTGATTTCAGGTCTTTAATTTAATTGCAATAGTAATTTGTACTGCTGCAGTGTGTTGTTGGGTTTGTAGTGGGATAGGGTGGGGAGCTAAATAAGTAATAATTAATTAATTAATCATTTTCAAGTAAGTATGTGATTGATATACATTTTGTGCCTTTTTATGTTTTACAGATTTTTTAGGCTTATTTTAGGTGGGGGTCGCTAGGTTTTTAGGGGTATAGGCTGGGAAGTTAAAGAAGTAAAAATTAAAATATAATTGGTTAGTAATTCTTCTTAATGTTTTAATAGATTTTTTTTATATTGAGTAATAATTATATATTTTAGGTGCGAACTGCTAGGTTTCTATATGGTGGAAAGTTAATTAAGTAATAATTAAAGAACTATTTTTTTGTAATAGAAAATTATTAAATTGTTTATTATTTATGTACATTGTTTATTCTTTTTTTATGTATGTATAAATATGTTTATGCAAATTAATATAGTTTAATATAGTTTAAATTAAGAATTCTATATTTTTAAAAAAAATTATTAGGGTTATTCAAATATGTATATATTTTGAAGTGAAGTACTTTCTCTACTGTTGCACAGATTGGAGTAGGAATAGTAGTTAACCCTTCAGAAGTCCAACGTTTTCTCTACTCTGTTACAGACTGGAGTGAGAACAGTAAATGTAACCCCTCTGATGTACAATGCTTTTCCTCTTGTTGCATAGACTGAAGTGGGAATAGTACATCTTATCCCCGCCGAAGTCCAACGCTTTCCCTACTGTTGCACAGACTAGACTGGGAATAGTAAATTTTACCCCTCTGAACTCCAGATCTTTTCCTACTCTTACACAGACTGGAGCCGGGATAGTAAACCAGACCTCTCCGAAATCCAATGCTTTTCCTACTGTTGCATAGACTATATTTGGAATTGTAAATTTAACCCCTCCGAAGTCCAACACTTTCTGTACTGTTGCTCAGAGTGGAGTGGAAATTGTAAGTCTAACCCTTCCGAAATCCAACACTTTCCCTACTGTAGCACAGAATGGAGTGGGAAGAGTACATTGTATGCCTTTGCAGTCCAACACATTTCCTGCTATTACACAGACTGGAGTGTGAAAAAAACATTTAACCCCAATGGAGTCTAACACTTTGCCTACTAAAGTACAGACATGAGTGGGTTTAGTACATCTTACACCTCCAAAGTCCAACACTTTCCCTACTGTTGTATAGAGTGGAGTGGGAAAAGCCAATGTAACCTCTCCAAAGTCCAAAGCCTTCCAAACTGTTGTACAGACTGGAGTGAGAATAGATAATGTAGTCCCTCCGAAGTCAAACGCTTACCCCATTTAATATATTTAGAATATGTGTTTAGGGGGGATTTTAATTTTGTAATTTTAATTTATTGTCTAAATTAAGAAATATATTTTTGTTTGGAATTGTTTATATTTTTATGGTTTTATTGTGTATGTAGTATATACTATACCTTGGAAGACAAGGAAATTATGCTGCACTTCCTATACTTTGCGCAACAGCAGCCTCATCGGGCAGGCTCGCCTAAGCTGAATTGCAAACACATGCCCTCAGTATCAACAACACTGATGCGGCCCAAAAAAAAGAGTTGGAGTAATGGCCTGGAGGTTGCAGTTAATGCTACATGGGAAAATATGGATTTCCACTAATAACATGCACTATGCTAACTACAATTCCCACAATGCTTCTGTGGCTATAAAAGACATGGCAAATGAAACTTTCCTTGATTCACCACTTGAAAAAGACATAATTTTGAAACGTGTTGTGGTGTTTGCCTTGAATATGTATTTTAAAGAAATGCATGCTACTTATTTGTGTTTGAGATGCCAAGGGATTTGTGGCTTTTAAACCGCAACGCTGCACCAGCAGATAGAGCGCACCACTCTGGAGCCGTATTTGTGTTTTCCCACCGACACGTACAGCAGTACAAGCGAGCAAGTACGATGTGAGAAACGCGAAATCGCCGACCGTATCGTTTCCGGTCCGAACCGCTCCGTACATCTCGTCCGTAAGCAAATCACTAAGCAATAGAGGCGATTCCGAACGAGCCAGTGCGATGCACAATTCGCACCACCGGATCGAGTCGGGGCCTCCAACACATAAACGCTCCAAGGAGCGGATGTTGGGGGTCCCTTCACCCGTAGTTGTACGAGTCGATCAAGGGGGGAGCCAAGGGTCCCCCCTACATATGCATGTACGGGATCCGAGTCTGACGGAGCCTTTTCCCAGCGAGATTGGAATCGGCCTCTTTATGTTTGGAATTTAAACTGTATGGTAGCACCAAGGGGACAGACTAAACTGGTGAGGAATGCAGTTGGCGAGAGTTACTAAATCTCCAGCAAGTGGTACTATATTTTGGAAGACAAGGAAATGATGCCGCACTTCCTATGCTTTGCGCAACAGCAGGTTCATAGGGTAGGTTTGTGTAACCTGAATGGCGAGCACATGCCCTCAGTATCAACAACACCGATGCGGGCCGCAAAAACGAGTTGGAGTAAGGGTCCGGAGGTTGCAGTAAATGCCACATGGGAAAATATGGATTTTGAGTAATAACATGGTCTATGCTAACTACAATTCCCTCATGCTTCTGTGGCTATAAAAGACATGGCAAATGGAACTTTGCTTGATTCACCACTTAAAAAAGACAGGTTGTTGAAACGTGTTGTGGTGTTTGCCTTGAATAAGTGTTTTAAATAAATGCATGCTTACTAAACAAGAATCTCCAGGAGTGCAGCATCTCCAATTGTGTTTGAGATGTCAAGGGATTTGTGGCTTTTAATCCCCTACACAGCACTGGCAGATAGAGTGTGCCACTGTGGAGCAACTTTGTGTTTGGAATATACATATATATAGGGGAGAGTTTGTTTTGCAACAAGATGACAGCAATCCAGCCGTGAAGATACACCACCCTAATTGGTACAGGGGCCATGGACACGGAACTGCTCCAAGCCTACATGTGGCTAAACAGCCTTGCACGATTATCAACATTTTATTTTTCAGAGGCCCACTGAGGGTAATGGAAATGATTTTGTGTGGCGGCGCAGAACCTATTAAGGAAATAATTTCGGGAAAAGGTATTTAATTAATTCAAAGTACTACACATCCCAGCATGCAAAGCAATTGACTCACCTGTGATAAAGGCATGGTGGGACAATACCATTTTCAACACTGAGCAACCACACAGAGTGCCTGTGAACAAGGAGGTTTTCTACTCCGAAACGCGTAAGGCTTGAACTGGCTATGATTAAAATGTTGGCTGTTCTCAATGGAATTCTGTGAATTCGTCTGTTTGGGTGTGCTCTTCGAACAGGGGAGAGTTTGTTTTGCAACAAGATGACGGCAATCCAGCCGTGAAGATGCACCACCCTAATTGGTACAGGGGCCACGGAACGACTCCGAGCCTACATGTGGCTAAACAGAGTTGCACGATTATCAACATTTTATTTTTCAGAGGCCCAATGAGGGTAATGGAAAAGATTTTGTGTGGCGGCTCAGAACCTACTAAGGAAATAATTTCGGGAAAAGGTATTTAATTAATTCAAAGTACTACACATCCCAGCATGCAAAGCAATTGACTCACCTGTGATAAAGGCATGGTGGGACAATACCATTTTCAACACTGCACAACCACACAGAGTGCCTGTGAACAAGGAGGTTTTCTACTCCGAAACGCGCAAGGCTTGAACTGGCTCTGATTAGAATGTTGGCTGTTCTCAATGGAATTCTGTGAATTCCTCTGTGTGGGTGTGCTCTTCGAACAGGGGAAAGTTTGTTTTGCAACAAGATGACGGCAATCCAGCCGTGAAGATGCACCACCCTAATTGGTACAGGGGCCATGGACACGGAACTGCTCCGAGCCTACATGTGGCTAAACAGACTTGCACTATTATCAACATTTTATTTTTCAGAGGCCCACTGCGGGTAATGGAAATGATTTTGTGTGGCGGCGCAGAACCTACTAAGGAAATAATTTCGGGAAAAGGTATTTAATTAATTCAAAGTACTACACATCCCAGCATGCAAAGCAATTGACTCACCTGTGATAAAGGCATGCTGGGACAATACCATTTTCAACACTGCGCAACCACACAGATTGCCTGTGAACAAGGAGGTTTTCTACTCCGAAACGCGTAAGGCTTGAACTGGCTCTGATTAAAATGTTGGCTGATCTCAATGGAATTCTGTGAATTCGTCTGTTTGGGTGTGCTCTTCGAACAGGGGAGAGTTTGTTTTGCAACAAGATGACGGCAATCCAGCCGTGAAGATGCACCACCCTAATTGGTACAGGGGCCACGGACACGGAACTGCTCCGAGCCTACATGTGGCTAAACAGACTTGCACGATTATCAACATTTTATTTTTCAGAGGCCCACTGAGGGTAATGGAAATGATTTTGTGTGGCGGCGCAGAACCTACTAAGGAAATAATTTCGGGAAAAGGTATTTAATTAATTCAAAGTACTACACATCCCAGCATGCAAAGCAATTGACTCATCTGTGATAAAGGCATGCTGGGACAATACCATTTTCAACACTGCGCAACCACACAGATTGCCTGTGAACAAGGAGGTTTTCTACTCCGAAACGCGTAAGGCTTGAACTGGCTCTGATTAAAATGTTGGCTGTTCTCAATGGAATTCTGTGAATTTGTCTGTTTGGGTGTGCTCTTCGAACAGGGGAGAGTTTGTTTTGCAACAAGATGACGGCAATCCAGCCGTGAAGATGCACCACCCTAATTGGTACAGGGGCCACGGACACGGAACCGCTCCGAGCCTACATGTGGCTAAACAGACTTGCACGATTATCAACATTTTATTTTTCAGAGGCCCACTGAGGGTAATGGAAATGATTTTGTGTGGCGGCGCAGAACCTACTAAGGAAATATTTTTGGGAAAAGGTATTTAATTAATTCATAGTACCAAACATCCCAGCATGCAAAGCAATTGACTCACCTGTGATAAAGGCATGCTGGGACAATACCATTTTCAACACTGCGCAACCACACAGAGTGCCTGTGAACATGGAGGTTTTCTACTCCGAAACGCGTAAGGCTTGAACTGGCTCTGATTAAAATGTTGGCTGTTCTCAATGGAATTCTGTGAATTCGTCTGTTTGGGTGTGCTCTTTGAACAGGGGAGAGTTTGTTTTGCAACAAGATGACGGCAATCCAGCCGTGAAGATGCACCGCCCTAATTGGTACAGGGGCCACGGACACGGAACTGCTCCGAGCCTACATGTGGCTAAACAGACTTGCACGATTATCAACATTTTATTTTTCAGAGGCCCACTGAGGGTAATGAAAATTATTTTGTGTGGCGGCGCAGAACCTACTAAGGAAATAATTTCGGGAAAAGGTATTTAATTAATTCAAAATACTACACATCCCAGCATGCAAAGCAATTGACTCACCTGTGATAAAGGCATGCTGGGACAATACAATTTTCAACACTGCGCAACCACACAGAGTGCCTGTGAACAAGGAGGTTTTCTACTCCGAAACGCGTAAGGCTTGAACTGGCTCTGATTAAAATGTTGGCTGTTCTCAATGGAATTCTGTGAATTCCTCTGTGTGAGTGTGCTCTTTGAACAGGGGAAAGTTTGTTTTGCAACAAGATGACGGCAATCCAGCCGTGAAGATGCACCGCCCTAATTGGTACAGGGGCCACGGACACGGAACTGCTCCGAACCTACATGTGGCTAAACAGATTTGCACGATTATCAACATTTTATTTTTCAGAGGCCCACTGAGGGTAATGGAAATGATTTTGTGTGGCGGCGCAGAACCTACTAAGGAAATAATTTCGGGAAAAGGTATTTAATTAATTCATAGTACCACACATCCCAGCATGCAAAGCAATTGACTCACCTGTGATAAAGGCATGCTGGGACAATACCATTTTCAACACTGCGCAACCACACAGAGTGCCTGTGAACAAGGAGGTTTTCTACTCCGAAACACGTAAGGCTTGAACTGGCTCTGATTAAAATGTTGGCTGTTCTCAATGGAATTCTGTGAATTCGTCTGTTTGGGTGTGCTCTTCGAACAGGGGAGAGTTTGTTTTGCAATATATATATATATATATATATATATATATATATATATATATATATATATATATATATATATATTCTTTACCACACCAAACTTTTCCATTCAAAGAAGGCGCTGACTCCGTGAATCTAAGTTCAAACCGTTTATTCCATATTCAGTTGCTGCTCAGACGCGTTTCGGCGGCTTGCTCCCGCCTTGCTCACTAACATCTGTGTTACTGAAATTATTACCTTTTATACATGTTAAGAAAGTCATGTGATACACATATCTGCCATGTGACTGGCTAATACTATTTTAAACAAGGACCCACCCTGTGAATTACCATAACCAATAAATGACTTGCACATTTCATTATTGCATATTAGTCTTTTTTCACTGGTTGTATTTACCCATTGTAAAAACAACTACTAAATTGTACCAAATTAAAAAACACCTTCCCATTGCCACACATTTTTTTTTTTCTCAAAATAAACAGTTTTAACCAAATAAACACAATTACTATTGCCCCTTACATGATGTTATTTATCACGTTATACCTCATGGTTAGAGTCTGTTTTTTAGCTGTGTTTTTGCGTTTCAGCACACTCATCCCTTGTATCCCTGCATGGGCCTATCCTATCCACCCATGTTAACCTGAGCCCAAAATGCGACATGTGTCGCACTGTAATTGGATGCGCACACTCGCGCTTCTGACACAAAGGTTTCCCTAGTTTAGGAAACAGGTGATTAGTCTGTTCACTACATTGCCGCTGAAACTTTCCATGACACGTAACCTCGAGGTGAGTGTTTGATCTGTGTCAACGTGTCAGCCGGTGTGATCGCTCGGACATACGGCCTGTATTCTCTCCCTGTTCATTGTTTTTTGGCCGTCTTAGCGAATCGCTCACTGTATAGTGGTACAGACTTGCAAGTGCTTATAGCGATTTTACACCGCGGTGTTTCCTTGGGACCCATTTGTGACCGTACGGAATACCTGCCCTGCGCGGGAGGGGGGAGGATATTTGTGGGATTGGATCTGAGTTATGCTTGACAGAAAAGGGGGGGGGGAACACAAAAACTGGAAATGTATAGTGGCGGGAGGTTGGTGGGTGTGGTACCAAAACTGTGTATCCTTACTAGTACTGTTAACATGTATAATCTAAAACATGAGTGTTTTTATTGCTTGGAGCAACAGATGGTTGTGAGTGGTACTGGGGGAAGAGAAGGAAAAATCACAGATCGATTAGTTTGTTAAATATGGACACTTAAAGCCTCATCCGTGTTCAAACCCGAAGGGATTTTTGAGTTTAGGAGAATAATATACCTAGACTCAAGGCGGCGTAAAGCCAATTTGCGATTTCCGCCTCTGGCATTCTTGGGTATGCTGTCAATGACAAAATACGTCAGACCTGTTGCATTACCACCATGGTGCTCATGAATGTGTCTGGCTACAGGGTAAGCTGGATCTTGATTTGTAATTGCACGCAAGTGCTGCAAAATTCTTACATGAGCAGGGTGAATGGTTGATCCCACATATCTTTTCCCACACTCACAGGTGAGTACGTACACTGCATATTCGGTTTTGCATGTGTAGGCTTCCCTAATTTTGTAAGGGAAGCTTCTAAAAGGTACTTCCACATTCGTTGTGTTTTTACCATGGTTACAGGCTTTGCACTTACTGCATTTTCTGAATCCTTTCTGTGCTTGGAACCAGTCCCTTGGTTTTTTGGATTTTACTGCTGGGGCATTGCAGACTAATTCATTACGCATTGACTTGGCCTTTCTGAATGAAAGTAAGGGTGTTTTGCCCACCATATGACCTATTGTGGGGTCATGACGGATAAGTGGCCAGTGTCTAGTTAAGATTTTACGGAGATTAGCATGATACCGGTTGAATCCAGTTATCAACCTAGGCGGTTGCCTCTCTGGTTTGTCATGCACTTTCTCAGTTACCTTCGGGAACAACAATTCATTTCGGGTCTTTCTGTTACATTTGGTTTCTGCACTCTTGCATGTTTTGGATGTGTATCCTCTTTGCATTAATCTCGAAAACAGATTTTGTTTGGCTTCCTCTAGTCCCTCCTTTGTACTACAGTTTCGTGTCATTCTCAGACATTCTGCATAGGGGATTGATTGTTTTAGTGGAGTTGGGTGAAAACTATGGGCGTGCAAGATTGCATTACCTGCTGTTGGCTTACGGTAGGTACGGGTTTGAATTTGATTATTTTCCACATATAGTTCTAGGTCTAAAAATTGGATGTTTTCTCTGCTAATGCTGCATGTGAACTTCAAATTCAAAGCATTTTCATTTAAGCTTTCAGCAAATTCCATCGCACTCTCCTCACTACCCTCCCACAAAATGAAAACGTCATCAATAAATCTTTTGTATAAGATCACATTGTTGGTCATAGTTTCGGGGTGTAGTGCCCATAGTACCTGCTCCTCCCACCAGCCCATATGTAGGTTCGCATAGCTGGGAGAGAAGCAAGTACCCATGGCCGATCCTTGAACCTGTTTATAGTGCAGTCTGTCAAAAATGAATGTATTGTTCGTGAGGCACCATTCAGTCATTTCAAGTAACATTCTTGTATGTTCAAACAAATGTATAGGTCTTTTGCCCAGATAGTACTTGATGGCATTGAGGCCGTCGCTGTGTCTAATGCTGGTGTAGAGGGATTGCACATCCATAGTCATGAACAGGTACTGTTCTTTCCACTTAACATCATATACTTTTTGAAGGAAGTCCCCTGTGTCCCTTATGTACGCAGGAAGTTTTTTAACCTCCGGTTGCAAAAAGTGATCCACAAAGATACTGGTATTCTCAAACAGACTCCCAATCGCTGATATTATTGGTCTTCCTGGAGGTGTTTTGTCGTCTTTGTGTATCTTGGGAATGAGGTACAGTTGCGCTGTCACAGGGTAATCATTTTTAAGAAACTCAAACTCTTTTTTATTCAACAAACCTTTCCCACGCCACTTGTACAATTCATGATGGTATTTTTCTTGTATACCTATCATAGTTGTTGGGGTTATTCTTGAGTAGCATTCGCGGTCTTGGAGTTGATTTTGAGCTTCTTTGTTGTACATTTCCAAAGGCCATAGGACCACGTTGCCCCCTTTATCGGACCACCTTACCACAATGTCTGATCTTGCTTTAATTTTTGTGAGTACTTCATTGTATTTCCGTGTGTGGTCTTGATTTTGGAGATTACGCTGTTTTGTGCTCAATATTGATAAGTCTTTCAGATCTTTGGTTACGCACTCTGAAAACAGATCTAGTCCATCTTTAGGCATTACTGGCATAAAGGTTGACTTTGGTTTAAAGTCTGTATCAATTTTTTAATAAATGTTGATGTCTGATCTCATGGCTATATATATATATTTATTCCAAATGAAAGACCCGACAATTGGAGGCCCACTCTTCATCGTGTAAAATCTTTATTCTGTAAGGCAGCATGTATCAGGGGCACGGTGAGTACAAACTGGGATTTCAGCCATCAATATCCCAACACGTTTCGGGCTATGTCTCACCCTTGTTCACGGGATGGTAAATGAGGAGAAGCGGCTGGCAGGTTCTCTCAAGCAGTACTTAGTCCCGCCCAGTGGGCGTGTGCTATCGCTGAACTCTGGTAGATGGAGTCTCATGCGAGTCTTATAACCTGTAGTAGGAGCCACCGCCAGCCTCCTAATGATAATTGTTGACCACAGTGGGTTGCTGCATCCACACGTTACCACTATCACGCCACTTCTTCACCTTGCAGAACAACACAGTGTTCCTAGCTGCTCCGCGCTCGTGGCGTAGCTGGGCCCGCTGTTCAGCAGGGAGGGGCTCTCCGCGACCTGGGAAGGCCGCTACATATTCCAAATGAAAGACCCGACAATTGGAGGCCCACTCTTCATTGTGTAATATCTTTATTCTGTAAGGCGGCATGGATCAGGGGCACGGTGAGTACAAACAGGGATTTCAGCCATCAATATCCCAACGCGTTTCGGGCTATGTCTCGCCCTTGTTCATGGGATGGCAAATGAGGAGAAGCGGCTGGCAGGTTCTCTCAAGTAGTACAAAGTCCCGCCCAGTGGGCGTGTGCTCTCGCTGCACTCTGGTAGATGGAGTCTCATGCGAGTCTTATAACCTGTAGTAGGAGCCACCGCCAGCCTCCTAATGATAATTGTTGACCACAGTGGGTCGCTGCATCCACACGTTAGCACTGTCACGCCACTTCTTCACCTTGCAGAACAACACGGTGTTCCTTGCTGCTCAGCGCTCGTGGCATAGCTGGACCCGCTCTTCTGCGGGGAGGGGCTCTCCGCGACCTGGGAAGGCCACTACATATTCCAACTGAAAGACCCGACAATTGGAGGCCCACTCTTCATCGTGTAAAATCTTTATTATGTAAGGCGGCATGGATCAGGGGCACGGTGAGTACAAACAGGGATTTCAGCCTTCAATATCCCAACGCGTTTCGGGCTATGTCTCGCCCTTGTTCACGGGATGGCAAATGAGGAGAAGCGGCTGGCAGGTTCTCTCAAGTAGTATAAAGTCCCACCCAGTGGGCGTGTGCTTTCGCTGCACTCTGGTAGATGGAGTCTCATGCGAGTCTTATAACCTGCAGTAGGAGCCTCCACCAGCCTCCTAATGATAAATGTTGACCAGAGTGGGTTGCTGCATCCACACGTTAGCACTGTCACGCCACTTCTTCACCTGGCAGAACAACACAGTGTTGATTGCTGCTCTGCGCTCGTGGCGTAGCTGGACCCGCTCTTCTGCGGGGAGGGGCTCTCCGCAACCTTGGAAGGCCGCTACATATTCCAAATGAAAGACCGAACAAATTGGAGGCCCACTCTTCATCGTGTAAAATCTATATTCTGTAAGGCGGCATGGATCAGGGGCACGGTGAGTACAAACAGGGATTTCAGCCATCAATATGCCAATGCGTTTCGGGCTATGTCTCGCCCTTGTTCACGGGATGGTAAATGAGGAGAAGCGGCTGGCAGGTTCTCTCAAGTAGTACAAAGTCCCGGCCAGTGTGCGTGTGCTCTCGCTGCACTCTGGTAGATGGAATCTCATGCAAGTATTATTAACTGTAGTAGGAGCCGCCGCCAGCCTCCTAATGATAATTGTTGACCACAGTGGGTTGCTGCATCCACACGTTACCACTGTCACGCCACTTCTTCACCTTGCAGAACAACACAGTGTTCCTTGCTGCTCCGCGCTCGTGGCGTAGCTGGACCCGCTCTTCTGCGGGAAGGGGCTCTCTACGACCTGGGAAGGCCGCTACATATTCCAAATGAAAGACCCAACAATTGGAGGCCCACTCTTCATCGTGTAAAATCTTTATTCTGTAAGGTGGCATGGATCAGGGGCACAGTGAGTACAAACAGGGATTTCAGCCATCAATATCCCAACGCGTTTCGGGCTATGTCTCGCCCTTGTTCACGGGATGGCAAATGAGGAGAAGCGGCTGGCAGGTTCTCTCAAGTAGTACAAAGTCCCGCCCAGTGGGCGTGTGCTCTCGCTGCACTCTGGTAGATGGAGTCTCATGCGAGTCTTATAACTTGTAGTAGGAGCCACCGCCAGCCTCCTAATGATAATTGTTGACCAGAGTGGGTCGCTGCATTCACACGTTACCACTGTCACGCCACTTCTTCACCTTGCAGAACAACACGGTGTTCCTTGCTGCTCCGCGCTCGTGGCATAGCTCGACCCGCTCATCTGCGGGGAGGGGCTCTCCGTAACCTGGGAAGGGCGCTACATATTCCAAATGAAAGACCCGACAATTGGAGGCCCACTCTTCATCGTGTAAAATCTTTATTCTGTAAGGCGGCATGGATCAGGGGCACAGTGAGTACAAACAGGGATTTCAGCCATCAATATCCCAACGCGTTTCGGGCTATGTCTCGCCCTTGTTCACGGGATGGCAAATGAGGAGAAGCGGCTGGCAGGTTCTCTCAAGTAGTACAAAGTCCCGCCCAGTGGGCGTGTGCTCTCGCTGCACTCTGGTAGATGGAGTCTCATGCGAGTCGTATAACCTGTAGTAGGAGCCACCGCCAGCCTCCTAATGATAATTGTTGACCACAGTGGGTCGCTGCATCCACACGTTAGCACTGTCACGCCACTTCTTCACCTTGCAGAACAACACGGTGTTCCTTGCTGCTCAGCGCTCGTGGCATAGCTGGACCCGCTCTTCTGCGGGGAGGGGCTCTCTGCGACCTGGGAAGGCCACTACATATTCCAACTGAAAGACCCGACAATTGGAGGCCCACTCTTCATCGTGTAAAATCTTTATTATGTAAGGCGGCATGGATCAGGGGCACGGTGAGTACAAACAGGGATTTCAGCCTTCAATATCCCAACGCGTTTCGGGCTATGTCTCGCCCTTGTTCACGGGATGGCAAATGAGGAGAAGCGGCTGGCAGGTTCTCTCAAGTAGTATAAAGTCCCACCCAGTGGGCGTGTGCTCTCGCTGCACTCTGGTAGATGGAGTCTCATGCGAGTCTTATAACCTGCAGTAGGAGCCTCCGCCAGCCTCCTAATGATAAATGTTGACCAGAGTGGGTTGCTGCATCCACACGTTAGCACTGTCACGCCACTTCTTCACCTTGCAGAACAACACAGTGTTGATTGCTGCTCTGCGCTCGTGGCGTAGCTGGACCCGCTCTTCTGCGGGGAGGGGCTCTCCGCAACCTGGGAAGGCCGCTACATATTCCAAATGAAAGACCGAACAAATTGGAGGCCCACTCTTCATCGTGTAAAATCTATATTCTGTAAGGCGGCATGGATCAGGGGCACGGTGAGTACAAACAGGGATTTCAGCCATCAATATGCCAATGCGTTTCGGGCTATGTCTCGCCCTTGTTCACGGGATGGTAAATGAGGAGAAGCGGCTGGCAGGTTCTCTCAAGTAGTACAAAGTCCCGGCCAGTGTGCGTGTGCTCTCGCTGCACTCTGGTAGATGGAATCTCATGCAAGTATTATTAACTGTAGTAGGAGCCGCCGCCAGCCTCCTAATGATAATTGTTGACCACAGTGGGTTGCTGCATCCACACGTTACCACTGTCACGCCACTTCTTCACCTTGCAGAACAACACAGTGTTCCTTGCTGCTCCGCGCTCGTGGCGTAGCTGGACCCGCTCTTCTGCGGGGAGGGGCTCTCTACGACCTGGGAAGGCCGCTACATATTCCAAATGAAAGACCCAACAATTGGAGGCCCACTCTTCATCGTGTAAAATCTTTATTCTGTAAGGCGGCATGGATCAGGGGCACAGTGAGTACAAACAGGGATTTCAGCCATCAATATCCCAACGCGTTTCGGGCTATGTCTCGCCCTTGTTCACGGGATGGCAAATGAGGAGAAGCGGCTGACAGGTTCTCTCAAGTAGTACAAAGTCCCGCCCAGTGGGCGTGTGCTCTCGCTGCACTCTGGTAGATGGAGTCTCATGCGAGTCTTATAACTTGTAGTAGGAGCCACCGCCAGCCTCCTAATGATAATTGTTGACCACAGTGGGTCGCTGCTTTCACATGTTACCACTGTCACGCCACTTCTTCACCTTGCAGAACAACACGGTGTTCCTTGCTGCTCCGCGCTCGTGGCATAGCTGGACCCGCTCATCTGCGGGGAGGGGCTCTCCGTAACCTGGGAAGGCCGCTACATATTCCAAATGAAAGACTCGACAATTGGAGGCCCACTCTACATCGTGTAAAATCTTTATTCTGTAAGGCGGCATGGATCAGGGGCAAGGTGAGTACAAACAGGGATTTCAGCCATCAATACCCCAACGCGTTTCTGGCTATGTCTCGCCCTTGTTCATGGGATTGTTCTGCAAGGTGAAGAAGTGGCGTGACAGTGGTAACGTGTGGATGCAGCAACCCACTTTGGTCAACAATTATCATTAGGAGGCTGGCGGCGGCTCCTACTACAGGTTAAAAGACTTGCATGAGACTCCATCTACCAGAGTGCAACGAGAGCAAACGCCCACTGGGCCGGACTTTGTACTACTTGAGAGAACCTGCCAGCCGCTTCTCCTCATTTGCCATCCCGTGAACAAGGGCGAGACATAGCCCAAAACGCGTTGGGATATTGATGGCTGAAATCCCTGTTTGTACTCACCGTGCCCCTGATCCATGCCGCCTTACAGAATAAAGATTTTACACGATGAAGAGTGGGCCTCCAATTGTCGGGTCTTTCATTTGGAATATTTAGCGGCCTTCCCAGGTTGTGGAGAGCCCCTCCCCGCAGAAGAGCGGGTCCAGCTACGCCACGAGCGCGGAGCAGCAAGGACACCGTATTGTTCTGCAAGGTGAAGAAGTGGTGTGACAGTGGTAACGTGAGGATGCAGCAACCCACTGCGGTCAACAATTATCATTAGGAGGGTGGTGGCGGCACCTACTACAGGTTATAAGACTCGCATGAGACTTCATCTACCAGAGTGCAGCGAGAGCACACGCCTACTGGGCGGGAATTTGTACTACTTGAGAGAACCTGCCAGCCACTTCTCCTCAGTTGCCATCCAGTAAACAAGGGCGAGACATAGCCCGAAACGCGTTGGGACATTGATAGCTGAGATCCCTGTTTATACTCACTGTGCCCCTGATCGATGCCGCCTTACAGAATAAAGATTTTACACGATCAAGAGTGGGCCTCCAATTGTCGGGTCTTTCATTTGGAATATGTAGCGACCTTCCCAGGTCGCGGAGAGCCCCTCCCCGCAGAAGAGCGGGTCCAGCTATGCCACGAGCGGGGAGTAGCAAGGAACACCGTGTTGTTCTGCAAGGTGAAGAAGTGGCGTGACAGTGGTAACATGTGGATGCAGCAACCCACTGTGGTCAACAATTATCATTAGGAGGCTGGCGGCGGCTCCTACTACAGGTTATAAGACTCGCATGAGACTCCATCTACCAGAGTGCAGCGTGAGCACACGCTCACTGGGCGGGACTTTGTACTACTTGAGAGAACCTGCCAGCTGCTTCCCCTCATTTGCCATCCCGTGAACAAGGACGAGACATAGCCCGAAATGCGTTGGGACATTGATGGCTGAAATCCCTGTTTGTACTCACCGTGCCCCTGATCCATGCCGCCTTACAGAATAAAGATTTTACACGATGAAGAGTGGGCCTCAAATTGTCCGGTCTTTCATTTGGAATATATATATATATACGTATGTAACTAGCCTGACAGAACCGCCGCCGACACTACTCTGTTGACCAAAAAGGTAGTGAATTATTCAAATTCAGGGTTGCCCAGCCAATTGACGGACACCCGCGGAATGCTGTGTATTAAGACCGGCGACATGCGAAGGACATTTGTGCTACATTGAACTGTTGAACTGGCAGCTTTGAGCAACATCGAGTTTTGGCTGGACTAATTGGTGGTACCTGACATCTATGTGCATTTAAAAATTATACTTATTGAGCATCAAAGCCAGGGATTTTGAAAATGGAATTGGTCGGCTCTCCAATGACTGTCCTGGGTAGCATGCTGCCCTCCCTTTAGCCATTAATGCACCAATTAAATCAATGGAGAATTTAAACAGTGTGCCTGTGGCCCAAATGTATTTACCACACTGAAGAAAGCATAACGCTGAAACGCGTCTGCAAAGAATTAAGCTGTAGA
Organism: Lissotriton helveticus; assembly: GCF_964261635.1. Lineage (NCBI taxonomy): Eukaryota > Metazoa > Chordata > Amphibia > Caudata > Salamandridae > Lissotriton > Lissotriton helveticus. The sequence goes on from NC_136068.1 coordinate 575,233,772, forward strand.
CACATCCTGTGAATGCACCTACTGAGCTGCAGTTGTTGTATAACATACGGGTTACATCCCTGTCCTTTGGTGCACCCGTCGTGATTTCGGAAACAGGCTTTTGGTGGAAAGTTGGAGTACATGTAACTAGCCTGACCGAACCGCCGCTGACACAACTCTGTCAACCAAGAAGGTTGTGAATTATTCAAATTCTAGGTTACCCAGCCAATTGACGGACACCTGCGGTATGCTGTGTATTAAAACCAGTGACAGGCGAAAGACGTTTGTGGCACATTGAACTGTTGAACTGGCAGATTTGAGCAGCATCGAGTTTGGGCTGGACTAATTGGTGGTACCTGACATCTATGTGCATTTAATAATTGTTTTTATTGAGCATCAAAGCCAGGGATTTTGAATATGGAATTAGTCGGCTCTCCAATGACATTCCTGGGTAGCACGCTGCCCTCCCATTGGCCATGAATGCACCAATTAAATCACTGGACAATTTAAACAGTGTGCCTGTGTGTCAAATGTCTTTACCGCACTGAAGAAAGCATAACTCTGAAACGCGTCTGCAAAGAATTAAGCTGTTGACACGTCCTGTGAGTGCACCTACCGAGCTGTAGTTGTTGTGTAACATACCGGTCCCATCCCGGTCCTGTGGTGCACCCGCCGTGAGTTCGGAAACAGGCTTTTAGTGGAAAGTTAGAGCTTATGTAACTAGCCTGACTGAACCGCAGCCGACACTACTCTGTCGACCAAGAAGGTCATGAATTATTCAAATTCAGGGTTGCCAAGCCAATTGACGGACACCCTCGAAATGCTGTGTATTATAACCGGCAACAGGCGAAGGACGTTTGCGGCACATTGAACTGTTGAACTGGCAGCCTTGAGCAATATCGCGTTTTGGCTGAACTAATTGGTGGTGCCTGACATCTATTTGCATTTAATAGTTGTAATTATTGAGCATCAAAGCCAAAGATTTTGAATATGGAATTGGTCGGCTCTCCAATGACAGTCCTGGGGAGCATGCTGCCTTCCCATTGGCAATGAATGCACCAATTAAATCACTGGACAATTTAAACAGTGTGCCTGTGTGTCAAATGTCTTTACCGCACTGAAGAAAGCATAACTCTGAAACGCATCTGCAAAGAATTAAGCTGTTGACACGTCCTGTGAGTGCATCTACCGAGCTGTAGTTGTTGTGTAACATACGGGTCCCATTCCCGTCCTGTGGTGCACCCACCGTGAGTTCGGAAACAGGTTTTTGGTGGAAAGTTGAAGCATATGTAACTAGCCTGACTGAATTGCCGCCGATACTACTCTGTCGAGCAAGAAAGCCGTGAATTATTCAAATTCAGGGTTGCCCAGCCAATTGACCGACACCCGCGGAATGCAGTGTAATTAAACCGGCGACAGGTGAAGGACATTTGCGGAACAATGAAATATTGAACTGGCAGCTTCAGCAACATCGAGTTTTGGCTGGACTAATTGGTGGTGCCTGACATCTATGTGCATTTAATATTTGTACTTAATGAGCATCAAAGCCAACGATTTTGAATATGGAATTGGTTGCCTCTCCTATGACAGTCATGAGGAGCATTCCGCCCTCCCATTGGCCACGACTGCACCAATTAAATCACTGGACAATTTAAACTATGCCTGTGTGTCAAATGTCTTTATTGCACTGAAGAAAGCATAACGCTGAAACGCGTCTGCGAAGAATGAAGCTGTTGACACGTCCTGTGAGTGCACCTACCGAGCTGTAGTTGTTGTGTAACACACAGGTTCCATCCCTGTCCTTTGGTGCACCCGCCGTGAGATCGGAAACAGGCTTTTGGTGGAAAGTTGGAGCGTATGTAAGTAGCCTGACTGAACCGCCGCTGACTCAACTATGTCGACCAAGAAGGTTGTGAATTATTCAAATTCAAGATTGCCCAGTCAATTGATGGACACTCGCGGAATTATGAGTAGTAAAACCGGCGACAGGCGAAGGACGTTTGTGGCACATTGAACTGTTGAACTGGCAGCTTTCAGCAACATCGAGTTTTGGCTGGACTAATTGGTGGTGCCTGACATCTATTTGCATTTAATAATTGTAATTATTGAGCATCAAAGCCAAGGATTTTGAATATGGAATTGGTCGGCTCTCCAATGACAGTACTGGGGAGCATGCTGCCCTCCCATTGGCCATGAATGCACCAATTAAATCACTGGACAATTTAAACAGTGTGCCTGGGTGTCAAATGTCTTTACCGCACTGAAGAACGCATAACGCTGAAACATGTGTGCGAAGAATTAAGCTGTTGACACGTCCTGTGAGTGCACCTACCGAGCTGTAGTTGCTGTGTAACATACGGATTCCATCACCCGCCGTGAGTTCAGAAACAGGCTTTTGCTTGAAAGTTGGAGAGTATGTATATATATATATATATATATATATATATATATGTACACACACACACACACACTCACACACGCACACAAACACACACACACACACACACACACACACATATATATATATCCACCAAAAGAAATGCGCCCTTTTGAGCAGCCTCAGCTGAAAGTTACCGCTTTTATTTCAGGAAAGGAACAGCTCAGCAAACAACACAATGTCTCTTTTAAAATTAAAATCCCAACGCGTTTCGAACAACGAGGTGTTCTTGCTCACGGGTCTCTGGAAACTGAGAATAGCAGTCAGTTAATGAGGAACACCTTGATATGTATGCAGAGATCCGCCTCCGTGTATGAGTGCCCATTTGCATGCTGGAGCCTGTAGTTCCCCAAAGTAATACCTTGCGGGTGCCACCATGATCAGTCAAATAATCAATTTTCAAAACCACAGTGGGTAAAGATAACATTAGTGTGTGCGCCAAACTGCATATTCACACCCCTCCTGCATGCCTTTCAGCTCCTTTGATGCTCCAGACTTCCCCAGCACTGGATCCGCTCGTATTCAGGGCGGCCTTTCTCTCGACCGGACACGGCCACAATACATCCAACGAAAGAAATGCGTGCTTTTGAGGAGCCTCAGCTGAAAGTTACCACTTTTATTTCAGGAAAGGAACAGCTCAGCAAACAACACAATGCCTCTTTTCAAATTAAAATCCCAACGCGTTTCGAACAACGAGGTGTTCTTGCTCACGGGTCTCTGGAAACTGACAATGGCAGTCAGTTAATGAGGAACACCTTGATAAGTATGCAGAGCTCCGCCTCTGTGTATGAGTGCCTATTTGCATGCTGGAGCCTGTAGTTCCCTAAAGTAATCCCTTGTGGGTGCCACCATGATCAGTCAAATAATCCATTTTCAAAACCACAGTGGGTAAAGATAACATTAGTGTGTGCGCCAAACTGCATAGTCACACCTCTCCTGCATGCCTTTCAGCTCCTTTGATGCTCGAGATTTCCCCAGCACTGGATCCGCTCAAATTCAGCGGTGGGCTTCCTCGTGACCGGACATGGCCACAATACATTCATCGAAAGAAATGCGCCCTTTTGAGGAGCCTCAGCTGAAATTTCCCGCTTTTATTTCAGGAAAGGAACAGCTCAGCAAACAACACAATGTCTCTTTTCAAATTGAAAGCCCAACGCGTTTGTGCGCCAAACTGCATAGTCACACCTCTCCTGCATGCCTCCAAAGAAATGCGCCCTTTTGAGGAGCCTCAGCTGATGGGAGGCCACACACTGCAGAAAGCCACTTCTCACAAATGCTTTATTAACGCGTGAAGCTGGCACTCCGTCCAGTTCTTTTATTCTGCCTGACGCGCTTCGGGCCGCATCAGCCCTTGTTCACAGGCTGAAAGTGAATCCTACACCAGCTTCCAAATCACCAACATGTCTGCATGCAGTACTTGTAGAACCCCGTAGTGAGGTCTCTCAGGTGAGTCCAATTGCTCGTAGCATGCTGAGACATGTAGTGTATTTTGAAGCATTACGAAAACATTTCGTTTGAACCCTCCAGTGGGTGTGCAAAATTCAATTTCATAATGAACTTGATTTTATTCATAGGCTCTCCAGTAAGCCTCCGGACGTCAGCAACCAGCTCCTCCCAGCCTTCTGCAGCCACCTCGGGACTGTGAACAGTTCTGTTCCCCTGCAGCACCATTGAGGATTTAATGGCGGTGCGTAGCCTCACGGCGGGACAGCCGTAGAAATGCAACTAAACTTTGTCCAAAAGAACGAGGCCACACACTGCAGAAAGCCACTTCTCACAAATGCTTTATTAACGCGTGAAGCTGTTACTCCGTCCGGTTCTTTTATTCTGCCTAACGCGTTTCGGGCCGCATCAGCCCTTGTTCACTGGCTGAAAGTGAATCCTACACCAGCTTCCAAATCACCAACATGTCTGCATGCAGTACTTTTAGAACCCCACAGTGAGGTCTCTCAGGTGAGTCCAATTGCTCGTAGTATGCTGGGACATGTAGTGTATTGTGAAGCATTATGAAAGCATTTCGTTTGAACCCTCTAGTGGGTGTGCAAAATTCAATTTCATAATGAAGTTGATTTTATTCTTAGGCTCTCCAGTGAGCCTCCGGACGTCAGCAACCAGCTCCTCCCTGCCGTCAGCAGCCACCTCGGGGCTGTGAATAGTTCTGTGCCCCTGCAGCACCATTGAGGATTTAATGGCGGTGCGTAGCCTCACGGCGGGACAGCCGTAGAAATGCAACTAAACTTTGTCCAAAAGAATGAGGCCGCACACTGCAGAAAGCCACTTCTCACAAATGCTTTATTAACGCGTGAAGCTGGCACTCCGTCCGGTTCTTTTATTCTGCCTAATGCGTTTCGGGCCGCATCAGCCCTTGTTCACAGGCTGAAAGTGAATCATACACCAGCTTCCAAATCACCAACATGTCTGCATGCAGTACTTTTAGAACCCCACAGTGAGGTCTCTCAGGTGAGTCCAATTGCTCGTAGCATGCTGGGACATGTAGTGTATTGTGAAGCATTATGAAAGCATTTCGTTTGAACCCTCCAGTGGGTGTGCAAAATTCAATTTCATAATGAAGTTGATTTTATTCATAGGCTCTCCAGTGAGCCTCCGAACGTCAGCAACCAGCTCCCCCTGCCTTCTGCAGCCACCTCGGGGCTGCGAACAGTTCTGTGCCCCTGCAGCACCATTGAGGATTTAATGGCGGTGCGTAGCCTCACGGTGGGACAGCTGTAGAAATGCAACCAAACTTTTTTCCAAAAGAACGAGGCCGCACACTGCAGAAAGCCACTTCTCACAACTGCTTTATTAACGCGTGAAGCTGGCACTCCGTCCGGTTCTTTTATTCTGGCTGACGCGTTTCGGATCGTATCAGCCCTTGTTCACAGGCTGATCACTGGAGAGTCTATAAACAAACAAACATTATTTTGAAATTTAATTCAACACACCCACTGGAGGGTCTTAAAGAAATGTTTTTCGCAATGCTACCAAGACACTACATGTCCCAGCATGCCGTTAGTAAGCGGACTCACCTGAGAGGCCTCACTGCGGGGCTTGAAAAGAAATCACATGCAGTTATGGAGTTGAACTGGAAGCTGGTGTATGATTCAGTTTCAGCCTGTGAACAAGGGCTGATGCGGCCCGAAACGCGTCAGGCAGAGAAAAATGGACCGGACGGAGTGCCAGCTCTACGCATACATAAAGCTTTAGTTGGAGGCATTCCCTTGTAGTGTGCGGCCTCGTTCTTTCGGACAAATTTTGGATGCATTTTTACCGCTGTCCTGCCGTGAGGCCACGCACCACCATTCAACCAATAATGGAGCTGCAGGGGCACAGAACTGTTTGCAGCCCGAAGCGGCTACAGAGGGAAAAAGGAGCCGGTTATCAATGTCCGGAGGCTCACTGGAGAGTCTATAAACAAACAAACATTATTTTGAAATTGAATTCAACACACCCACTGGAGGGTCTTAAAGAAATGTTGTTCGCAATGCTACCAAGACACTACATGTCCCAGCATGCCATTAGTAAGGCGACTCACCTGAGAGGCCTCACTGCGGGGCTTGAAAAGAAATCACATGGAGTCATGGAGTTGAACTGGAAGCTGGTGTATGATTCAGTTTCAGCCTGTGAACAAGGGCTGATGCGGCCCGAAACGCGTCAGGCAGAGGAAAATGGACCGGACAGAGTGCCAGCTCTACGCGTAGATAAAGCTTGTGTTGGAGGTATTCCCTTGTAGTGTGCGTCCTCGTTCTTTTGGACAAACTTTGGATACATATATATATGTGTATATATATATATGTGATCAAGCCACTCCGGTGGTGAAACGCGTTATGGCTGACTAACGAGAAATAAACGCTACTTTCTGCACTCAACCTGGGTTCGTGTCTGCTTTTCGTTGCATGCTGGAGACAACGCGCTGCATCTGATTCCCTCAAGCGGCTTCTGGGAGATATATATATATATATATATATATATATTTTTTTTATATATATATATATATATATATATATATATATATATATATATATACATATATATATATATATATATATATATTCCAGAAAAGTGCTCCGTGGGTTGCTAGAGGCCCCTGGGGAGGTGGCGTGTACTCCGGTCGAGCATGCCGGAAATCCTATTCAATTCAGAGAAACTGCGTAAACACGCTCTCAGTGGCAGCCAAAAAACACCAGACAGGAACAATCCAAGGGTGTTTAATCACCTGCTACATGTTTCGGCTTCTAACAAGCCTCGATCACGCAAATGACAAGAAGTGTGCAGAACGTTTAAATCGAGTGAAACAAAAAAAATGAAAATGGGACTGCGGGAAAATGAGGGCAGACATCTTGTGCAAATCAAATACATAACATAATGTCAAGACCTGAATTGAATATATATATATATATATATATATATATATATATATATTTATATATATATATATATATATATATATATATATATATATATATATATATATATATATATATATATATATATATATCCACAAATTAAAGTATAGTCTGTCTCCTTGACATAATATGACACGACCATACAATATCCATTTTCAGCGTGATTTATTCCAAAACCAATCCACTCTACGCGTTTCGGAGTTGGTAGCTCCTTGCTCACTAGTAAACAGGCCTTTGGTGGAAAGTTGGAGCGTATATATATATATATATATATATATATATATATATATATATATATATTCAGAAAGTTATACACTACAAATGTGCTTTAGAAGTAACGAAGTAGCCACTCACCCTGTCTCTTACGAGTATGTTCTCACTTTCTATGAATCACGTGGTGTGCTTAGCAAAGAGAAAAAAATGAGTATTTAAAGGTCTTCTGTACCATTGAACCGTTATGTGATCAAGGGTAGTCCATACCCGAAACGCGTCAGGCCAGAGAGAAACAAA